>NW_027328740.1:1609462-2255547 GCF_048564905.1 Vicugna pacos
ATTATATATACAGTGTTTTGTATTCTATATTATAAATTTTGTGTTCTGCATTCCATTCCTAAATTCTAGGTTCTATATTCTCTTTTATATATTCAATACTTTGTGTTCTTCATTCTATATTCTACATTTTATATTTTGCATTCATTCTCTATATTCTATATTCTGTATTCTAAATTCAATATTCCGTATTCTGTATTCTATAACTGAATTCTCAGTTCTACATTCAATATTCAAAATTCAAAATTCAGTATTCTGTATTCTATATTCTATATTCTGTGTTCTGCATTCCATGATCTAAATTGTGACTTCTTTATTGTCTTTTATTTATTCTATAATTTGTGTTGTTCTTACTATATTCCAAATTCTATATTCTGCATTTTGTATTCTATGTTATATATTCTGTGTTTTACATTCTATATTCGAAATTCTATATTCAGTATTCTGTATTCTATATTCTAAATTCTCTGTTCTGCTTTCCATGTTCTAAATTCTGGGTTCTATATTGTCTGTTCTATATTCTATATTGTGAGTTCTTCATTCTATACTCTACATACTATATTTTGCATTCCGTTGTCTATATTCTAAATTCTGAGTTCTAAATTCTTAATTCTAAATTCTATATTCAGTAATCCATATTCTATATACTAAATTCTGTGTTCTGCTTTCTATGTTCGAAATTCTATATTAAGTAGACTGTATTCTATTTTCTAAATTCAGTGTTCTGCATATCATGTTCTAAATTCTAGATTCTATATTCTTTATTATGTGTTCTATATTCTATGTTCTAAATTCTATATCCAGTATTCTGTATTCTATATTCTAAATACTGTGTTCAGCATTCCATGTTCTATATTCTATTTTCAGTGTTTTATATTCTATATTCTAAATTATGTGTTCTGCATTCTATGTTCTAAATTCTGTATTCACTATTCTGTATTATATATTCTAAATTCTGTGTTTGCATTCAATGTTCTAAATTCTGGATTCTATACTTTGTATTCTATATTCTATAATCTTTGTTCTTCATTCAATATTCTAAATTCTGTATTCATTATTCTGTATTCTATTCTCAAAATTCAGAGTTCTGCATTCTATGTTCTAAATTCTATATTCATTATTCTGTGTTCTATATTCTAAATTCTGTGTTCTGAATTCCATGTTCAAAATTCTGGGTTCTGTATTCTGTTTTCCATATTCTATATTCTGTGTTCTACATTCTATATTCTGTAATCTATATTCTGCTTTCCTTATTCTATATTCTATATTCTGTGTCCTACGTTCTATATTCTAAATTCTATTTTTATTATTCTGTATTCTATTTTCTAAATTCTGTGTTCTACATTCCATGTTCTAAATTCTGGGTTCTATATTCTCTATTCTATATTCTGTGTTCTACATTCTATTTTCTAAATTCTATATTCAGTAATTTTTATTCTATATTCTAAGATCTATGTTCTGCATTTCATGTTCTAATTTCAATATTCAGTATTCTGCTTTCTGTATTCTAAATTCTGTGTTCTGCATCATATGTTCTAAATTCTGTATTCAGTATTATGTATTCTATATTCTAAATTCTGTGTTCTGCATTCCATTTCTAAATTCTGGCTTCTATATTCTCTTTTATATATTCTATATTTTGTGTTGTTTTTCTATATTCCACATTCTATATTCTGCATACGGTATTCTATATTGAATATTCTGTGTTTTACATTCTATATTCGAAATTCTATATTCAGTATTCTGTATTCTATAACCTAAACTCTGTATTCTGCATTCCATGTTCTAAATTCTGGGTTCTATATTTTCTAATCTATTCTATATTGTGTGTTTTTCATTCTATATTCTACATAGTATAGTCTGCATTCCGTATTCTATATTCTATATTATGTGTTCTTCATTCTATATTCTAAATTCTATATTCTCTATTCTGTATTTTATATTCTAAATTCTGTGTTCTGCATTCCATTTTCTAAATTCTGGGTTCTATATTCTCTTTCTATATTCTATATTCTGTTTTCTGCATTCTATTTTCCACATTCTATATTCTGCATTCCGTATACTATATTCTATATTCTGTGTTTTACATTCTATATTCTAAATTCTATATTCAGTATTCTGTATTCTATAATTTAAATTCTGTGTTCTGAATTCCATGTTCGAAATTTTGGGTTCTGTATTCTCTTTTCCATGTTCTATATTCTGTGTTCTACATTCTGTATACTGTATTGTATATTGTTCATTCAGTATTCTATATTCTATATTTTGTCTTTTTCATTATATATTCTAAATTCTATATTCAGTATTCCGTATTCTATATTCTAAATTCTGTGTTCTGCATTCCATATTCTAAATTCTGGGTTCTGTATTCTGTTTTCCATAGTCTATATTCTGTGTGCTACATTCTATATTCTGTATTCTATATTCTGCATTCCGAATTCTACATTGTATATTCTGTGTTCTACATTCTATATGCTAAATTCTATATTCAGTATTCATATACTATTTTCTAAATTCTGTGTTCTGCATTCCAGGTGCTTAATTCTGTATTCTATAATCTGTATTCTATGTTCTGTGTTCAACATTATATATTCTAAATTCTATATTCAGTATTCTGTATTCTATAATCTAAATTCTGTGTTCTGCATTCCATGTTCTAGATTTTGGGTTCTGTATTCTGTTTTCCATATTCTATATTTTGTGTTCTACATTCTATATTCTAAATTCTATATTCAGTATTTTGTATTATATATTTAAATTCTGTGTTCTGCATTCCATTACTTAATTCTAGGTTCTATATTCTCTTTTATATATTCAATATTTTGTGTTCTTAATTCTATATTCTACATTCTATATTCTGCATTCATTTTCCATATTCTATGTTCTGTTTTCTATATTCTGTATTCTAATTCCTATATTCAGTATTCTGTATTCTATATTCTGAATTCGGTGTTCTACATTCTATATTCAAAATTCTAAATTCAGTATTCTGTATTCTATATTCTAAATTCTGTGTTCTGCATTCCATGATCTAAATACTGGCTTCTATATTCTCTTTTATATATTCTATATTTTGTGTTGTTCTTTCTATATTCCACATTCTATATTCTGCATACGGTATTCTATATTGAATATTCTGTGTTTTACATTCTATATTCGAAATTCTATATTCAGTATTCTGTATTCTATAGTCTAAATTCTGTGTTCTGCATTACAAGTTCTAAATTCGGGGTTCTGTATTCTGTTTTCCATATTCTATATTCTGGGTTCTACATTCCATATTCTGTATTCTTTATTCTGCATTCCGTATTCTGTATTCTATATTCTGTGTTCTAAATTCTATATTTTAAATTCTATATTCAGTATTCTGTATTCTATATTCTAAATTCTGTGTTCTGCATTCCATGTTCTAAATTCTGTGTCTTATATTCTCTATTCTATTCTACATTTTGTGTTTTTCATTCTATATTCTACATACTATATTCTGCATTCCGTATACACTATTCTATATTATGTGCTCTACATTCTGTATTCTAAATTCTAAATTCTGTATTCTGTATTCTTTATACTAAATTCTGTGTTCTGCATCCCATGTTCTATATTCTATATTCAGTATTCTGTATTCTATATTCTAAATTCTGTGTTCTGCATTATATGTTCTAAATTCAATATTCAGGATTCTGTATTCTATATTCTTAATTCTGTGTTATGCATTCCATGTTCTATATTCTGAATTCTATATACTCTATGCTATATTCTATATTCTGTGTTCTACATTCTATATTCTAAATTCTGTGTTCTGCATTCTATGTTCTAAATTCTATATTCATTATTCTGTGTTCTATATTCTAAATTCTGTGTTCTGCATTCCATGTGCTTAATTCTGTATTCTATAATCTGTATTCTATGTTCTGTGTTCTACATTCTATATTCTAAATTCTATATTCAGTATTCTGTATTGTAAGTTCTAAATTATGTGTTCTGCATTACATGTTCTACATTCTGGGTTGTACATTGTCTATTGTATATTCTATATAATGTGTTCTTCATTCTATACTCTACATACTATATTTTGCATTCCGTAGTCTATATTATATATTCTATGTTCTAAATTTTTAATTCTAAATTCTATATTCAGAATTCTATAATCTATATACTAAATTAGGTGTTCTGCATTCCATGTTCTATATTCTATATTCAGTATCCTGTATTCTATATTCTAAATTCTGTGTTCTGCATTATATGTTCTAAATTCTATATTCAGTATTCTGTATTCTATTTTCAATATTCAGTGTTCGGCATATCATATTCTAAATTCTGTATTTTATATTCTATATTCTGTGTTCTACATTCTATATTTTAATTCTACATTCAGTATTCTGTATTCTATAGTCTAAATTCTGTGTTCTGCATTACAAGTTCTAAATTCGGGGTTCTGTATTCTGTATTCCATATTCTATATTCTGTGTTCTACATTCTATATTCTGTATTCTTTATTCTGCATTCCGTATTCTATATTCTATATTCTGTGTTCTAAATTCTATATTTTAAATTCTATATTCAGTATTCTGTATTCTATATTCTAAATTTTGTGTTCTGCATTCCATGTTCTAAATTCTGTGTCCTATATTCTCTATTCTATTCTACATTTTGTGTTTTTCATTCTATATTCTACATACTATATTCTGCATTACGTATACACTATTCTATATTATGTGTTTTACATTCTGTATTCTAAATTCTAAATTCTGTATTCTGTATACTTTATACTTAATTCTGTGTTCTGCATCCCATGTTCTAAATTCTGGGTTGTGTATTCTGTTTTCCATATTCTATATTCTGTGTTCTACATTCTATATACTGTATTCTATATTCTGCATTCCGTATTCTATATTGTATATTCTGTGTTCTTCATTATATATTCTAAATCCTATATTCACTATTCCGTATTCTATATTCTAAATTCTGGGTTCGGCATTCCATTACTAATTTCTAAGTTCTATATTCTCTATTTTATATTATTTATATTGTGTTCTGCATTCTATATTCTGCATTCATTTTCTATGTTCTATGTTCTGTATTCTAAATTCTATATTCAGTATTCTGTATTCTATAATCTAAATTCTGTGTTCTGCATTCCATGTTCTAAATTTTGGGTTCTGTATTCTGTTTTCCATATTCTCTATTTTGTGTTCTACATTCTATATTCTAAATTCAATATTCAGTATTTTGTATTATATATTTTAATTCTGTGTTCTGAATTCCATTACTAAATTCTAGGTTCTATAATTTCCTTTTTATATTCAATATTTTGTGTTCTTAATTCTATATTCTACATTCTATATTCTGCATTCATTTTCCATATTCTATGTTCTGTGTTGTATATTCTGTATTCTAATTCCTATATTCAGTATTCTGTATACTATATTTTGAATTCGGTGTTCTACATTCTATATTCAAAATTCTAAATTCAGTATTCTGTATTCTATATTCTAAATTCTGTGTTCTGCATTCCATGATCTAAATTTTGGCTTCTATATTCTCTTTTATATATTCAATATTTTGTGTTGTTTTTCTATATTCCACATACTATATTCTGCATACGGTATTCTATATTCTATATTCTGTGTTTTACATTCTATATTCTAAATTCTATATTCAGTATTCTGTATTCTATAATCTAACTTCTGTGTTCTGCATTCCATGTTCTAAATTTTGGATTCTGTATTCTGTTTTCCATATTCTATATTTTGTGTTCTACATTCTATATTCTAAATTCAATATTCAGTATTTTGTATTATATATTTTAATTCTGTGTTCTGAATTCCATTACTAAATTCTAGGTTCTATATTCTCTTTTATATATTCAATATTTTGTGTTCTTAATTCTATATTCTACATTCTATATTCTGCATTCATTTTCCATATTCTATGTTCTGTGTTCTATATTCTGTATTCTAATTCCTATATTCAGTATTCTGTATACTATATTTTGAATTCGGTGTTCTACATTCTATATTCAAAATTCTAAATTCAGTATTCTGTATTCTATACTCTAAATTCTGTGTTCAGCATTCCATGATCTAAATTTTGGCTTCTATATTCTCTTTTATATATTCTATATTTTGTGTTGTTTTTCTATATTCCACATTCTATATTCTGCATACGGTATTCTATATTGAATATTCTGTGTTTTACATTCTATATTCGAAATTCTATATTCAGTATTCTGTATTCTATAAACTAAAGTCTGTATTCTGCATTCCATGTTCTAAATTCTGGGTTCTATATTTTCTAATCTATTCTATATTGTGTGTTTTTTATTCTATATTCTACATAGTATCGTCTGCATTCCGTATTCTATATTCTATATTATGTGTTCTTCATTCTATATTCTAAATTCTATATTCTCTATTCTGTATTCTATATTCTAAATTCTGTGTTCTGCATTCCATTATCTAAATTCTGGGTTCTATATTCTCTTTCTATATTCTATATTCTGTTTTCTGCATTGTATTTTCCACATTCTATATTCTGCATTCCGTATACTATATTCTATATTCTGTGTTTTACATTCTATATTCTAAATTCTATATTCAGTATTCTGTATTCTTTAATTTAAATTCTGTGTTCTGAATTCCATGTTCTATATTTTGGGTTCTGTATTCTCTTTTCCATGTTCTATATTCTGTGTTCTACATTCTGTATACTGTATTGTATATTCTTCACTCAGTATTCTATATTCTATATTTTGTCTTCTTCATTATATATTCTAAATTCTATATTCAGTATTCCGTATTCTATATTCTAAATTCTGTGTTCGGCATTCCATTACTAAATTCTAAATTATATATTCTCTTTTTTATAATCTTAATTTTTTGTTCTTCATTCTATATTCTACATTCTATATTCTGCATTCTATATTCTGCATTCCGTATAGTAGATTCTATATTTTGTGTTTTATATTCTATATTCTAAATTCTATATTCAGTATTCTGTATTCTATAATCTAAATTCTGTGTTCTGCATTCCATGTTCTAGATTTTGGGTTCTGTATTCTGTTTTCCATATTCTATATTTTGTGTTCTACATTCTATATTCTAAATTCTATATTCAGTATTTTGTATTATATATTTAAATTCTGTGTTCTGCATTCCATTACTTAATTCTAGGTTCTATATTCTCTTTTATATATTCAATATTTTGTGTTCTTAATTCTATATTCTACATTCTATATTCTGCATTCATTTTCCATATTCTATGTTCTGTTTTCTATATTCTGTATTCTAATTCCTATATTCAGTATTCTGTATTCTATATTCTGAATTCGGTGTTCTACATTCTATATTCAAAATTCTAAATTCAGTATTCTGTATTCTATATTCTAAATTCTGTGTTCTGCATTCCATGATCTAAATACTGGCTTCTATATTCTCTTTTATATATTCTATATTTTGTGTTGTTCTTTCTATATTCCACATTCTATATTCTGCATACGGTATTCTATATTGAATATTCTGTGTTTTACATTCTATATTCGAAATTCTATATTCAGTATTCTGTATTCTATAGTCTAAATTCTGTGTTCTGCATTACAAGTTCTAAATTCGGGGTTCTGTATTCTGTTTTCCATATTCTATATTCTGGGTTCTACATTCCATATTCTGTATTCTTTATTCTGCATTCCGTATTCTGTATTCTATATTCTGTGTTCTAAATTCTATATTTTAAATTCTATATTCAGTATTCTGTATTCTATATTCTAAATTCTGTGTTCTGCATTCCATGTTCTAAATTCTGTGTCTTATATTCTCTATTCTATTCTACATTTTGTGTTTTTCATTCTATATTCTACATACTATATTCTGCATTCCGTATACACTATTCTATATTATGTGCTCTACATTCTGTATTCTAAATTCTAAATTCTGTATTCTGTATTCTTTATACTAAATTCTGTGTTCTGCATTACATGTTCTAAATTCTGGGTTGTGTATTCTGTTTTCCATATTCTATATTCTGTGTTCTACATTCTATATACTATATTCTATATTCTGCATTCCGTATTCTATATTGTATATTCTGTGTTCTTCATTATATATTCTAAATCCTATATTCATTATTCCGTATTCTATATTCTAAATTCTGTGTTCGGCATTCCATTACTAAATTTAAGTTCTATATTCTCTATTTTATATTATTTATATTGTGTTCTGCATTCTATATTCTGCATTCATTTTCTATGTTCTATGTTCTGTGTTCTATATTCTGTATTCTAAATTCTATATTCAGTAGTCTGTATTCTTAGTCTGAATTCTCTGTTCTACGTTCTATATTCAAAATTCTAAATTCATTATTCTGTATTCTTTATTCTAAACTCTGTGTCCTGCATTCCATATTCTAAATTCTGGCTTCTATATTCTCTATTATATATTCTATATTTTGTGTTCTTCATTCTATATTCCACATTCTATATTCTGAATTCCCTATACTGTATTCTATATTCTGTGTTTTACATTCTATATTCTAAATTCTATATTCAGTATTCTGTATTCTATAATCTAAATTCTGTGTTCTGCATTCCATGTTCTAAATTTTGGGTTGTGTATTCTGTTTTCCATATTCTATATTTTGTGTTCTACACTCTATATTCTAAATTCTATATTCAGTATTTTGTATTATATATTTAAATTCTGTGTTCTGCATTCCATTACTAAATTCTAGGTTCTATATTCTCTTTTATATATTCAATATTTTGTGTTCTTAATTCTATATTCTACATTCTATATTCTGCATTCATTTTCCATATTCTATGTTCTGTGTTGTATATTCTGTATTCTAATTCCTATATTCAGTATTCTGTATACTATATTTTGAATTCGGTGTTCTACATTCTGTATTCAAAATTCTAAATTCAGTATTCTGTATTCTATATTCTAAATTCTGTGTTCTGCATTCCATGATCTAAATTTTGGCTTCTATATTCTCTTTTATATATTCAATATTTTGTGTTGTTTTTCTATATTCCACATTCTATATTCTGCATACGGTATTCTATATTCTATATTCTGTGTTTTACATTCTATATTCTAAATTCTATATTCAGTATTCTGTATTCTATAATCTAACTTCTGTGTTCTGCATTCCATGTTCTAAATTTTGGGTTCTGTATTCTGTTTTCCATATTCTATATTTTGTGTTCTACATTCTATATTCTAAATTCAATATTCAGTATTTTGTATTATATATTTTAATTCTGTGTTCTGAATTCCATTACTAAATTCTAGGTTCTATATTCTCTTTTATATATTCAATATTTTGTGTTCTTAATTCTATATTCTACATTCTATATTCTGCATTCATTTTCCATATTCTATGTTCTGTGTTCTATATTCTGTATTCTAATTCCTATATTCAGTATTCTGTATATTATATTTTGAATTCGGTGTTCTACATTCTATATTCAAAATTCTAAATTCAGTATTCTGTATTCTATATTCTAAATTCTGTGTTCAGCATTCCATGATCTAAATTTTGGCTTCTATATTCTCTTTTATATATTCTATATTTTGTGTTGTTTTTCTATATTCCACATTCTATATTCTGCATACGGTATTCTATATTGAAAATTCTGTGTTTTACATTCTATATTCAAAATTCTATATTCAGTATTCTGTATTCTATAACCTAAACTCTGTATTCTGCATTCCATGTTCTAAATTCTGGGTTCTATATTCTCTAATCTATTCTATATTGTGTGCTTTTCATTCTATATTCTACATACTTTAGTCTGCATTCCGTATTCTATATTCTATATTATGTGTTCTTCATTCTATATTCTAAATTCTATATTATCTATTCTGTATTCTATATTCTAAATTCTGTGTTCTGCATTCCATGATCTAAATTCTGGGTTCTATATTCTCTTTCTATATTCTATATTCTGTTTTCTTCATTCTATATTCCACATTCTATATTCTGCATTCCGTATACTATATTCTATATTCTGTGTTTTACATTCTATGTTCTAAATTCTATATTCATTATTCTGTATTCTATAATTTAAATTCTGTGTTCTGAATTCCATGTTGTAAATTTTGGGTTTTGTATTCTGTTTTCCATATACTATATTCTGTGTTCTACATTCTGTATACTGTATTCTATATTCTTCATTCCGTATTCTATATTCTATATTTTGTGTTCTTCATTATATATTCTAAATTCTATATTCAGTATTCCATATTCTATATTCTAAATTCTGTGTTCGGCATTCCATTACTAAATTCTAATTTCTATATTCTCTTTTTTATAATCTTAATTTTTTGTTCTTCATTCTATATTCTACATTCTATATTCTGCATTCTATATTCTGCATTCCGTATAGTATGTTCTATATTCTGTGTTTTACATTCTATATTCTAAATTATATATTCAGTATTCTGTATTCTATAATCTAAATTCTGTGTTCTGCATTCCATGTTCTAAATTCTGTGTTCTATATTCCCTTTCTATATTCTATATTCTGTGTTCTGCATACCATGATCTAAATACTATATTCAGTATTCTGTACTCTATGTTCTATAATCTGTGTTTTACATTGTATATTCCAAATTCTATATTCAGTATTCTGTATTCTATTTTCTAAATTCTGTGTTCTACATTCCATGTTCTAAATTCGGTATTCAATATCCTCTATTTTATATTCTATATTGTGTGTACTTCATTCTATACTCTACATGCTATATTTTACATTCCGTATTGTATAGTCTAAATTTTGAGTTCTAAATTCTAAATTCTAAATTCTATATTCAGAATTATGTTTTCTATATTCTAAATTCTGTGTTCTGCATTCCGTGTTCTATATTCTATTTTCAGTATTCTATATTCTATATTCTATATCCTGTGTTCTAAGTTCTATATTCTAAACTCTATATTCAGTATTCTCTATTCTATATTCTAAATTCTGTGTTGTGCATTCCATGTTCTAATTTCTATATTCAGTATTCTGTATTCCGTATTGTAAATTCTGTGTTCTGCATTCGATGATCTAAATTCTATATTCAGTAACCTGTATTCTATATTCTAAATTCTGTGTTTTGCATTCCATGTTATAAATTTTGGATTCTGTATTCTGTTTTCCGTATTCTATATTCTGTGTTCTACATTCTATATTCTAAATTATATATACAGTGTTTTGTATTCTATATTATAAATTCTGTGTTCTGCATTCCATTCCTAAATTCTAGGTTCTATATTCTCTTTTATATATTCAATACTTTGTGTTCTTCATTCTATATTCTACATTTTATATATTGCATTCATTCTCTATATTCTATATTCTGTATTCTAAATTCAATATTCAGTATTCTGTATTCTATAACTGAATTCTCAGTTCTACATTTTATATTCAAAATTCTAAATTCAGTATTCTGTATTCTATATTCTATATTCTGTGTTCTGCATTCCATGATCTAAATTCTGACTTCTTTATTGTCTTTTATATATTCTATAATTTGTGTTGTTCTTACTATATTCCACATTCTATATTCTGCATTTCGTATTCTATGTTATATATTCTGTGTTTTACATTCTATATTCGAAATTCTATATTCAGTATTATGTATTCTATTGTCTAAATTCTGTTTTCTGCATTCAATATTCTAAATTCTATATTCATTATTACCTATTCTATATTCTAAATTCTGTGTTCTGCATTCCATATTCTAATTTCTGAATTCTATATTCTCTATACTATATTCAATATTCTGTGTTCTACATTCGAAATTCTAAATTGTATATTCAATATTATGTATTCTATATTCTAAATTCTCTGTTCTGCTTTCCATGTTCTAAATTCTGGGTTCTATATTGTCTGTTCTATATTCTATATTGTGAGTTCTTCATTCTATACTCTACATACTATATTTTCCATTCCGTTGTCTATATTCTAAATTCTGAGTTCTAAATTCTTAATTCTAAATTCTATATTCAGTAATCCATATTCTATATACTAAATTCTGTGTTCTGCTTTCTATGTTCGAAATTCTTTATTCAGTAGACTGTATTCTATTTTCTAAATTCAGTGTTCTTCATATCATGTTCTAAATTCTGGATTCTATATTCTCTATTCTGTGTTCTACATTCTATGTTCTAAATTCTATATCCAGTATTCTGTATTCTATATTCTATATTCTGTGTTCTGCATTCCATGATCTAAATTCTGACTTCTTTATTGTCTTTTATATATTCTATAATTTGTGTTTTTCTTACTATATTCCACATTCTATATTCTGCATTTCGTATTCTATGTTATATATTCTGTGTTTTACATTCTATATTCGAAATTCTATATTCAGTATTCTGTATTCTATAATCTAAATTCTGTGTTCTGCATTCCACTTTCTATATTCTGGTTTCTATATACTCTACTCTATTTTATATTGTGTGTTCTTCATTCTATATTCTACACACAATATTCTGCATTCCATATTCTATATTCTATATTATGTGTTCTACATTCTATATTCAAAATTCAATATTCTGTATTCTGTATTCTAAATTCTAAATTCTGTGTTCTGCATTCCATGTTCTAAATTCTATATTCAGTATACTGTATTCTATATTCTTAATTCTGTGTTCTAAATTCCATGTTATAAATTCTGTATTCTGTATTCTGTATTACATATTCTTTATTCTGTGTTCTAAATTCTATATTCTGTATTCTATATTCTGCATTCCGTATTATATATTGTATATTCTGTGTTCTACATTCTATATTCTATATTTTATATTCAGTATTCTGTATTCTATATTGTAAATTCTGTGTTATGCATTCCAAGTTCTAAATTCTATATTAAGTATCCTGTATACTATATTCTATATTCTGTGTTCTACATTCTATGTTCAAAATTCTATATTCAGAATTCGGTATTCTATATTCTAAATTCTGTGTTCAGCATTCCATACTCTAAATTCTGTGTTCTATATTCCCTATTTTCTATTCTATATTGTGTTCTTCATTCTATACTCTACATACTATATTTTGCATTCCGATTCTGTATTCTAAATTCTGAGTTCTTAATTTTAATTCTAAATTCTATATTCAGTATTCTGTTTTCTATATTCTAAATACTGTTTTCTGCATTCCATGTTCTATTTTCTATTTTCAGTATTCTATATTCTATAATCTAAATTCTGTGTTCTGCAATCCATGTTCTAAATTCTTTTTTCTTTTTTCTGCTTTCCATATTCTATACTCTTTGTTCTACATTCTATATACTGTTTTCTATATTCTGCATTCCGTATTCTATATTCTATATTCTGTGTTCTTCATTATATATTCTAAATTGTATATACACTATTCCGTATTCTATATTCTAAATTCTGTGTTCAGCATTCCATTACTAAATTCTAAGTTCTATATTCTATTTTTTATATTCTTTATTTTGTGTTCTTCATTCTATATTCTAAAATTTATATTCTGCATTCATTTTCTATATTCTATGTTCTGTGTTCTATATTCTGTATTCTAAATTCTATATTCAGTATTCTGTATTCTATATTCTGAATTCTCTGTTCTACATTCTATATTCAAAATTCTAAATTCAGGATTCTGTATTCTATATTCTAAATTCTGTGTTATGATTTCCATGTTCTAAATTCTGAATTCTATATACTCTATGCTATATTCTATATTCGTGTTCTTCATTCTATATTCTAAATTCTGTATTCAGTATTCTGTATTCTATATTCTAAATTCTGTGTTCTGCATTCTATGTTCTAAATTGTATATTCATATTTCTGTGTTCTATATTCTAAATTCTGTGTTCTGCATTCCATATTCTAGATTCTGGGTTCTGTATTCTGTTTTCCATGTTCTATATTCTGTGTTCTACATTCTATATTCTGTATTCTATATTCTGAATTCCAAAATCTACATTCTATATTCTGTGTTCAAGATTATATATGCTTAATTCTATATTCAGTATTCATATTCTATTTTCTAAATTCTGTGTTTTGCATTCCATGTGCTAAATTCTGTATTCTCTAATCTGT
Source organism: Vicugna pacos (assembly GCF_048564905.1). Classification (NCBI taxonomy): domain Eukaryota; kingdom Metazoa; phylum Chordata; class Mammalia; order Artiodactyla; family Camelidae; genus Vicugna; species Vicugna pacos. The sequence continues at coordinate 1,623,515 of NW_027328740.1, forward strand.
ATTCTATGTTCTGTGTTCTACATTCTATATTGTAAATTCTTAATTCAGTATTCTGTATTCTATATTCTAAATTCTGTGTTCTGATTTCCATGTTCTAAATTCTGGGTTCTACATTGTCTATTGTATATTCTATATAGTGTGTTCTTCATTCTATACTCTACGTACTATATTTTGCATTCTGTAATCTATATTATATATTCTTTGTTCTAAATTTTTAATTCTAAATTCTATATTCAGTATTCTATATTCTATATACTAAATTCGGTGTTCTGCATTCTATGTTCTAAATTCTATATTCAGTATTCTGTATTCTATAGTCTATAGTTTGTGTTCTGCATTCCATGTTATAAATTCTGGGTTCTGTATTCTGTTTTTCATATACTATACTCTGTGTTCTACATACTATATTCTGCATTCCGAATTCTACATTCTATATTCTGTGTTCTACATTCTATATTCTAAATTCTATATTCAGTATTCTGTATTGTATATTCTAAATTCTGTGTTCTGAATTCCAGGATCTAAATTCTGGGTTCTACATTGTCTATTGTATATTCAATATAGTGTGTTCTTCATTCTATACTCTACGTACTATATTTTGCATTCTGTAGTCTATATTATATATTCTTTTTTCTAAATTTTTAATTCTAAATTCTATATTCAGTATTCTATATTCTATATACTAATTTCGGTGTTCTGCATTCTATGTTCTAAATTCTATATTCAGTATTCTGCATTCTATAGTCTATATTTTGTGTTCTGCATTCCATGTTATAAATTCTGGGTTCTGTATTCTGTTTTTCATATACTATACTCTGTGTTCTACATACTATATTCTGCATTCCGAATTCTATATTCTATATTCTGTGTCCTACATTCTATATTCTAAATTCTATATTCAGTATTCTGTATTCTATATTCTAAATTCTGTGTTCTGCATTCCATGTTCTAAATTCTTGGTTCTATATTCTCTACACTATACTATATTTTATGCTTTTCATTCTATATTCTACATACTATATGCTGCATTCCGTTTTATATATGTTATATTATGTGTTCTACATTCTGTATTCTAAATTCTATATTCTGTATTCTGTATTCTATATTCTAAATTCTGTGTTCTGCGTTTCATGTTCTAAATCCTGGGTTCTTTATTCTCTATTCAATATTCTGTGTTCTGTGTTCTGCATTCTATATTCTAAATTCTATATTCAGTATTCTTTATTCTATGTTCTAAATTCTATGTTCTGCATTCTATGTTCTATATTGTATATTCAGTATTCTGTATTCTACATTCTAAATTCTGTGTTCTGCATTCCATGTTCTATATTCTGGGTTCTATATACTCTATTCTATATTCTATATTGTGTGTTCTTCATTCCATAATCAACATACTAAATTCTGCATTCCGTATCCTATATTCTAAATTCTGTGTTCAAAATTCTAAATTCTAAATTTTATATTCAGTATTCTGTTTTCTATATCCTAAATTCTGTGTTCTGCATTCCATTTTCTATATTCTAATTTCAGTATTCTATATTCTATATCTAAATTCTGTGTTCTGCATTCTATGATCTAAATTCTATATTCAGTATTCTGTATTCTATATTCTAAATTCTGTGTTCTGAATTCCATGTTCTAAATTTTGGGTTCTGTATTCTCTACTCTATATACTAAAATCCGTGTTCTGCATTCTATGTTCTAAATTCTTTATTCAGTATTTTGTATTCTATATTCTAAAGTCTGTGTTCTGCATTCCATGTCCTAAATTTTGGGTTCTGTATTCTGTTTTCCATATTCTATATTTTGTGTTCTACATTCTATATTCTAAATTCTATATTCCATATTCTATATTCTACATTATAAATTCTGTGTTCTGCATTCCATGATCAAAATTCTGGCTTCTGTATTCTCTTTTATATATCCTATATTTTGTGTTGTTCTTTCTATATTCCACATTCCATATTCTGCATACGGTATTGTATATTTTATATTCTGTGTTTTACATTCTATATTCAAAATTCTATATTCAGTATTCATTATTCTATATTGTAAACTCTGTTTTCTGCATTCCATGTTATAAATTCTGAGTTCTCTATTCTCTACTCTATTCTATATTGTGATTTTTCATTCTTTATTCTGCATACTGTAGTCCGCGTTCCGTATTCTATATTCTAAATTTTGTGTTCTTCATTCTATATTCTAAATTCTATATCCAGTATTCTGTATTCTATATATTTTATTCTGTGTTTTACATGCTATATTCTAAATTCTATAACCAGTATTCTGTATTCTATATTCTAAATTCTGTGTTGTACATTCCATGTTCTAAATTCTGGTTTCTATACTCTCTATTCTATATTCTGTGTTATTCATTCTATATTCAGTATTCTGTATTCTATATCCCAAATTCTGTGTTCTGCATTCCATGTTCAAAATTCTGTGTTCTATATTCTCCTTTCTAAATTCTATATTGCGTGTTCTTCATTCTATACTCTACATACTATATTTTGCATTCCGTATACTATATGCTAAATTCTGTGTTCTAAATTCTAAATTTTAATTCTATATTCAGTATTCTATATTCTATATACTTAATACTTTGTTCTGCATTCTATGTTCTAAATTCTATATTCAGTATTCTGTATTCTATTTTATAATTTCATTGTTCTGAATTTCATGTTCTAAATTCTGGATTCTATATTCTATATTCTGTGTTCTACATTTTACATTCTAAATCCTATATTCAGTATTCTGTATTCTATAGTCTAAATTCTGTCTTCTGCATTCAATATTCTAAATTCCATATTCATTATTATGTATTCTATATTCTAAATTCTTTGTTCCTCATTCAATATTCTATATTCTGGAGTCTATATTCTCTTTTCTATATTCAATATTCTATGTTCTTCAGTCTAAATTCTAAATTCTATATTCAGTATTCTGTATTCTATATTCTAAATTCTGTGTTCTGTGTTCTATGTTCAAAATTATATATTCATTATACTGTATTTAATATTCTATATTCTATGTTCTCAATATCATGTTATAAATTTTGGGTTCTGTATTCTGTTTTCCATAATCTATATTTTGTTTTCTAAATTCTATATTCTGTATTCTATATTCTGCTTTCCGTATTATATATTGTATATTCTGTGTTCTACATTCTGTATTCTAAATTCTATATTCAGTATTCTGTATTCTATATTGTAAATTCTGTGTTCTGCATTCCAAGTTATAAATTTTATATTAAGTATCCTGTATACTATATTCTAAATTCTGTGTTGTACATTCTATTTTCAAAATTCTAATTTCAGAATTCTGTATTCTATATTCTAAATTCTGTATTCAGCATTCAATATTCTAAATTCTGTTTTCTATATTCTCTGTTCTCTATTCTATATTGTGTGTTCTTCATTCTATACTCTATATACTATATTTTGCTTTCTGTATTCCATATTCTAAATTCTGAGTTCTTAATTTTAATTCTAATTTCTATATTCAGTATTCTGTTTTCTATATTCTATTTTCTGTTTTCTGCATTCCATGTTCTAAATTCTAGTTTCAGAATTCTATATTCTATATTCTAAATTCTGTGTTCTTCATTCCATGTTCTATATTCTATTTTCAGTATTCTATATTCTTTATCCAAAATTCTGTGTTCTGCATTCCATGTTCTAAATTCTGGATTCTGTATTCTGTTTTCCATATTCTATATTCTGTGTTCTAAATTCTATATACTGTATTCTATATTCTGCATTCCGTATTCTATATTCTATATTCTGTGTTCTTCATTATATATTTTAAATCCTATATTCAATATTCCGTATTCTATATTCTAAATTCTGTGTTCGGCATTCCATTATTAAATTCTAAGTTGTATATTCTCTTTTTTATATTCTTTATTATGTGTTCAACATTGTATATTCAACATTCTATATTCTGCATTCATTTTCTATATTCTCTGTTCTGTGTTCTGTATTCTGTATTCTAAATTCTATATTCAGTATTCTGTATTCTATATTCTGAATTCTCAGTTTTACATTCTATATTCAAAATACTTAACTCAGTATTCTGTATTCTATAGTCTAAATTCTGTGTCCTGCATTCCATGTTCTAAATTCTGGCTTCTCGATTCTCTATTCTCTATTCTATATTTTGTGTTCTTCAAGCTATATTCCACATTCTATATTCGGCATTCCATATACTATATTCTATATTCTGTGTTTTACATTCTTTATTCTAAATTCTATATTCAGTATTCTCTATTCTATAATCTAAAATCTGTGTTCTGCATTTCATGTTCAAAATTCTGTGTTGTATATTCTCTACTCTATTCAATATTGTGTGTTTTTCATTCTATATTCTACATACTATAGTCTGCATTCCGTATTGTATATTCAATATTATGTGTTCTTCATTCTATATACTAAATTCTATATTCTGTATTCTATATTCTACATTATAAATTCTGTGTTCTGCATTCCATGTTCTAAAATCTGGGTTCTATATTCTCTTTCTATATTCTGTATTCTGTGTTCTTCATTCTATATTCTAAATTCTATATTCAGTATTCTGTATTCTATAGTCTAAATTCTGTGTTCTGCATTCTATGTTCTAAATTCTATATTCTGTATTCTGTGTCCTATATTCTAAATTCTGTGTTCTGCATTCCATGTTCAAAATTCTGGGTTCTATATTCTCTATTCTTTATTCTGTGTTCTACATTCTATATTCTGTATTCTATATTCTGCATTCCGTATTCTATATTCTATATTCTGTGTTCTACATTCTATATTCTAAATTCAACATTCAGTATTCTGTGTTCTATATTCTAAATTCTGTGTTCTGCATTCCATGTTCTAAATTCTGGGTTCTATACACTGTATTCTATGTTCTTTGTTCTACATTCTATATTCTGTAGTCTATATTCTGCATTCCGTATACTATATTCTATATTCTGTGTTCTACATTCTATATTCTAAATTCTATATTCAGTATTTTTTATTCTATATTCTAAATTCTATGTACTGCATTTCATGTTCTAAATTCTATATTCATTATTCTGTATTCTATAATCTAAATTCAGTGTTCTTCATTCCACGTTCTATATTCTGGGTTCTATATTCTCTATTCTATTTTATATTGTGTGTTCTCCATTCTATATTCTGCACACTATATTCTGCATTCCGTATTCTATATTCTATATTATGTGTTCTACATTCTATATTCTAAATTCTATATTCTGTATTCTGTATTCTAAATTCTGAATTCTGTGTTCTGCATTCTATGTTCAAAATTATATATTCATCATTCTGTATTTAATATTCTAAATTCTGTGTTCTAAATTCCATGTTATAAATTCTGTATTCTGTATTCTGTATTCCATATTCTATATTCTGTGTTCAAAATTTTATATTCTGTATTCTATATTCTGCATTCCGCATTATATATTATATATTCTGTGTTCTACATCCTATATTCTAAATTCTATATTCAGTATTCTTTATTCTATATTCTAAATTCTGTGTTATGCATTCCAAGTTCTAAATTCTATATTAAGTATCCTGTATACTATATTCTAAATTCTATGTACTGCATTTGATGTTCTAAATTCTATATTCATTATTCTGTATTCTATAATCTAATTTCTGTCTCCTGCATTCCATGTTCTATATTCTGGGTTCTATATTCTGTACTCTATTCTATATAGTGTGTTTTTCATTCTATATTCTACATACTATAGTCTGCATTCAGTATTCTATATTCTATATTGTGTGATCTGCATTCTATATTTTAAATACTATATTCGGTATTCTGTATTCTATATTCTAAATTTTGTGTTCTGCATTCCATGTTATAAATTCTGGTTTCTATATTCTCAATACTATATTCTATATTCTGTGTTCTACATTATATATTCTAAATTCTATATTTTGTATTTATATTCTATATTCAAAATTCTGTGTTCTGCATTCCATGTTCTAAATTCGATATTAAGTATTCTGTATTCTATATTCTAAATTCCGTGTTATGCATTGATGTTCTAAATACTATATTCAGTGTTCTGTATTCTATTTTCTAAATTCTGTGTTCTACATTTCATGTTCTAAATTCTTTATTCTATATTCTCTATTATATATTCTATATTGTGTGTTCTTCATTCTATAATCTAAATACTTTATTTTGCCTTCCATATTCTATATTCTAAATTTTGAATTCTAAATTCTATATTCTAAATTCTATATTCAGTATTCTGTTTTCTATATTCTAAATTCTGTGTTCTGCATTCCATGTTCTATATTCTATTTTCAGAATTCTATATTCTATATTCTAAATTCTGTGTTTGCATTCAATGTTCTAAATTCTGGATTCTACACTTTGTATTATATATTCTGTAATCTGTGTTCTTCATTAAATATTCTAAATTCTGTATTCATTATTCTGTATTCTATTGTCAAAATTCTGAGTTCTGCATTCTATGTTCTAAATTCTATATTCATTATTCTGTGTTCTATATTCTAAATTCTGTGTTCTGAATTCCATGTTCAAAATTCTGGGTTCTGTATTCTGTTTTCCATGTTCTATATTCTGTGTTCTACATTGTATATTCTGTAATCTATATTCTGCTTTCCTTATTCTATATTCTATATTCTGTGTCCTATGTTCTATATTCTAAATTCTATTTTTATTATTCTGTATTCTATTTTCAAATTCTGTGTTCTACATTCCATGTTCTAAATTCTGGGTTCTATATTCTCTATTCTATATTCTGTGTTCTACATTCTATTTTCTAAATTCTATATTCAGTAATTTTTATTCTATATTCTAAGATCTATGTTCTGCATTTCATGTTCTAATTTCAATATTCAGTATTCTGCTTTCTGTATTCTAAATTCTGTGTTCTGCATCATATGTTCTAAATTCTGTATTCAGTATTATGTATTCTATATTCTAAATTCTGTGTTCTGCATTCCATTTCTAAATTCTGGGTTTTATATTCCCTTTTATATATTCTATATTTTGTGTTCTTCATTCTATATTCCACATTCTATATTCTGCATTCCATATTCTATATTCTATATTCTGTGTTTTACATACTATATTCTAAATTCTATGTTAAGAATTGTGTATTCTATAATCTAAATACTGTGTTCTGCATTCCATGTTCTAAATTCTGAGTTCTATATTCTCTACTCTATTCTATATTTTGTGTTTTCATTCTATATTCTACATACTATATTCTGCATTCCGTATTCTATATTCCATACTATGTGCTCTACATTCTGTATTCTAATTCTATATTCAGTATTCAGTATTCTATATTCTAAATTCTGTCTTCTGCATTATATGTTCTAAATTCAATATTCAGGAATCTGTATTCTATATTCTTAATTCTGTGTTATGCATTCCATGTTCTATATTCTGAATTCTATATACTCTATGCTATATTCTATATTCTGTGTTCTACATTCTCTATTCTAAATTCTGTGTTCTGCATTCTATGTTCTAAATTCTATATTCATTATTCTGTGTTCTATATTCTAAATTCTGTGTTCTGCATTCCATATTCTAAATTCTGGGTTCTGTATTCTGTTTTCCATAGTCTATATTCTGTGTTCTAAATTCTATATTCTGTATTCTATACTCTGCATTCTGAATTCTACATTGTATATTCTGTGTTCTACATTCTAAATGCTAAATTCTATATTCAGTATTCATATTCTATTTTCTAAATTCTGTGTTCTACATTCCATGTGCTAAATTCTGTATTCTATAATCTGTATTCTATGTTCTGTGTTCTACATTCTATATTCTAAATTCTATATTCAGTATTCTGTATTTTAAATTCTAAATTCTGTGTTCTGCATTACATGTTCTACATTCTGGGTTCTACATTGACTATTGTATATTCTATATAATGTGTTCTTCATTCTATACTCTACATAATATATTTTGCATTCCGTAGTCTATATTATATATTCTTTGTTCTAAATTTTTAATTCTAAATTCTATATTCAGTATTCTATATTCTATATACTAAATTCGGTGTTCTTCATTCCATGTTCTATATTCTATATTCAGTATTGTGTATTCTATATTCTAAATTCTGTGGTCTGCATTATATGTTCTGAATTCTATATTAAGTATTCTGTATTCTATAGTCTATATTTTGTGTTCTGCATTCCATGTTATAAATTCTGGGTTCTGTATTCTGTTTTCCATATTGTATTCTCTGTGTTCTACATTCTATATTCTGCATTCCGAATTCTATATTATATATTCTGTGTTTTACATTCTATATTCGAAATTCTATATTCAGAATTTTGTATTATATGGTCTAAATTCTGTGTTCTGCTTTCTATGTTCTAAATTCTATATTCATTATTCTGTGTTCTATATTCAAAAATGTATGTTCTGAATTCCATGTTCAAAATTCTGGATTCTGGATTCTGTTTTCCATATTCTATATTCTGTGTTCTACACTCTATATTCTGTATTCTATATTCTGCTTCCCGTATACTATATTCTATATGCTGTGTCCTATATTCTATATTCTAAATTCTATTTTCAGTATTCTGTATTCTATTTTCTAAATTCTGTGTTCTGCATTCCATTATCTAAATTCTGGGTTCTATATTCTCTTTCTATATTCTATATTCTGTTTTCTGCATTCTATTTTCCACATTCTATATTCTGCATTCCGTATACTATATTCTATATTCTGTGTTTTACATTCTATATTCTAAATTCTATATTCAGTGTTCTGTATTCTATAATTTAAATTCTGTGTTCTGAATTCCATGTTCTAAATTTTGGGTTCTGTATTCTCTTTTCCATGTTCTATATTCTGTGTTCTACATTCTGTATACTGTATTGTATATTCTTCACTCAGTATTCTATATTCTATATTTTGTCTTCTTCATTATATATTCTAAATTCTATATTCAGTATTCCGTATTCTATATTCTAAATTCTGTGTTCGGCATTCCATTACTAAATTCTAAATTCTATATTCTCTTTTTTATAATCTTAATTTTTTGTTCTTCATTCTATATTCTACATTCTATATTCTGCATTCTATATTCTGCATTCCGTATAGTAGATTCTATATTTTGTGTTTTACATTCTATATTCTAAATTCTATATTCAGTATTCTGTATTCTATAATCTAAATTCTGTGTTCTGCATTCCATGTTCTAGATTTTGGGTTCTGTATTCTGTTTTCCATATTCTATATTTTGTGTTCTACATTCTATATTCTAAATTCTATATTCAGTATTTTGTATTATATATTTAAATTCTGTGTTCTGCATTCCATTACTTAATTCTAGGTTCTATATTCTCTTTTATATATTCAATATTTTGTGTTCTTAATTCTATATTCTACATTCTATATTCTGCATTCATTTTCCATATTCTATGTTCTGTTTTCTATATTCTGTATTCTAATTCCTATATTCAGTATTCTGTATTCTATATTCTGAATTCGGTGTTCTACATTCTATATTCAAAATTCTAAATTCAGTATTCTGTATTCTATATTCTAAATTCTGTGTTCTGCATTCCATGATCTAAATACTGGCTTCTATATTCTCTTTTATATATTGTATATTTTGTGTTTTTCTTTCTATATTCCACATTCTATATTCTGCATACGGTATTCTATATTGAATATTCTGTGTTTTACATTCTATATTCGAAATTTTATATTCAGTATTCTGTATTCTATAGTCTAAATTCTGTGTTCTGCATTACAAGTTCTAAATTCGGGGTTCTGTATTCTGTTTTCCATATTCTATATTCTGGGTTCTACATTCCATATTCTGTATTCTTTATTCTGCATTCCGTATTCTGTATTCTATATTCTGTGTTCTAAATTCTATATTTTAAATTCTATATTCAGTATTCTGTATTCTATATTCTAAATTCTCTGTTCTGCATTCCATGTTCTAAATTCTGTGTCTTATATTCTCTATTCTATTCTACATTTTGTGTTTTTCATTCTATATTCTTCATACTATATTCTGCATTCCGTGTACACTATTCTATATTATGTGCTCTACATTCTGTATTCTAAATTCTAAATTCTGTATTCTGTATTCTTTATACTAAATTCTGTGTTCTGCATTACATGTTCTAAATTCTGGGTTGTGTATTCTGTTTTCCATATTCTATATTCTGTGTTCTACATTCTATATACTATATTCTATATTCTGCATTCCGTATTCTATATTGTATATTCTGTGTTCTTCATTATATATTCTAAATCCTATATTCATTATTCCGTATTCTATATTCTAAATTCTGTGTTCGGCATTCCATTACTAAATTTAAGTTCTATATTCTCTATTTTATATTATTTATATTGTGTTCTGCATTCTATATTCTGCATTCATTTTCTATGTTCTATGTTCTGTGTTCTATATTCTGTATTCTAAATTCTATATTCAGTAGTCTGTATTCTTAGTCTGAATTCTCTGTTCTACGTTCTATATTCAAAATTCTAAATTCATTATTCTGTATTCTTTATTCTAAACTCTGTGTCCTGCATTCCATATTCTAAATTCTGGCTTCTATATTCTCTATTATATATTCTATATTTTGTGTTCTTCATTCTATATTCCACATTCTATATTCTGAATTCCCTATACTGTATTCTATATTCTGTGTTTTACATTCTATATTCTAAATTCTATATTCAGTATTCTGTATTCTATAATCTAAATTCTGTGTTCTGCATTCCATGTTCTAAATTTTGGGTTGTGTATTCTGTTTTCCATATTCTATATTTTGTGTTCTACACTCTATATTCTAAATTCTATATTCAGTATTTTGTATTATATATTTAAATTCTGTGTTCTGCATTCCATTACTAAATTCTAGGTTCTATATTCTCTTTTATATATTCAATATTTTGTGTTCTTAATTCTATATTCTACATTCTATATTCTGCATTCATTTTCCATATTCTATGTTCTGTGTTCTATATTCTGTATTCTAATTCCTATATTCAGTGTTCTGTATTCTATATTCTGAATTCAGTGTTCTACATTCTATATTCAAAATTCTAAATTCAGTATTCTGTATTGTATATTCTAAATTCTGTGTTCTGCATTCCATGATCTAAATTCTGGCTTCTATATTCTCGTTTATATATTCTATATTTTGTGTGCTCTTTCTATATTCCACATTCTATATTCTGCATACGGTATTCTATATTGAAAATTCTGTGTTTTACATTCTATATTCAAAATTCTATATTCAGTATTCTGTATTCTATAACCTAAACTCTGTATTCTGCATTCCATGTTCTAAATTCTGGGTTCTATATTCTCTAATCTATTCTATATTGTGTGCTTTTCATTCTATATTCTACATACTTTAGTCTGCATTCCGTATTCTATATTCTATATTATGTGTTCTTCATTCTATATTCTAAATTCTATATTATCTATTCTGTATTCTATATTCTAAATTCTGTGTTCTGCATTCCATGATCTAAATTCTGGGTTCTATATTCTCTTTCTATATTCTATATTCTGTTTTCTTCATTCTATATTCCACATTCTATATTCTGCATTCCGTATACTATATTCTATATTCTGTGTTTTACATTCTATGTTCTAAATTCTATATTCATTATTCTGTATTCTATAATTTAAATTCTGTGTTCTGAATTCCATGTTGTAAATTTTGGGTTTTGTATTCTGTTTTCCATATACTATATTCTGTGTTCTACATTCTGTATACTGTATTCTATATTCTTCATTCCGTATTCTATATTCTATATTTTGTGTTCTTCATTATATATTCTAAATTCTATATTCAGTATTCCATATTCTATATTCTAAATTCTGTGTTCGGCATTCCATTACTAAATTCTAATTTCTATATTCTCTTTTTTATAATCTTAATTTTTTGTTCTTCATTCTATATTCTACATTCTATATTCTGCATTCTATATTCTGCATTCCGTATAGTATGTTCTATATTCTGTGTTTTACATTCTATATTCTAAATTATATATTCAGTATTCTGTATTCTATAATCTAAATTCTGTGTTCTGCATTCCATGTTCTAAATTCTGTGTTCTATATTCCCTTTCTATATTCTATATTCTGTGTTCTGCATACCATGATCTAAATACTATATTCAGTATTCTGTACTCTATGTTCTATAATCTGTGTTTTACATTGTATATTCCAAATTCTATATTCAGTATTCTGTATTCTATTTTCTAAATTCTGTGTTCTACATTCCATGTTCTAAATTCGGTATTCAATATCCTCTATTTTATATTCTATATTGTGTGTACTTCATTCTATACTCTACATGCTATATTTTACATTCCGTATTGTATAGTCTAAATTTTGAGTTCTAAATTCTAAATTCTAAATTCTATATTCAGAATTATGTTTTCTATATTCTAAATTCTGTGTTCTGCATTCCGTGTTCTATATTCTATTTTCAGAATTCTATATTCTATATTCTATATCCTGTGTTCTAAGTTCTATATTCTAAACTCTATATTCAGTATTCTCTATTCTATATTCTAAATTCTGTGTTGTGCATTCCATGTTCTAATTTCTATATTCAGTATTCTGTATTCCGTATTGTAAATTCTGTGTTCTGCATTCGATGATCTAAATTCTATATTCAGTAACCTGTATTCTATATTCTAAATTCTGTGTTTTGCATTCCATGTTATAAATTTTGGATTCTGTATTCTGTTTTCCATATTCTATATTCTGTGTTCTACATTCTATATTCTAAATTATATATACAGTGTTTTGTATTCTATATTATAAATTCTGTGTTCTGCATTCCATTCCTAAATTCTAGGTTCTATATTCTCTTTTATATATTCAATACTTTGTGTTCTTCATTCTATATTCTACATTTTATATATTGCATTCATTCTCTATATTCTATATTCTGTATTCTAAATTCAATATTCAGTATTCTGTATTCTCTAACTGAATTCTCAGTTCTACATTTTATATTCAAAATTCTAAATTCAGTATTCTGTATTTTATATTCTATATTCTGTGTTCTGCATTCCATGATCTAAATTCTGACTTCTTTATTGTCTTTTATATATTCTATAATTTGTGTTGTTCTTACTATATTCCACATTCTATATTCTGCATTTCGTATTCTATGTTATATATTCTGTGTTTTACATTCTATATTCGAAATTCTATATTCAGTATTATGTATTCTATTGTCTAAATTCTGTTTTCTGCATTCAATATTCTAAATTCTATATTCATTATTACCTATTCTATATTCTAAATTCTGTGTTCTGCATTCCATATTCTAATTTCTGAATTCTATATTCTCTATACTATATTCAATATTCTGTGTTCTACATTCGAAATTCTAAATTGTATATTCAATATTATGTATTCTATATTCTAAATTCTCTGTTCTGCTTTCCATGTTCTAAATTCTGGGTTCTATATTGTCTGTTCTATATTCTATATTGTGAGTTCTTCATTCTATACTCTACATACTATATTTTCCATTCCGTTGTCTATATTCTACATTCTGAGTTCTAAATTCTTAATTCTAAATTCTATATTCAGTAATCCATATTCTATATACTAAATTCTGTGTTCTGCTTTCTATGTTCGAAATTCTTTATTCAGTAGACTGTATTCTATTTTCTAAATTCAGTGTTCTTCATATCATGTTCTAAATTCTGGATTCTATATTCTCTATTCTGTGTTCTACATTCTATGTTCTAAATTCTATATCCAGTATTCTGTATTCTATATTCTATATTCTGTGTTCTGCATTCCATGATCTAAATTCTGACTTCTTTATTGTCTTTTATATATTCTATAATTTGTGTTTTTCTTACTATATTCCACATTCTATATTCTGCATTTCGTATTCTATGTTATATATTCTGTGTTTTACATTCTATATTCGAAATTCTATATTCAGTATTCTGTATTCTATAATCTAAATTCTGTGTTCTGCATTCCACTTTCTATATTCTGGTTTCTATATACTCTACTCTATTTTATATTGTGTGTTCTTCATTCTATATTCTACACACAATATTCTGCATTCCATATTCTATATTCTATATTATGTGTTCTACATTCTATATTCAAAATTCAACATTCTGTATTCTGTATTCTAAATTCTAAATTCTGTGTTCTGCATTCCATGTTCTAAATTCTATATTCAGTATACTGTATTCTATATTCTTAATTCTGTGTTCTAAATTCCATGTTATAAATTCTGTATTCTGTATTCTGTATTACATATTCTTTATTCTGTGTTCTAAATTCTATATTCTGTATTCTATATTCTGCATTCCGTATTATATATTGTATATTCTGTGTTCTACATTCTATATTCTATATTTTATATTCAGTATTCTGTATTCTATATTGTAAATTCTGTGTTATGCATTCCAAGTTCTAAATTCTATATTAAGTATCCTGTATACTATATTCTATATTCTGTGTTCTACATTCTATGTTCAAAATTCTATATTCAGAATTCGGTATTCTATATTCTAAATTCTGTGTTCAGCATTCCATACTCTAAATTCTGTGTTCTATATTCCCTATTTTCTATTCTATATTGTGTTCTTCATTCTATACTCTACATACTATATTTTGCATTGCGATTCTGTATTCTAAATTCTGAGTTCTTAATTTTAATTCTAAATTCTATATTCAGTATTCTGTTTTCTATATTCTAAATACTGTTTTCTGCATTCCATGTTCTATTTTCTATTTTCAGTATTCTATATTCTATAATCTAAATTCTGTGTTCTGCAATCCATGTTCTAAATTCTTTTTTCTTTTTTCTGCTTTCCATATTCTATACTCTTTGTTCTACATTCTATATACTGTTTTCTATATTCTGCATTCCGTATTCTATATTCTATATTCTGTGTTCTTCATTATATATTCTAAATTGTATATACACTATTCCGTATTCTATATTCTAAATTCTGTGTTCGGCATTCCATTACTAAATTCTAAGTTCTATATTCTATTTTTTATATTCTTTATTTTGTGTTCTTCATTCTATATTCTAAAATTTATATTCTGCATTCATTTTCTATATTCTATGTTCTGTGTTCTATATTCTGTATTCTAAATTCTATATTCAGTATTCTGTATTCTATATTCTGAATTCTCTGTTCTACATTCTATATTCAAAATTCTAAATTCAGGATTCTGTATTCTATATTCTAAATTCTGTGTTATGATTTCCATGTTTTAAATTCTGAATTCTGTATACTCTATGCTATATTCTATATTCGTGTTCTTCATTCTATATTCTAAATTCTGTATTCAGTATTCTGTATTCTATATTCTAAATTCTGTGTTCTGCATTCTATGTTCTAAATTGTATATTCATATTTCTGTGTTCTATATTCTAAATTCTGTGTTCTGCATTCCATATTCTAGATTCTGGGTTCTGTATTCTGTTTTCCATGTTCTATATTCTGTGTTCTACATTCTATATTCTGTATTCTATATTCTGAATTCCAAAATCTACATTCTATATTCTGTGTTCAAGATTATATATGCTTAATTCTATATTCAGTATTCATATTCTATTTTCTAAATTCTGTGTTCTGCATTCCATGTGCTAAATTCTGTATTCTATAATCTGTATTCTATGTTCTGTGTTCTACATTCTATATTGTAAATTCTTAATTCAGTATTCTGTATTCTATATTCTAAATTCTGTGTTCTGATTTCCATGTTCTAAATTCTGGGTTCTACATTGTCTATTGTATATTCTATATAGTGTGTTCTTCATTCTTTACTCTACGTACTATATTTTGCATTCTGTAATCTATATTATATATTCTTTGTTCTAAATTTTTAATTCTAAATTCTATATTCAGTATTCTATATTCTATATACTAAATTCGGTGTTCTGCATTCTATGTTCTAAATTCTATATTCAGTATTCTGTATTCTATAGTCTATAGTTTGTGTTCTGCATTCCGTGTTATAAATTCTGGGTTCTGTATTCTGTTTTTCATATACTATACTCTGTGTTCTACATACTATATTCTGCATTCCGAATTCTACATTCTATATTCTGTGTTCTACATTCTATATTCTAAATTCTATATTCAGTATTCTGTATTGTATATTCTAAATTCTGTGTTCTGAATTCCAGGATCTAAATTCTGGGTTCTACATTGTCTATTGTATATTCTATATAGTGTGTTCTTCATTCTATACTCTACGTACTATATTTTGCATTCTGTAGTCTATATTATATATTCTTTTTTCTAAATTTTTAATTCTAAATTCTATATTCAGTATTCTATATTCTATATACTAATTTCGGTGTTCTGCATTCTATTTTCTAAATTCTATATTCAGTATTCTGCATTCTATAGTCTATATTTTGTGTTCTGCATTCCATGTTATAAATTCTGGGTTCTGTATTCTGTTTTTCATATACTATACTCTGTGTTCTACATACTATATTCTGCATTCCGAATTCTATATTCTATATTCTGTGTCCTACATTCTATATTCTAAATTCTATATTCAGTATTCTGTATTCTATATTCTAAATTCTGTGTTCTGCATTCCATGTTCTAAATTCTTGGTTCTATATTCTCTACACTATACTATATTTTATGCTTTTCATTCTATATTCTACATACTATATGCTGCATTCCGTTTTATATATGTTATATTATGTGTTCTACATTCTGTATTCTAAATTCTATATTCTGTATTCTGTATTCTATATTCTAAATTCTGTGTTCTGCGTTTCATGTTCTAAAATCTGGGTTCTTTATTCTCTATTCAATATTCTGTGTTCTGTGTTCTGCATTCTATATTCTAAATTCTATATTCAGTATTCTTTATTCTATGTTCTAAATTCTATGTTCTGCATTCTATGTTCTATATTGTATATTCAGTATTCTGTATTCTACATTCTAAATTCTGTGTTCTGCATTCCATGTTCTATATTCTGGGTTCTATATACTCTATTCTATATTCTATATTGTGTGTTCTTCATTCCATAATCAACATACTAAATTCTGCATTCCGTATCCTATATTCTAAATTCTGTGTTCAAAATTCTAAATTCTAAATTTTATATTCAGTATTCTGTTTTCTATATCCTAAATTCTGTGTTCTGCATTCCATTTTCTATATTCTAATTTCAGTATTCTATATTCTATATCTAAATTCTGTGTTCTGCATTCTATGATCTAAATTCTATATTCAGTATTCTGTATTCTATATTCTAAATTCTGTGTTCTGAATTCCATGTTCTAAATTTTGGGTTCTGTATTCTCTACTCTATATACTAAAATCCGTGTTCTGCATTCTATGTTCTAAATTCTTTATTCAGTATTTTGTATTCTATATTCTAAAGTCTGTGTTCTGCATTCCATGTCCTAAATTTTGGGTTCTGTATTCTGTTTTCCATATTCTATATTTTGTGTTCTACATTCTATATTCTAAATTCTATATTCCATATTCTATATTCTACATTATAAATTCTGTGTTCTGCATTCCATGATCAAAATTCTGGCTTCTGTATTCTCTTTTATATATCCTATATTTTGTGTTGTTCTTTCTATATTCCACATTCCATATTCTGCAT
Source organism: Vicugna pacos (assembly GCF_048564905.1). NCBI lineage: Eukaryota > Metazoa > Chordata > Mammalia > Artiodactyla > Camelidae > Vicugna > Vicugna pacos. Next base: position 1,641,143 of record NW_027328740.1, read on the forward strand.
ACGGTATTGTATATTTTATATTCTGTGTTTTACATTCTATATTCAAAATTCTATATTCAGTATTCATTATTCTATATTGTAAACTCTGTTTTCTGCATTCCATGTTATAAATTCTGAGTTCTCTATTCTCTACTCTATTCTATATTGTGATTTTTCATTCTTTATTCTGCATACTGTAGTCCGCGTTCCGTATTCTATATTCTAAATTTTGTGTTCTTCATTCTATATTCTAAATTCTATATCCAGTATTCTGTATTCTATATATTTTATTCTGTGTTTTACATGCTATATTCTAAATTCTATAACCAGTATTCTGTATTCTATATTCTAAATTCTGTGTTGTACATTCCATGTTCTAAATTCTGGTTTCTATACTCTCTATTCTATATTCTGTGTTATTCATTCTATATTCAGTATTCTGTATTCTATATCCCAAATTCTGTGTTCTGCATTCCATGTTCAAAATTCTGTGTTCTATATTCTCCTTTCTAAATTCTATATTGCGTGTTCTTCATTCTATACTCTACATACTATATTTTGCATTCCGTATACTATATGCTAAATTCTGTGTTCTAAATTCTAAATTTTAATTCTATATTCAGTATTCTATATTCTATATACTTAATTCTTTGTTCTGCATTCTATGTTCTAAATTCTATATTCAGTATTCTGTATTCTATTTAATAATTTCATTGTTCTGAATTTCATGTTCTAAATTCTGGATTCTATATTCTATATTCTGTGTTCTACATTTTACATTCTAAATCCTATATTCAGTATTCTGTATTCTATAGTCTAAATTCTGTCTTCTGCATTCAATATTCTAAATTCCATATTCATTATTATGTATTCTATATTCTAAATTCTTTGTTCCTCATTCAATATTCTATATTCTGGAGTCTATATTCTCTTTTCTATATTCAATATTCTATGTTCTTCAGTCTAAATTCTAAATTCTATATTCAGTATTCTGTATTCTATATTCTAAATTCTGTGTTCTGTGTTCTATGTTCAAAATTATATATTCATTATACTGTATTTAATATTCTATATTCTATGTTCTCAATATCATGTTATAAATTTTGGGTTCTGTATTCTGTTTTCCATAATCTATATTTTGTTTTCTAAATTCTATATTCTGTATTCTATATTCTGCTTTCCGTATTATATATTGTATATTCTGTGTTCTACATTCTGTATTCTAAATTCTATATTCAGTATTCTGTATTCTATATTGTAAATTCTGTGTTCTGCATTCCAAGTTATAAATTTTATATTAAGTATCCTGTATACTATATTCTAAATTCTGTGTTGTACATTCTATTTTCAAAATTCTAATTTCAGAATTCTGTATTCTATATTCTAAATTCTGTATTCAGCATTCAATATTCTAAATTCTGTTTTCTATATTCTCTGTTCTCTATTCTATATTGTGTGTTCTTCATTCTATACTCTATATACTATATTTTGCTTTCTGTATTCCATATTCTAAATTCTGAGTTCTTAATTTTAATTCTAATTTCTATATTCAGTATTCTGTTTTCTATATTCTATTTTCTGTTTTCTGCATTCCATGTTCTAAATTCTAGTTTCAGAATTCTATATTCTATATTCTAAATTCTGTGTTCTTCATTCCATGTTCTATATTCTATTTTCAGTATTCTATATTCTTTATCCAAAATTCTGTGTTCTGCATTCCATGTTCTAAATTCTGGATTCTGTATTCTGTTTTCCATATTCTATATTCTGTGTTCTAAATTCTATATACTGTATTCTATATTCTGCATTCCGTATTCTATATTCTATATTCTGTGTTCTTCATTATATATTTTAAATCCTATATTCAATATTCCGTATTCTATATTCTAAATTCTGTGTTCGGCATTCCATTATTAAATTCTAAGTTGTATATTCTCTTTTTTATATTCTTTATTATGTGTTCAACATTGTATATTCAACATTCTATATTCTGCATTCATTTTCTATATTCTCTGTTCTGTGTTCTGTATTCTGTATTCTAAATTCTATATTCAGTATTCTGTATTCTATATTCTGAATTCTCAGTTTTACATTCTATATTCAAAATACTTAACTCAGTATTCTGTATTCTATAGTCTAAATTCTGTGTCCTGCATTCCATGTTCTAAATTCTGGCTTCTCGATTCTCTATTCTCTATTCTATATTTTGTGTTCTTCAAGCTATATTCCACATTCTATATTCGGCATTCCATATACTATATTCTATATTCTGTGTTTTACATTCTTTATTCTAAATTCTATATTCAGTATTCTCTATTCTATAATCTAAAATCTGTGTTCTGCATTTCATGTTCAAAATTCTGTGTTGTATATTCTCTACTCTATTCAATATTGTGTGTTTTTCATTCTATATTCTACATACTATAGTCTGCATTCCGTATTGTATATTCAATATTATGTGTTCTTCATTCTATATACTAAATTCTATATTCTGTATTCTATATTCTACATTATAAATTCTGTGTTCTGCATTCCATGTTCTAAAATCTGGGTTCTATATTCTCTTTCTATATTCTGTATTCTGTGTTCTTCATTCTATATTCTAAATTCTATATTCAGTATTCTGTATTCTATAGTCTAAATTCTGTGTTCTGCATTCTATGTTCTAAATTCTATATTCTGTATTCTGTGTACTATATTCTTAATTCTGTGTTCTGCATTCCATGTTCAAATTTCTGGGTTCTATATTCTCTATTCTTTATTCTGTGTTCTACATTCTATATTCTGTATTCTATATTCTGCATTCCGTATTCTATATTCTATATTCTGTGTTCTACATTCTATATTCTAAATTCAACATTCAGTATTCTGTGTTCTATATTCTAAATTCTGTGTTCTGCATTCCATGTTCTAAATTCTGGGTTCTATACACTGTATTCTATGTTCTTTGTTCTACATTCTATATTCTGTAGTCTATATTCTGCATTCCGTATACTATATTCTATATTCTGTGTTCTACATTCTATATTCTAAATTCTATATTCAGTATTTTTTATTCTATATTCTAAATTCTATGTACTGCATTTCATGTTCTAAATTCTATATTCATTATTCTGTATTCTATAATCTAAATTCAGTGTTCTTCATTCCACGTTCTATATTCTGGGTTCTATATTCTCTATTCTATTTTATATTGTGTGTTCTCCATTCTATATTCTGCACACTATATTCTGCATTCCGTATTCTATATTCTATATTATGTGTTCTACATTCTATATTCTAAATTCTATATTCTGTATTCTGTATTCTAAATTCTGAATTCTGTGTTCTGCATTCTATGTTCAAAATTATATATTCATCATTCTGTATTTAATATTCTAAATTCTGTGTTCTAAATTCCATGTTATAAATTCTGTATTCTGTATTCTGTATTCCATATTCTATATTCTGTGTTCAAAATTTTATATTCTGTATTCTATATTCTGCATTCCGCATTATATATTATATATTCTGTGTTCTACATCCTATATTCTAAATTCTATATTCAGTATTCTTTATTCTATATTCTAAATTCTGTGTTATGCATTCCAAGTTCTAAATTCTATATTAAGTATCCTGTATACTATATTCTAAATTCTATGTACTGCATTTGATGTTCTAAATTCTATATTCATTATTCTGTATTCTATAATCTAATTTCTGTCTCCTGCATTCCATGTTCTATATTCTGGGTTCTATATTCTGTACTCTATTCTATATAGTGTGTTTTTCATTCTATATTCTACATACTATAGTCTGCATTCAGTATTCTATATTCTATATTGTGTGATCTGCATTCTATATTTTAAATACTATATTCGGTATTCTGTATTCTATATTCTAAATTTTGTGTTCTGCATTCCATGTTATAAATTCTGGTTTCTATATTCTCAATACTATATTCTATATTCTGTGTTCTACATTATATATTCTAAATTATATATTTTGTATTTATATTCTATATTCAAAATTCTGTGTTCTGCATTCCATGTTCTAAATTCGATATTAAGTATTCTGTATTCTATATTCTAAATTCCGTGTTATGCATTGATGTTCTAAATACTATATTCAGTGTTCTGTATTCTATATTCTAAATTCTGTGTTCTACATTCCATGTTCTAAATTCTTTATTCTATATTCTCTATTATATATTCTATATTGTGTGTTCTTCATTCTATACTCTAAATACTATATTTTGCCTTCCATATTCTATATTCTAAATTTTGAATTCTAAATTCTATATTCTAAATTCTATATTCAGTATTCTGTTTTCTATATTCTAAATTTTGTGTTCTGCATTCCATGTTCTATATTCTATTTTCAGAATTCTATATTCTATATTCTAAATTCTGTGTTTGCATTCAATGTTCTAAATTCTGGATTCTACACTTTGTATTATATATTCTGTAATCCGTGTTCTTCATTAAATATTCTAAATTCTGTATTCATTATTCTGTATTCTATTGTCAAAATTCTGAGTTCTGCATTCTATGTTCTAAATTCTATATTCATTATTCTGTGTTCTATATTCTAAATTCTGTGTTCTGAATTCCATGTTCAAAATTCTGGGTTCTGTATTCTGGTTTCCATGTTCTATATTCTGTGTTCTACATTCTATATTCTGTAATCTATATTCTGCTTTCCTTATTCTATATTCTATATTCTGTGTCCTATGTTCTATATTCTAAATTCTATTTTTATTATTCTGTATTCTATTTTCAAATTCTGTGTTCTACATTCCATGTTCTAAATTCTGGGTTCTATATTCTCTATTCTATATTCTGTGTTCTACATTCTATTTTCTAAATTCTATATTCAGTAATTTTTATTCTATATTCTAAGATCTATGTTCTGCATTTCATGTTCTAATTTCAATATTCAGTATTCTGCTTTCTGTATTCTAAATTCTGTGTTCTGCATCATATGTTCTAAATTCTGTATTCAGTATTATGTATTCTATATTCTAAATTCTGTGTTCTGCATTCCATTTCTAAATTCTGGGTTTTATATTCCCTTTTATATATTCTATATTTTGTGTTCTTCATTCTATATTCCACATTCTATATTCTGCATTCCATATTCTATATTCTATATTCTGTGTTTTACATACTATATTCTAAATTCTATGTTAAGAATTGTGTATTCTATAATCTAAATACTGTGTTCTGCATTCCATGTTCTAAATTCTGAGTTCTATATTCTCTACTCTATTCTATATTTTGTGTTTTCATTCTATATTCTACATACTATATTCTGCATTCCGTATTCTATATTCCATACTATGTGCTCTACATTCTGTATTCTAATTCTATATTCAGTATTCAGTATTCTATATTCTAAATTCTGTCTTCTGCATTATATGTTCTAAATTCAATATTCAGGAATCTGTATTCTATATTCTTAATTCTGTGTTATGCATTCCATGTTCTATATTCTGAATTCTATATACTCTATGCTATATTCTATATTCTGTGTTCTACATTCTCTATTCTAAATTCTGTGTTCTGCATTCTATGTTCTAAATTCTATATTCATTATTCTGTGTTCTATATTCTAAATTCTGTGTTCTGCATTCCATATTCTAAATTCTGGGTTCTGTATTCTGTTTTCCATAGTCTATATTCTGTGTTCTAAATTCTATATTCTGTATTCTATACTCTGCATTCTGAATTCTACATTGTATATTCTGTGTTCTACATTCTAAATGCTAAATTCTATATTCAGTATTCATATTCTATTTTCTAAATTCTGTGTTCTACATTCCATGTGCTAAATTCTGTATTCTATAATCTGTATTCTATGTTCTGTGTTCTACATTCTATATTCTAAATTCTATATTCAGTATTCTGTATTTTAAATTCTAAATTCTGTGTTCTGCATTACATGTTCTACATTCTGGGTTCTACATTGACTATTGTATATTCTATATAATGTGTTCTTCATTCTATACTCTACATAATATATTTTGCATTCCGTAGTCTATATTATATATTCTTTGTTCTAAATTTTTAATTCTAAATTCTATATTCAGTATTCTATATTCTATATACTAAATTCGGTGTTCTTCATTCCATGTTCTATATTCTATATTCAGTATTGTGTATTCTATATTCTAAATTCTGTGGTCTGCATTATATGTTCTGAATTCTATATTAAGTATTCTGTATTCTATAGTCTATATTTTGTGTTCTGCATTCCATGTTATAAATTCTGGGTTCTGTATTCTGTTTTCCATATTGTATTCTCTGTGTTCTACATTCTATATTCTGCATTCCGAATTCTATATTATATATTCTGTGTTTTACATTCTATATTCGAATTTCTATATTCAGAATTCTGTATTATATGGTCTAAATTCTGTGTTCTGCTTTCTATGTTCTAAATTCTATATTCATTATTCTGTGTTCTATATTCAAAAATGTATGTTCTGAATTCCATGTTCAAAATTCTGGATTCTGGATTCTGTTTTCCATATTCTATATTCTGTGTTCTACACTCTATATTCTGTATTCTATATTCTGCTTCCCGTATACTATATTCTATATGCTGTGTCCTATATTCTATATTCTAAATTCTATTTTCAGTATTCTGTATTCTATTTTCTAAATTCTGTGTTCTACATTCCATGTTCTAAATTGTGGATTCTATATTCTCTATTATATATTCTGTGTTCTACATTCTATATTCTAAATTCTATATTCAGTATATTTTTTTCTCTATTCTAAATTCTATGTTCTGAATTCCATGATCTAAATTCTATATTCAGTATTCTGTTTTCTGTATTCTACATTCTGTGTTCTGCATTCTATGTTCTAAATTGTATATTCTGTATTCTGTATTGTAAATTCAAAATTCAGTGTTCTGCAATCCAAGTTCTAATTTCTGTGTTCTGCATTCCATGTTCTAAATTCTGTGTTCTTTATTCTCTATTGTATATTCTATATTCTGTGTTCTACATTCTATATTCTAAATTCTATATTCAGTATTCTGTATTCTGTATTCTAAATTCTATTTTCTGCATTCCATGCTCTTAAATCTGGGTTCTATATTCTCTATTCTATATTCTATATTCTGTGTTACAGATTCTATATTCTAAATTCTATATTCAGTATTCTGTATTCTATATTCTAAATTCTGTGTTCTGCATTGCATGTTCTATATTCTATATTTAGTATCCTGTATTCTATATTCTATATTCTGTGTTCTACATTCTATATTCTAAATTCTATATTCAGAATTCTGTTTTCTATTTTCTATATTCTGTGTTCAGCGTTCCATGTTCTAAATTCTGTGTTCTATATCCTCTATTCTATATTCGATATTGTGTGTTATTCATTCTATACTCTACATACAATATTTTGCATTCCGTATTCTATATTCTAAATTCTGAGTTCTAAATTCTAAATTCTAAATTCTATATTCAGTATTCTATAGTCTATATAATAAATTCTGTGTTCTGCATTCTATATTCTAAATTCTATATTCAGTATTCTGCATTCTAATTTCCAGATTCAGTGTTCTGAATTTCATTTTCTAAATTCTGGATTCTATATTCTATATTCTGTGTTCTACATTCTATATTCTAAATTCTATATTCAGTATTATGTATTCTATTGTCTAAATTCTGTTTTCTGCATTCAATATTCTAAATTCTATATTCATTATTACCTATTCTATATTCTAAATTCTGTGTTCTGCATTCCATATTCTAAATTCTGAATTCTATATTCTCTATACTATATTCAATATTCTGTGTTCTACATTCGAAATTCTAAATTCTATATTCAGTATTCTGTATTCTATATTCTAAATTCTCTGTTCTGCTTTCCATGTTCTAAATTCTGGGTTCTATATTGTCTGTTCTATATTCTATATTGTGAGTTCTTCATTCTATACTCTAAATACTATATTTTGCATTCCGTTGTCTATATTCTAAATTCTGAGTTCTAAATTCTTAATTCTAAATTCTATATTCAGTAATCCATATTCTATATACTAAATTCTGTGTTCTGCTTTCTATGTTCTAAATTCTATATTAAGTAGACTGTATTCTATTTTCTAAATTCAGTGTTCTGCATATCATGTTCTAAATTCTGGATTCTATATTCTCTATTCTGTGTTCTACATTCTATGTTCTAAATTCTATATCCAGTATTCTGTATTCTAAATTCTAAATACTGTGTTCAGCATTCCATGTTCTATATTCTATTTTCAGTGTTTTATATTCTATATTCTAAATTATGTGTTCTGCATTCTATGTTCTAAATTCTATATTCACTATTCTGTATTATATATTCTAAATTCTGTGTTTGCATTCAATGTTCTAAATTCTGGATTCTATACTTTGTATTCTATATTCTATAATCTGAGTTCTTCATTCAATATTCTAATTTCTGTATTCATTATTCTGTATTCTATTGTCAAAATTCTGAGTTCTGCATTCTATGTTCTAAATTCTATATTCATTATTCTGTGTTCTATATTCTAAATTCTGTGTTCTGAATTCCATGTTCAAAATTCTGGGTTCTGTATTCTGTTTTCCATATTCTATATTCTGTGTTCTACATTCTATATTCTGTAATCTATATTCTGCTTTCCTTATTCTATATTCTATATTCTGTGACCTACGTTCTATATTCTAAATTCTATTTTTATTATTCTGTATTCTATTTTCTAAATTCTGTGTTCTACATTCCATGTTCTAAATTCTGGGTTCTATATTCTCTATTCTATATTCTGTGTTCTACATTCAATTTTCTAAATTCTATATTCAGTAATTTTTATTCTATATTCTAAGATCTATGTTCTGCATTTCATGTTCTAATTTCAATATTCAGTATTCTGCTTTCTGTATTCTAAATTCTGTGTTCTGCATCATATGTTCTAAATTCTGTATTCAGTATTATGTATTCTATATTCTAAATTCTGTGTTCCTCATTCCATTTCTAAATTCTGGGTTTTATATTCTCTTTTATATATTCTATATTTTGTGTTCTTCATTCTATATTCCACATTCTATATTCTGCATTCCATATTCTATATTCTATATTCTGTGTTTTACATTCTATATTCTAAATTCTATGTTAAGAATTGTGTATTCTATAATCTAAATACTGTGTTCTGCATTCCATGTTCTAAATTCTGAGTTCTATATCCTCTACTCTATTCTATATTTTGTGTTTTTCATTCTATATTCTACATACTATATTCTGCATTCCGTATTCTATATTCCATACTATGTGCTCTACATTCTGTATTCTAATTCTATATTCAGTATTCAGTATTCTATATTCTAAATTCTGTCTTCTGCATTATATGTTCTAAATTCAATATTCAGGATTCTGTATTCTATATTCTTAATTCTGTTTTATGCATTCCATGTTCTATATTCTGAATTCTATATACTCTATGCTATATTCTATATTCTGTGTTCTACATTCTATATTCTAAATTCTGTGTTCTGCATTCTATGTTCTAAATTCTATATTCATTTTTCTGTGTTCTATATTCTAAATTCTGTGTTCTGCATTCCATATTCTAAATTCTGGGTTCTGTATTCTGTTTTCCATAGTCTATATTCTGTGTGCTACATTCTATATTCTGTATTCTATATTCTGCATTCCGAATTCTACATTGTATATTCTGTGTTCTACATTCTATATGCTAAATTCTATATTCAGTATTCATATACTATTTTCTAAATTCTGTGTTCTGCATTCCATGTGCTTAATTCTGTATTCTATAATCTGTATTCTATGTTCTGTGTTCAACATTCTATATTCTAAATTCTATATTCAGTATTCTGTATTGTAAGTTCTAAATTCTGTGTTCTGAATTACATGTTCTACATTCTGGGTTGTACCTTGTCTATTGTATATTCTATATAATGTGTTCTTCATTCTATACTCTACATACTATATTTTGCATTCCGTAGTCTATATTATATATTCTTTGTTCTAAATTTTTAATTCTAAATTCTATATTCAGTATTCTATATTCTATATACTAAATTCGGTGTTCTGCATTCCATGTTCTATATTCTATATTCAGTATTCTGTATTCTATATTCTAAATTCTGTGTTCTGCATTATATGTTCTAAATTCTATATTCAGTATTCTGTATTCTATAATCTAAATTATGTGTTCTGCATTACAAGTTCTAAATTCGGGGTTTGTATTCTGTTTTCCATATCCTATATTCTGTGTTCTACATTCTATATACTGTATTCTGTATTCTGCATTCCGTATTCTATATTGTATATTCTGTGTTCTTCATTATATATTCTAAATTCTATATTCACTATTCCGTATTCTATATTCTAAATTCTGTGTTCGGCATTCCATTACTAAATTCTAAGTTCTATATTCTCTATTTTATATTCTTTATATTGTGTTCTGCATTCTATATTCTGCCTTCATTTTCTATGTTCTATGTTCTGTGTTCTATATTCTGTATTCTAAGTTCTATATTCAGTATTCTGTATTCTATATTCTGAATTCTCAGTTCTACATTCTATATTCCAAATTCTAAATTCAGTGTTCTGTATTCTATATTCTAAATTCAGTATCCTGCATTCCATTTTCTGAATTCTGGCTTCTATATTCTCTATTCTCTATTCTATATTTTGTGTTCTTCATTCAATATTCCACATACTATATTCTGCATTCCATATACTATATTCTCTATTCTGTGTTTTACATTCTATATTCTAAATTCTATATTAAGTATTCTGTATTATATAATCTAAATTCTGTATTCTGCATTCCATGTTCTAAATTCTGAGTTCTACATTCTCTTCTCTATTCTATATTTTGTGTTTATCATTCTATATTCTACATACTATATTCTGCATTCCGTATTCTATATTCCGTACTATATGCTCTACATTCTGTATTCTAAACTCTATATTCAGTATTTAGTATTCTATATTCTAATTTCTGTGTTCTGCATTATATGTTCTAAATTCAATATTCAGGATTCTGTATTCTATTTTCTAAATTCTGTGTTATGCATTCCATGTTCTAAATTATGGATTGTATATTCTCTATGCTATATTCTATATTCTGTGTTCAAAATTCTATATTCAAAATTCCTTGTTCAGTATTCTGTATTCTATATTCTAAATTCTGTGTTCATCATTCTATGTTCTGCATTCTATATTCATTATTCTGTATTGTATATTCTAAATTTTGTGTTCTGCAATCCATATTCTAAATTCTGGGTTCTGAATTCTGTTTTCCATGTTCTATATTCTTGTTCTACATTCTATGTTCTGTATTCTATATTCTGCATTCCGAATTCTACATTCTATATTCTGTGTTCTACATTCTACATTCTAAATTCTATATTAGGTATTCATATTCTATATACTAAATTCTGTGTTCTGCATTCCATCTGCTAAACTCTGGATTCTATATTCTCTATTCTGTATTCTGTGTTCTACATACTATATTCTAAATTCTATATTCAGTATTCTGTATTGTATGTTCTAAATTCTGTGTTTTGCATTCCATGTTCTAAATTCATCGTTCTACATTGTCTATTGTATATTCTATATAGTGTGTTCTTCATTCTATATTGTACATACTATATTCTGCATTCCGAATTCTATATTCTAAATTCTGTACTCTACATTCTATATTCTAAATGCAATATTCAGTATTCTGTATTCTATATTCTAAATTCTGTGTTCTGCATTCTATGTTCTAAATTCTATATTCACTATTATGTATTATGTATTCTAAATTCTGTGTTTGCATTCCATGTTCTAAATACTGGATTCTATATTCTGTATTCTGTGTTCTACATTCTATATTCTAAATTCTATATTCAGTATTCTGTATTCTATTTTCTAAATTCTGTGTTGTGCATTCCATGTTCTAATTTCTATATTCAGTATTCTCTATTCTGTATTATAATTCTGTGTTCTACTTTCAATGATCTAAATTCTATATTCAGTAATCTGAATTCTATATTCTAATTTCTGTGTTCTGCATTCCATGTTATAAATTTTGGGTTCTGAATTCTGTTTTCCATATTCTCTATTCTGTGTTCTACATTGTATATTCTAAATTCTATATTCAGTATTTTGTATTCTATATTAAAAATTCTTTGTTCTGCATTCCATTACTAATTTCTAGGTTCTATATTCTCTTTTATATATTCAATACTATGTGTTCTTCATTCTATATTCTACAGTTTATATTCTGCATTCATTTTCTATATTCTATATTCTGTATTCTAATTTTTATATTCAGTATACTGTATTCAATATTCTGAATTCTGTGTTTTACATTCTATGTTCAAAATTTAAAATTCAGTATTCTGTATTCTAAGTTTTATACTCTGTGTTCTGCTTTCCATGATCTAAATTCCGACTTCTATATTCTCTTTTATATATTCTTTATTTTGTGTTGATTTTCTATATTCCACATTCTATATTCTGCATTCCGTATTCTATATTATATATTCTGTATTTTTCGTTCTATATTCGAAATTCTATATTCAGTATTCTGTATTGTATAATCTAAATTCTGCGTTCTGCATTCCATGTTCTATATTCTGGGTTCTATATTCTCTACTCTATTCTATATTGTGTGTTATTCATTCTATATTCTACATACTATAGTGTGCATTCCGTATTCTATATTCTATATTATGTGTTCTACATTCTATATTCTAAATTATATATTCTGTATTCTGTATTCTATATTGTAAATTCTGTGCTCTGCATTCCAAGTTGTAAATTCTGGGTTCTATATTCTCAATTCTTTATTCTATATTCTGTGTTCTATATTATATATTCTAAATTCTGCATTCAGTATTTTATATTCTATATTATAAATTCTGTGTTCTGCATTCCATGTTCTAAATTTTGGATTCCATATTCTATATTCTGTGTTCTACATTCAATATTCTAAATTCTATATTCAGTATTCTGTATTCTATATTCTAAATTCTGTGTTCTAATTTCTATATTCCAAATCTATATTCAGTATTTAGTATTCTATATTCTAAATCTGTGTTCTGTATTCAATGTTCTAAATTCTGTGTTCTATGTTCTATATTCTATATTCTATATTCTGTGTTCTACATTCTATATTCTAAATTCCATATTCAGAATTCTGTATTCTATAATCGAAATTATGTGTTCTGCATTCCATGTTCTAAATTCTGGATTCTCTATTCTCTATTCTGTATACTATATTCTGTATTCTATATTCTATATTGTAAATTCTATGTTCAGTATTCTGTATTCTATATTCTAAATTCTGAGTTCTACATTCTATATTCCAAAATCTATATTTTGTATTCTGTATTCTATATTCTAAATTCTGTTTTCTGCATTCCAAGTTCTAAATTCTTTGTTCTATATTCTCTATTCTGTATTCTATATTCTGTGTGTTATATTCTATATTTTAAATTCTATGTTCAGTATTCTGTATTCTATATTCAAAATTCTGTGTTCTGCATTCCATGTTCTAAATTCTGGATTCTCTATTTTCTATTCTATATTCTATATTCTGTATTCTACATTCTATATTCTAAATTCTATGTTCAGATTTCTGTATTCTATATTCTAAATTCTGTGTTCTATATTCTATATTCTAAATTCTATATTCAGTATTCTGTATTCTTTATTCTAAATTATGTGTTCTGTATTCAAAGTTCTATATTTTGGGATCTGTATTTTGTTTTCCATTTTCAATATTATGTTTTCTACATTATATATTCTGTTCTATATGCTGCATTCCGTATTTTATATTCTATATTCTGTGTTATACATTCTATATTCTAAATATTATATTCAGTATTCTGTATTCTATATTCTAAATTCTGTGTTCTGCATTCCATATTCTAAATCTGAGTTCTATATTCTCTATTTTATATACTATATATTGTATTCTTCATTCTATATTGTACATACTATATTCTGCATTCCGAATTCTATATTCTAAATTCTGTACTCTACATTCTATATTCTAAATGCAATATTCAGTATTCTGTATTCTATATTCTAAATTCTGTGTTCTGAATTCCATGTTCTAAATTCTGGTTTCTATATTACATATTCTACATTCTGTGTTATACATTCTATATTCTAAATTCTATATTCAGTATTCTGTATTCTATATACTAAATTATGTTTTCTACATTCCATGTTCTAAATTTTGGTTTCTGTATTCTGTACTCTATATACTAAAATCCGTGTTCTGCATTCTATGTTCTAAATTCTTTATTCAGTATTTTGTATTCTATATTCTAAAGTCTGTGTTCTGCATTGCATGTTCTAAATTCTGGGTTCTGTATTCTGTTTTTCATATTCTATATTCTGTGTTCTACATTCTATATTCTGTATTCTATATTGTGCGTTCCGTATTCTATATTCTAAATTCTGTATTCTCTATTCTTTATCCTATATTCTGTGTTCTACATCCTATATTTTAATTCTATTCAGTATTCTGTATTCTATATTCTAATTCTGTGTCCTGCATTCTATCTTCTAAATTCTTTATTCAGTTTTTTTATTCTATATTCCACATTCTGTGTTCTGAAATCCATGTTCTAAATTCTTAGTTCTCTATTCTTTTTTCATAATCTAAATATTGTGTTCCATATTCTATATTCTGTATTCTCTATTCTGCATTCTGTATTCTATATTCTAAATTGTGTGCTCTACATTCTATATTCTAAATTCTATATTCAGTATTCTGTATTCTATATTCAAAATTATGTGTTCTGCATTCCATGTTCTATATTCTGGATTCTCTTTTCTATATTCTATATTCTGTATTCTACATTCTATATTCTAAATTCTATGTCCAGTATTCTGTATTCTATATTCTAAATTCTGTGTTCTAATTTCTATATTCCAAAACTATATTCAGTATTTTCTATTCTGTATTCTTAATTCTGTGTTCTGCATTCAATGTTCTAAATTCTGTGTTCTATATTCTGTATTCTATATTCTATATTCTGTGTTCTACATTCTATATTCTAAATTCCATATTCAGTATTCTGTATTCTATATTCAAAATTCTGTGTTCTGCATTCCATGTTCTAAATTCTGGATTCTCTATTTTCTATTCTATATTCTGTATTCTGTATTCTACATTCTATATTCTAAATTCTATGTTCAGAATTCTGTATTCTATATTCTAAATTCTGTGTTCTATATTCTGTATTCTAAATTCTATATTCAGTATTCTGTATTCTATATTCTAAATTGTGTGTTCTGTATTCAAAGTTGTATATTCTGGGATCTGTATTTTGTTTTCCATATTCTATATTATGTGTTCTGCCTTATATATTCTGTTCAATATACTGCATTCCGTATTCTATATTCCATATTCTGTGTTATACTTTCTTTATTCTAAATACTCTATTCAGTATTCTGTATTGTATATTCTAAATTCTGTGTTCTGCATTCCATGTTCTAAATTTTGGAGTCCATATTCTATATTCTGTGTTCTACATTCAATATTCTAAATTCTATATTCAGTATTCTGTATTCTATATTATAAATTCTGTGTTCTTCGTTCCATGTTCTAAATTCTATATTCAGTGTACTGCATTCTATATTCTAAATTCTCTGTTCTGCATTCTATGTTCTAAATTCTATATTCAATATTCTGTATTCTATATTCTAAATTGTGTGTTCTGCATTCAATGTTCTGTATTTTGGGATCTGTATTCTGTTTTCCATATAGTATATTCTGTGTTCTACATTATATATTCTGTATTCTATATTCTGTATTCCGTATTCTATATTCTAAATTCTGTGTTCTACATTCTATATTCTAATTTCTCTTTGCAGTATTCTGTATTCTATATTCTATATTCTGTGTTCTGCGTTCCATGTTCTAAATTCTTGGTGCTATATTCTCTATTCAATATTCTATATTCTGTGCTCTATATTCTATATTCTAAATTCTATATTCAGTATTCTGTATTCAATATTCTAAATTGAGTTTTCTGCAATCTATTTTCTAAATACTGGTTTCTATATTCTCTTATCTATATTCTATATTCTGTGTTCTTCATCCTATATTCTAAATTCTATATTCTGCATTCCGTAATCTATATTTTGATTTCTGTGTTCTACATTCTATATTCTATATTCTTAATTCAGTATTCTGTATTCTATCTACTAAATTCTGTGTTCTGCACTCCATGTTCTAAATTCTCTGTTCTATATTCTGTAGTCTATATTCTATATTTTGTGTTCTTCATTCTTTTTTCTACATTCTATACACAGCATTCCGTATTCTATATTCTATTTTCTGTGTTCTACCTTCAATACTCTAAATTCTATATTCGGTATTTTGTATTTAATATTTAGATTGTGTGTTCTGCATTCAAATTCTGTATTCTGGGATCTGTATTTTCTTTTCTTATTCTATATTGTGTGTTCTACATTATATATTCTGTGTTCTACATTCTGCATTCCGTATTCTATATTCTATATTTTGTGTTATACATTGTATATTCTAAATTCTCTATTCAGTATTTTGTATTCTATATTCAAAATTCTGTGTTCTGCCTACCAAGTTGTAAATTCTGGATTCTATATTGTCTCTTTTATAGTCTATATTCTGAATTTTATATTCTATATTCTAAATTCTATATTCAGTATTTTGTATTCTATATTCTAAATTCTGTGTTATAATTCTATATTCTAAATTCTGTGTTCTGCATTCCATGTTCTAAATTCTTGGTTCTGTATTCTCTATTATTTATCCTATATTCTGTGTTCTACATTCTATATTCTGAATTCTATTCAGTATTCTGTAATCTATATTTTAATTCTGTGTTCTGAATTCTATCTTCTAATTTCATTTTTTAGTATTTTCTATTCCGTATTCCAAAATCTGTGTTCTGAATTCCATGTTCTAAATTCTTTGTTCTGAATTCTTTTTTTCATAATCTATATTCTGTGTTCTATATTCTATATTCTGTATTCTATTTTCTGCATTCCGTATTCTATATTCTAAATTGTGTGCTCTGCATTCTATATTGAAAATTCTATATTCAGAATTCTGCATTCTATATTCTAATTTCTGTGTTCTCCATTGAATGTTCTAAATTCTTGGTTCTATATTCTCTATTCTAAATTCTATATTCTGTGTTCTATATTCTATATTCTAAATTCTGTATTCAGTATTCTGGATTCTATAATCTAAATTGTGTGTTCTGCATTCAATGTTCTATATTCTGGGATCTGTATTTTATTTTCCATTTTCAATATTATGTGTTCTCCATTATATATTCTGTTCTATATGCTGCATTCCGTATTTTATATTCTATATTCGGTGTTTTACATTCTATATTCTAAATACTATATTCAGTATACTGTATTCTATATTCTAAATTCTGTGTTCTGCATTCCATATTCTAAATCTGTGTTCTATATTCTCTATTTTATATATTATATTTTGTGTTCTTCATTCTATATCCTATATACTATATTCTGCATTCCTTATTCTATATTCTAAATTCTGTGTTCTACATTGTATATTCTAAATTCTATATTCAGTATTCTATATTGTATATTCTAAATTCTGTGTTCTGAATTCCATATTCTAAATTCTGGTTTCTATAGTCTTTATTCTATATTCTATATTTTGTTTTCTACATTCTATATTCTAAATTCTGTATTCAATATTCTGTATTCTATATACTAAATTATGTGTTCTACTTTCCATGTGCCATATTCTGCGTTCTTTATTCTGTTTTTCATATTATATATTCTGTGTTCTACATTCTATATTCTGTATTATATATTCTGCATTCTTTATTCTATATTCTAATTCTGTATTCACTTTTCTTTATTCTATATTCTGTGTTCTACATTCTATATTCTAAATTATATTCATTAATCTGTATTCTATATTCTAATTCTGTGTTCTGCATTCTATCTTCTAAATTATTTATTCAGTATTTTGTATTCTATATCCCAATCTCTGTGATCTGAATTCCATGTTCTAAATTCTTAGTTCTGTATACTTTTTTCATAATCTATATTCGGTGTGCTATATTCTATATTCTGTACTCTATATCTGCATTCCTTATTCTATAATCTAAATTGTGTGCTGTACATTCTATATTCTAAATTCTATATTCAGTATTATGTATTCTATATTCTAAATTCTGTGTTCTGCATTCCATATTCTAAATCTGAGTTCTATATTCTCTATTTTATATTCTATATTTTGTATTCTTCATTCTATATTCTACATACTATATTCTGCATTCCGAATTCTATATTCTAAATTCTGTATTCCACATTCTATATTCTAAATGCAATATTCAGTATTCTGTATTCTATATTCTAATTCTGTGTTCTGAATTCCATGTTCTAAATTCTGGTTTCTATATTACATATTCTCTATTCTGTGTTCTACATTCTATATTCTAAATTCTATATTCAGTATTCTGTATTCTATATACTAAATTATGTTTTCTACATTCCATGTTCTAAATTTTGGGTTCTGTATTCTGTACTCTATATACTAAAATCCGTGTTCTGCATTCTATGTTCTAAATTCTTTATTCAGTATTTTGTATTCTATATTCTAAAGTCTGTGTTCTGCATTCCATGTTCTAAATTCTGGGTTCTGAATTCTGCTTTTCATATTCTAGATTCTGTGTTCTACATTCTATTTTCTAAATTCCATATTCAGTATTCTGTATTCTATATTCAAAATTCTGTGTTCTGCATTCCATGTTCTAAATTCTGGATTCTCTATTTTCTATTCTATATTCTATATTCTGTATTCTACATTCTATATTCTAAATTCTATATTCAGAATTCTGTATTCTATATTCTAAATTCTGTGTTCTATATTCTATATTCTAAATTCCATATTCAGTATTCTGTATTCTATATTCGAAATTATGTGTTCTGCATTCCATGTTCTAATTTCTGGATTCTCTATTCTCTATTCTGTATACTATATTCTGTATTCTACATTCTATATTGTAAATTCTATGTTCAGAATTCTGTTTTCTATATTCTAAATTCTGTGTTCTACATTCTATATTCCAAAATCTATATTCAGTATTCTGTATTCTATATTCTAAATTCTGTGTTATGCATTCCAAGTTCTAAATTCTATATTAAGTATCCTGTATACTATATTCTAAATTCTATGTACTGCATTTCATGTTCTAAATTCTATATTCATTATTCTGTATTCTATAATCTAAATTCTGTGTCCTGCATTCCATGTTCTATATTCTGGGTTCTGTATTCTGTTTTCCATATTCTATATCCTTTGTTCTATATTCTATATACTGTATTCTATATTCTGCATTCCGTATTCTATATTCTATATTCTGTGTTCTTCATTATATATTCTAAATTGTATATACACTATTCCGTATTGTATATTCTAAATTCTGTGTTCGGCATTCCATTACTATATTCTAAGTTCTATATTCTATTTTTTATATTCTTTATTTTGTGTTCTTCATTCTATATTCTACAATCTATATTCTGCATTCATTTTCTATATTCTATGTTCTGTGTTCTATATTCTGTATTCTAAGTTCTATATTCAGTATTCTGTATTCTATATTCTGAATTCTCAGTTCTACATTCTATATTCAAAATTCTAAATTCAGTATTCTGTATTCTATATTCTAAATTCAGTGTCCTGCATTCCATGTTCTGAATTCTGGCTTCTATATTCTCTATTCTCTATTCTATATTTTGTGTTCTTCATTCAATATTCCACATTCTATATTCTGCATTCCGTATTCTATATTCTATATTCTGTGTTTTACATTCTATATTCTAAATTCTATATTAAATATTCTGTATTATATAATCTAAATTCTGTATTCTGCATTCCATGTTCTAAATTCTGAGTTCTACATTCTCTTCTCTATTCTATATTTTGTGTTTATCATTCTATATTCTACATACTATATTCTGCATTCCGTATTCTATATTCCATACTATATGCTCTACATTCTGTATTCTAAACTCTATATTCAGTATTTAGTATTCTATATTCTAATTTCTGTGTTCTGCATTATATGTTCTAAATTCAATATTCAGGATTCTGTATTCTATTTTCTAAATTCTGTGTTATGCATTCCATGTTCTAAATTATGGATTGTATATTCTCTATGCTATATTCTATATTCTGTGTTCAAAACTCTATATTCAAATTCCTTGTTCAGTATTCTGTATTCTATATTCTAAATTCTGTGTTCATCATTCTATGTTCTGCATTCTATATTCATTATTCTGTATTGTATATTCTAAATTTTGTGTTCTGCAATCCATATTCTAAATTCTGGGTTCTGAATTCTGTTTTCCATGTTCTATATCCTTGTTCTACATTCTATGTTCTGTATTCTATATTCTGCATTCCGAATTCTACATTCTATATTCTGTGTTCTACATTCTACATTCTAAATTCTATATTAGGTATTCATATTCTATATACTAAATTCTGTGTTCTGCATTCCATCTGCTAAACTCTGGATTCTATATTCTCTATTCTGTATTCTGTGTTCTACATACTATATTCTAAATTCTATATTCAGTATTCTGTATTGTATGTTCTAAATTCTGTGTTTTGCATTCCATGTTCTAAATTCATCTTTCTACATTGTCTATTGTATATTCTATATAGTGTGTTCTTCATTCTATACTCTACATATTTTATTATGCATTCCCTTCACTATATTATATATTCTGTGTTCCAAATACTTAATTCTAAATTATATATTCAGTATTCTATATTCTATATACTAAATTCGGTGTTCTGCATTCTATGCTCTAAATTCCATATTCAGTATTCTATATTCTAGTTTCGAAATTCAGTGTTCTGCATATCATGTTCTAAATACTGGATTCAGTATTCTAAATTCTGTGTTCTACATTCTATATTCTAAATTCTATATTCAGTATTCTGTATTGTATTGTCTATATTTTGTGTTCTGCATTCCATGTTATAAATTCTGGGTTTTCTATTCTGTTTTCCATATTCTATACTCTGTGTTCTACATTCTATATTCTGCATTCCGATTTCTATATTATATATTCTGTGTTTTACATTGTTTATTCTAAATTCTATATTCAGTATTCTGTATTCTATATTCTAAATTCGGTGTCCTGCATTCCATGTTCTAAATTCTGGGTTTTATATTCTCTATTCTATATTCTGTGTTCTACTTTCTATATTCAAAATTCTATATTCAGTATTCTTTATTCTATATTCTAAATTCTATGTTCTGCATTCCATGTTCTATATTCTATATTCAGTATTCTGTATTCAATATTCTAAATTCTGTGTTCTGCATTCTATGTTCAAAATTGTATATTCATTATTCTGTATGCTATATTCTAAATTCTGGGTTCTGCTTTTGATGCTCTAATTTCTGGGTTCTATATTCTGTTTTCCATATTCTATATTCTGTGTTATACATTCTATATTCTGTTTATTATGTTCTGCATTCCGTATTCTACATTCTATATTCTGTGTCCTACATTCTATATTCTAATTTCTATATTCAGTATTCATATTCTATATTCAAAATTCTGTGTTCTGCATTCTAATTTCTTAATTCTATATACAGTATTCTGTGTACTATATTCTATATTCTGTGTTCTACATTCTATAATCTATATTCTATATTCAGAATTATGTATTCTATATACTAAATTCTGTGTTCAGCACTCCATTTCTAAATTAAGGTTTCTATGTTTCATTTCATATATTCTATAATTTGTGTTCTTCATCCTATATTCCAAATTCTATATTCTACATTCCGTATTCCATAATGTATATTCTGTGTTCTACATTCTATATTCTAAATTTTATATTCAGTATTCTGTATTCAATATTCTAAATTCTATGTTCTGCTTTCCATGTTCCAAATTCTGGATTCTATATTCTGTATTCTGTTTTCTATATTGTGTGTTGTTCATTCTATACTCTTCATACTATATTTTGCATTCCGTAATCTGTATTCTAAATGCTGTGTTTTAAATTCTAAATTCTAAATTCTATATACAGTATTCTGTTTTCTATATTCTATATTCTGTGTTCTGCATTTCATGTTCTATATTCTATTTTCAGTATTCTATATTCTATATTCTAAATTCTGTTCTGCATTCTATGTTCTAAATTCTATATTCAGTATTATGTATTATGTATTCTAAATTCTGTGTTTGCATTCCATGTTCTAAATACTGGATTCTATATTCTGTATTCTGTGTTCTACATTCTATATTCTAAATTCTATATTCAGTATTCTGTATTCTATTTTCTAAATTCTGTGTTGTGCATTCCATGTTCTAAATTCTATATTTAGTATTCTCTATTCTGTATTATAATTCTGTGTTCTGCTTTCAATGATCTAAATTCTATATTCAGTAATCTGTATTCTATATTCTAATTTCTGTGTTCTGCATTCCATGTTATAAATTTTGGGTTCTGAATTCTGTTTTCCATATTCTCTATTCTGTGTTCTACATTGTATATTCTAAATTCTATATTCAGTATTTTGTATTCTATATTAATAATTCTGTGTTCTGCATTCCATTACTAATTTCTAGGTTCTATATTCTCTTTTATATATTCAATACTTTGTGTTCTTCATTCTATATGCTACATTTTATATTCTGCATTCATTTTCTATATTCTATATTCTGTATTCTAATTTCTATATTCAATATACTGTATTCAATATTCTGAATTCTGTGTTATACATTCTATGTTCAAAATTTAAAATTCAGTATTCTGTATTCTATGTTTTATACTCTGTGTTCTGCTTTCCATGATCTAAATTCCGACTTCTATATTCTCTTTTATATATTCTTTATTTTGTGTTGATTTTCTATATTCCACATTCTATATTCTGCATTCCGTATTCTATATTATATATTCTGTATTTTTCGTTCTATATTCGAAATTCTAT
Source organism: Vicugna pacos (assembly GCF_048564905.1). Classification (NCBI taxonomy): domain Eukaryota; kingdom Metazoa; phylum Chordata; class Mammalia; order Artiodactyla; family Camelidae; genus Vicugna; species Vicugna pacos. Next base: position 1,664,100 of record NW_027328740.1, read on the forward strand.
ATTCAGTATTCTGTATTCTATAATCTAAATTCTGCGTTCTGCATTCCATGTTCTATATTCTGGGTTCTATATTCTCTACTCTATTCTATATTGTGTGTTATTCATTCTATATTCTACATACTATAGTGTGCATTCCGTATTCTATATTCTATATTATGTGTTCTACATTCTGTATTCTAAATCCTATATTCGGTATTCTGTATTCTATATTGTAAATTCTGTGTTCTGCATTCCATGTTGTAAATTCTGGGTTCTATATTCTCAATTCTTTATTCTATATTCTGTGTTCTATATTTTATATTCTAAATTCTGCATTCAGTATTTTGTATTCTATATTATAAATTCTGTGTTCTGCATTCTATGTTCTAAATTCTTTATTCAGTGTTCTGTATTGTATTTTCTAATTTCTGTGTTCTACATTCCATGTTCTAAATTCTGGTTTCTACATTCTCTTTTCTCTATTCTATACTGTGTGTTCTTCATTCTATACTCTATATGCTATATTTTGCATTCAGTAACCTATATAATATAGTTTGAATTTTAAACCTTATTTCTAAATTCTATATTCAGTATTCTGTTTTCTATATTCTAAATTATGAGTTCTGCATTCCATGTTCTATATTCTATTTTCAGTATTCTATATTGTATAGTCTAAATTCTGTGTTCTGCATTCTATGTTTCAAATACTATATTCAGTATTCTGTATTGTATATTATAAATTCTGTGTTTGCATCCCATGTTCTATATTCTGGATTCTATATTTTGATTCTATATTCTATATTCTGTGTTCTACATTCTATATTCTAAATTCTATATTCAGTATTTTGTATTCTATATTATAAATTCTGTGTATTGAATTCCATTACTAAATTCTAGGTTCAATATTCTCTTTTATATATTCAATACTTTCTGTTCTTCATCCTATATTTTACATTTTATATTCTGCATTCATTTTCTATATTCTATATTTTGTATTCTAAATTCTATATTCAGTATTCTGTATTCTATATTCTGAATTCTGTGTTCTACATTCTATCTTCAAAATTTAAAATTCAGGATTCTGTATTCTATATTCTATATTCTGTGTTCTGCATTCCATGATCTAAATTCTGACTTCTATATTCTCTTTTATATATTCTATATTTTGTGTTGTTCTTTCTATATTCCACATTCTATATTCTGCATTCCGTATTCTATATTATATATTCTGTGTTTTACATTCTATATTCGAATTTCTATATTCAGTATTCTGTAGTCTATAATCTAAATTCTGTGTTCTGAATTCCATGTTCTAAATTCTGGGTTCTATATACACAATTCCATATTCTATATTATGTGTTCTACATTATATATTCTAAATTCTATATATTGTATTCTTTTTTCTATATTCTAAATTCTGTGTTCTGCATTCCATGCTCTAAATTCTATATTCAGTATTCTGTATTCTATATTCTAAATTCTGTGTTCTGCATTCTATGTTCTAAATACTATATTCAGTGTTCTGTAATATATTTTCTAAATTCTGTGTTCTACATTCCATGATCTAAATTCTGGATTCTATATTCTCTATTCCTATTCTATATTGTGTGTTCTTCATTCTATACCCTAAAAACTATATTTTGCATTCCGTATTCTATATTCTAAATTTTGAGTTCTAAATTCTAAATTCGAAATTCTATATTCAGTGTTCTGTATTCTATTTTCTAAATTCTATGTTCTACATTCCATGTTCTAAATTCTGGATTCTCTATTCTCTATTCTATATTGTGTGTTCTTCATTCTATACTCTAAATACTGTATTTTCCCTTCCGTATTCTATATTCTAAATTTTAAGTTCTAATTTCTAAATTCTAAATTCTACATTCAGTACTCTGTTTTCTATATTCTAAATTCTGCTTTCTGCATCCATTTTCTATATTCTATTTTCAGTATTCTATATTCTAAATTCTAAATTCTGTGTTCTGCATTCTATGTTCTAAATTTTATATTCAGTATTCCGTATGGTACATTCTAAATTCTGTGTTTGCATCCCATGTTCTAAATTCAGGATTATATATTTTCGATTCTATATTCTATATTCTCTGTTCAACATTATATATTCTAAATTCTATATTCAGTATTCGATTTTCTATAGTCTAAAATCTATGTTCTGCATTCTATGTTCTAAATTCTATTTTCAGTATTCTGTATTCTATATTCTAAATTCAGTGTTCTGCATTCCATTTTCTAAATTCTGGGTTCTGTATTCTGTTTTCCATATTATATATTCTCTGTTCAACATTCTATATTCTGTATTCTATATTCTGCATTCCGTATTCTATATTCTGTGTTCTACATTCTATATTCTAAATTCTGCGTTCTGCATTCCATGTTCTATATTCTGGGTTCTATATTCTCTACTCTATTCTATATTGTGTGTTATTCATTCTATATTCTACATACTATAGTCTGCATTCCGTATTCTATATTCTATATTATGTGTTCTACATTCTATATTCTAAATTCTATATTCTGTATTCTGTATTCTATATTGTAAATTCTGTGTTCTGCATTCCATGTTCTATATTCTCAATTCTATATTCTATATTCTGTGTTCTATATTATATATTCTATATTCTATATTCAGTATTCTTTATTCTATATTCTAAACTCTGTGTTCTGCATTCCATGTTCTAAATTCCATATTCCGTATTCTGCATTGTATATTCTAAATTCTGTGTTCTGCATTTTATGTTCAAAATTCTTTATTCAGTGTTCTGTATTCTATTTCTAAATTCTGTGTTCTACAAACCATGTTCTAAATTCTGGATTCTATATTCTCTATTCTATATTCTATATTGTGTGTTCTTCATTCTATACTATACATACTATATTTTGCATTCCGTATCCTATATTCTAAATTTTGAGTTCTATATTCTAAATCCTAAATTCTATATTCAGTATTCTGTTTTCAATATTCTAAACTCTGTGTTCTGCGTTCCATGTTCTATATTCTATTTTCAGTGTTCTATACTCCATATTCTAAATTTTGTGTTCTTCATTCTAGTTCAACTTTCTATATTCAGTACTCTGTATTTTATAATCTAAATTCTGTGTTTGCATCACATATTCTAAATTCTGGATTCTATATTTTCGATTCTATATTCTGTGTTCTGCATTCTATATTCTATATTCTATATCTGCATTCCGTATTCTATATTCTATATTCTGTGTTCTACATTCTATAATCTAAATTCTATATTCAGTATTCTGTTTTCTATATTCCAAACTCTGTTTTCTGCATTTCATGATCTAAATTCTGAGTTCTCTATTCTCTTTTCTCTATTCTATATTCTGTGTTCTGCATTCTATTTTCTAAATTCTTTATTCAGTATTCTGTATTCTATATTCTAAATTCTGTGTTCTGCATTCCAACTTCTTAAATCTATGTACAGTATTCTGTATTCTGTAATCTATATTCTGTGTACTACATTCTATAATCTGTATTCTATATTCAGAATTATGTATTCTATATACTAAATTCTGTGTTCAGCATTCCATTTCTAAATAAAGGGTTCTATATTCCCTTTTATATATTCTATATTTTGTGTTCTTCATTCTATATTCCAAATTCTATATTCTGCATTCCATATTCCATATTCTATATTCTGTGTTCTACATTCTATATTCTAAATTCTATATTCTGTATTGTGTATTCTATATTTAATTCTGTGTTCTGCATTTTATGTTCTAAATCCTGGGTTCTATAGTCTGTATACTATATTCTATATTCTGTGTTCTACATTCTATATTCTAAACTCTATATTCAGTATTCTTTATTCTATATTCTAAATTCTATGTTCTGCATTCCATGTTCTATATTCTATATTTAGTATTCTGTATTCTATATTCTAAGTTCTGTGTTCTGCATTATATGTTGTAAATTCTATATACAGTATTCTCTATTCTATTTCCTAAATTCTGTGTTCTGCATTCCATGTTCTAAATTCTGGGTTCTATATACTCTATTCTATATTCTTTAGTGTTTGTTCTTCATTCCATATTATACATACTAAATTTTGCATTCCGTATTCTATATTCTAAAATCTGTGTTCTAAATTCTAAATTCAAAATTCTATATTCAGTATTCTGTTTCTATATTCTAAATCCTGTGTTCTGCATTCCATGTTCTATATTCTATTTTCAGTATTCTATATTCTATGTCTAAATTCTGTGTTCTGCATTCTATGTTCTAAGTTCTATATTCAGTATTATGTATTATGTGTTCTAAATTCTGTGTTTGCATTCCATGTTCTAAATACTGGATTCTATATTCTGTATTCTGTGTTCTACATTCTATATTCTAAATTCTATATTTAGTATTCTGTATTCTATTTTCTTAATTCTGTGTTGTGCATTTCATGTTCTAATTTCTATATTCAGTATTCTCTATTCTGTATTATAATTCTGTGTTCTACTTTCAATGATCTAAATTCTATATTCAGTAATCTGTATTCTATATTCTAAATTCTGTGTCCTATATTCTCTATTCTATGTCCTAAATTCTATATTTAGTATTCAGTATTATATATTCTAAATTCTCAGTTCTGCATTCTGTGTTCTTAATTCTGGATTCTATATTCTCTATGCTAAATACTATATGCTGTGTTCTAAATTCTATATTCTAAATTCTATATTCAGGATTCTGTATCCTGTATTGTAACTTCTGTTATGTGCAATCCATGTTCTAATTACTATATTCAGTATTCTGAATTCTGTATTCTAAATTCTGTGTTCTACATTCGATGTTCTAAATTCTATATTCAGTATTTTTAAGTCTATATTCTAAATTCTGTGTTCTGCATTTCATGTTCTAAATCTTGGGTTCTGTATTCTGTTATCCACATTCTATATTTTGTGTTCTTCATTATATATTCTAAATATTATATTTAGTATTTTGTATTATATATTTAAATTCTGTGTTCTGCATTCCATTACTAAATTCTAGGTTCTATATTCTTTTTTATATATTCAATATTTTGTGTTCTTAATTCTATATTCTACATTCTATATTCTGCATTCATTTTCTATATTCTATATTCTGTGTTCAATATTCTGTATTCTAATTCCTATATTCAGTATTATGTATTCTATATTTTGAATTCTGTGTTCTACATTCTGTATTGAAATTCTAAATTCAGTATTCTTTATTCTATATTCTAAATTCTGTGTTCTTCATTCCATGATCTAAATTCTGCCTTCTATATTCTCTTTTTTATATTCTATATTTTGTGTTGTTCTTTCTTTATTCCACATTCTATATTCTGCATACAGTATTCTATATTATACATTCTGTGTTTTACATTCTATATTCGAAATTCTATATTCAGTATTCTGTATACTATAATCTAAACTCTGTATTCTGCATTCCATGTTCTAAATTCTGGTTTCTATATTCTCTACTCTATATTATATTTTGTGTTTTTCATTCTAGATTCTACATACTTTAGTCTGCATTCTGTATTCTATATTCTATATTATGTGTTCTTCATTCTATATTCTAAGTTCTATATTCTGTATTCTGTATTCTATACTATAAATTTTGTGTTCTGCAATCCATATTCTAAATGCTGGGTTCTGTATTCTGTTTTCCATGTTCTATATTCTGTGTTCTATATTCTATATTCTGTATTCTATATTCTGCATTCCAAATTCTACATTCTATATTCTGTGTTCTACATTCTATATCCTAAATTCTATTTTCAGTATTCTGTATTCTATAGTCTAAATTCTGTGTTCTGCATTACAAGTTCTAAATTCGGGGTTCTGTATTCTATTTTCCATATTCTATATTCTGTGTTCTACATTCTATATTCTGTATTCTTTATTCTGCATTCCGTATTCTATATTCTATATTCTGTGTTCTAAATTCTATATTTTAAAATCTATATTCAGTATTCTGTATTCTATATTCTAAATTCTGTGTTCTGCATTCCATGTTCTAAATTCTGTGTCCTATATTCTCTATTCTATTCCACAATTTGTGTTTTTCATTCTATATTCTACATACTATATTCTGCATTCCGTATACACTATTCTATATTATGTGTTCTACATTCTGTATTCTAAATTCTAAATTCTGTATTCTGTATTCTTTATACTAAATTCTGTGTTCTGCATTCCATGTTCTAAATTCTGGGTTGTGTATTCTGTTTTCCATATTCTATATTCTGTGTTCTTCATTCTATATACTGTATTCTATATTCTGCATTCCGTATTCTATATTCTATATTCTGTGTTCTTCATTATATATTCTAAATCCTATATTCACTATTCCGTATTCTATATTCTAAATTCTGTGTTCGGCATTCCATTACTAAATCCTAAGTTCTATATTCTCTATATTATATTATTTATATTGTTTTCTGCATTCTATATTCTGCATTCATTTACTATGTTCTATGTTCTGTGTTCTATATTCTGTATTCTAAATTCTATATTCAGTAGTCTGTATTCTATAGTCTGAATTCTCTGTTCTACGTTATATATTCAAAATTTAAATTCATTATTCAGTATTCTTTATTCTAAACTCTGTGTCCTGCATTCCATATTCTAAATTCTGGCTTCTATATTCTCTATTATATATTCTATATTTTGTGTTCTTCATTCTATATTCCACATTCTATATTCTGAATTCCCTATACTGTATTCTATATTCTGTGTTTTACATTCTATATTCTAAATTCTATATTCAGTATTCTGTATTCTATAATCTAAATTCTGTGTTTGAATTCCATGTTCAAAATTCTGGGTTCTGTATTCTGTTTTCCATATTCTATATTCTGTGTTCTACATTCTATATTCTGTAATCTATATTCTGCTTTCCTTATTCTATATTCTATATTTTGTGTCCTACATTCTATATTCTTAATTCTATTTTTATTATTCTGTATTCTATTTTCTAAATTCTGTGTTCTACATTCCATGTTCTAAATTCTGGGTTCTATATTCTCTATTCTATATTCTGTGTTCTACATTCTATTTTCTAAATTCTATATTCAGTATTTTTTATTCTATATTCTAAATTCTATGTTCTGCATTTCATGTTCTAATTTCTATATTCAGTATTCTGCTTTCTGTATTCTAAATTCTGTGTTCTGCATCATATATTCTAAATTCTGTATTCAGTATTATGTATTCTATATTCTTAATTCTGTGTTCTGCATTCCATTTCTAAATTCTGGGTTTTATATTCTCTTTTATATATTCTATATTTTGTGTTCTTCATTCTATATTCCATATCCTATATTCTGCATTCCGTATTCTATATTCAATATTCTGTGTTCTACATTCTATATTCTAAATCCTATATTCAGTATTTTGTATTATATATTTAAATTCTGTGTTCTGCATTCCATTACTAAATTCTAGGTTCTATATTCTCTTTTATATATTCAATATTTTGTGTTCTTAATTCTATATTCTACATTCTATATTCTGCATTCATTTTCCATATTCTATGTTCTGTGTTCTATATTCTGTATTCTAATTCCTATATTCAGTATTCTGTATTCTATATTCTGAATTCGGTGTTCTACATTCTATATTCAAAATTCTAAATTCAGTATTCTGTATTCTATATTCTAAATTCTGTGTTCTGCATTCCATGATCTAAATTCTGGCTTCTATATTCTCGTTTACATATTCTATATTTTGTGTTGTTCTTTCTATATTCCACATTCTATATTCTGCATACGGTATTCTATATTGAATATTCTGTGTTTTACATTCTATATTCGAAATTCTATATTCAGTATTCTGTATTCTATAACCTAAACTCTGTATTCTGCATTCAATGTTCTAAATTCTGGGTTCTATACTCTCTAATCTATTCTATATTGTGTGTTTTTCATTCTATATTCTACATAGTTTAGTCTGCATTCCGTATTCTATATTCTATATTATGTGTTCTTCATTCTATATTCTAAACTCTATATTCTCCATTCTGTATTCTATATTCTAAATTCTGTGTCCTGCATTCCATGATCTAAATTCTGGGTTCTATATCCTCTTTCTATATTCTATATTCTGTTTTCTTCATTCTTTATTCCACATTCTATATTCTGCATTCCGTATACTATATTCTATATTCTGTGTTTTACATTCTATATTCTAAATTCTATATTCAGTATTCTGTATTCTATAATCTAAATTCTGTGTTCTGCATTCCATGTTCTAAATTTTGGTTTCTGTATTCTGTTTTCCATATTCTATATTTTGTGTTCTACATTCTATATTCTAAATTCTATATTCAGTATTTTGTATTATATATTTAAATTCTGTGTTCTGCATTCCATTACTAAATTCTAGGTTCTATATTCTCTTTTATATATTCAATATTTTGTGTTCTTATTTCTATATTCTACATTCTATATTCTGCATTCATTTTCCATATTCTATGTTCTGTGTTCTATATTCTGTATTCTAATTCCTATATTCAGTATTCTGTATTCTATATTCTGAATTCGGTGTTCTACATTCTATATTCAAAATTCTAAATTCAGTATTCTGTATTGTATATTCTAAATTCTGTGTTCTGCATTCCATGATCTAAATTCTGGCTTCTATATTCTCGTTTATATATTCTATATTTTGTGTTGTTCTTTCTATATTCCACATTGTATATTCTGCATACGGTATTCTATATTGAATATTCTGTGTTTTACATTCTATATTCGAAATTCTATATTCAGTATTCTGTATTCTATAACCTAAACTCTGTATTCTGCATTCCATGTTCTAAATTCTGGGTACTATATTCTCTAATCTATTCTATATTGTGTGTTTTTCATTCTATATTCTACATAGTTTAGTCTGCATTCCGTATTCTATATTCTATATTATGTGTTCTTCATTCTATATTCTAAATTCTATATTCTCTATTCTGTATTCTATATACTAAATTCTGTGTCCTGCATTCTATGATCTAAATTAAGGGTTCTAAATCCTCTTTCTATATTCTATATTCTGTTTTCTTCATTCTTTATTCCACATTCTATATTCTGCTTTCCGTTTACTATATTCTATATTCTGTGTTTTACATTCTATATTCTAAATTCTATATTCAGTATTCTGTATTCTATAATTTAAATTCTGTGTTCTGAATTCCATGTTCTAAATTTTGGGTTTTGTATTCTGTTTTCCATATTCTATATTCTGTGTTCTACATTCTGTATACTGTATTCTATATTCTTCATTCCGTATTCTATATTCTATATTTTGTGTTCTTCATTATATATTCTAAATTCTATATTCAGTATTCCATATTCTATATTCTAAATTCTTTATTCGGCATTCCATTACTAAATTTTAAGTTCTATATTCTCTTTTTTATAATCTTAATTTTTTGTTCTTCCTTCTATATTCTACATTCTATATTCTGCATTCTATATTCTGCATTCCGTATAGTAGATTCTATATTCTGTGTTTTACATTCTATATTCTAAATTCTATATTCAGTATTCTGTACTCTATATTCTATATTCTGTGTTTTACATTGTATATTCCAAATTCTATATTCAGTATTCTGTATTCTATTTTCTAAATTCTTTGTTCTACATTCCATGTTCTAAATTCGGTATTCAATATCCTCTATTTTATATTCTATATTGTGTGTACTTCATTCTATACTCTACATGCTATATATTACATTCCTTATTGTATAGTCTAAATTTTGAGTTCTAAATTCTAAATTCTAAATTCTATATTCAGAATCATGTTTTCTATATTCTAAATTCTGTGTTCTGCATTCCATGTTCTATATTCTATTTTCAGAATTCTATATTCTATATTCTAAATTCTGTGTTCTGCATTCTACGTTCTACAGTCTATATTCAGTATTCTGTTTTGTATATTCTATATTCTGTGTTTGAATTCCATGTTCAAAATTCTGGGTTCTGTATTCTGTTTTCCATATTCTATATTCTGTGTTCTACATTCTATATTCTGTAATCTATATTCTGCTTTCCTTATTCTATATTCTATATTTTGTGTCCTACATTCTATATTCTTAATTCTATTTTTATTATTCTGTATTCTATTTTCTAAATTCTGTGTTCTACATTCCATGTTCTAAATTCTGGGTTCTATATTCTCTATTCTATATTCTGTGTTCTACATTCTATTTTCTAAATTCTATATTCAGTATTTTTTATTCTATATTCTAAATTCTATGTTCTGCATTTCATGTTCTAATTTCTATATTCAGTATTCTGCTTTCTGTATTCTAAATTCTGTGTTCTGCATCATATATTCTAAATTCTGTATTCAGTATTATGTATTCTATATTCTTAATTCTGTGTTCTGCATTCCATTTCTAAATTCTGGGTTTTATATTCTCTTTTATATATTCTATATTTTGTGTTCTTCATTCTATATTCCATATCCTATATTCTGCATTCCGTATTCTATATTCAATATTCTGTGTTCTACATTCTATATTCTAAATCCTATATTCAGTATTTTGTATTATATATTTAAATTCTGTGTTCTGCATTCCATTACTAAATTCTAGGTTCTATATTCTCTTTTATATATTCAATATTTTGTGTTCTTAATTCTATATTCTACATTCTATATTCTGCATTCATTTTCCATATTCTATGTTCTGTGTTCTATATTCTGTATTCTAATTCCTATATTCAGTATTCTGTATTCTATATTCTGAATTCGGTGTTCTACATTCTATATTCAAAATTCTAAATTCAGTATTCTGTATTCTATATTCTAAATTCTGTGTTCTGCATTCCATGATCTAAATTCTGGCTTCTATATTCTCGTTTACATATTCTATATTTTGTGTTGTGCGGGGAGCCGCTCGTGACGGAGGGCTGCCGAGCACAAAACTTGGGCGTAAAACCCCAAAGTGCAGGGCGCCAGGCTCTGAGATTGAGGCTGCCGAGCACAAAGGTTGGGCCTAAACTCCCACAGTGCGGGGCGCCCGGCTCAAAGGTCAATTGAGTTAGAACAATCTCTGTCCCGCCACCTCTTTTACTAAAGAATGCACCAGGTGCGCTAATGCCTGAGGAAACATCTTTGAGCTATTAAGTCACAAAAGACCTTCGGAGGGAGAGATACAATTGGCACACAGATCAGTGATCCTTTTAGAGAACAATCACCTGAGTTGAATGCATCACCTGAGTTGAATGTATACGAGTCACGAGGTTAGGCTTTATTGCCTACGTGCAGGAATGTATGAGCTAATGGGTTAAAATCATATAAAAGAACCACCTGAAATAAACTCGTCGTCCACTCTTGACCTAGCGTCTTGCGGGCTAGAGTGAGACCCTCTCAACCCCACCTTTTAGTCTTGTCTTGCTGTCTTTTTGTTACGTCTTTCCTTTTCTCAGTCCTGCAGCACAGGTTTCTGGACCTGATCGATTGTCGGCTGGCTCCGACAAGTGGCGCCCGAACAGGGACCTGAAATCTGGAAGGAGTTTGCTGCAGTGACCGCCGCGGAAGAGAACGGAGAGCTCTCAGATTTAAAGTGAAAGTGGGTTTCCGCGGGGAGTGTATTTGAGAGTATGGGGCAAAATAATAGTATTTGTACAGATGCTTAGAGTAATGTTAAAAGAAAGAGGAATTCAGGTTACGAAACAACGTTTAGAACAATTTCTTGTTTTTGTAGAAGAAATCTGTCCTTGGTTTCCGGAACAAGGTATTGTTAATTTAGAAACTTGGAAGGTTGTTGGAGTTCGCCTAAGAGACTATTATACTGCCAATGGTCCAAATAAAATGCCGGCTACTATTCTTCCTTTATGGCAACTAATTAGAGATTGTCTCGACCCAGCCACTGAGGGAGAGAAATTTGATACTGTGAAAATAGAAAATATTGAACCTTCTACTCCTACTAATCCAGATTTTAAAGAAATTCCAGCAGTTCATTCAACAAGCGAAGCAGATAGCGAAGACGACTAAAAACCCATCGGTCCTTATCATCTTTTCCTGGTGCCCAAGCCAATGTATGAAACTGGACAATTAACATATCCCAGAGATTGTGTAATTGGACTATTGATGTTACATTCATTTGTAAAAAACTGTTTCAGTGGCCGGGATCTGATTGGGACTATAAATCTGGACATTGAATAGCTGCACCTAACGGAACAAAATGGCTTTGTGGAATTAATATTTGGCCCTGGTTACCTTGTGGTTGGGTAGGACGCTGTATGTTAGTATTTGTTATAGCCCCTGGTAGAATTGTAAAATCTGTACAGGGGGTTCCTGCTAATATGCCTAATTTACATGCTCGATGGACTCGATCAGCATTTAAATGGTATGACTATCTAGCTGCTATCTTTGTCCCTTCTTTAGGAACTGTGGATATTATGACAAAAGTTAATGCTTTGACTAGCTTTGTTTAAGAGTGGCTGGTGGAAACATGCTCTGGTGATTGTCATAATAATTTTGATCCTGATTTGCATGGCCCCTTGTATACTCTCTTGCTTATTCATCGTCCTCCGCCATATAGCACCTAGGTCTTTATTTAATAAAAATAAAAGGGGGAGTTGCGGGGAGCCGCTCGTGACGGAGGGCTGCCGAGCACAAAACTTGGGCGTAAAACCCCAAAGTGCAGGGCGCCAGGCTCTGAGATTGAGGCTGCCGAGCACAAAGGTTGGGCCTAAACTCCCACAGTGCGGGGCGCCCGGCTCAAAGGTCAATTGAGTTAGAACAATCTCTGTCCCGCCACCTCTTTTACTAAAGAATGCACCAGGTGCGCTAATGCCTGAGGAAACATCTTTGAGCTATTAAGTCACAAAAGACCTTCGGAGGGAGAGATACAATTGGCACACAGATCAGTGATCCTTTTAGAGAACAATCACCTGAGTTGAATGCATCACCTGAGTTGAATGTATACGAGTCACGAGGTTAGGCTTTATTGCCTACGTGCAGGAATGTATGAGCTAATGGGTTAAAATCATATAAAAGAACCACCTGAAATAAACTCGTCGTCCACTCTTGACCTAGCGTCTTGCGGGCTAGAGTGAGACCCTCTCAACCCCACCTTTTAGTCTTGTCTTGCTGTCTTTTTGTTACGTCTTTCCTTTTCTCAGTCCTGCAGCACAGGTTTCTGGACCTGATCGATTGTCGGCTGGCTCCGACAGTGTTGTTCTTTCTATATTCCACATTCTATATTCTGCATACGGTATTCTATATTGAATATTCTGTGTTTTACATTCTATATTCGAAATTCTATATTCAGTATTCTGTATTCTATAACCTAAACTCTGTATTCTGCATTCCATGTTCTAAATTCTGGGTTCTATACTCTCTAATCTATTCTATATTGTGTGTTTTTCATTCTATATTCTACATAGTTTAGTCTGCATTCCGTATTCTATATTCTATATTATGTGTTCTTCATTCTATATTCTAAACTCTATATTCTCTATTCTGTATTCTATATTCTAAATTCTGTGTCCTGCATTCCATGATCTAAATTCTGGGTTCTATATCCTCTTTCTATATTCTATATTCTGTTTTCTTCATTCTTTATTCCACATTCTATATTCTGCATTCCGTATACTATATTCTATATTCTGTGTTTTACATTCTATATTCTAAATTCTATATTCAGTATTCTGTATTCTATAATTTAAATTCTGTGTTCTGAATTCCATGTTCTAAATTTTGGGTTTTGTATTCTGTTTTCCATATTCTATATTCTGTGTTCTACATTCTGTATACTGTATTCTATATTCTTCATTCCGTATTCTATATTCTATATTTTGTGTTCTTCATTATATATTCTAAATTCTATATTCAGTATTCCATATTCTATATTCTAAATTCTTTGTTCGGCATTCCATTACTAAATTTTAATTTCTATATTCTCTTTTTTAAATCTTAAATTTTGTTCTTCATTCTATATTCTACATTCTATATTCTGCATTCTATATTCTGCATTCCGTATAGTAGATTCTATATTCTGTGTTTTACATTCTATATTCTAAATTCTATATTCAGTATTCTGTATTCTATAATCTAAATTCTGTGTTCTGCATTCCATGTTTTAATTCTGGGTTCTATATTCCCTTTCTATATTCTATATTCTGTGTTCTGCATTCCATGATCTAAATACTATATTCAGTATTCTGTACTCTATATTCTATATTCTGTGTTTTACATTGTATATTCCAAATTCTATATTCAGTATTCTGTATTCTATTTTCTAAATTCTGTGTTCTACATTCCATGTTCTAAATTCGGTATTCAATATCCTCTATTTTATATTCTATATTGTGTGTACTTCATTCTATACTCTACATGCTATATATTACATTCCTTATTGTATAGTCTAAATTTTGAGTTCTAAATTCTAAATTCTAAATTCTATATTCAGAATTATGTTTTCTATATTCTAAATTCTGAGTTCTGCATTCCGTGTTCTATATTCTATTTTCAGTATTCTATATTCTATATTCTATATCCTGTGTTCTAAATTCTATATTCTAAAGTCTATATTCAGTATTCTGTATTCTATATTCTAAATTCTGTGTTGTGCATTCCATGTTCTAATTTCTATATTCAGTATTCTGTATTCCGTATTCTAAATTCTGTGTTCTGCATTCGATGATCTAAATTCTATATTCAGTAATCTGTATTCTATATTCTAAATTCTGTGTTTTGCATTCCATGTTATAAATTTTGGGTTCTGTATTGTTTTCCATATTCTATATTCTGTGTTCTACATTCTATATTCTAAATTATTTATAAAGTGTTTTGTATTCTATATTATAAATTCTGTGTTCTGCATTCCATTCCTAAATTCTAGGTTCAATATTCTCTTTATATATTCAATACTTTGTGTTCTTCATTCTATATTCTACATTTTATATTTTGCATTCATTCTCTGTATTCTATATTCTGTATTCTAAATTCAATATTCAGTATTCAGTATTCTATAACTGAATTCTCAGTTCTACATTCTATATTCAAAATTCTAAATTCAATATTCTTTATTCTATATTCTATAAACTGTGTTCTGCATTCCATGATCTAAATTCTGACTTCTTTAATGTCTTTTATATATTCTATAATTTGTGTTGTTCTTACTATATTCCACATTCTATATTCTGCATTTCGTATTCTATGTTATATATTCTGTGTTTTACATTCTATATTCGAAATTCTATATTCAGTATTCTGTATTCCATAATCTAAATTCTGTGTTCTGCATTCCATGTTCTATATTCTGGGTTCTATATTCTGTACTCTATTCTATATAGTGTGTTTTTCATTCTATATTCTACATACTATAGTCTGCATTCAGTATTCTATATTCTATATTGTGTGATCTACATTCTATATTTTAAATACTATATTCGGTATTCTGTATTCTATATTCTAAATTTTGTGTTCTGCATTCCATGATATAAATTCTGGTTTCTATATGCTCAATTCTATATTCTATATTCTGTGTTCTACATTATATATTCTAAATTCTATATTTTGTATTTATATTCTATATTCAAAATTCTGTGTTCTGCATTGATGTTCTAAATACTATATTCAGTGTTCTGTATTCTATTTTCTAAATTCTGTGTTCTGCATTCCATGTTCTAAATTCGATATTAAGTATTCTGTATTCTATATTCTAAATTCCGTGTTCTGCATTGATGTTCTAAATACTATATTCAGTGTTCTGTATTCTATTTTCTAAATTCTGTGTTCTACATTCCATGTTCTAAATTCTTTATTGTATATTCTCTTTTATATATTCTATATTGTGTGTTCTTCATTCTATACTCTAAATACTATATTTTGCCTTCCATATTCTATATTCTAAATTTTGAATTCTAAATTCTATATTCTAAATTCTATATTCAGTATTCTGTTTTCTATATTCTAAATTCTGTGTTCTGCATTCCATGTTCTATATTCTATTTTCAGAATTCTATATTCTATATTCTAAATTCTGTGTTCTGCATTCTATGTTCTACAGTCTATATTCAGTATTCTGTTTTGTATATTCTAAATTCTGTGTTTGAATTCCATGTTCAAAATTCTGGGTTCTGTATTCTGTTTTCCATATTCTATATTCTGTGTTCTACATTCTATATTCTGTAATCTATATTCTGCTTTCCTTATTCTATATTCTATATTTTGTGTCCTACATTCTATATTCTTAATTCTATTTTTATTATTCTGTATTCTATTTTCTAAATTCTGTGTTCTACATTCCATGTTCTAAATTCTGGGTTCTATATTCTCTATTCTATATTCTGTGTTCTACATTCTATTTTCTAAATTCTATATTCAGTATTTTTTATTCTATATTCTAAATTCTATGTTCTGCATTTCATGTTCTAATTTCTATATTCAGTATTCTGCTTTCTGTATTCTAAATTCTGTGTTCTGCATCATATGTTCTAAATTCTGTATTCAGTATTATGTATTCTATATTCTAAATTCTGTGTTCTGCATTCCATTTCTAAATTCTGGGTTTTATATTCTCTTTTATATATTCTATATTTTGTGTTCTTCATTCTATATTCCATATTCTATATTCTGCATTCCGTATTCTATATTCAATATTCTGTGTTCTACATTCTATATTGTAAATCCTATATTCAGTATTTTGTATTATATATTTAAATTCTGTGTTCTGCATTCCATTACTAAATTCTAGGTTCTATATTCTCTTTTATATATTCAATATTTTGTGTTCTTAATTCTATATTCTACATTCTATATTCTGCATTCATTTTCCATATTCTATGTTCTGTTTTCTATATTCTGTATTCTAATTCCTATATTCAGTATTCTGTATTCTATATTCCGAATTCGGTGTTCTACATTCTATATTCAAAATTCTAAATTCAGTATTCTGTATTCTATATTCTAAACTCTGTGTTCTGCATTCCATGATCTAAATTTTGGCTTCTATATTCTCTTTTATATATTCTATATTTTGTGTTGTTTTTCTATATTCCACATTCTATATTCTTCATACTGTATTCTATATTGAATATTCTGTGTTTTACATTCTATATTCGAAATTCTATATTCAGTATTCTGTATTGTATAACCTAAACTCTGTATTCTGCATTCCATATTCTAAATTCTGCGTTCTATATTCTCTAATCTATTCTATATTGTGTGTTTTTCATTCTATATTCTACATAGTATTGTCTGCATTCTGTATTCTATATTCTATATTATGTGTTCTACATTCTATATACTCTATTCTGTATTCTATATTCTAAATTCTGTGTTCTGCATTAAATGATCTAAATTCTGGGTTCTATATTCTCTTTCTATATTCTATATTCTGTTTTCTTCATTCTATTTTCCACATTCTATATTCTGCATTCCGTATACTATATTCTATATTCTGTGTTATACATTCTATATTCTAATTTGTATATTCAGTATTCTGTATTCTATAATTTAAATTCTGTGTTCTGCATTCCATGTTCTAAATTTTGGGTTCTGTATTCTGTTTTCCATATTCTATATTCTGTGTTCTACATTCTGTATACTGTATTCTATATTCTTCATTCTGTATTCTATATTCTATATTTTGTGTTCTTCATTATATATTCTAAATTCTATATTCAGTATTCCGTATTCTATTTTCTAAATTCTGTGTTCGGAATTCCATTACTAAATTCTAAGTTCTATACTCTCTTTTTTATATTCTTAATTTTTTGTTCTTCCTTCTATATTCTACATTCTATATTCTGCATTCTATATTCTGCATTCCGTATAGTAGATTCCATATTCTGTGTTTTACATTCTATATTCTAAATTCTATATTCATTATTTTGTATTCTATAATCTAAATTCTGTGTTCTGCATTCCATGTTCTAAATTCTGGGTTCTATATTCACTTTCTATATTCTATATTCTGTGTTCTGTATTCCATGATCTAAATACTATATTCAGTATTCTGTACTCTGTATTCTATATTCTGTGTTTTACATTGTATATTCCAAATTCTATATTCAGCATTCTATATTCTATTTTATAAATTCTGTGTTCTACATTCCATGTTCTAAATTCGGTATTCAATATCCTCTATTTTATATTCTATATTGTGTGTACTTCATTCTATACTCTACATACTATATTTTACATTCCGTATTGTATAGTCTTAATTTTGAGTTCTAAATTCTAAATTCTAATTTCTATATTCAGAATTATGTTTTCTATATTCTAAATTCTGTGTTCTGCATTCCGTGTTCTATATTCTATTTTCAGTATTCTATATTCTATATTCTATATCCTGTGTTCTAAATTCTATGTTCTAAACTCTATATTCAGTATTCTGTATTCTATATTCTAAATTCTGTGTTTTGCATTCCATGTTCTAATTTCTATATTCAGTATTCTGTATTCCGTATTCTAAATTCTGTGTTCTGCATTCGATGATCTAAATTCTATATTCAGTAATCTGTATTCTATATTCTAAATTCTGTGTTTTGCATTCCATGTTATAAATTTTGGGTTCTGTATTCTGTTTTCCATATTCTATATTCTGTGTTCTACATTCTATATTCTAAATTATATATACAGTGTTTTGTTTTCTATATTATAAATTCTGTTTTCTGCATTCCATTCCTAAATTGTAGGTTCTATATTCTCTTTTATATATTCAATTCTTTGTGTTTTTCATTCTATATTCTACATTTTATATTTTGCATTCATTCTCTATATTCTATATTCTGTATTCTAAATTCAATATTCAGTATTCTGTATTCTATAACTGAATTCTCAGTTCTACATTCTATATTCAAAATTCTAAATTCAGTATTCTGTATTCTATATTCTATAATCTGTGTTCTGCATTCCATGATCTAAATTCTGACTTCTTTAATGTCTTTTATATATTCTATAATTTGTGTTGTTCTTACTATATTCCACATTCTATATTCTGCATTTCGTATTCTATGTTATATATTCTGTGTTTTACATTCTATATTCGAAATTCTATATTCAGTATTCTGTATTCCATAATCTAAATTCTGTGTTCTGCATTCCATGTTCTATATTCTGGGTTCTATATTCTGTACTCTATTCTATATAGTGTGTTTTTCATTCTATATTCTACATACTATAGTCTGCATTCAGAATTCTATATTCTATATTGTGTGATCTACATTCTATATTTTAAAAACTATATTCGGTATTCTGTATTCTATATTCTAAATTTTGTGTTCTGCATTCCATGTTATAAATTCTGGTTTCTATATTCTCAATTCTATATTCTATATTCTGTGTTCTACATTATATATTCTAAATTCTATATTTTGTATTTATATTCTATATTCAAAATTCTGTGTTCTGCATTGATGTTCTAAATACTATATTCAGTGTTCTGTATTCTATTTTCTAAATTCTGTGTTCTGCATTCCATGTTCTAAATTCGATATTAAGTATTCTGTATTCTATATTCTAAATTCCGTGTTCTGCATTGATGTTCTAAATACTATATTCAGTGTTCTGTATTCTATTTTCTAAATTCTGTGTTCTACATTCCATGTTCTAAATTCTTTATTCTATATTCTTTTTATATATTCTATATTGTGTGTTCTTCATTCTATACTCTAAATACTATATTTTGCCTTCCATATTCTGTATTCTAAATTTTGAATTCTAAATTCTATATTCTAAATTCTATATTCAGTATTCTGTTTTCTATATTCTAAATTCTGTGTTCTGCATTCCATGTTCTATATTCTATTTTCAGAATTCTATATTCTATATTCTAAATTCTGTGTTCTGCATTCTATGTTCTACAGTCTATATTCAGTATTCTGTTTTGTATATTCTAAATTCTGTGTTTGAATTCCATGTTCAAAATTCTGGGTTCTGTATTCTGTTTTCCATATTCTATATTCTGTGTTCTACATTCTATATTCTGTAATCTATATTCTTCTTTCCTTATTCTATATTCTATATTTTGTGTCCTACATTCTATATTCTTAATTCTATTTTTATTATTCTGTATTCTATTTTCTAAATTCTGTGTTCTACATTCCATGTTCTAAATTCTGGGTTCTATATTTTTGATTCTATATTCTATATTGTGTGTTCTACATTATATATTCTATATTCTATATTCAGTATTCTGTTTTCTATAGTCTAAAATCTGTGTTCTGCATTCTATGTTCTAAATTTTATATTCATTATTCTGTATTCTATATTCTAAATTCTGTGTTCTGAATTCCATGTTGTAAATTCTGGATTCTATATTCTCTATTAAATATTCTATATTGTGTGTTCTTCATTCTATACTCTAAATACTATATTTTGCCTTCTGTATTCTATATTCTAAATTTTGAGTACTAAATTCTAAATTCTAATTTCTATATTCAGTATTCTGTTTTGTATATTCTAAATTCTGTGTTCTACATTCTATACTCTGTATTCTATATCCTGCATTCCGTATTCTATATTCTATATTTTGTGTTCTACATTCTATGTTCTAAATTCTATATTCATTATTCTGTATTCTACATTCTATGTTTTGTGTTCTGCATTCCAATTTCTTAATCCTATATATATTATTCTGTATACTATATTCTATATTCTGTGTTATACATTCAATATTGTATATTCTATACTCAGAATTATGTTATCTATATACTTAATTCTGTGTTCAGCCCTCCATATCTAAATTAAGGTTTGTATATTCCTTTTATTTATTCTAAATTTTGTGTTCTTCATTCTATACTCCTAATTATATATTCTACTTTTCGTATTCCATATTCTATATTCTGTGTTCTACATTCTATATTCTAAAGTTTATATTCAGTATTCTGTATTCTATATTCTAAATTTTGTGTTCTGCATTCCATGTTCCAAATTCTGGATTCTATATTTTCTGTTCTATGTTCTGTATTCTGTGTTCTAGATTCTATATTCTAAATTCTATATTCAGTATTCTCTTTTATATATTCTAAATACTGTGTTCTGCATTCCATGTTCTATATTCTATTTTCAGTATTCTATATTCTATATTTTATATTGTGTGTTCTGCATTCTATATTTTAAATTCTATATTCAGTATTCTGTGTTATATATTCTAAATTCTGTGTTTTCATTCCATGTTCTAAATTCTGGATTCTATATTTTCTGTTCTATATTCTGTATTCTGTTTTCTACATTCTATATTCTAAATTATATATTCAGTATTCTTTATTATATATTCTATATTCTGTGTTGTGCATTCCATGATCCAATTTCTATATTCAGTATTCTGTATTCTGTATTCTAAATTCTGTGTTCTCCATTCGATGATCTAAATTCTATATTCAGTAATCTGTATTCTATATTATATATTCTGAGTTCTGCATTCCATGTTATAAATTCTGGGTTCTGAATTCTGTTTTCCATATTGTATATTCTGTGTTCAACATTCAATATTGTAAATTCTATATTCAGAATTCTTTACTCTATATTCTTAATTCTGTGTTCTGCATTCTAAGTTCTTAATTCTATATACAGTATTCTGTATACTATATTCTATATTCTGTGTTCTACATTCTATAATCTATATTCTATATTCAGAATTATGTATTCTATATACTAAATTCTCTGTTCAGGACTCCTTTTCTAAATTAAGGGTTCTATGTTCCATTTTATATATTCTATATTTTGTGTTTTTCATTCTATATTCCAAATTCTATATTCTACATTCCGTATTCCATATTCTATATTCTGTGTTCTACATTCTATATTCTAAATTTTATATTGTCTATTCTGTATTCTAAATTGTGTGTTCTTCATTCTATACTCTACATACTACATTTTGCATTCCATATTCTATATTCTAAATGCTGAGTTCTAAATTCTAAATTCTATATTCAGTATTCTGGTTTCTATATTCTATATTCTGTTTTCTGCATTCCATGTTCTATATCCTATTTTCAGTATTCTATATTCTATATTCTATATTCTGTGTTCTGCATTCTATGTTCTAAATTCTATATTCAGTGTTATGTATTATGTATTCTAAATTCTGTGTTTGCTTTCCATATTCTAATTTCTATATTCAGTATTCTGTATTGTGTATTTTAATTCTGTGTTCTACTTTCAATGATCTAAATTCTATATTCAGTAATCTGTATTCTATATTCTAAATTCTGTGTCCTGCATTCCATGTTATAAATTTTGGGTTCTGAATTCTGTTTTCCATATTCTCTATTCTGTGTTCTACATTGTATATTCTAAATTCTATATTCAGTGTTTTGTATTTTATGTTATAAATTCTGTGTTCTGCATTCCATTACTAATTTCTAGGTTGTATATTCTCTTTTATATATTCAATAATTTGTGTTCTTCATTCTATATGCTACATTTTATATTCTGCATTCATTTTCTATATTCTATATTCTGTATTCTAATTTCTATATTCATTATACTGTATTCAATATTCTGAATTCTGTGTTCTACATTCTATATTCAATATTCAAAATTCAGTATTCTGTATTGTATATTCTATACTCTGTGTTCTGCTTTCCATGATCTAAATTCCGACTTCTATATTCTCTTTTATATATTCTATATTTTGTGTTGATTTTCTATATTCCACATTCTGTATTCGGCATTCCGTATTCTATATTATATATTCTGTCTTTTACATTCTATATTCGAAATTCTATATTCAGTATTCTGTATTCTATAATCTAAATTCTGCGTTCTGCATTCCATGTTCTATATTCTGGGTTCTATATTCTCTACTCTATTCTATATTGTGTGTTTTTCATTCTATATTCTTCATACTATAGTCTGCATTCCGTATTCTATATTCTATATTATGTGTTCTACATTCTATATTCTAAATACTATATTCTGTATTCTATATTGTAAATTCTGTGTTCTGCATTCCATTTTGTAAATTCTGTGTTCTATATTCTCAATTCTTTATTCTATATTCTGTGTTCTATATTATATATTCTAAATTCTGCATTCAGTATTCTATATTCTATATTCTAAATTCTGTTTTCTGCATTCTATGTTCTAAATTCTATATTCAGTGTTCTGTATTCTTTACACTAAATTCTGTGTTCTACATTCAATGTTCTATATTCTGGTTTCTATATTCTCTTTTCTCTATTCCATACTGTGTGTTCTTCATTCTATACTCTATATAATATATTTTGCATTCAGTAACCTATATTCTAAAGTTTGAATTTTAATCCTTATTTCTAAATTCTATATTCAGTATTCTGTTTTCTATATTCTAAATTCTGTGTTCTGCATTCTATCTTTTTAATTCTATATTCAGTATTCTGTACTGTATATTCTAAATTCTGTGTTTGCATCCCATATTCTATATTCTGGATTCTATATTTTGATTCTATATTCTATATTCTGTGTTCTACTTTCTATATCCTAAATTCTATATTCAGTATTTTGTATTCTATATTCTAAATTCTGTGTTTTGCATTTCATTACTAAATTCTAGGTTCAATATTCTCTTTTATATATTCAATACTTTCTGTTCTTCATTCTATATTCTACATTTTATATACTGCATTTATTTTCTATATTCTATACTTTGTATTCTAAATTCTATATTCAGTATTCTGTATTCTATATTCTGAATTCTGTGTTCTACATTTTATCTTCAAAATTTAAAATTCAGTATTCTGTATTCTATATTCTATATTCTTTTCTGCATTCCATGATCTAAATTCTGACTTCTATATTCTCTTTTATATATTCTATATTTTGTGTTGTTCTTTCTATATTCCAGATTCTATATTCTGCATTCCGTATTATATATTATATATTCTGTGTTTTACATTCTATATTCGAAATTCTATTTTCAGTATTCTGTTTTCTATAGTCTAAAATCTATGTTCTGCATTCTATGTTCTAAATTCTATTTTCAGTATTCTGTATTCTATATTCTAAATTCTGTGTTCTGCATTCCATGTTCTAAATTCTGGGTTCTGTATTCTGTTTTCCATATTCTATATTCTCTGTCAAACATTCTATATTCTGTAGTCTATATTCTGCATTCCGTATTCTGTATTCTATATTCTGTGTTCTACATTCTATATTCTAAATTCTGCGTTCTGCATTCCATGTTCTATATTCTGGGTTCTATATTCTCTACTCTATTGTATATTGTGTGTTTTTCATTCTATATTTTACATACTATAGTCTGCATTCCGTATTCTATATTCTATATTATGTGTTCTACATTCCATACTCTAAATTCTATATTCTGTATTCTGTATTCTATATTCTAAATTCTGTGTTCTGCATTCCATGTTCTATATTCTCAATTCTATATTCTATATTCTGTGTTCTGCATTTTATGTTCAAAATTCTATATTCAGTGTTCTGTATTCTATTTTCTAAATTCTGGATTCTTTATTCTCTATTCTCTATTCTATATTGTGTGTTTTTCATTCTGTACTCTTCACACTCTATTTTGCATTCCGTATCCTATATTCTGAATTTTGAGTTCTAAATTCTAAATTCTAAATTCTATATTCAGTATTCTGTTTTCTATATTCTAAATTCTGTGTTCTGCGTTCCATGTTCTATATTCTATTTTCAGTATTCTATACTCTATATTCTAAATTTTGTGTTCTTCATTCTAGATATAATTTCTGTATTCACTGCTCTGTATTTTATAATCTAAATTCTGTGTTTGCATCACATGTTCTAAATTCTGGATTCTATATTTTCTATTCTATATTTTATATTCTGTGTTCTGCATTCTATATTCTGTATCCTATATTCTGAATTCCGTATTCTATATTCTATATTCTGTGTTCTACATTCTATATTCTAAATTCTATATTCAGTATTCTGTATTGTATATTCTAAATTCTGTGTTTGATTCCTATGTTCTAAATTCTGGATTCTATATTTTCGATTCTATATTCTATATTCTGTGTTCTGCATTCTATATCTGCATTCCGTATTCTATATACTATATTCTGTGTTCTACATTCTATAATCTAAATTCCATATTCTGTTTTCTATATTCTAAACTCTGTGCTCTGCATTTCATGATCTAAATTCTGAGTTCTCTCTTCTCTATTCTCTATTCTATATTCTGTGTTCTACATTCTATGTTCTAAATTTTATATTCAGTATTCTGTGTTCTATATTCTAAATTCTATGTTCTGCATTCCAACTTCTTAATTCTATATATAGTATTCTGTATTCTATAATCTATATTCTGTGTACTTCATTCTATTATCTATATTCTATATTCAGAATTATGTATTCTATATACTAAATTCTGTTTTCAGCATTCCATTTCTAAATAAAGGGTTCTATAGTCCCTTTTATATATTCTATATTTTGTGCTCTTCATTCTACATTCTAAATTCGGTGTTCTGCATTCCATGTTCTAAATTCTGTGTTCTGTATTCTGTTTTCCACATTCTATATTCTGTGTTCTACATTCTATATTCTATATACTATATTCTGCATTCCGTATTCTATATTCTATATTCTGTGTTCTACAATGTATATAATAAAATCTATATTTAGTATTCTGTATTGAATAATCTAAATTTTGTGTTCTTCATTCCATGTTTTAAATTCTGGGTTCTATATTTTCTATTCTGTATTATATAATCTGTGTTCTACATTCTATATTCTAAATTCTATATTCAGAATTCTGTGTATTATATTCTAAATTCTGTGTTCTGCATTCCAAATTCTTATTACTATATTCAGTATTCTGTATTCTATATTCTGTGTTCTACATTCTATATTCTATATTCTATAATCAGTATTCTGTTTTCTATAGTCTAAATTCTGTGTTATGCATTCCATGTTTAAAATACTGGATTCTATATTCTGTTTTCCATTTTCTATATTCTGTGTTCTTTATTCAATATTCTGTATTCTATATTCTGCATTCCGTATTCTATGTTCTATTTTCTATGTTCTACATTCTATATTCTAAATTCTATATTCTGTATTCTGTATTCTAAATCCTAAATTCTGTGTTCTGCATTCCAAGTTCTAAATTCTGTGTTCTGCATTCCATGTTCTAAATTATGTGTTCTATATTCTCTGTTCTTTATTCTATATTCTGTGTTCTACATTCTATATTCTAAATACTATATTCAGTATTCTGTGTTCTATATTCTAAATTCTGTGTTCTGCATTCCATGTTCTAAATTCTGGATTCTCTACACTGTATTCTATATTCTGTGTCCTACATTCTATATTCTGTAGTCTATATTCTTCTTTCCGTATCCTATATTCTATATAATGTGTTCTACATTCTATATTCTAAATTCAATATTCTGTATTCTGTATTCTAAATTCTAAATTCTGTGTTCTGCATTCCATGTTCTAAATTCTATATTCAGTATACTGTATTCTATATTCTTAATTCTGTGTTCTAAATTCCATGTTATAAATTCTGTATTCTGTATTCTGTATTACATATTCTTTATTCTGTGTTCTAAATTCTAGATTCTGTATTCTATATTCTGCATTCCGTATTATATATTGTATATTCTGTGTTCAACATTCTATATTCTATATTTTATATTCAGTATTCTGTATTCTATATTCTGAAATCTCTGTTCTACATTCTATATTCAAAATTCTAAATTCAGGATTCTGTATTCTATATTCTAAATTCTGTGTTATAATTTCCATGTTCTAAATTCTGAATTCTATATACTCTATGCTATATTCTATATTCTGTGTTCTACATTCTATATTCTAAATTCTGTATTCAGTATTCTGTATTCTATATTCTAAATTCTGTTTTCTGCATTCTATGTTCTAAATTGTATATTCATATTTCTGTGTTCTATATTCTAAATTCTGTGTTCTGCATTCCATATTCTAAATTCTGGGTTCTGTATTCTGTTTTCCATGTTCTATATTCTGTGTTCTACATTCTATATGCTTAATTCTATATTCAGTATTCATATTCTATTTTCTAAATTCTGTGTTCTGAATTCCATGTTCTAAATTCTGGGTTCTACATTGTCTATTGTATATTCTATATAGTGTGTTCTTCATTCTATACTCTACGTACTATATTTTGCATTCTGTAATCTATATTATATATTCTTTGTTCTAAATTTTTAATTCTAAATTCTATATTCAGTATTCTATATTCTATATACTAAATTCGGTGTTCTGCATTCTATGTTCTAAATTCTATATTCAGTATTCTGTATTCTATAGTCTATATTTTGTGTTCTGCTTTCCATGTTATAAATTCTGGGTTCTGTATTCTGTTTTTCCTATACTATACTCTGTGTTCTACATACTATATTCTGCATTCCGAATTCTACATTCTATATTCTGTGTTCTACATTCTATATTCTAAATTCTATATTCAGTATTCTGTATTGTATATTCTAAATTCTGTGTTCTGAATTCCAGGTTCTAAATTCTGGGTTCTACATTGTCTATTGTATATTCTATATAGTGTGTTCTTCATTCTATACTCTACGTACTATATTTTGCATTCTGTAGTCTATATTATATATTCTTTGTTCTAAATTTTTAATTCTAAATTCTATGTTCAGTATTCTATATTCTATATACTAATTTCGGTGTTCTGCATTCTATGTTCTAAATTCTATATTCAGTATTCTGCATTCTGTAGTCTATATTTTGTGTTCTGCATTCCATGTTATAAATTCTGGGTTCTGTATTCTGTTTTTCATATACTATACTCTGTGTTCTACATACTATATTCTGCATTCCGAATTCTATATTCTATATTCTGTGTTCTAAATTCTATATTCTAAATTCTATATTCAGTATTCTGTATTCTATATTCTCAATTCTGTGTTCTGCATTCCATGTTCTAAATTCTTGGTTCTATATTCTCTACACTATACTATATTTTATGTTTTTCATTCTATATTCTACATACTATATGCTGCATTACGTTTTATATATGTTATATTATGTGTTCTACATTCTGTATTCTAAATTCTATATTCTGTATTCTGTATTCTATATTCTAAATTCTGTGTTCTGCATTTCATGTTCTAAATCCTGGGTTCTATATTCTCTATTCTATATTCTGTGTTCTGTGTTCTACATTCTATATTCTAAATTCTATATTCAGTATTCTTTATTCTATGTTCTAAATTCTATGTTCTGCATTCTATGTTCTATATTCTATATTCAGTATTCTGTATTCTATATTCTAAATTCTGTGTTCTGCATTCCATGTTCTATATTCTGGGTTCTATATACTCTATTCTATATTCTATATTGTGTGTTCTTCATTCCATAATCAACATACTAAATTTTGCATTCCGTATCCTATATTCTAAATTCTGTGTTCTAAATTCTAAATTCTAAATTTTATATTCAGTATTCTGTTTTCTATATCCTAAATTCTGTGTTCTGCATTCCATATTCTATATTCTAATTTCAGTATTCTATATTCTATATCTAAATTCTGTGTTCTGCATTCTATGATCTAAATTCTATATTCAGTATTCTGTATTCTATATTCTAAATTCTGTGTTCTGAATTGCATGTTCTAAATTTTGTGTTCTGTATTCTCTACTCTATATACTAAAATCCGTGTTCTGCATTCTATGTTCTAAATTCTTTATTCAGTATTTTGTATTCAATATTCTAAAGTCTGTGTTCTGCATTCCATGTCCTAAATTTTGGGTTCTGTATTCTGTTTTCCATATTCTATATTTTGTGTTCTACATTCTATATTCTAAATTCTATATTCCGTATTCTATATTCTACATTATAAATTCTGTGTTCTGCATTCCATGATCAAAATTCTGGCTTCTGTATTCTCTTTTATATATCCTATATTTTGTGTTGTTCTTTCTATATTCCACATTCCATATTCTGCATACTGTATTCTATATTTTATATTCTGTGTTTTACATTCTATATTCGAAATTCTATATACAGTATTCATTATTCTATATGCTAAACTCTGTTTTCTGCATTCCATGTTCTAAATTCTGAGTTCTATATTCTCTACTCTATTCTATATTGTGTTTTTTCATTCTATATTCTGCATACTGTAGTCTGCATTCCGTATTCTATATTCTATATTATGTGTTCTTCATTCTATATTCTAAATTCTATATCCAGTATTCTGTATTCTATATATTTTATTCTGTGTTTTACATGCTATATTCTAAATTCTATAACCAGTATTCTGTATTCTATATTCTAAATTCTGTGTTGTACATTCCATGTTCTAAATTCTGGTTTCTATATTCTCTATTCTATATTCTGTGTTATTCATTCTATATTTGAAATTCTATATTCAGTATTCTGCATTCTATATTCTATATTTTGTGTTCTACATTCTATATTCTAAATTCTATAACCAGTATTCTGTATTCTATATTCTAAATTCTGTGTTGTACATTCCATGTTCTAAATTCTGGGTTCAATATTCTTTATTCTATTTCCAATATTCTGTGTTATTCATTCTATATTCTAAATTGTATATTCAGTATTCTGTATTCTATATCCTAAATTCTGTGTTCTGCATTCCATGTTCAAAATTCTGTGTTCTATATTCTCCTTTCTAAATTCTATATTGCGTGTTCTTCATTCTATACTCTACATACTATATTTTGCATTCCCTATACTATATGCTAAATTCTGTGTTCTAAATTCTAAATTTTAATTCTATATTCAGTATTCTATATTCTATATACTTAATTCTTTGTTCTGCATTCTATGTTCTAAATTCTATATTCAGTATTCTGTATTCTATTTTATAATTTCATTGTTCTGAATTTCATGTTCTAAATTCTGGATTCTATATTCTATATTCTGTGTTCTACATTTTACATTCTAAATCCTATATTCAGTATTCTGTATTCTATAGTCTAAATTCTGTCTTCTGCATTCAATATTCTAAGTTCCATATTCATTATTATGTATTCTATATTCTTAATTCTGTGTTCCTCATTCAATATTCTATATTGTGGAGTCTATATTCTCTTTTCTATATTCAATATTCTATGTTCTTCAGTCTAAATTCTAAATTCTATATTCAGTATTCTGTATTCTATATTCTAAATTCTGTGTTCTGTGTTCTATGTTGAAAATTATATATTCATTATACTGTATTTAATATTCTATATACTATGTTCTCAATTTCATTTTATAAATTTTGTGTTCTGTATTCTGTTTTCCATAATCTGTATTTTGTTTTCTAAATTCTATATTCTGTATTCTATATTCTGCTTTCCGTATTATATATTGTATATTCTGTGTTCTACATTCTATATTCTAAATTCTATATTCAGTATTCTGTATTCTATATTGTAAATTCTGTGTTCTGCATTCCAAGTTATAAATTTTATATTAAGTATCCTGTATACTATATTCTAAATTCTGTGTTGTACATTCTATTTTCAAAATTCTAATTTCAGAATTCTGTATTCTATATTCTAAATTCTGTATTCAGCATTCAATATTCTAAATTCTGTGTTCTATATTCTCTGTTCTCTATTCTATATTGTGTGTTCTTCATTCTATACTCTACATACTATATTTTGCATTCTGTATTCCATATTCTAAATTCTGAGTTCTTAATTTTAATTCTAATTTCTATATTCAGTATTCTGTTTTCTATATTCTATTTTCTGTTTTCTGCATTCCATGTTCTAAATTCTAGTTTCAGAATTCTATATTCTATATTCTAAATTCTGTGTTCTTCATTCAATGTTCTATATTCTATTTTCAGTATTCTATATTCTTTATCCAAAATTCTGTGTTCTGCATTCCATGTTCTAAATTCTGGGTTCTGTATTCTGTTTTCCATATTCTATATTCTTTGTTCTACATTCTATATACTGTTTTCTATATTCTGCATTCCGTATTCTATATTCTATATTCTGTGTTCTTCATTATATATTCTAAATTGTATATACACTATTCCGTATTCTATACTCTAAATTCTGTGTTCGGCATTCCATTACTAAATTCTAAGTTCTATATTCTATTTTTTATATTCTTTATTTTGTGTTCTTCATTCTATATTCTACAATTTACATTCTGCCTTCATTTTCTATATTCTATGTTCTGTGTTCTATATTCTGTATTCTAAATTCTATATTCAGTATTCTGTATTCTATATTCTGAATTCTCTGTTCTACATTCTATATTCAAAATTCTAAATTCAGGATTCTGTATTCTATATTCTAAATTGTGTGTTATGATTTCCATGTTCTAAATTCTGAATTCTATATACTCTATTCTATATTCTATATTCTGTGTTCTACATTCTATATTCTAAATTCTGTATTCAGTATTCTGTATTCTATATTCTAAATTCTGTGTTCTGCATTCTATGTTGTAAATTGTATATTCATATTTCTGTGTTCTATAATCTAAATTCTGTGTTCTGCATCCCATATTCTAAATTCTGGGTTCTGTATTCTGTTTTCCATGTTCTATATTCTGTGTTCTACATTCTATATTCTGTATTCTATATTCTGAATTCCAAAATCTACATTCTATATTCTGTGTTCTACATTCTATATGCTTAATTCTATATTCAGTATTCATATTCTATTTTCTTAATTCTGTGTTCTGCATTCCATGTGCTAAATTCTGTATTCTATAATCTGTATTCTATGTTCTGTGTTCTACATCCTATATTCTAAATTCTTAATTCATTATTCTGTATTGTATATTCTAAATTCTGTGTTCTGAATTCCATGTTCTAAATTCTGGGTTCTACATTGTCTATTGTATATTCTATATAGTGTGTTCTTCATTCTATACTCTACGTACTATATTTTGCATTCTGTAGTCTATATTATATATTCTTTGTTCTAAATTTTTAATTCTAAATTCTATGTTCAGTATTCTATATTCTATATACTTATTTCGGTGTTCTGCATTCTATGTTCTAAATTCTATATTCAGTATTCTGCATTCTATAGTCTATATTTTGTGTTCTGCATTCCATGTTATAAATTCTGGGTTCTGTATTCTGTTTTTCATATACTATACTCTGTGTTCTACATACTATATTCTGCATTCCGTATTATATATACTATATTCTGTGTTCTACATTCTATGTTCTAAATTCTATATTCAGTATTCTGTATTCTAAATTCTAAATTCTGTGTTCTGCATTCCATGTTCTAAATTCTTGGTTCTATATTCTCTACACTATACTATATTTTATGTTTTTCATTCTATATTCTACATACTGTATGCTGCATTCCGTTTTATATATGTTATATTATGTGTTCTACATTCTGTATTCTAAATTCTATATTCTGTATCCTGTATTCTATATTCTAAATTCTGTGTTCTGCATTTCATGTTCTAAATCCTGGGTTCTATATTCTCTATTCTATATTCTGTGTTTTGTGTTCTACATTCTTTATTCTAAATTCTATATTCAGTATTCTTTATTCTATGTTCTAAATTCTATGTTCTGCATTCTATGTTCTATATTCTATATTCAGTATTCTCTATTCTATATCCTAAATTCTGTGTTCTGCATTCCATGTTCTATATTCTGGGTTCTATATTCTCCTTTCTAAATTCTATATTGCGTGTTCTTCATTCTATACTCTACATACTTTATTTTGCATTCTGTATACTATATGCTAAATTCTGTGTTCTAAATTCTAAATTTTAATTCTATATTCAGTATTCTATATTCTATATACTTAATTCTTTGTTCTGTATTCTATGTTCTAAATTCTATATTCAGTATTCTGTATTCTATTTTATAATTTCATTGTTCTGAATTTCATGTTCTAAATTCTGGATTCTATATTCTATATTCTGTGTACTACATTTTACATTCTAAATCCTATATTCAGTATTCTGTATTCTATAGTCTAAATTCTGTCTTCTGCATTCAATATTCTAAATTCCATATTCATTATTATGTATTCTATATTCTAAATTCTGTTATCCTCATTCAATATTCTATATTCTGTGGTCTATATTCTCATTTCTATATTCAATATTCTATGTTCGTCAGTCTAAATTCTAAATTCTATATTCAGTATTCTGTATTCTATATTCTAAATTCTGTGTTCTGTGTTCTTTATTCAAAATTATATATTCATTATACTGTATTTAATATTCTATATTCTATGTTCTCAATTTCATGTCATAAATTTTGGGTTCTGTACTCTGTTTTCCATAATCTGTATTTTGTTTTCTAAATTCTATATTCTGTATTCTATATTCTGCTTTTCGTATTATATATTGTATATTCTGTGTTCTACATTCTATATTCTAAATTCTATATTCAGTATTCTGTTTTCTATATTGTAAATTCTGTGTTCTGCATTCCAAGTTATAAATTTTATATTAAGTATCTTGTATACTATATTCTAAATTCTGTGTTGTACATTCTATTTTCAAAATTATAATTTCAGAATTCTGTATTCTATATTCTAAATTCTGTATTCAGCATTCAATATTCTAAATTCTGTGTTCTATATTCTCTGTTCTCTATTCTATATTGTGTGTTCTTCATTCTATACTCTGCATACTATATTTTGCATTCTGTATTCCATATTCTAAATTCTGAGTTCTTAATTTTAATTCTAATTTCTATATTCAGTATTCTGTTTTCTATATTCTATTTTCTGTTTTCTGCATTCCATGTTCTAAATTCTAGTTTCAGAATTCTATATTCTATATTCTTAATTCTGTGTTCTTCATTCCATGTTCTATATTCTATTTTCAGTATTCTATATTCTTTATCCAAAATTCTGTGTTCTGCATTCCATGTTCTAAATTCTGGGATTCTGTATTCTGTTTTCCATATTCTATATTCTGTGTTCTAAATTCTATATACTGTATTCTATATTCTGCATTCCGTATTCTATATTCTATATTCTGTGTTCCTCATTATATATTTTAAATCCTATATTCACTATTCCGTATTCTATATACTATATTCTGTGTTCGGAATTCCATTATTAAATTCTTAGTTCTATATTCTCTTTTTTATATTCTTTATTTTGTGTTCAACATTCTATATTGTACAATCTATATTCTGCATTCATTTTCTATATTCTATGTTCTGTGTTCTATATTCTGTATTCTAAGTTCTATATTCAGTATTCTGTATTCTATATTCTGAATTCTCAGTTCTACATTCTATATTCAAATTTCTAAATTCAGTATTCTGTATTCTATATTCTAAATTCAGTGTCCTGCATTCCATGTTCTGAATTCTGGCTTCTATATTCTCTATTCTCTATTCTATATTTTGTGTTCTTCATTCAATATTCCACATTCTATATTCTGCATTCCATATACTATATTCTATATTCTGTGTTTTACATTCAATATTCTAATTTCTATATTAAGTATTATGTATTATATAATCTAAATTCTGTATTCTGCATTCCATGTTCTAAATTCTGAGTTCTACATTCTCTTCTCTATTCTATATTTTGTGTTTATCATTCTATATTCTACATACTATATTCTGCATTCCGTATTCTATATTCCATACTATATGCTCTACATTCTGTATTCTAAACTCTATATTCAGTATTTAGTATTCTATATACTAATTTCTGTGTTCTGCATTATATGTTCTAAATTCAATATTCAGGATTCTGTATTCTATTTTCTAAATTCTGTGTTATGCATTCCATGTTCTAAATTATGGATTGTATATTCTCTATGCTATATTCTATATTCTGTGTTCAAAATTCTATATTCAAAATTCCTTGTTCAGTATTCTGTATTCTATATTCTAAATTCTGTGTTCATCATTCTATGTTCGGCATTCTATATTCATTATTCTGTATTGTATATTCTAAACTTTGTGTTCTGCAATCCATATTCTAAATTCTGGGTTCTGAATTCTGTTTTCCATGTTCTATATTCTTGTTCTACATTCTATGTTCTGTATTCTATATTCTGCATTCCGAATTCTGCATTTTATATTCTGTGTTCTACATTATACATTCTAAATTCTATATTAGGTATTCATATTCTATATACTAAATTCTGTGTTCTGCATTCCATCTGCTAAACTCTGGATTCTATATTCTCCATTCTGTATTCTGTGTCCTACATACTATATTCTAAATTCTATATTCAGTATTCTGTATTGTATGTTCTAAATTCTGTGTTTTGCATTCCATGTTCTAAATTCATCGTTCTACATTGTCTATTGTATATTCTATATAGTGTGTTCTTCATTCTATACTCTACATATTTTATTTTGCATTCCGTACACTATATTATATATTCTGTGTTCTAAATACTTAATTCTTAATTATATATTCAGTATTCTATATTCTATATACTAAATTCGTTGTTCTCCATTCTATGCTCTAAATTCCATATTCAGTATTCTATATTCTAGTTTCGAAATTCAGTGTTCTGCATATCATGTTCTAAATACTGGATCAGTATTCTAAATTCTGTGTTCTACATTCTATATTCTAAATTCTATATTCAGTATTCTGTATTGTATTGTCTATATTTTGTGTTCTGCATTCCATGTTATAAATTCTGGGTTTTCTATTCTGTTTTCCATATTCTATACTCTGTGTTCTACATTCTATATTCTGCTTTCCGAATTCTATATTATATATTCTGTGTTTTACATTGTTTATTCTAAATTCTATATTCAGTATTCTGTATTCTATATTCTAAATTCGGTGTCCTGAATTCCATGTTCTAAATTCTGGGTTCTATATTCTCTATTCTATATTCCGTGTTCTACTTTCTATATTCAAAATTCTATATTCAGTATTCTTTATTCTATATTCTAAATTCTATGTTCTGCATTCCATGTTCTATATTCTATATTCAGTATTCTGTATTCTATATTCTTAATTCTGTGTTCTGCATTCTATGTTCTAAATTGTATATTCATTATTCTGTATGCTATATTCTAAATTCTGGGTTCTGCTTTTCATGCTCTAATTTCTGGGTTCTGTATTCTGTTTTCCATATTCTATATTCTGTGTTATACTTTCTATATTCTGTTTTCTATGTTCTGCATTCCGTATTCTACATTCTATATTCTGTGTCCTACATTCTATATTGTAATTTCTATATTCAGTATTCATATTCTATATTCAAAATTCTGTGTTCTGCATTCTAATTTCTTAATTCTATATACAGTATTCTGTGTACTATATTCTATATTCTGTGTTCTACATTCTATAATCTATATTCTATATTCAGAATTATGTATTCTATATACTAAATTCTGTGTTCAGCACTCCATTTCTAAATTATGGTTTCTATGTTCCATTTTATATATTCTATATTTTATGTTCTTCATTCTATATTCCAAATTCTATATTCTACATTCTGTATTCCATATTCTATATTCTGTATTCTACATTCTATATTCTAAATATTATATTCAGTATTCTGTATTCTATATTCTAAATTCTATGTTCTGCTTTCCATGTTCCAAATTCTGGATTCTATATTCTCTATTCTGTATTCTATATTGTGTGTTGTTCATTCTATACTCTACATACTATATTTTGCATTCCGTAATCTGTATTCTAAATGCTGTGTTCTAAATTCTAAATTCTAAATTCTATATACAGTATTCTGTTTTCTATATTCTATATTCTGTGTTCTGCATTCCATGGTCTATATTCTATTTTCAGTATTCTATATTCTGTATTCTAA
The DNA here is from genome assembly GCF_048564905.1 of Vicugna pacos. NCBI lineage: Eukaryota > Metazoa > Chordata > Mammalia > Artiodactyla > Camelidae > Vicugna > Vicugna pacos. Next base: position 1,700,706 of record NW_027328740.1, read on the forward strand.
ATTCTGTGTTCTGCATTCTATGTTCTAAATTCTATATTCAGTATTATGTATTATGTATTCTAAATTCTGTGTTTGCATTCCATGTTCTAAATACTGGTTTCTATATTCTGTATTCTGTGTTCTACATTCTATATTCTAAATTCTATATTCAGTAATCTGTATTCTATATTCTAATTTCTGTGTTCTGCATTCCATGTTATAAATTTTGGGTTCTGAATTCTGTTTTCCATATTCTCTATTCTGTGTTCTACATTGTATATTCTAAATTCTATATTCAGTATTTTGTATTCTATATTATAAATTCTGTGTTCTGCATTCCATTACTAATTTCTAGGTTCTATATTCTCTTTTATATATTCAATACTTTGTGTTCTTCATTCTATATTCTACATTTTATATTCTGCATTCATTTTCTATATTCTGTATTCTGTATTCTAATTTCTATATTCAGTATACTGTATTCAATATTCTGAATTCTGTGTTATACATTCTATGTTCAAAATTTAAAATTCAGTATTCTGTATTCTATGTTTTATACTCTGTGTTCTGCTTTCCATGATCTTAATTCCGACTTCTATATTCTCTTTTATATATTCTTTATTTTGTGTTGATTTTCTATATTCCACATTCTATATTCTGCATTCCGTATTCTATATTATATATTCTGTATTTTTCGTTCTATATTCGAAATTCTTTATTCAGTATTCTGTATTCTATAATTTAAATTCTGCGTTCTGCATTCCATGTTCTATATTCTGGGTTCTATATTCTCTACTCTATTCTATATTGTGTGTTATTCATTCTATATTCTACATACTCTAGTGTGCATTCCGTATTCTATATTCTATATTATGTGTTCTACATTCTATATTCTAAATTCTATATTCTGTATTCTGTATTCTATATTGTAAATTCTGTGTTCTGCATTCCATGTTGTAAATTCTGGGTTCTATATTCTCAATTCTTTATTCTATATTCTGTGTTCTATATTATATATTCTAAATTCTGCATTCAGTATTTTGTATTCTATATTATAAATTCTGTGTTCTGCATTCTATGTTCTAAATTCTTTATTCAGTGTTCTGTTTTCTATTTTCTAAGTTCTGTGTTCTACATTCCATGTTCTAAATTCTGGTTTCTATATTCTCTTTTCTCTATTATATTCTGTGTTCTTCATTCTATACTGTATATGCTATATTTTGCATTCAGTAACCTATATAATAAAGTTTGAATTTTAAACCTTATTTCTAAATTCTATATTCAGTATTCTGTTTTCTATATTCTATATTATGTGTTCTGCATTCCATGTTCTATATTCTATTTTCAGTATTCTATATCCTATATTCTAAATTCTGTGTTTTGCATTCTATGTTTCAAATACTATATTCAGTATTCTGTATTGTATATTATAAATTCTGTGTTTGCATCCCATGTTCTATATTCTGGATTCTATATTTTGATTCTATATTCTATATTCTGTGTTCTACATTCTATATTCTAAACTCTATATTCAGTATTTGTATTCTATATTACAAATTCTGTGTTTTGATTTCCATTACTAAATTCTAGGTTCAATATTCTCTTTTATATATTCAATACTTTCTGTTCTTCATCCTATATTTTACATTTTATATTCTGCATTCATTTTCTATATTCTGTATTTTGTATTCTAAATTCTATATTCAGTATTCTGTATTCTATATTCTGAATTCTGTGTTCTACATTCTATCTTTAAAATTTAAAATTCAGGATTCTGTATTCTATATTCTATATTCTGTGTTCTGCATTCCATGATCTAAATTCTGACTTCTATATTCTCTTTTATATATTCTATATTTTGTGTTGTTCTTTCTATATTCCACATTCTATATTCTGCATTCCGTGTTCTATATTATATATTCTGTGTTTTACATTCTATATTCGAATTTCTATATTCAGTATTCTGTACTCTATAATCTAAATTCTGTGTTCTGAATTCCATGTTCTAAATTCTGGGTTCTATATACACAATTCCATATTCTATATTATGTGTTCTACATTATATATTCTAAATTCTATATATTGTATTCTTTTTTCTATATTCTAAATTCTGTGTTCTGCATTCCATGTTCTAAATTCTATATTCAGTATTCTGTATTCTATATTCTAAATTCTGTGTTCTGCATTCTATGTTCTAAATACTATATTCAGTGTTCTGTAATATATTTTCTAAATTCTGTGTTCTACATTCCATGATCTAAATTCTGGATTCTCTATTCTCTATTCTATATTCTATATTGTGTGTTCTTCATTCTATACCCTAAAAACTATATTTTGCATTCCGTATACTATATTCTAAATTTTGAGTTCTAAATTCTAAATTCGAAATTCTATATTCAGTGTTCTGTATTCTATTTTCTAAATTCTATGTTCTACATTCCATGTTCTAAATTCTGGATTCTCTATTCTCTATTCTATATTGTGTGTTCTTCATTCTATACTCTAAATACTGTATTTTACCTTCCGTATTCTATATTCTAAATTTTAAGTTCCAATTTCTAAATTCTAAATTCTACATTCAGTACTCTGTTTTCTATATTCTAAATTCTGCTTTCTGCATCCATTTTCTATATTCTATTTTCAGTATTCTATATTCTAAATTCTAAATTCTGTGTTCTGCATTCTATGTTCTAAATTTTATATTCAGTATTCCGTATGGTACATTCTAAATTCTGTGTTTGCATCCCATGTTCTAAATTCAGGATTATATATTTTCGATTCTATATTCTATATTCTGTGTTCAACATTATATGTTCTAAATTCTATATTCAGTATTCGATTTTCTATAGTCTAAAATCTATGTTCTGCATTCTATGTTCTAAATTCTATTTTCAGTATTCTGTATTCTATATTCTAAATTCTGTGTTCTGCATTCCATTTTCTAAATTCTGGGTTCTGTATTCTGTTTTCCATATTCTATATTCTCTGTTCAACATTCTATTTTCTGTACTCTATATTCTGCATTCCGTATTCTATATTCTATATTCTGTGTTCTACATTCTATTTTCTAAATTCTGCGTTCTGGATTCCATGTTCTATATTCTGGGTTCTATATTCTCTACTCTATTCTATATTGTGTGTTATTCATTCTATATTCTACATACTATAGTCTGCATTCCGTATTCTATATTATGTGTTCTACATTCTATATTCTAAATTCTATATTCTGTATTCTGTATTCTATATTGTAAATTCTGTGTTCTGCATTCCATGTTCTATATTCTCAATTCTATATTCTATATTCTGTGTTCTATATTATATATTCTAAATTCTATATTCAGTATTCTTTATTCTATATTCTAAACTCTGTGTTCTGCATTCCATGTTCTAAATTCTATATTCAGTATTCTGCATTCTATATTCTAAATTCTGTGTTCTGCATTTTATGTTCAAAATTCTTTATTCAGTGTTCTGTATTCTATTTTCTAAATTCTGTGTTCTACAATCCATGTTCTAAATTCTGGATTCTATATTCTCTATTCTCTATTCTATATTGTGTGTTCTTCATTCTATACTCTACATACTATATTTTGCATTCCGTATCCTATATTCTAAATTTTGAGTTCTAAATTCTAAATTCTAAATTCTATATTCAGTATTCTGTTTTCAATATTCTAAACTCTGTGTTCTGCGTTCCATGTTCTATATTCTAATTTCAGTATTCTATACACTATATTCTAAATTTTGTGTTCTTCATTCTAGTTCAAACTTCTATATTCAGTACTCTGTATTGTATAATCTAAATTCTGTGTTTGCATCACATATTCTAAGTTCTGGATTCTATATTTTCGATTCTATATTCTATATTCTGTGTTCTGCATTCTATATTCTGTATTCTATATTCTGCATTCCGTATTCTATATTCTATATTCTGTGTTCAACATTCTATATTCTAAATTCTATATTCAGTATTATGTATTGTATATTCTAAATTCTGTGTTTGAGTCCCATGTTCTACATTCTGGATTCTATATTTTCGATTCTGTATTCTGTGTTCTGTATTCTATATTCTATAATCTATATCTGCATTCCGTATTCTATATTCTATATTCTGTGTTCTACATTCTATAATCTAAATTCTATATTCAGTATTCTGTTTTCTATATTCTAAACTCTGTATTCTGCATTTCATGATCTAAATTCTGAGTTCTCTATTCTCTATTCTCTATTCTATATTCTGTGTTCTGCATTCTATTTTCTAAATTCTATATTCAGTATTCTGTATTGTATATTCTAAATTCTGTGTTCTGCATTCCAACTTCTTAAATCTATGTACAGTATTGTGTATTCTATAATCTATATTCTGTGTACTTCATTCTATATTCTGTATTCTATATTCAGAATTATGTATTCTATATACTAAATTCTGTGTTCAGCATTCCATTTCTAAATAAAGGGTTCTATATTCCCTTTTATATATTCTATATTTTGTGTTCTTCATTCTATATTCCAAATTCCAATTTCTGCATTCCATATTCCATATTCTATATTCTGTGTTCTACATTCTATATTCTAAATTCTATATTCTGTATTGTGTATTCTATATTTAATTCTGTGTTCTGCATTTTATGTTCTAAATCCTGGGTTCTATATTCTGTATACTATATTCTATATTCTGTGTTCTACATTCTATATTCTAAACTCTATATTCAGTATTCTTTATTCTATATTCTAAATTCTATGTTCTGCATTCCATGATCTATATACTATATTCAGTATTCTGTATTCTATATTCTAAATTCTGTGTTCTGCATTATATGTTCTAAATTCTATATACAGTATTCTGTATTGTATTTCCTAAATTCTGTGTTCTGCATTCCATGTTCTAAATTCTGGGTTCTATATACTCTATTCTATATTCTATAGTGTTTGTTCTTCATTCCATATTCTACATACTAAATTTTGCATTCCGTATTCTATATTCTAAATTGTGTGTTCTAAATTCTAAATTCAAATTTCTATATTCAGTATTCTGTTTTCTATATTCTAAATCCTGTGTTCTGCATTCCATGTTCTATACTCTATTTTCAGTATTCTATATTCTATATCTAAATTCTGTGTTCTGCATTGTATTTTCTAAATTCTATATTCAGTATTATGTATTATGTATTCTAAATACTGTGTTTGCATTCCATGTTCTAAATACTGGATTCTATATTCTGTATTCTGTGTTCTACATTCTATATTCTAAATTCTATATTTAGTATTCTGTATTCTATTTTCTAAATTCTGTGTTGTGCATTCCATGTTCTAATTTCTATATTCAGTATTCTCTATTCTGTATTATAATTCTGTGTTCTACTTTCAATGATCTAAATTCTATATTCAGTAATCTGTATTCTATATTCTAAATTCTGTGTTCTGCATTCCATGTTCTAAATTCTGTGTCCTATATTCTCTATTCTATCTTCTAAATTCTATATTTAGTATTCAGTATTATATATTCTATATTCTGTGTTCTGCATTCTGTGTTCTTAATTCTGGATTCTACATTCTCTATGCTAAATTCTATATGCTGTGTTCTAAATCCTATATTCTAAATTCTATATTCAGTATTCTGTATCCTGTATTGTAAATTCTGTTATGTGCAATCCATGTTCTAATTTCTATATTCAGTATTCTGAATTCTGTATTCTAAATTCTGTGTTCTACATTCGATGTTCTAAATTCTATATTCAGTATTTTTTAGTCTATATTCTAAATTCTGTGTTCTGCATTTCATGTTCTAAATCTTGGGTTCTGTATTCTGTTATACACATTCTATATTTTGTGTTCTTCATTATATATTCTAAATATTATATTCAGTATTTTGTATTATATATTTAAATTCTGTGTTCTGCATTCCATTACTAAATTCTAGGTTCTATATTCTCTTTTATATATTCAATATTTTGTGTTCTTAATTCTATATTCTACATTCTATATTCTGCATTCATTTTCTATATTCTATATTCTGTGTTCAATATTCTGTATTCTAATTCCTATATTCAGTATTATGTATTCTATATTTTGAATTCTGTGTTCTACATTCTGTATTGAAATTCTAAATTCAGTATTCTTTATTCTATATTCTAAATTCTGTGTTCTTCATTCCATGATCTAAATTCTGCCTTCTATATTCTCTTTTTTATATTCTATATTCTGTGTTCTTCATTCTATATTCCACATTCTATATTCTGCATTCCGTATTCTATATTGTATGTTCTGTGTTTTACATTCTATATTCTTTATTCTATATTTAGTATTCTGTATTCTATAATCTAAATTCTGTGTTATGCATTCCATGATCTATAATCTGGGTTCTATATTCTCTACTCTATTTTATATTTTGTGATCTTCATTCTATATTCTTCATACTATATTCTGCATTCCGTATTCTATATTCTATATTATGTGTTCTACATTCTATATTCTAAATTCTATATTCTGTATTCTGAATCCTAAATTCTGTGTTCTGCATTCCGATTTCTAAATTCTGTGTTCTGCATTCCATGTTCTAAATTATGTGTTCTATATTCTCTGTTCTCTATTCTATATTCTGTGTTCTACATTCTATATTCTAAATACTATATTCAGTATTCTGTGTTCTATATTCTAAATTCTGTGTTCTGCATTCCATGTTCTAAATTCTGGGTTCTATACACTCTATTCTATATTCTGTGTTCTACAATCTATATTCTGTAGTCTATATTCTTCAATCCGTATACTATATTCTATATTCTGTGTTCTACAATCTATATTCTAAATTCTATATTCAGGATTTTTATTCTATATTCTAAATTCTATGTTCTGCATTTCATGTTCTACATTCTGTATTCAGTATTCTGCTTTCTGTATTCTAAATTCTGTGTTCTGCGTCATATATTCTTAATTCTATATTCATTATTCTGTATTCTATAATCTAAATTCTGTGTTCTGCATTCCACTTTCTATATTCTGGTTTCTATATTCTCTACTCTATTTTATATTGTGTGTTCTTCATTCTATATTCTACACACTATATTCTGCATTCCGTATTCTATATTCTATATTATGTGTTCTACATTCTATATTCTAAATTCAATATTCTGTATTCTGTATTCTAAATTCTAAATTCTGTGTTCTGCATTCCATGTTCTAAATTCTATATTCAGTATACTCTCTTCTATATTCTTAATTCTGTGTTCTAAATTCCATGTTATAAATTCTGTATTCTGTATTCTGTATTACATATTCTTTATTCTGTGTTCTAAATTCTATATTCTGAATTCTATATTCTGCATTCCGTATTATATATTGTATATTCTGTGTTCTACATTCTATATTCTATATTTTATATTCAGTATTCTGTATTCTATATTCTTAATTCTGTGTTATGCATTCCAAGTTCTAAATCCTATATTAAGTATCCTGTATACTATATTCTATATTCTGTGTTCTACATTCTATGTTCAAAATTCTATATTCAGAATTCGGTATTCTATATTCTAAATTCTGTGTTCAGCATTCCATACTCTAAATTCTGTGTTCTATATTCCCTATTTTCTATTCTATATTGTGTTCTTCATTCTATACTCTACATACTATATTTTGCATTCGATTCTATATGCTAAATTCTGAGTTGTTAATTTTAATTCTAAATTCTATATTCAGTATTCTGTTTTCTATATTCTAAATTCTGTTTTCTGCATTCCATGTTCTATACTCTATTTTCAGTATTCTATATTCTATAATCTAAATTCTGTGTTCTGCAATCCATGTTCTAAATTCTTTGTTCTGTATTCTGTTTTCCATATTCTATATTCTTTGTTCTACATTCTGTATACTGTTTTCTATATTCTGCATTCCGTATTCTATATTCTATATTCTGTGTTCTTCATTATATATTCTAAATTGTATATACACTATTCCGTATTCTATATTCTAAATTCTGTGTTCGGCATTCCATTACTAAATTCTAAGTTCTATATTCTATTTTTTATATTCTTTATTTTGTGTTCTTCATTCTATATTCTACAATTTATATTCTGCCTTCATTTTCTATATTCTATGTTCTGTGTTCTATATTCTGTATTCTAAATTCTATATTCAGTATTCTGTATTATATATTCTGAATTCTCTGTTCTACATTCTATATTCAAAATTCTAAATTCAGGATTCTGTATTCTATATTCTAAATTCTGTGTTATGATTTCCATGTTCTAAATTCTGAATTCTATATACTCTATGCTATATTCTATATTCTGTGTTCTAAATTCTAAATTCTAAATTCTATATTCAGTATTCTGTTTTCAATATTCTAAACTCTGTGTTCTACGTTCCATGTTCTATATTCTATTTTCAGTATTCTATACACTATATTCTAAATTTTGTGTTCTTCATTCTAGTTGAAACTTCTATATTCAGTACTCTGTATTGTATAATCTAAATTCTGTGTTTGCATCACATATTCTAAATTCTGGATTCTATATTTTCGATTCTATATTCTATATTCTGTGTTCTGCATTCTATATTCTGTATTCTATATTCTGCATTCCGTATTCTATATTCTATATTCTGTGTTCAACATTCTATATTCTAAATTCTATATTCAGTATTATGTATTGTATATTCTAAATTCTGTGTTTGAGTCCCATGTTCTACATTCTGGATTCTATATTTTCGATTCTATATTCTGTGTTCTGTATTCTATATTCTATAATCTATATCTGCATTCCGTATTCTATATTCTATATTCTGTGTTCTACATTCTATAATCTAAATTCTATATTCAGTATTCTGTTTTCTATATTCTAAACTCTGTTTTCTGCATTTCATGATCTAAATTCTGAGTTCTCTATTCTCTAATCTCTATTCTATATTCTGTGTTCTGCATTCTATTTTCTAAATTCTATATTCAGTATTCTGTATTGTATATTCTAAATTCTGTGTTCTGCATTCCAACTTCTTAAATCTATGTACAGTATTGTGTATTCTATAATCTATATTCTGTGTACTTCATTCTATAATCTGTATTCTATTTTCAGAATTATGTATTCTATATACTAAATTCTGTGTTCAGCATTCCATTTCTAAATAAAGGGTTCTATATTCCCTTTTATATATTCTATATTTTGTGTTCTTCATTCTATATTCCAAATTCCAATTTCTGCATTCCATATTCCATATTCTATATTCTGTGTTCTACATTCTATATTCTAAATTCTATATTCTGTATTGTGTATTCTATATTTAATTCTGTGTTCTGCATTTTATGTTCTAAATCCTGGGTTCTATATTCTGTATACTATATTCTATATTCTGTGTTCTACATTCTATATTCTAAACTCTATATTCAGTATTCTTTATTCTATATTCTAAATTCTATGTTCTGCATTCCATGTTCTATATACTATATTCAGTATTCTGTATTCTATATTCTAAATTCTGTGTTCTGCATTATATGTTCTAAATTCTATATACAGTATTCTGTATTCTATTTCCTAAATTCTGTGTTCTGCATTCCATGTTCTAAATTCTGGGTTCTATATACTCTATTCTATATTCTATAGTGTTTGTTCTTCATTCCATATTCTACATACTAAATTTTGCATTCTGTATTCTATATTCTAAATTGTGTGTTCTGAATTCTAAATTCAAAATTCTATATTCAGTATTCTGTTTTCTATATTCTAAATCCTGTGTTCTGCATTCAATGTTCTATACTCTATTTTCAGTATTCTATATTCTATATCTAAATTCTGTGTTCTGCATTGTATTTTCTAAATTCTATATTCAGTATTATGTATTATGTATTCTAAATTCTGTGTTTGCATTCCATGTTCTAAATACTGGATTCTATATTCTGAATTCTGTGTTCTACATTCTATATTCTGAATTCTATATTTAGTATTCTGTATTCTATTTTCTAAATTCTGTGTTGTGCATTCCATGTTCTAATTTCTATATTCAGTATTCTCTATTCTGTATTATAATTCTGTGTTCTACTTTCAATGATCTAAATTCTATATTCAGTAATCTGTATTCTATATTCTAAATTCTGTGTTCTGCATTCCATATTCTAAATTCTGTGTCCTATATTCTCTATTCTATGTTCTAAATTCTATATTTAGTGTTCAGTATTATATATTCTAAATTCTGTGTTCTGCATTCTGGGTTCTTAATTCTGGATTCTACATTCTCTATGCTAAATTCTATATGCTGTGTTCTAAATTCTATATTCTAAATTCTATATTCAGTATTCTGTATCCTGCATTGTAAATTCTGTTATGTGCAATCCATGTTCTAATTTCTATATTCAGTATTCTGAATTCTGTATTCTAAATTCTGTGTTCTACATTCGATGTTCTAAATTCTATATTCAGTATTTTTTAGTCTATATTCTAAATTCTGTGTTCTGCATTTCATGTTCTAAATCTTGGGTTCTGTATTCTGTTATCCACATTCTATATTTTGTGTTCTTCATTATATATTCTAAATATTATATTCAGTATTTTGTATTATATATTTAAATTCTGTGTTCTGCATTCCATTACTAAATTCTAGGTTCTATATTCTCTTTTATATATTCAATATTTTGTGTTCTTAATTCTATATTCTACATTCTATATTCTGCATTCATTTTCTATATTCTATATTCTGTGTTCAATATTGTGTATTCTAATTCCTATATTCAGTATTATGTATTCTATATTTTGAATTCTGTGTTCTACATTCTGTATTGAAATTCTAAATTCAGTATTCTTTATTCTATATTCTAAATTCTGTGTTCTTCATTCCATGATCTAAATTCTGCCTTCTATATTCTCTTTTTTATATTCTATATTCTGTGTTCTTCATTCTATATTCCACATTCTATATTCTGCATTCCGTATTCTATATTGTATGTTCTGTGTTTTACATTCTATATTCTTTATTCTATATTTAGTATTCTGTATTCTATAATCTAAATTCTGTGTTATGCATTCCATGATCTATAATCTGGGTTCTATATTCTCTACTCTATTTTATATTGTGTGATCTTCATTCTATATTCTTCATACTATATTCTGCATTCCGTATTCTTTATTCTATATTATGTGTTCTACATTCTATATTCTAAATTCTATATTCTGTATTCTGTATTCTAAATCCTAAATTCTGTGTTCTGCATTCCGATTTCTAAATTCTGTGTTCTGCATTCCATGTTCTAATTTATGTGTTCTATATTCTCTGTTCTCTATTCTATATTCTGTGTTCTACATTCTATATTCTAAATACTATATTCAGTATTCTGTGTTCTATATTCTAAATTCTGTGTTCTGCATTCCATGTTCTAAATTCTGGGTTCTATACACTCTATTCTATATTCTGTGTTCTACAATCTATATTCTGTAGTCTATATTCTTCAATCCGTATACTATATTCTATATTCTGTGTTCTACAATCTATATTCTAAATTCTATATTCAGGATTTTTATTCTATATTCTAAATTCTATGTTCTGCATTTCATGTTCTAAATTCTGTATTCAGTATTCTGCTTTCTGTATTCTAAATTCTGTGTTCTGCGTCATATATTCTTAATTCTATATTCATTATTCTGTATTCTATAATCTAAATTCTGTGTTCTGCATTCCACTTTCTATATTCTGGTTTCTATATTCTCTACTCTATTTTATATTGTGTGTTCTTCATTCTATATTCTACACACTATATTCTGCATTCCGTATTCTATATTCTATATTATGTGTTCTACATTCTATATTCTAAATTCAATATTCTGTATTCTGTATTCTAAATTCTAAATTCTGTGTTCTGCATTCCATGTTCTAAATTCTATATTCAGTATACTCTATTCTATATTCTTAATTCTGTGTTCTAAATTCCATGTTATAAATTCTGTATTCTGTATTCTGTATTACATATTCTTTATTCTGTGTTCTAAATTCTATATTCTGAATTCTATATTCTGCATTCCGTATTATATATTGTATATTCTGTGTTCTACATTCTATATTCTATATTTTATATTCAGTATTCTGTATTCTATATTCTAAATTCTGTGTTATGGATTCCAAGTTCTAAATCCTATATTAAGTATCCTGTATACTATATTCTATATTCTGTGTTCTACATTCTATGTTCAAAATTCTATATTCAGAATTCGGTATTCTATATTCTAAATTCTGTGTTCAGCATTCCATACTCTAAATTCTGTGTTCTATATACCCTATTTTCTATTCTATATTGTGTTCTTCATTCTATACTCTACATACTATATTTTGCATTCGATTCTATATTCTAAATTCTGAGTACTTAATTTTAATTCTAAATTCTATATTCAGTATTCTGTTTTCTATATTCTAAATTCTGTTTTCTGCATTCCATGTTCTATATTGTATTTTCAGTATTCTATATTCTATAATCTAAATTCTGTGTTCTGCAATCCATGTTCTAAATTCTTTGTTCTGTATTCTGTTTTCCATATTCTATATTCTTTGTTCTACATTCTATATACTGTTTTCTATATTCTGCATTCCGTATTCTATATTCTATATTCTGTGTTCTTCATTATATATTCTAAATTGTATATACACTATTCCGTATTCTATATTCTAAATTCTGTGTTCGGCATTCCATTACTAAATTCTAAGTTCTATATTCTCTTTTTTATATTCTTTATTTTGTGTTCTTCATTCTATATTCTACAATTTATATTCTGCCTTCATTTTCTATATTCTATGTTCTGTGTTCTATATTCTGTATTCTAAATTCTATATTCAGTATTCTGTATTATATATTCTGAATTCTGTGTTCTACATTCTATATTCAAAATTCTAAATTCAGGATTCTGTATTCTATATTCTAAATTCTGTGTTATGATTTCCATGTTCTAAATTCTGGGTTCTACATTGTCTATTGTATATTCTATATAGTGTGTTCTTCATTCTATACCCTACGTACTCTATTTTGCATTCTGTAATCTATATTATATATTCTTTGTTCTAAATTTTTAATTCAAAATTCTATATTCAGTATTCTATATTCTATATACTAAATTCGGTGTTCTGCATTCTATGTTCTAAATTCTATAGTCAGTATTCTGTATTCTATAGTCTATATTTTGTGTTCTGCATTCCATGTTATAAATTCTGGGTTCTGTATTCTGTTTTTCATATACTATACTCTGTGTTCTACATACTATATTCTGCATTCCGAATTCTATATTCTATATTCTGTGTTCTCCATTCTATATTCTAAATTCTATATTCAGTATTCTGTATTGTATATTCTAAATTCTGTGTTCTGAATTCCATGTTCTAAATTCTGGGTTCTACATTGTCTATTGTATATTCTATATAGTGTGTTCTTCATTCTATACTCTACGTACTATATTTTGCATTCTGTAGTCTATATTATATATTCTTTGTTCTAAATTTTTAATTCTAAATTCTATGTTCAGTATTCTATATTCTATATACTAATTTCGGTGTTCTGCATTCTATGTTCTAAATTCTATATTCATTATTCTGCATTCTATAGTCTATATTTTGTGTTCTGCATTCCATGTTATAAATTCTGGGTTCTGTATTCTGTTTTTCATATACTATACTCTGTGTTCTACATACTATATTCTGCATTCCGAATTCTATATTCTATATTCTGTGTTCTACATTCTATATTCTAAATTCTATATTCAGTATTCTTTATTCTATATTCTAAATTCTGTGTTCTGCATTCCATGTTCTAAATTCTTGGTTCTATATTCTCTACACTATACTATTTTTTATGTTTTTCATTCTATATTCTACATACTATATGCTGCATTCCGTTTTATATATGTTATATTATGTGTTCTACATTCTGTATTCTAAATTCTATATTCTGTATTCTGTATTGTATATTCTAAATTCTGTGTTCAGCATTTCAAGTTCTAAATCCTGGGTTCTATAATCTCTATTCTATATTCTGTGTTCTGTGTTCTACATTCTATATTCTAAATTCTATATTCAGTATTCTTTATTCTATGTTCTAAATTCTATGTTCTGCATTCTATGTTCTATATTCTATATTCAGTATTCTGTATTCTATATTCTAAGTTCTGTGTTCTGCATTCCATGTTCTATATTCTGTGTTCTATATACTCTATTCTATATTCTATATTGTGTGTTCTTCATTCCATAATCAACATACTAAATTTTGCATTCCTTATCCTATATTCTAAATTCTGTGTTCTAAATTCTAAATTCTAAATTTTATATTCAGTATTCTGTTTTCTATATCCTAAATTCTGTGTTCTGCATTCCATGTTCTATATTCTAATTTCAGTATTCTATATTCTATATCTAAATTCTGTGTTCTGCATTCTATGATCTAAATTCTATATTCAGTATTCTGTATTCTATATTCTAAGTTCTGTGTTCTGAATTCCATGTTCTAAATTTTGGGTTCTGTATTCTCTACTCTATATACTAAAATCCGTGTTCTGCATTCTATGTTCTTAATTCTTTATTCAGTATTTTGTATTCTATATTCTAAAGTCTGTGTTCTGCATTCCATGTCCTAAATTTTGGGTTCTGTATTCTGTTTTCCATATTCTATATTTTGTGTTCTACATTCTATATTCTTAATTCTATATTCCGTATTCTATATTCTACATTATAAATTCTGTGTTCTGCATTCCATGATCAAAATTCTGGCTTCTGTATTCTCTTTTATATATCCTATATTTTGTGTTGTTCTTTCTATATTCCACATTCCATATTCTGCATACGGTATTGTATATTTTATATTCTGTGTTTTACATTCTATATTCGAAATTCTATATTAAGTATTCATTATTCTATATTCTAAACTCTGTTTTCTGCATTCCATGTTCTAAATTCTGAGTTCTATATTCTCTACTCTATTCTATATTGTGTTTTTTCATTCTATATTCTGCATACTTTAGTCTGCATTCCGTATTCTATATTCTATATTATGTGTTCTTCATTCTATATTCTAAATTCTATATCCAGTATTCTGTATTCTATATATTTTATTCTGAGTTTTACATGCTATATTCTAAATTCTATATTCAGTATTCTGTATTGTATATTCTAAATTCTGTGTTCTGAATTCCATGTTCTAAATTCTGGGTTCTACATTGTCTATTGTATATTCTATATAGTGTGTTCTTCATTCTATACCCTACGTACTATATTTTGCATTCTGTAATCTATATTATATTTTCTTTGTTCTAAATTTTTAATTCAAAATTCTATATTCAGTATTCTATATTCTATATACTAAATTCGGTGTTCTGCATTCTATGTTCTAAATTCTATATTCAGTATTCTGTATTCTATAGTCTATATTTTGTGTTCTGCATTCCATGTTATAAATTCTGGGTTCTGTATTCTGTTTTTCATATACTATACTCTGTGTTCTACATACTATATTCTGCATTCCGAATTCTACATTCTATATTCTGTGTTCTCCATTCTATATTCTAAATTCTATATTCAGTATTCTGTATTGTATATTCTAAATTCTGTGTTCTGAATTCCATGTTCTAAATTCTGGGTTCTACATTGTCTATTGTATATTCTATATAGTGTGTTCTTCATTCTATACTCTACGTACTATATTTTGCATTCTGTAGTCTATATTATATATTCTTTGTTCTAAATTTTTAATTCTAAATCCTATATTCAGTATTCTATATTCTATATACTAATTTCGGTGTTCTGCATTCTATGTTCTAAATTCTATATTCAGTATTCTGCATTCTATAGTCTATATTTTGTGTTCTGCATTCCATGTTATAAATTCTGGGTTCTGTATTCTGTTTTCCATATAGTATACTCTGTGTTCTACATACTATATTCTGCATTCCGAATTCTATATTCTATATTCTGTGTTCTACATTCTATATTCTAAATTCTATATTCAGTATTCTGTATTCTATATTCTAAATTCTGTGTTCTGCATTCCATGTTCTAAATTCTTGGTTCTATATTCTCTACACTATACTATTTTTTATGTTTTTCATTCTATATTCTACATACTATATGCTGCATTCCGTTTTATATATGTTATATTATGTGTTCTACATTCTGTATTCTAAATTCTATATTCTGTATTCTGTATTGTATATACTAAATTCTGTGTTCTGCATTTCATGTTCTAAATCCTGGGTTCTATAATCTCTATTCTATATTCTGTGTTCTGTGTTCTACATTCTATATTCTAAATTCTATATTCAGTATTCTTTATTCTATGTTCTAAATTCTATGTTCTGCATTCTATGTTCTATATTCTATATTCAATATTCTGTATTCTATATTCTAAGTTCTGTGTTCTGCATTCCATGTTCTATATTCTGTGTTCTATATACTCTATTCTATATTCTATATTGTGTGTTCTTCATTCCATTATCAACATACTAAATTTTGCATTCCTTATCCTATATTCTAAATTCTGTGTTCTAAATTCTAAATTCTAAATTTTATATTCAGTATTCTGTTTTCTATATCCTAAATTCTGTGTTCTGCATTCCATGTTCTATATTCTAATTTCAGTATTCTATATTCTATATCTAAATTCTGTGTTCTGCATTCTATGATCTAAATTCTATATTCAGTATTCTGTATTCTATATTCTAAGTTCTGTGTTCTGAATTCCATGTTCTAAATTTTGGGTTCTGTATTCTCTACTCTATATACTAAAATCCGTGTTCTGCATTCTATGTTCTTAATTCTTTATTCAGTATTTTGTATTCTATATTCTAAAGTCTGTGTTCTGCATTCCATGTCCTAAATTTTGGGTTCTGTATTCTGTTTTCCATATTCTATATTTTGTGTTCTACATTCTATATTCTAAATTCTATATTCCGTATTCTATATTCTACATTATAAATTCTGTGTTCTGCATTCCATGATCAAAATTCTGGCTTCTGTATTCTCTTTTATATATCCTATATTTTGTGTTGTTCTTTCTATATTCCACATTCCATATTCTGCATACGGTATTGTATATTTTATATTCTGTGTTTTACATTCTATATTCGAAATTCTATATTCAGTATTCATTATTCTATATTCTAAACTCTGTTTTCTGCATTCCATGTTCTAAATTCTGAGTTCTATATTCTCTACTCTATTCTATATTGTGTTTTTTCATTCTATATTCTGCATACTGTAGTCTGCATTCCGTATTCTATATTCTATATTATGTGTTCTTCATTCTATATTCTAAATTCTATATCCAGTATTCTGTATTCTATATATTTTATTCTGAGTTTTACATGCTATATTCTAAATTCTATAACCAGTATTCTGTATTCTATATTCTAAATTCTGTGTTGTACATTCCATGTTCTAAATTCTGGTTTCTATATTCTCTATTCTATATTCTGTGTTATTCATTCTATATTCGAAATTCTATATTCAGTATTCTGCATTCTATATCCTAAATTCTGTGTTCTGCATTCCATGTTCAAAATTCTGTGTTCTATATCCTCCTTTCTAAATTCTATATTGCGTGTTCTTCATTCTATACTCTACATACTATATTTTGCATTCCGTATACTATATGCTAAATTCTGTGTTCTAAATTCTAAATTTTAATTCTATATTCAGTATTCTATATTCTATATACTTAATTCTTTGTTCTGCATTCTATGTTCTAAATTCTATATTCAGTATTCTGTATTCTATTTTATAATTTCATTGTTCTGAATTTCATGTTCTAAATTCTGGATTCTATATTCTATATTCTGTGTTCTACATTTTACATTCTAAATCCTATATTCAGTATTCTGTATTCTATAGTCTAAATTCTGTCTTCTGCATTCAATATTCTAAATTCCATATTCATTATTATGTATTCAAAATTCTAAATTCTGTGTTCGGCATTCCATTATTAAATTCTAAGTTCTATATTCTCTTTTTTATATTCTTTATTTTGTGTTCAACATTCTATATTCAACATTCTATATTCTGCATTCATTTTCTATATTCTATGTTCTGTGTTCTATATTCTGTATTCTAAATTCTATATTCAGTATTCTGTATTCTATATTCTGAATTCTCAGTTTTACATTCTATATTCAAAATTCTAAACTCAGTATTCTGTATTCTATAGTCTAAATTCTGTGTCCTGCATTCCATGTTCTAAATTCTGACTTCTCTATTCTCTATTCTCTATTCTATATTTTGTGTTCTTCAAGCTATATTCCACATTCTATATTCGGAATTCCATATACTATATTCTATATTCTGTGTTTTACATTCTATATTCTAAATTCTATATTCAGTATTCTCTATTTTATAATCTAAAATCTGTGTTCTGCATTTCATGTTCAAAATTCTGTGTTCTATATTCTTTAGTCTATTCAAAATTGTGTGTTTTTCATTCTATATTCTACATACTATAGTCTGCATTCCGTATTGTATATTCAATATTATGTGTTCTTCGTTCTATATCCTAAATTCTATATTCTGTATTCTATATTCTACATTATAAATTCTGTGTTCTGCATTCCATGTTCTAAAATCTGGGTTCTATATTCTCTTTCTATATTCTGTATTCTGTGTTCTACATTCTATATTCTAAATGCTATATTCTGTGTTCTGTATTCTAAATTCTGAATTCTGTGTTCTGCATTCTATGTTCAAAATTATATATTCATCATTCTGTATTTAATATTCTAAATTCTGTGTTCTAAATTCCATGTTATAAATTCTGTTCTCTGTATTCTGTATTCCATATTCTATATTCTGTGTTCAAAATTGTATATTCTGTATTCTATATTCTGCATTCCGTATTATATATTGTATATTCTGTGTTCTACATCGTATATTCAAAATTCTATATTCAGTATTCTGTATTCTATATTCTAAATACTGGGTTATGCATTCCAAGTTCTAAATTCTATATTAAGTATCCTGTATACTATATTCTAAATTCAATGTACTGCATTTCATGTTCTAAATTCTATATTCATTATTCTGTATTCTATAATCTAAATTCTGTGTTCTGCATTCCATGTTCTATATTCTGGGTTCTGTATTCTGTTTTCCATAATCTATATTCTTTGTTCTACATTCTATATACTGTTTTCTATATTCTGCATTCCGTATTCTATATTCTATATTCTGTGTTCTTCATTATATATTCTAAATTGTATATACACTATTCCGTATTCTATATTCTAAATTCTGTGTTCGGCATTCCATTACTATATTCTAAGTTCTATATTCTATTTTTTATATTCTTTATTTTGTGTTCTTCATTCTATATTCTACAATCTATATTCTGCATTCATTTTCTATATTCTATGTTCTGTGTTCTATATTCTGTATTCTAAATTCTATATTCAGTATTCATTATTCTATATTCTGAATTCTCAGTTCTACATTCTATATTCAAAATTCTAAATTCAGTATTCTGTATTCTATATTCTAAATGCAGTGTCCTGCATTCCATGTTCTGAATTCTGGCTTCTATATTCTCTATTCTCTATTATATATTTTGTGTTCTTCATTCAATATTTCACATTCTATATTCTGCATTCGGTATACTATATTCTATATTCTGTGTTTTACATTCTATATTCTAAATTCTATATTAAGTATTCTGTATTATATAATCTAAATTCTGTATTCTGCATTCCATGTTCTAAATTCTGAGTTATATATTCTCTTCTCTATTCTATATTTTGTGTTTATCATTCTATATTCTACATACTATGTTCTGCATTCCGTATTCTATATTCCATACTATATGCTCTAGTTTCTGTATTCTAAACTCTATATTCAGTATTTAGTATTCTATATTCTAATTTCTGTGTTCTGCATTATATGTTCTAAATTCAATATTCAGGATTCTGTATTCTATTTTCTAAATTCTGTGTTATGCATTCCATGTTCTAAATTATGGATTGTATATTCTCTATGCTATATTCTATATTCTGTGTTCAAAATTCTATATTCAAAATTCTGTGTTCAGTATTCTGTATTCTATATTCTAAATTCTGTGTTCATCATTCTATGTTCTGCATTCTATATTCATTATTCTGTATTGTATATTCTAAATTTTGTGTTCTGCAATCCATATTCTAAATTCTGGGTTCTGTATTCTGTCTTCCATGTTCTATATTCTTGTTCTACATTCTATGTTCTGTATTCTATATTCTGCATTCCGAATTCTACATTCTATATTCTGTGTACTACATTCTATATTCTAAATTTTATATTAGGTATTCATATTCTATATACTAAATTCTGTGTTCTGCATTCCATGTGCTAAACTCTGGATTCTATATTCTCTATTCTGTATTCTGTGTTCTACATACTATATTCTAAATTCTATATTCAGTATTCTGTATTGTATGTTCTAAATTCTGTGTTCTGTATTCCATGATCTAAATTCTGGCTTCTATATACTCTATTATATATTCTATATTTTGTGTTGTTCTTTCTATATTCCACATTCTTTATTCTTCATACGGTATTCTATATTATATATTCTGTGTTTTACATTCTATTTTCGAAATTCTATATTCAGTATTCTGTATTCTAAAATCTAAATTATGTGTTCTGCATTCCATGTTCTTAATTCTGGGTTCTATATTCTCTATTCTATATTCTATATTTTGTGTTCCACATTCTTTATTCTAAATCCTATATTCAGGGTTCTTTATTCTATATTCTAAATTTTATGTTCTGCATTCCATGTACTAATTTCTATATTCAGTATTTTGTATTTTGTATACTAAATTGGGTGTTCTGCATTCTATGTTCTAAATTCTATACTCAGTATTCTATATTCTATTTTCAATATTCAGTGTTCGGCATATCATATTGTAAATTCTGTATTTTATATTCTATATTCTGTGTTCTACATTCTATATTCCCAATTCTATATTCAGTATTCTGTATTCTATAGTGTAAATTCTGTGTTCTGCATTACAAGTTCTAAATTCGGGGTTCTGTATTCTGTTTTCCATATTCTATATTCTGTGTTCTACATTTTATTTTCTGTATTCTATATTCTGCATTCCGTATTCTATATTCTATATTCTGTGTTCTAAATTCTATATTTTAAATTCTATATTCAGTATTCTGTATTCTATATTCTAAATTCTGTGTTCTGCATTCCATGTTCTAAATTCTGTGTCCTATATTCTCTATTCTATTCTACATTTTGTGTTTTTCATTCTATATTCTACATACTATATTCTGCATTCCGTATTCACTATTCTATATTATGTGTTCTACATTATGTATTCTAAATTCTAAATTCTGTATTCTGTATTCTTTATACTAAATTCTGTGTTCTGCATCCCATGTTCTAAATTCTGGGTTGTGTATTATGTTTTCCATATTCTATATTCTGTGTTCTACATTCTATATACTGTATTCTATATTCTGCATTCCGTATTCTGTATTGTATATTCTGTGTTCACCATTATATATTCTAAATTCTATATTCACTATTCCGTATTCTATATTCTAAATTCTGTGTTCGGCATTCCATTACTAAATTCTAAGTTCTATATTCTCTATTTTATATTCTTTATATTGTGTTCTGCATTCTATATTCTGCATTCATTTTCTATGTTCTATGTTCTGTGTTTTATATTCTGTATTCTAAATTCTATATTCAGTATTCTGTATTCTATAGTCTGAATTCTCTGTTCTACGTTCTATATTCAAAATTCTAAATTCAGTATTCTGTATTCTATATTCTAAATTCTGTGTCCTGCATTCCATATTCTAAATTCTGGCTTCTTTATTCTCTATTATATATTCTATATTTTGTGTTCTTCATTCTATATTCCACATTCTATATTCTGAATTCCGTATACTATATTCTATATTCTGTGTTTTTCATTCTATATTCTAAATTCTATATACAGTATTCTGTATTCTATAATCTAAATTCTGTGTTCTGCATTCCATGTTCTAAATTTTGGGTTCTGTATTCTGTTTTCCATATTCTATATTTTGTGTTCTACATTCTATGTTCTAAATTCTATATTCAGTATTTTGTATTATATATTTAAATTCTGTGTTCTGCATTCCATTACTAAATTCTAGGTTCTATATTCTCTTTTATATATTCAATATTTTGTGTTCTTATTTCTATATTCTACATTCTATATTCTGCATTCATTTTCCATATTCTTTGTTCTGTGTTCTATATTCTATATTCTAATTCCTATATTCAGTATTCTGTATTCTATATTCTGAATTCGGTGTTCTACATTCTATATTCAAAATTCTAAATTCAGTATTCTGTATTCTATATTCTAAATTCTGTGTTCTGCATTCCATGATCTAAATTCTGGCTTCTAATTTCTCTTTTATATATTCTATATTTTGTGTTGTTCTTTCTATATTCCACATTCTATATTCTGAATACGGTATTCTATATTGAATATTCTGAGTTTTACATTCTATATTCGAAATTCTATATTCAATATTCTGTATTCTATAACCTAAACTCTGTATTCTGCATTCCATGTTTTAAATTCTTGGTTCTATATTCTCTAATCTATTCTATATTGTGTGTTTTTCATTCTATATTCTACATAGTATAGTCTGCATTCCGTATTCTATATTCTATATTATGTGTTCTTCATTCTATATTCTAAATTCCATATTCTCTATTCTGTATTCTATATTCTAAATTCTGTGTTCTGCATTCCATGATCTAAATTCTGGGTTCTATATTCTCTTTCTATATTCTATATTCTGTTTTCTTCATTCTATTTTCCACATTCTATATTCTGCATTCATTTCTATATTCTATATTCTGTGTTCTATATTCTGTATTCTAATTTCTATATTCAGTATTCTGTATTCTTTATTCTGAACTCTCTGTTCTTCATTCTATATTCAAAATTCTAAATTCAGTATTCTGTATTCTATATTCTAAATTCTGTGTTCTGTATTCCATGATCTAAATTCTGGCTTCTATATACTCTTTTATATATTCTATATTTTGTGTTGTTCTTTCTATATTCCACATACTATATAATGCATACGGTATTCTATATTATATATTCTGTGTTTTACATTCTATTTTCGATATTCTATATTCAGTATTCTGTATTCTATAATCTAAACTGTTTGTTCTGCATTCCATGCTCTAAATTCTGGGTTCTATATTCTCTATTCTCTATTCTATATTTTGTGTTCTACATTCTTTATTCTAAATTCTATATTCAGGATTCTTTATTCTATACTCTAAATTTTATGTTCTGCATTCGATGTTCTAATTTCTATATTCAGTATTTTGTATTTTATATACTAAATTGCGTGTTCTGAATTCTATGTTCTAAATTCTATATTCAGTATTCTATATTCTATTTTCAATCTTCAGTGTTCGGCATATAATATTCTAAATTCTGTATTTTGTATTCTATATTCTGTGTTCTACATTCAATTTTCTAAATTTTATATTCAGTATTCTGTATTCTATATTCTATATTCTGTGTTCTGCATTCCATGATCTAAATTCTGGTTTCTATATTCTCTAAAATATATTCTATATTGTGTGTTCTTCATTCTATATTCCAGATTCAATATTCTGCATTCCGTATTCTACATTCTATATTCTGTGTTCTATATTCTATATTCTAAATTCTATGTTCTTTATTCTGTATTCTATAGTCTAAATTCTGTGTTCTGCATTCCATGTTCTATATACTGGGTTGTGTATTCTGTTTTCCATATTCTATATTCTGTGTTCTGCATTCCATTCCTAAATTCTAGGTTCTATATTCTCTTTTATATATTCAATACTTTGTGTTCTTCATTCTATATTCTACATTTTATATTTTGCATTTATTCTCTATATTCTATATTCTGTATTCTAAATTCAATATTCAGTATTCTGTATTCTATATTCTGAATTCTCAGTTCTACATTCTATATTGAAAATTCTAAATTCAGTATTCTGTATTCTACATTCTATATTCTGTGTTCTGCATTCCATGATCTAAATTCTGACTTCTTTATTGTCTTTTATATATTCTAAAATTTGTGTTGTTCTTACTATATTCCATATTCTATATTCTGCAATTCGAATTCTATGTTATATATTCTGTGTTTTACATTCTATATTTGAAATTCTATATTCAGTATTCTGTATTCTATAATCTAAATTCTGTGTTCTGCATTCCATTTTCTATATTCTGTGTTTTATATTCTGTACTCTATTCTATATAGTGTGTTCTTCATTTTATACTCTAAATACTATATTTTGCCTTCCATATTGTATATTCTAAATTTTGAATTCTAAATTCTGAATTCTAAATTCTATATTCAGTATTCTGTTTTCTATATTCTAAATTCTGTGTTCTGCATTCCATGTTCTATATTCTATTTTCAGTATTCTATATTCTAAATTCTGTGTTCTGCATTCTGTGTTCTAAATTCTATATTCAGTATTCTGTATTGTATATTCTAAATTCTGTGTTTGCATCCCATGTTCTAAATTCTGGATTCTATATTTTTATTCTATATTCTATATTCTGTGTTCTACATTATATATTCTAAATTCTATATTCAGTATTCTGTTTTCTATAGTCTAAAATCTGTGATCTGCATTCTATGTTCTAATTTGTATATTCAGTATTCTGTATTCTATATTCTAAATTGTGTGTTCTGCATTCCATGTTCTAAATTCTGGGTTCTATATTCTCTAATCTATATTCTATATTCTGTGTTCTACATTCTATATTCTAAATTCTATATTCAGTATTCTGTATCCTATATTCTAAATTCTGTGTTTTGCTTTCCAAATTCTTAATTCTATATTCGGTATTCTGTATTCTATATTCTATATTCTGTGTTCTACATTCTATATTCTAAATTCTATATTCAGTATTCTGTTTTCTATATTCTAAATTCTACGTTCTGCATTCCATGTTCTATATTCTATATTCAGTATTCTGTATTATATATTCTAAATCCTGTGTTCTGCATTCCGTGTTCTAAATTCTTGTTTCTATATTCTCTATACTATATCCTATATCCTGTGTTCTAAATTCTGTATTCTAAATTCTATATTCAGCATTCTGTATTCTATATTCTATATTGTGTGTTCTTCATTCTATTCTCTACATACTATATTTTGCATTCCGTATTCTATATTCTATATTCTGTGTTCTACATTTTACATTCTAAATCCTTCATTCAGTATTCTGTATTCTATAGTCTAAATTCTGTCTTCTGCATTCAATATTCTAAATTCCATATTCATTATTATGTATTCTATATTCTAAATTCTGTGTTCCTCATTCAATATTCTATATTCTGGAGTCTATATTCTCTTTTCTATATTCAATATTCTATGTTCTTCAGTCTAAATTCTAAATTCTATATTCAGTATTCTGTATTCTATATTCTAAATTCTGTGTTCTGTGTTCTATGTTCAAAATTATATATTCATTATACTGTATTTAATATTCTATATTCTATGTTCTCAATTTCATGTTATGAATTTTGTGTTCTGTATTCTGTTTTCCATAATCAGTATTCTGTATTCTATATTCTAAATTCTATGTACTGCATTTCATGTTCTAAAATCTATATTCATTATTCTGTATTCTATATTCTAAATTCTGTGTTCTTCATTCCACGTTCTATATTCTGGGTTCTATATTCTCTACTCTATTTTATATTGTGTGTTCTTCATTCTATATTCTACATACTATATTCTGCATTCCGTATTCTATATTCTATTTTATGTGTTCTACATTCTATATTCTAAATTCTATATTCTGTATTCTGTATTATATATTCTGAATTCTGTGTTCTGCATTCTATGTTCAAAATTATATATTCATCATTCTGTATTTAATATTCTAAATTCTGTGTTCTAAATTCCATGTTAAAAATTCTGTATTCTGTATTCTGTATTCCATATTCTATATTCTGTGTTCTAAATTCTATATTCTGTATTCTATATTCTGCATTCCGTATTATATATTGTATATTCTGTGTTCTACATCCTATATTCAAATTCTATATTCAGTATTCTGTATTCTATATTCTAAATTCTGTGTTATGCATTCCAAGTTCTAAATTCTATATTAAGTATCCTGTATACTATATTCTAAATTCTATGTACTGCATTTCATGTTCTAAATTCTATATTCATTATTCTGTATTCTATAATCTAAAT
This sequence comes from Vicugna pacos, assembly GCF_048564905.1. Lineage (NCBI taxonomy): Eukaryota > Metazoa > Chordata > Mammalia > Artiodactyla > Camelidae > Vicugna > Vicugna pacos. Next base: position 1,726,885 of record NW_027328740.1, read on the forward strand.
TCTGTGTCCTGCATTCCATGTTCTATATTCTGTGTTCTGTATTCTCTTTTCCATATTCTATATTCTTTGTTCTATATTCTATATACTGTAATCTATATTCTGCATTCCGTATTCTTTATTGTATATTCTGTGTTCTTCATTATATATTCTAAATTGTATATACACTATTCCGTATTCTATATTCTAAATTCTGTGTTCGGCATTCCATTACTATATTCTAAGTTCTATATTCTATTTTTTATATTCTTTATTTTGTGTTCTTCATTCTATATTCTACAATCTATATTCTGCATTCATTTTCTATATTCTATGTTCTGTGTTCTATATTCTGTATTCTAAGTTCTATATTCAGTATTCTGTATTCTATATTCTGAATTCTCAGTTTTACATTCTTTATTCAAAATCCTAAATTCAGTATTCTGTATTCTATATTCTAAATTCAGTATCCTGCATTCCATGTTCTGAATTCTGGCTTCTATATTCTCTATTCTCTATTCTATACTTTGTGTTCTTCATTCAATATTCCACATTCTATATTCTGCATTCCATATACTATATTCTCTATTCTGTGTTTTACATTCTATATTCTAAATTCTATATTAATTATTCTGTATTATATAATCTAAATTCTGTATTCTGCATTCCATGTTCTAAATTCTGAGTTCTACATTCTCTTCTCTATTCTATATTTTGTGTTTATCATTCTATATTCTACATACTATATTCTGCATTCCGTATTCTATATTCCATACTATATGCTCTACATTCTGTATTCTAAACTCTATATTCAGTATTTAGTATTCTATATTCTAATTTCTGTGTTCTGCTTTATATGTTCTAAATTCAATATTCAGGATTCTGTATTCTATTTTCTAAATTCTGTGTTATGCATTCCATGTTCTAAATTATGGATTGTATATTCTCTATGCTATATTCTATATTCTGTGTTCAAAATTCTATATTCAAAATTCCTTGTTCAGTATTCTGTATTCTATATTCTAAATTCTGTGTTCATCATTCTATGTTCTGCATTCTATATTCATTATTCTGTATTGTATATTCTAAATTTTGTGTTCTGCAATCCATATTCTAAATTCTGGGTTCTGAATTCTGTTTTCCATGTTCTATATTCTTGTTCTACATTCTATGTTCTGTATTCTATATTCTGCATTCCAAATTCTACATTCTATATTCTGTGTTCTACATTCTACATTCTAAATTCTGTATTAGGTATTCATATTCTATATACTAAATTCTGTGTTCTGCATTCCATGTGCTAATCTCTGGATTCTATATTCTCTATTCTGTATTCTGTGTTCTACATACTATATTCTAGATTCTATATTCAGTATTCTGTATTGTATGCTCTAAATTCTGTGTTTTTTTCATTCCATGTTCTAAATTCATCGTTCTACATTGTCTATTGTATATTCTATATAGTGTTTCTTCATTCTATACTCTACATATTTTATTTTGCATTCCGTACACTATATTATATATTCTGTGTTCTAAATACTTAATTCTAAACTATATATTCAGTATTCTATATTCTATATACTAAATTCGGTGTTCTGCATTCTATGCTCTAAATTCCATATTCAGTATTCTATATTCTAGTTTCGAAATTCAGTGTTCTGCATATCATGTTCTAAATACTGGATTCAGTATTCTAAATTCTGTGTTCTACATTCTATATTCTAAATTCTATATTCAGTATTCTGTATTGTATTGTCTATATTTTGTGTTCTGCATTCCATGTTATAAATACTGGGTTTTCTATTCTGTTTTCCATATTCTATACTCTGTGTTCTACATTCTATATTCTGCATTCCGAATTCTATATTATATATTCTGTGTTTTACATTGTTTATTCTAAATTCTATATTCAGTATTCTGTATTCTATATTCTAAATTCGGTGTCCTGCATTCCATGTTCTAAATTCTGGGTTCTATATTCTCTATTCTATATTCTGTGTTCTACTTTCTATATTCAAAATTCTATATTCAGTATTCTTTATTCTATATTCTAAATTCTATGTTCTGCATTCCATGTTCTATATTCTATATTCAGTATTCTGTATTCTATATTCTAAATTCTGTGTTCTGCATTCTATGTTCTAAATTGTATATTCATTATTCTGTATGCTATATTCTAAATTCTGGGTTCTGCTTTTCATGCTCTAATTTCTGGGTTCTGTATTCTGTTTTCCATATTCTATATTCTGTGTTATACATTCTATATTCTGATTTCTATGTTCTGCATTCCGTATTCTACATTCTATATTCTGTGTCCTACATTCTATATTCTAATTTCTATATTCAGTATTCATATTCTATATTCAAAATTCTGTGTTCTGCATTCTAATTTCTTAATTCTATATACAGTATTCTGTGTACTATATTCTATATTCTGTGTTCTACATTCTATAATCTATATTCTATATTCAGAATTATGTATTCTATATACTAAATTCTGTGTTCAGCACTCCATTTCTAAATTAAGGTTTCTATGTTCCATTTTATATATTCTATATTTTGTGTTCTTCATTCTATATTCCAAATTCTATATTCTACATTCCGTATTCCATATTCTATATTCTGTGTTCTACATTCTATATTCTAAATTTTATATTCAGTATTCTGTATTCTATATTCTAAATTCTATGTTCTGCTTTCCATGTTCCAAATTCTGGATTCTATATTCTCTATTCTGTATTCTATATTGTGTGTTGTTCATTCTATACTCTACATACTATATTTTGCATTCCGTAATCTGTATTCTAAATGCTGTGTTCTAAATTCTAAATTCTAAATTCTATATACAGTATTCTGTTTTCTATATTCTATATTCTGTGTTCTGCATTCCATGTTCTATATTCTATTTTCAGTATTCTATATTCTGTATTCTAAATTCTGTGTTCTGCATTCTATGTTGTAAATTCTATATTCAGTATTATGTATTATGTATTCTAAATTCTGTGTTTGCATTCCATGTTCTAAATACTGGATTCTATATTCTGTATTCTGTGTTCTACATTCTATATTCTAAATTCTATATTCAGTATTCTGTATTGTATAATCTAAATTCTGCGTTCTGCATTCCATGTTCTATATTCTGGGTTCTATATTCTCTACTCTATTCTATATTGTGTGTTATTCATTCTATATTCTACATACTATAGTGTGCATTCCGTATTCTATATTCTATATTATGTGTTCTACATTCTATATTCTTAATTCTATATTCTGTATTCTGTATTCTATATTGTAAATTCTGTGTTCTGCATTCCATGTTGTAAATTCTGGGTTCTATATTCTCAATTCTTTATTCTATATTCTGTGTTCTATATTATATATTCTAAATTCTGCATTCAGTATTTTGTATTCTATATTATAAATTCTGTGTTCTGCATTCTATGTTCTAAATTCTATATTCAGTGTTCGGTATTCTATTTTCTAATTTCTGTGTTCTACATTCCATGTTCTAAATTCTGGTTTCTATATTCTCTTTTCTCTATTCTATACTGTGTGTTCTTCATTCTATACTCTATATGCTATATTTTGCATTCAGTAACCTATATAATAAAGTTTGAATTTTAAACCTTATTTCTAAATTCTATATTCAGTATTCTGTTTTCTATATTCTAAATTATGTGTTCTGCATTCCATGTTCTATATTCTATTTTCAGTATTCTATATTCTATATTCTAAATTCTGTGTTCTGCATTCTATGTTTCAAATTCTATATTCAGTATTCTGTATTGTATATTATAAATTCTGTGTTTGCATCCCATGTTCTATATTCTGGATTCTATATTTTGATTCTATATTCTATATTCTGTGTTCTACATTCTATATTCTAAATTCTATATTCAGTATTTTGTATTCTATATTATAAATTCTGTGATTTGAATTCCATTACTAAATTCTAGGTTCTATATTCTCTTTTATATATTCAATACTTTGTGTTCTTCATCCTATATTTTACATTTTATATTCTGCATTCATTTTCTATATTCTATATTTTGTATTCTAAATTCTATATTCAGTATTCTGTATTCTATATTCTGAATTGTGTGTTCTACATTCTATCTTCAAAATTTAAAATTCAGGATTCTGTATTCTATATTCTATATTCTGTGTTCTGCATTCCATGATCTAAATTCTGACTTCTATATTCTCTTTTATATATTCTATATTTTGTGTTGTCCTTTCTATATTCCACATTCTATATTCTGCATTCCGTATACTATATTATATATTCTGTGTTTTACATTCTATATTCGAATTTCTATATTCAGTATTCTGTATTCTATAACCTAAACTCTGTATTCTGCATTCCATGTTCTAAATTCTGGGTTCTATATTCTCTAATCTATTCTATATTGTGTGTTTTTCATTCTATATTCTACACATTATAGTCTGCATTCCGTATTCTATATTCTATATTATGTGTTCTTCATTCTATATTCTAAATTCTATATTCTCTATTCTGTATTCTATATTCTAAATTCTGTGTTCTGCATTCCATGATCTAAATTCTGGGTTCTATATTCCCTTTCTATATTCTATATTCTGTTTTCTTCATTCTATTTTCCACATTCTATATTCTGCATTCATTTCTATATTCTATATTCTGTGTCCTATATTCTGTATTCTAATTTCTCTATTCAGTATTCTGTATTCTTTATTCTGAACTCTCTGTTCTTCATTCTATATTCAAAATTCAAAATTCAGTATTCTGTATTCTATATTCTAAATTCTGTGTTCTGTATTCCATGATCTAAATTCTGGCTTCTATATACTCTTTTATATATTCTATATTTTGTGTTGTTCTTTCTATATTCCACATACTATATAATGCATACGGTATTCTATTTTATATATTCTGTGTGTTACATTCTATTTTCGATATTCTATATTCAGTATTCTGTATTCTTTAATCTAAACTGTTTGTTCTGCATTCCATGCTCTAAATTCTGGGTTCTATATTCTCTATTCTCTATTCTATATTTTGTGTTCTACATTCTTTATTCTAAATTCTATATTCAGGATTCTTAATTCTATATTCTAAATTTATGTTCTGCATTCGATGTACTAATTTCTATATTCAGTATTTTGTATTTTATATACTAAATTGCGTGTTCTGCATTCTATGTTCTAAATTCTATATTCAGTATTCTATATTCTATTTTCAATCTTCAGTGTTCGGCATATCATATTCTAAATTCTGTATTTTGTATTCTATATTCTGTGTTCTACATTCAATTTTCTAAATTTTATATTCAGTATTCTGTATTCTATATTCTATATTCCGTGTTCTGCATTCCATGATCTAAATTCTGGTTTCTATATTCTCTAAAATATATTCTATATTGTGTGTTCTTCATTCTATATTCCAGATTCAATATTCTGCATTCCGTATTCTACATTCTATATTCTGTGTTCTATATTCTATATTCTAAATTCTATTTTCTTTATTCTGTATTCTATAGTCTAAATTCTGTGTTCTGCATTCCATGTTCTATATACTGGGTTGTGTATTCTGTTTTCCATATTCTATATTCTGTGTTCTGCATTCCATTCCTAAATTCTAGGTTCTATATTCTCTTTTATATATTCAATACTTTGTGTTCTTCATTCTATATTCTACATTTTATATTTTGCATTTATTCTCTATATTCTATATTCTGTATTCTAAATTCAATATTCAGTATTCTGTATTCTATATTCTGAATTCTCAGTTCTACATTCTATATTCAAAATTCTAAATTCAGTATTATGTATTCTATATTCTATATTCTGTGTTCTGCATTCCATGATCTAAATTCTGACTTCTTTATTGTCTTTTATATATTCTATAATTTGTGTTGTTCTTACTATATTCCATATTCTATATTCTGCATTTCGTGTTGTATGTTATATATTGTGTTTTACATTCTATATTCGAAATTCTATATTCAGTATTCTATATTCTATAATCTAAATTCTGTGTTCTGCATTCCATTTTCTATATTCTGTGTTTTATATTCTGTACTCTATTCTATATAGTGTGTTTTTCTTTCTATATTCTACATACTATTGTCTGCATTCAGTATTCTATATTCTATATTGTGTGATCTACATTCTATAATTTAAATACTATCTTCGGTATTCTGTATTCTATATTCCAAATTTTGTGTTCTGCATTCCATGTTATAATTTCCGGTTTCTACATTCTCAATTCTATATTCTATATTCTGTGTTCTACATTATATATTTTAAATTCTATATTTTGTATTTATATTCTATATTCAAAATTCTATGTTCTGCATTCCATGTTCTAAATTCGATATTAAGTATTCAGTATTCTGTATTCTAAATTCCGTGTTCTGCATTTATGTTCTAAATACTATATTCAGTGTTCTGTATTCTATTTTCTAAATTCTGTGTTCTACATTCCATGTTCTAAATTCTTTATTCTATATTCTCTATTATATATTCTATATTCTGTGTTCTTCATTTTATACTCTTAATAATATATTTTGCCTTCCATATTGTATATTCTAAATTTTGAATTCTAAATTCGGAATTCTAAATTCTATATTCAGTATTCTGTTTTCTATATTCTAAATTCTGTGTTCTGCATTCCATGTTCTATATTCTATTTTCAGTATTCTATATTCTAAATTCTGTGTTCTGCATTCTATGTTCTAAATTCTATATTCAGTATTCTGTATTGTATATTCTAAATTCTGTGTTTGCATCCCATGTTCTAAATTCTGGATTCTATATTTTTGATTCTATATTCTATATTCTGTGTTCTACATTATATATTCTAAATTCTATATTCAGTATTCTGTTTTCTATAGTCTAAAATCTGTGTTCTGCATTCTATGTTCTAATTTGTATATTCAGTGTTCTGTATTCTATATTCTAAATTCTGTGTTCTGCATTCCATGTTCTAAATTCTGGGTTCTATATTCTCTAATCTATTTTCTTTATTCTGTGTTCTACATTTTATATTCTAAATTCTATATTCAGTATTGTGTTTTCTATATTGTAAATTGTGTGTTCTGCATTCCATGTTCTAAATTCGATATTCAGTATTCTGTATTCTATATTCTAAATTCCGTGTTCTGCATTTATGTTCTAAATTCTATATTCAGTGTTCTGTATTCTATTTTCTAAATTCTGTGTTCTACATTCCATGTTCTAAATTCTTTATTCTATATTCTCTATTATATATTCTATATTGTGTGTTCTTCATTCTATACTCTCAATACTATATTTTGCCTTCCATATTCTATATTCTAAATTTTGAATTCTAAATTCTATATTCTAAATTCTATATTCAGTATTCTGTATTCTATATTCTAAATTCCGTGTTCTGCATTGATGTTCTAAATACTATATTCAGTGTTCTGTATTCTATTTTCTAAATTCTGTGTTCTACATTCCATGTTCTAAATTCTTTATTCTATATTCTCTATTATATATTCTATATTGTGTGTTCTTCATTCTATACTCTAAATACTATATTTTGCCTTCCATATTCTATATTCTAAATTTTGAATTCTAAATTCTATATTCTAAATTCTATATTCAGTATTCTGTTTTCTATATTCTAAATTGTGTGTTCTGCATTCCATGTTCTATATTCTATTTTCAGAATTCTATATTCTATATTCTAAATTCTGTGTTCTGCATTCTATCTTCTACATTCTATATTCAGTATTCTGTTTTGTATATTCTAAATTCTGTGTTTGCATCCCATGTTCTAAATTCTGGATTCTATATTTTTGATTCTATATTCTATATTGTGTGTTCTACATTATATATTCTATATTCTATATTCAGTATTCTGTTTTCTATAGTCTAAATTCTGTGTTCTGCATTCAATGTTCTAAATTGTATATTCATTATTCTGTATTCTATATTCTAAATTCTGTGTTCTGAATTCCATGTTCTGAATTCTGGATTCTATATTCTCTATTATATATTCTATATTGTGTGTTCTTCATTCTATGCTCTAAATACTATATTTGGCCTTCTGTTTTCTATATTCTAAATTTTGAGTACTAAATTCTAAATTCTAAATTCTATATTCAGTATTCTGTTTTGTATATTCTAAATTCTGTGTTCTACATTCTATACTCTGTATTCTATATCCTGCATTCCGTATTCTATATTCTATATTCTGTGTTCTACATTCTATGTTCTAAATTCTATATTCATTATTCTGTATTCTACATTCTATGTTTTGTGTTCTGCATTCCAATTTCTTAATCCTATATATATTATTCTGTATACTATATTCTATATTCTGTGTTATACATTCAATATTGTATATTCTATACTCAGAATTATGTTTTCTATATACTTAATTCTGTGTTCAGCCCTCCATATCTAAATTAAGGTTTGTATATTCCTTTTATTTATTCTAAATTTTGTGTTCTTCATTCTATACTCCTAATTATATATTCTACTTTCCGTATTCCATATTCTATATTCTGTGTTCTACATTCTATATTCTAAAGTTTATATTCAGTATTCTGTATTCTATACTCTAAATTTTGTGTTCTGCATTCCATGTTCCAATTTCTGGATTCTATATTTTCTGTTCTATGTTCTGTATTCTGTGTTCTAGATTCTATATTCTAAATTCTATATTCAGTATTCTCTTTTCTATATTCTAAATACTGTGTTCTGCATTCCATGTTCTATATTCTATTTTCAGTATTCTATATTCTATATTGTATATTGTGTGTTCTGCATTCTATATTTTAAATTCTATATTCAGTATTCTGTGTTATATATTCTAAATTCTGTGTTTTCATTCCATGTTCTAAATTCTGGATTCTATATTTTCTGTTCTATATTCTGTATACTGTTTTCTACATTCTATATTCTAAATTATATATTCAGTATTCTGTATTATATATTCTAAATTCTGTGTTGTGCATTCCATGATCCAATTTCTATATTCAGTATTCTGTATTCTGTATTCTAAATTCTGTGTTCTCCATTCGATGATCTAAATTCTATATTCAGTAATCTGTATTCTATATTATATATTCTGAGTTCTGCATTCCATGTTATAAATTCCGGGTTCTGAATTCTGTTTTCCATATTGTATATTCTGTGTTCAACATTCAATATTGTAAATTCTATATTCAGTATTCTTTACTCTATATTCTAAATTCTGTGTTCTGCATTCTAAGTTCGTTATTCTATATACAGTATTCTGTATACTATATTCTATATTCTGTGTTCTACATTCTATAATCTATTTTCTATATTCAGAATTATGTATTCTGTATACTAAATTCTCTGTTCAGGACTCCTTTTCTAAATTAAGGGTTCTATGTTCCATTTTATATATTCTATATTTTGTGTTTTTCATTGTATATTCAAAATTCTATATTCTACATTCCGTATTCCATATTCTATATTCTGTGTTCTACATTCTATATTCTAAATTTTATATTGTCTATTCTGTATTCTATATTTTGTGTTCTACATTCTATACTCTACATACTACATTTTGCATTCCATATTCTATATTCTAAATGCTGAGTTCTAAATTCTAAATTCTATATTCAGTATTCTGTTTTCTATATTCTATATTCTGTTTTCTGCATTCCATGTTCTATATTCTATTTTCAGTATTCTATATTCTATATTCTAAATTCTGTGTTCTGCATTCTATGTTCTAAATTCTATATTCAGTGTTATGTATTATGTATTCTAAATTCTGTGTTTGCTTTCCATATTCTAATTTCTATATTCAGTATTCTGTATTGTGTATTTTAATTCTGTGTTCTACTTTCAATGATCTAAATTCTATATTCAGTAATCTGTATTCTATATTCTAAATTCTGTGTCCTGCATTCCATGTTATAAATTTTGGGTTCTGAATTCTGTTTTCCATATTCTCTATTCTGTGTTCTACATTGTATATTCTAAATTCTATATTCAGTGTTTTGTATTTTATATTATAAATTCTGTGTTCTGCATTCCATTACTAATTTCTACGTTCTATATTCTCTTTTATATATTCAATAATTTGTGTTCTTCATTCTATATGCTACATTTTATATTCTGCATTCATTTTCTATATTCTATATTCTGTATTCTAATTTCTATATTCATTATACTGTATTCAATATTCTGAATTCTGTGTTCTACATTCTATATTCAATATTCAAAATTCAGTATTCTGTATTCTATATTCTATACTCTGTGTTCTGCTTTCCATGATCTAAATTCCGAATTCTATATTCTCTTTTATATATTCTATATTTTGTGTTGATTTTCTATATTCCACATTCTGTATTCTGCATTCCGTATTCTATATTATATATTCTGTCTTTTACATTCTATATTCGAAATTCTATATTCAGTATTCTGTATTCTATAATCTAAATTCTGCGTTCTGCATTCCATGTTCTATATTCTGGGTTCTATATTCTCTACTCTATTCTATATTGTGTGTTTTTCATTCTATATTCTTCATACTATAGTCTGCATTCCGTATTCTATATTCTATATTATGTGTTCTAAATTCTATATTCTAAATACTATATTCTGTATTCTATATTGTAAATTCTGTGTTCTGCATTCCATTTTGTAAATTCTGTGTTCTATATTCTCAATTCTTTATTCTATATTCTGTGTTCTATATTATATATTCTAAATTCTGCATTCAGTATTCTATATTCTATATTCTAAATTCTGTGTTCTGCATTCTATGTTCTATATTCTGGTTTCTATATTCTCTTTTCTCTATTCCATACTGTGTGTTCTTCATTCTATACTCTATATAATATATTTTGCGTTCAGTAACCTATATTCTAAAGTTTGAATTTTAATCCTTATTTCTAAATTCTATATTCAGTATTATGTTTTCTATATTCTAAATTCTGTGTTCTGCATTGTATGTTTTTAATTCTATATTCAGTATTCTGTATTGTATATTCTAAATTCTGTGTTTGCATCCCATGTTCTATATTCTGGATTCTATATTTTGATTCTATATTCTATATTCTGTGTTCTACTTTCTATATCCTAAATTCTATATTCAGTATTTTGTATTCTATATTATAAATTCTGTGTTTTGCATTTCATTACTAAATTCTAGGTTCAATATTCTCTTTTATATATTCAATACTTTCTGTTCTTCATTATATATTCTACATTTTGTATACTGCATTTATTTTCTATATTGTATACTTTGTATTCTAAATTCTATATTCAGTATTCTGTATTCTATATTCTGAATTCTGTGTTCTACATTTTATCTTCAAAATTTAAAATTCAGTATTCTGTATTCTATATTCTATATTCTTTTCTGCATTCCATGATCTAAATTCTGACTTCTATATTCTCTTTTATATATTCTATATTTTGTGTTGTTCTTTCTATATTCCAGATTTTATATTCTGCATTCCGTATTTTATAATATATATTCTGTGTTTTACATTCTATATTCGAAATTCTATTTTCAGAATTCTGTTTTCTATAGTCTAAAATCTATGTTCTGCATTCTATGTTCTAAATTCTATTTTCAGTATTCTGTATTCTATATTCTAAAGTCTGTGTTCTGCATTCCATGTTCTAAATTCTGGGTTCTGTATTCTGTTTTCCATATTCTATATTCTCTGTCAAACATTCTATATTCTGTAGTCTATATTCTGCATTCCGTATTCTGTATTCTATATTCTGTGTTCTACATTCTATATTCTAAATTCTGCGTTCTGCATTCCATGTTCTATATTCTGGGTTCTATATTCTCTACTCTATTCTATATTGTGTGTTTTTCATTCTATATTTTACATACTATAGTCTGCATTCTGTATTCTATATTCTATATTATGTGTTCTACATTCCATATTCTAAATTCTATATTCTGTATTCTGTATTCTATATTCTAAATTCTGTGTTCTACATTCTATGTTCAAAATTCTATATTCAGAATTCGGTATTCTATATTCTAAATTCTGTGTTCAGCATTCCATACTCTAAATTCTGTGTTCTATATTCCCTATATTCTATTCTATATTGTGTTCTTCATTCTATACTCTACATACTATATTTTGCATTCCGATTCTATATTCTAAATTCTGAGTTCTTAATTTTAATTCTAAATTCTATATTCAGTATTCTGTTTTCTATATTCTAAATTCTGTTTTCTGCATTCCATGTTCTATATTCTATTTTCAGTATTCTATATTCTATAATCTAAATTCTGTGTTCTGCAATCCATGTTCTAAATTCTTTGTTCTGTATTCTGTTTTCCATATTCTATATTCTTTATTCTACATTCTATATACTGTTTTCTATATTCTGCATTCCGTATTCTATATTCTATATTCTGTGTTCTTCATTATATATTCTAACTTCTATATTCACTATTCCGTATTCTATATTCTAAATTCTGTGTTCGGCATTCCATTACTAAATTCTAAGTTCTATATTCTATTTTTTATATTCTTTATTTTGTGTTCTTCATTCTATATTCTACAATTTACATTCTGCCTTCATTTTCTTTATTCTATGTTCTGTGTTCTATATTCTGTATTCTAAATTCTATATTCAGTATTCTGTATTCTATATTCTGAATTCTCTGTTCTACATTCTATATTCAAAATTCTAAATTCAGGATTCTGTATTCTATATTCTAAATTGTGTGTTATGATTTCCATGTTCTAAATTCTGAATTCTATATACTCTATTCTATATTCTATATTCTGTGTTCTACATTCTATATTCTAAATTCTGTATTCAGTATTCTGTATTCTATATTCTAAATTCTGTGTTCTACATTCTATGTTGTAAATTGTATATTCATATTTCTGTGTTCTATATTCTAAATTCTGTGTTCTGCATCCCATATTCTAAATTCTGGGTTCTGTATTCTGTTTTCCATGTTCTATATTCTGTGTTCTATATTCTATATGCTTAATTCTATATTAAGTATTCATATTCTATTTTCTAAATTCTGTGTTCTGCATTCCATGTGCTAAATTCTGTATTCTAAAATCTGTATTCTATGTTCTGTGTTCTACATTATATATTCTAAATTCTTAATTCAGTATTCTGTATTGTATATTCTAAATTCTGTGTTCTGAATTCCATGTTCTAAATTCTGGGTTCTACATTGTCTATTGTATATTCTATATAGTGTGTTCTTCATTCTATACTCTACGTACTATATTTTGCATTCTGTAGTCTATATTATATATTCTTTGTTCTAAATTTTTAATTCTAAATTCTATGTTCAGTATTCTATATTCTATATACTAATTTCGGTGTTCTGCATTCTATGTTCTAAATTCTATATTCAGTATTCTGCATTCTGTAGTCTATATTTTGTGTTCTGCATTCCATGTTATAAATTCTGGGTTCTGTATTCTTTTTTACATATACTATACTCTGTGTTCTACATACTATATTCTGCATTCCGAATTCTATATTCTATATTCTGTGTTCTAAATTCTATATTCTAAATTCTATATTCAGTATTCTGTATTCTATATTCTAAATTCTGTGTTCTGCATTCCATGTTCTATATTCTCAATTCTATATTCTATATTCTGTGTTCTGCATTTTATGTTCAAAATTCTATATTCAGTGTTCTGTATTCTATTTTCTAAATTCTGGATTCTTTATTCTCTATTCTCTATTCTATATTGTGTGTTTTTCATTCTGAACTCTTCACACTCTATTTTGCATTCCGTATCCTATATTCTGAATTTTGAGCTCTAACTTCTAAATTCTAAATTCTATATTCAGTATTCTGTTTTCTATATTCTAAATTCTGTGTTCTGCGTTGCATGTTCTATATTCTATTTTCAGTATTCTATACTCTATATTCTAAATTTTGTGTTCTTCATTCTTGATCTAATTTCTATATTCACTACTCTGTATTTTATAATCTAAATTCTGTGTTTGCATCACATGTTCTAAATTCTGGATTCTATATTTTCTATTCTATATTGTATATTCTGTGTTCTGCATTCTATATTCTGTATCATATATTCTGAATTCCGTATTCTATATTCTATATTCTGTGTTCTACATTCTATATTCTAAATTCTATATTCAGTATTCTGTATTGTATATTCTAAATTCTGTGTTTGATTCCCATGTTCTAAATTCTGGATTCTATATTTTCGATTCTATATTCTATATTCTGTGTTCTGCATTCTATATCTGCATTCCGTATCCTATATACTATATTCTGTGTTCTACATTCTATAATCTAAATTCCATATTCTGTTTTCTATATTCTAAACTCTGTGTTCTGCATTTCATGATCTAAATTCTGAGTTCTCTCTTCTCTATTCTCTATTCTATATTCTGTGTTCTAAATTCTATTTTCTAAATTGTATATTCAGTATTCTGTGTTCTATATTCTAAATTCTATGTTCTGCATTCCAACTTCTTAATTCTATATATAGTATTCTGTATTCTATAATCTATATTCTGTGTACTTCATTCTATTATCTATATTCTATATTCAGAATTATGTATTCTATATACTAAATTCTGTTTTCAGCATTCCATTTCTAAATAAAGGGTTCTATAGTCCCTTTTATATATTCTATATTTTGTGCTCTTCATTCTACATTCTAAATTCGGTGTTCTGCATTCCATGTTCTAAATTCTGTGTTCTGTATTCTGTTTTCCATATTCTATATTCTGTGTTCTACATTCTATATTCTATATACTATATTCTGCATTCCGTATTCTATATTCTATATTCTGTGTTCTACAATGTTTATAATAAAATCTATATTTAGTATTCTGTATTGAATATTCTAAATTTTGTGTTCTTCATTCCATGTTCTAAATTCTGGGTTCTATATTTTCTATTCTGTATTATATAATCTGTGTTCTACATTCTATATTCTAAATTCTATATTCAGTATTCTGTGTATTATATTCTAAATTCTGTGTTCTGCATTCCAATTTCTTATTACTATATTCAGTATTCTGTATTCTATATTCTGTGTTCTACATTCTATATTCTATATTCTATAATCAGTATTCTGTTTTCTATAGTCTAAATTCTGTGTTATGCATTCCATGTTTAAAATACTGGGTTTTATATTCTGTTTTCCATTTTCTATATTCTGTGATCTTTATTCAATATTCTGTATTCTATATTCTGCATTCTGAATTCTATGTTCTATTTTCTATGTTCTACATTCTATATTCTAAATTCTATATTCTGTATTCTGTATTCTAAATCCTAAATTCTGTGTTCTGCATTCCAAGTTCTAAATTCTGTGTTCTGCATTCCATGTTCTAAATTATGTGTTCTACATTCTCTGTTCTTTATTCTATATTCTGTGTTCTACTTTCTATATTCTAAATACTATATTCAGTATTCTGTGTTCTATATTCTAAATTCTGTGTTCTGCATTCCATGTTCTAAATTCTGGGTTCTCTACACTGTATTCTATATTCTGTGTTCTACATTCTATATTCTGTAGTCTATATTCTTCTTTCCGTATACTATATTCTATATTCTGTGTTCTACAATCTTTATTCTATATTCTATATTCAGTATTTTTATTCTATATTCTAAATTCTATGTTCTGCATTTCATGTTCTTAATTCTATATTCAGTATTCTGCTTTCTGTATTCTAAATTCTGTGTTCTGCGTCATATATTCTTAATTATATATTCATTATTCTGTATTCTATAATCGAAATTCTGTGTTCAGCATTCCACTTTCTATTTTCTGGTTTCTATATTCTCTACTCTATTTTATATTGTGTGTTCTTCATTCTATATTCTAAACACTATATTCTGCATTCCGTATTCTATATTCTATATAATGTGTTCTACATTCTATATTCTAAATTCTATATTCTGTATTCTGTATTCTAAATTCTAAATTCTGTGTTCTGCATTCCATGTTCTAAATTCTATATTCAGTATACTGTATTCTATATTCTTAATTCTGTGTTCTAAATTACATGTTATAAATTCTGTATTCTGTATTCTGTATTACATATTCTTTATTCTGTGTTCTAAATTCTATATTCTGTATTCTATATTCTGCATTCCGTATTATATATTGTATATTCTGTGTTCTACATTCTATATTCTATATTTTATATTCAGTATTCTGTATTCTATATTCTAAATTCTGTGTTATGCATTCCAATTTCTAAATCCTATATTAAGTATCCTGTATACTATATTCTATATTCTGTGTTCTACATTCTATGTTCAAAATTCTATATTCAGAATTCGGTATTCTATATTCTAAATTCTGTGTTCAGCATTCCATACTCTAAATTCTGTGTTCTATATTCCCTATATTCTATTCTATATTGTGTTCTTCATTCTATACTCTACATACTATATTTTGCATTCCGATTCTATATTCTAAATTCTGAGTTCTTAATTTTAATTCTAAATTCTATATTCAGTATTCTGTTTTCTATATTCTAAATTCTGTTTTCTGCATTCCATGTTCTATATTCTATTTTCAGTATTCTATATTCTATAATCTAAATTCTGTGTTCTGCAATCCATGTTCTAAATTCTTTGTTCTGTATTCTGTTTTCCATATTCTATATTCTTTATTCTACATTCTATATACTGTTTTCTATATTCTGCATTCCGTATTCTATATTCTATATTCTGTGTTCTTCATTATATATTCTAACTTCTATATTCACTATTCCGTATTCTATATTCTAAATTCTGTGTTCGGCATTCCATTACTAAATTCTAAGTTCTATATTCTATTTTTTATATTCTTTATTTTGTGTTCTTCATTCTATATTCTACAATTTACATTCTGCCTTCATTTTCTTTATTCTATGTTCTGTGTTCTATATTCTGTATTCTAAATTCTATATTCAGTATTCTGTATTCTATATTCTGAATTCTCTGTTCTACATTCTATATTCAAAATTCTAAATTCAGGATTCTGTATTCTATATTCTAAATTGTGTGTTATGATTTCCATGTTCTAAATTCTGAATTCTATATACTCTATTCTATATTCTATATTCTGTGTTCTACATTCTATATTCTAAATTCTGTATTCAGTATTCTGTATTCTATATTCTAAATTCTGTGTTCTACATTCTATGTTGTAAATTGTATATTCATATTTCTGTGTTCTATATTCTAAATTCTGTGTTCTGCATCCCATATTCTAAATTCTGGGTTCTGTATTCTGTTTTCCATGTTCTATATTCTGTGTTCTATATTCTATATGCTTAATTCTATATTAAGTATTCATATTCTATTTTCTAAATTCTGTGTTCTGCATTCCATGTGCTAAATTCTGTATTCTAAAATCTGTATTCTATGTTCTGTGTTCTACATTATATATTCTAAATTCTTAATTCAGTATTCTGTATTGTATATTCTAAATTCTGTGTTCTGAATTCCATGTTCTAAATTCTGGGTTCTACATTGTCTATTGTATATTCTATATAGTGTGTTCTTCATTCTATACTCTACGTACTATATTTTGCATTCTGTAGTCTATATTATATATTCTTTGTTCTAAATTTTTAATTCTAAATTCTATGTTCAGTATTCTATATTCTATATACTAATTTCGGTGTTCTGCATTCTATGTTCTAAATTCTATATTCAGTATTCTGCATTCTGTAGTCTATATTTTGTGTTCTGCATTCCATGTTATAAATTCTGGGTTCTGTATTCTTTTTTACATATACTATACTCTGTGTTCTACATACTATATTCTGCATTCCGAATTCTATATTCTATATTCTGTGTTCTAAATTCTATATTCTAAATTCTATATTCAGTATTCTGTATTCTATATTCTAAATTCTGTGTTCTGCATTCCATGTTCTATATTCTCAATTCTATATTCTATATTCTGTGTTCTGCATTTTATGTTCAAAATTCTATATTCAGTGTTCTGTATTCTATTTTCTAAATTCTGGATTCTTTATTCTCTATTCTCTATTCTATATTGTGTGTTTTTCATTCTGAACTCTTCACACTCTATTTTGCATTCCGTATCCTATATTCTGAATTTTGAGCTCTAACTTCTAAATTCTAAATTCTATATTCAGTATTCTGTTTTCTATATTCTAAATTCTGTGTTCTGCGTTGCATGTTCTATATTCTATTTTCAGTATTCTATACTCTATATTCTAAATTTTGTGTTCTTCATTCTTGATCTAATTTCTATATTCACTACTCTGTATTTTATAATCTAAATTCTGTGTTTGCATCACATGTTCTAAATTCTGGATTCTATATTTTCTATTCTATATTGTATATTCTGTGTTCTGCATTCTATATTCTGTATCATATATTCTGAATTCCGTATTCTATATTCTATATTCTGTGTTCTACATTCTATATTCTAAATTCTATATTCAGTATTCTGTATTCTATATTCTAAATTCTGTGTTTGATTCCCATGTTCTAAATTCTGGATTCTATATTTTCGATTCTATATTCTATATTCTGTGTTCTGCATTCTATATCTGCATTCCGTATCCTATATACTATATTCTGTGTTCTACATTCTATAATCTAAATTCCATATTCTGTTTTCTATATTCTAAACTCTGTGTTCTGCATTTCATGATCTAAATTCTGAGTTCTCTCTTCTCTATTCTCTATTCTATATTCTGTGTTCTAAATTCTATTTTCTAAATTGTATATTCAGTATTCTGTGTTCTATATTCTAAATTCTATGTTCTGCATTCCAACTTCTTAATTCTATATATAGTATTCTGTATTCTATAATCTATATTCTGTGTACTTCATTCTATTATCTATATTCTATATTCAGAATTATGTATTCTATATACTAAATTCTGTTTTCAGCATTCCATTTCTAAATAAAGGGTTCTATAGTCCCTTTTATATATTCTATATTTTGTGCTCTTCATTCTACATTCTAAATTCGGTGTTCTGCATTCCATGTTCTAAATTCTGTGTTCTGTATTCTGTTTTCCATATTCTATATTCTGTGTTCTACATTCTATATTCTATATACTATATTCTGCATTCCGTATTCTATATTCTATATTCTGTGTTCTACAATGTTTATAATAAAATCTATATTTAGTATTCTGTATTGAATATTCTAAATTTTGTGTTCTTCATTCCATGTTCTAAATTCTGGGTTCTATATTTTCTATTCTGTATTATATAATCTGTGTTCTACATTCTATATTCTAAATTCTATATTCAGTATTCTGTGTATTATATTCTAAATTCTGTGTTCTGCATTCCAATTTCTTATTACTATATTCAGTATTCTGTATTCTATATTCTGTGTTCTACATTCTATATTCTATATTCTATAATCAGTATTCTGTTTTCTATAGTCTAAATTCTGTGTTATGCATTCCATGTTTAAAATACTGGGTTTTATATTCTGTTTTCCATTTTCTATATTCTGTGATCTTTATTCAATATTCTGTATTCTATATTCTGCATTCTGAATTCTATGTTCTATTTTCTATGTTCTACATTCTATATTCTAAATTCTATATTCTGTATTCTGTATTCTAAATCCTAAATTCTGTGTTCTGCATTCCAAGTTCTAAATTCTGTGTTCTGCATTCCATGTTCTAAATTATGTGTTCTACATTCTCTGTTCTTTATTCTATATTCTGTGTTCTACTTTCTATATTCTAAATACTATATTCAGTATTCTGTGTTCTATATTCTAAATTCTGTGTTCTGCATTCCATGTTCTAAATTCTGGGTTCTCTACACTGTATTCTATATTCTGTGTTCTACATTCTATATTCTGTAGTCTATATTCTTCTTTCCGTATACTATATTCTATATTCTGTGTTCTACAATCTTTATTCTATATTCTATATTCAGTATTTTTATTCTATATTCTAAATTCTATGTTCTGCATTTCATGTTCTTAATTCTATATTCAGTATTCTGCTTTCTGTATTCTAAATTCTGTGTTCTGCGTCATATATTCTTAATTATATATTCATTATTCTGTATTCTATAATCGAAATTCTGTGTTCAGCATTCCACTTTCTATTTTCTGGTTTCTATATTCTCTACTCTATTTTATATTGTGTGTTCTTCATTCTATATTCTAAACACTATATTCTGCATTCCGTATTCTATATTCTATATAATGTGTTCTACATTCTATATTCTAAATTCTATATTCTGTATTCTGTATTCTAAATTCTAAATTCTGTGTTCTGCATTCCATGTTCTAAATTCTATATTCAGTATACTGTATTCTATATTCTTAATTCTGTGTTCTAAATTACATGTTATAAATTCTGTATTCTGTATTCTGTATTACATATTCTTTATTCTGTGTTCTAAATTCTATATTCTGTATTCTATATTCTGCATTCCGTATTATATATTGTATATTCTGTGTTCTACATTCTATATTCTATATTTTATATTCAGTATTCTGTATTCTATATTCTAAATTCTGTGTTATGCATTCCAATTTCTAAATCCTATATTAAGTATCCTGTATACTATATTCTATATTCTGTGTTCTACATTCTATGTTCAAAATTCTATATTTAGAATTCGGTATTCTATATTCTAAATTCTGTGTTCAGCATTCCATACTCTAAATTCTGTGTTCTATATTCCCTATATTCTATTCTATATTGTGTTCTTCATTCTATACTCTACATACTATATTTTGCATTCCGATTCTATATTCTAAATTCTGAGTTCTTAATTTTAATTCTAAATTCTATATTCAGTATTCTGTTTTCTATATTCTAAATTCTGTTTTCTGCATTCCATGTTCTATATTCTATTTTCAGTATTCTATATTCTATAATCTAAATTCTGTGTTCTGCAATCCATGTTCTAAATTCTTTGTTCTGTATTCTGTTTTCCATATTCTATATTCTTTATTCTACATTCTATATACTGTTTTCTATATTCTGCATTCCGTATTCTATATTCTATATTCTGTGTTCTTCATTATATATTCTAACTTCTATATTCACTATTCCGTATTCTATATTCTAAATTCTGTGTTCGGCATTCCATTACTAAATTCTAAGTTCTATATTCTATTTTTTATATTCTTTATTTTGTGTTCTTCATTCTATATTCTACAATTTACATTCTGCCTTCATTTTCTTTATTCTATGTTCTGTGTTCTATATTCTGTATTCTAAATTCTATATTCAGTATTCTGTATTCTATATTCTGAATTCTCTGTTCTACATTCTATATTCAAAATTCTAAATTCAGGATTCTGTATTCTATATTCTAAATTGTGTGTTATGATTTCCATGTTCTAAATTCTGAATTCTATATACTCTATTCTATATTCTATATTCTGTGTTCTACATTCTATATTCTAAATTCTGTATTCAGTATTCTGTATTCTATATTCTAAATTCTGTGTTCTACATTCTATGTTGTAAATTGTATATTCATATTTCTGTGTTCTATATTCTAAATTCTGTGTTCTGCATCCCATATTCTAAATTCTGGGTTCTGTATTCTGTTTTCCATGTTCTATATTCTGTGTTCTATATTCTATATGCTTAATTCTATATTAAGTATTCATATTCTATTTTCTAAATTCTGTGTTCTGCATTCCATGTGCTAAATTCTGTATTCTAAAATCTGTATTCTATGTTCTGTGTTCTACATTATATATTCTAAATTCTTAATTCAGTATTCTGTATTGTATATTCTAAATTCTGTGTTCTGAATTCCATGTTCTAAATTCTGGGTTCTACATTGTCTATTGTATATTCTATATAGTGTGTTCTTCATTCTATACTCTACGTACTATATTTTGCATTCTGTAGTCTATATTATATATTCTTTGTTCTAAATTTTTAATTCTAAATTCTATGTTCAGTATTCTATATTCTATATACTAATTTCGGTGTTCTGCATTCTATGTTCTAAATTCTATATTCAGTATTCTGCATTCTGTAGTCTATATTTTGTGTTCTGCATTCCATGTTATAAATTCTGGGTTCTGTATTCTTTTTTACATATACTATACTCTGTGTTCTACATACTATATTCTGCATTCCGAATTCTATATTCTATATTCTGTGTTCTAAATTCTATATTCTAAATTCTATATTCAGTATTCTGTATTCTATATTCTAAATTCTGTGTTCTGCATTCCATGTTCTATATTCTCAATTCTATATTCTATATTCTGTGTTCTGCATTTTATGTTCAAAATTCTATATTCAGTGTTCTGTATTCTATTTTCTAAATTCTGGATTCTTTATTCTCTATTCTCTATTCTATATTGTGTGTTTTTCATTCTGAACTCTTCACACTCTATTTTGCATTCCGTATCCTATATTCTGAATTTTGAGCTCTAACTTCTAAATTCTAAATTCTATATTCAGTATTCTGTTTTCTATATTCTAAATTCTGTGTTCTGCGTTGCATGTTCTATATTCTATTTTCAGTATTCTATACTCTATATTCTAAATTTTGTGTTCTTCATTCTTGATCTAATTTCTATATTCACTACTCTGTATTTTATAATCTAAATTCTGTGTTTGCATCACATGTTCTAAATTCTGGATTCTATATTTTCTATTCTATATTGTATATTCTGTGTTCTGCATTCTATATTCTGTATCATATATTCTGAATTCCGTATTCTATATTCTATATTCTGTGTTCTACATTCTATATTCTAAATTCTATATTCAGTATTCTGTATTGTATATTCTAAATTCTGTGTTTGATTCCCATGTTCTAAATTCTGGATTCTATATTTTCGATTCTATATTCTATATTCTGTGTTCTGCATTCTATATCTGCATTCCGTATCCTATATACTATATTCTGTGTTCTACATTCTATAATCTAAATTCCATATTCTGTTTTCTATATTCTAAACTCTGTGTTCTGCATTTCATGATCTAAATTCTGAGTTCTCTCTTCTCTATTCTCTATTCTATATTCTGTGTTCTAAATTCTATTTTCTAAATTGTATATTCAGTATTCTGTGTTCTATATTCTAAATTCTATGTTCTGCATTCCAACTTCTTAATTCTATATATAGTATTCTGTATTCTATAATCTATATTCTGTGTACTTCATTCTATTATCTATATTCTATATTCAGAATTATGTATTCTATATACTAAATTCTGTTTTCAGCATTCCATTTCTAAATAAAGGGTTCTATAGTCCCTTTTATATATTCTATATTTTGTGCTCTTCATTCTACATTCTAAATTCGGTGTTCTGCATTCCATGTTCTAAATTCTGTGTTCTGTATTCTGTTTTCCATATTCTATATTCTGTGTTCTACATTCTATATTCTATATACTATATTCTGCATTCCGTATTCTATATTCTATATTCTGTGTTCTACAATGTTTATAATAAAATCTATATTTAGTATTCTGTATTGAATATTCTAAATTTTGTGTTCTTCATTCCATGTTCTAAATTCTGGGTTCTATATTTTCTATTCTGTATTATATAATCTGTGTTCTACATTCTATATTCTAAATTCTATATTCAGTATTCTGTGTATTATATTCTAAATTCTGTGTTCTGCATTCCAATTTCTTATTACTATATTCAGTATTCTGTATTCTATATTCTGTGTTCTACATTCTATATTCTATATTCTATAATCAGTATTCTGTTTTCTATAGTCTAAATTCTGTGTTATGCATTCCATGTTTAAAATACTGGGTTTTATATTCTGTTTTCCATTTTCTATATTCTGTGATCTTTATTCAATATTCTGTATTCTATATTCTGCATTCTGAATTCTATGTTCTATTTTCTATGTTCTACATTCTATATTCTAAATTCTATATTCTGTATTCTGTATTCTAAATCCTAAATTCTGTGTTCTGCATTCCAAGTTCTAAATTCTGTGTTCTGCATTCCATGTTCTAAATTATGTGTTCTACATTCTCTGTTCTTTATTCTATATTCTGTGTTCTACTTTCTATATTCTAAATACTATATTCAGTATTCTGTGTTCTATATTCTAAATTCTGTGTTCTGCATTCCATGTTCTAAATTCTGGGTTCTCTACACTGTATTCTATATTCTGTGTTCTACATTCTATATTCTGTAGTCTATATTCTTCTTTCCGTATACTATATTCTATATTCTGTGTTCTACAATCTTTATTCTATATTCTATATTCAGTATTTTTATTCTATATTCTAAATTCTATGTTCTGCATTTCATGTTCTTAATTCTATATTCAGTATTCTGCTTTCTGTATTCTAAATTCTGTGTTCTGCGTCATATATTCTTAATTATATATTCATTATTCTGTATTCTATAATCGAAATTCTGTGTTCAGCATTCCACTTTCTATTTTCTGGTTTCTATATTCTCTACTCTATTTTATATTGTGTGTTCTTCATTCTATATTCTAAACACTATATTCTGCATTCCGTATTCTATATTCTATATAATGTGTTCTACATTCTATATTCTAAATTCTATATTCTGTATTCTGTATTCTAAATTCTAAATTCTGTGTTCTGCATTCCATGTTCTAAATTCTATATTCAGTATACTGTATTCTATATTCTTAATTCTGTGTTCTAAATTACATGTTATAAATTCTGTATTCTGTATTCTGTATTACATATTCTTTATTCTGTGTTCTAAATTCTATATTCTGTATTCTATATTCTGCATTCCGTATTATATATTGTATATTCTGTGTTCTACATTCTATATTCTATATTTTATATTCAGTATTCTGTATTCTATATTCTAAATTCTGTGTTATGCATTCCAATTTCTAAATCCTATATTAAGTATCCTGTATACTATATTCTATATTCTGTGTTCTACATTCTATGTTCAAAATTCTATATTCAGAATTCGGTATTCTATATTCTAAATTCTGTGTTCAGCATTCCATACTCTAAATTCTGTGTTCTATATTCCCTATATTCTATTCTATATTGTGTTCTTCATTCTATACTCTACATACTATATTTTGCATTCCGATTCTATATTCTAAATTCTGAGTTCTTAATTTTAATTCTAAATTCTATATTCAGTATTCTGTTTTCTATATTCTAAATTCTGTTTTCTGCATTCCATGTTCTATATTCTATTTTCAGTATTCTATATTCTATAATCTAAATTCTGTGTTCTGCAATCCATGTTCTAAATTCTTTGTTCTGTATTCTGTTTTCCATATTCTATATTCTTTATTCTACATTCTATATACTGTTTTCTATATTCTGCATTCCGTATTCTATATTCTATATTCTGTGTTCTTCATTATATATTCTAACTTCTATATTCACTATTCCGTATTCTATATTCTAAATTCTGTGTTCGGCATTCCATTACTAAATTCTAAGTTCTATATTCTATTTTTTATATTCTTTATTTTGTGTTCTTCATTCTATATTCTACAATTTACATTCTGCCTTCATTTTCTTTATTCTATGTTCTGTGTTCTATATTCTGTATTCTAAATTCTATATTCAGTATTCTGTATTCTATATTCTGAATTCTCTGTTCTACATTCTATATTCAAAATTCTAAATTCAGGATTCTGTATTCTATATTCTAAATTGTGTGTTATGATTTCCATGTTCTAAATTCTGAATTCTATATACTCTATTCTATATTCTATATTCTGTGTTCTACATTCTATATTCTAAATTCTGTATTCAGTATTCTGTATTCTATATTCTAAATTCTGTGTTCTACATTCTATGTTGTAAATTGTATATTCATATTTCTGTGTTCTATATTCTAAATTCTGTGTTCTGCATCCCATATTCTAAATTCTGGGTTCTGTATTCTGTTTTCCATGTTCTATATTCTGTGTTCTATATTCTATATGCTTAATTCTATATTAAGTATTCATATTCTATTTTCTAAATTCTGTGTTCTGCATTCCATGTGCTAAATTCTGTATTCTAAAATCTGTATTCTATGTTCTGTGTTCTACATTATATATTCTAAATTCTTAATTCAGTATTCTGTATTGTATATTCTAAATTCTGTGTTCTGAATTCCATGTTCTAAATTCTGGGTTCTACATTGTCTATTGTATATTCTATATAGTGTGTTCTTCATTCTATACTCTACGTACTATATTTTGCATTCTGTAGTCTATATTATATATTCTTTGTTCTAAATTTTTAATTCTAAATTCTATGTTCAGTATTCTATATTCTATATACTAATTTCGGTGTTCTGCATTCTATGTTCTAAATTCTATATTCAGTATTCTGCATTCTGTAGTCTATATTTTGTGTTCTGCATTCCATGTTATAAATTCTGGGTTCTGTATTCTTTTTTACATATACTATACTCTGTGTTCTACATACTATATTCTGCATTCCGAATTCTATATTCTATATTCTGTGTTCTAAATTCTATATTCTAAATTCTATATTCAGTATTCTGTATTCTATATTCTAAATTCTGTGTTCTGCATTCCATGTTCTATATTCTCAATTCTATATTCTATATTCTGTGTTCTGCATTTTATGTTCAAAATTCTATATTCAGTGTTCTGTATTCTATTTTCTAAATTCTGGATTCTTTATTCTCTATTCTCTATTCTATATTGTGTGTTTTTCATTCTGAACTCTTCACACTCTATTTTGCATTCCGTATCCTATATTCTGAATTTTGAGCTCTAACTTCTAAATTCTAAATTCTATATTCAGTATTCTGTTTTCTATATTCTAAATTCTGTGTTCTGCGTTGCATGTTCTATATTCTATTTTCAGTATTCTATACTCTATATTCTAAATTTTGTGTTCTTCATTCTTGATCTAATTTCTATATTCACTACTCTGTATTTTATAATCTAAATTCTGTGTTTGCATCACATGTTCTAAATTCTGGATTCTATATTTTCTATTCTATATTGTATATTCTGTGTTCTGCATTCTATATTCTGTATCATATATTCTGAATTCCGTATTCTATATTCTATATTCTGTGTTCTACATTCTATATTCTAAATTCTATATTCAGTATTCTGTATTGTATATTCTAAATTCTGTGTTTGATTCCCATGTTCTAAATTCTGGATTCTATATTTTCGATTCTATATTCTATATTCTGTGTTCTGCATTCTATATCTGCATTCCGTATCCTATATACTATATTCTGTGTTCTACATTCTATAATCTAAATTCCATATTCTGTTTTCTATATTCTAAACTCTGTGTTCTGCATTTCATGATCTAAATTCTGAGTTCTCTCTTCTCTATTCTCTATTCTATATTCTGTGTTCTAAATTCTATTTTCTAAATTGTATATTCAGTATTCTGTGTTCTATATTCTAAATTCTATGTTCTGCATTCCAACTTCTTAATTCTATATATAGTATTCTGTATTCTATAATCTATATTCTGTGTACTTCATTCTATTATCTATATTCTATATTCAGAATTATGTATTCTATATACTAAATTCTGTTTTCAGCATTCCATTTCTAAATAAAGGGTTCTATAGTCCCTTTTATATATTCTATATTTTGTGCTCTTCATTCTACATTCTAAATTCGGTGTTCTGCATTCCATGTTCTAAATTCTGTGTTCTGTATTCTGTTTTCCATATTCTATATTCTGTGTTCTACATTCTATATTCTATATACTATATTCTGCATTCCGTATTCTATATTCTATATTCTGTGTTCTACAATGTTTATAATAAAATCTATATTTAGTATTCTGTATTGAATATTCTAAATTTTGTGTTCTTCATTCCATGTTCTAAATTCTGGGTTCTATATTTTCTATTCTGTATTATATAATCTGTGTTCTACATTCTATATTCTAAATTCTATATTCAGTATTCTGTGTATTATATTCTAAATTCTGTGTTCTGCATTCCAATTTCTTATTACTATATTCAGTATTCTGTATTCTATATTCTGTGTTCTACATTCTATATTCTATATTCTATAATCAGTATTCTGTTTTCTATAGTCTAAATTCTGTGTTATGCATTCCATGTTTAAAATACTGGGTTTTATATTCTGTTTTCCATTTTCTATATTCTGTGATCTTTATTCAATATTCTGTATTCTATATTCTGCATTCTGAATTCTATGTTCTATTTTCTATGTTCTACATTCTATATTCTAAATTCTATATTCTGTATTCTGTATTCTAAATCCTAAATTCTGTGTTCTGCATTCCAAGTTCTAAATTCTGTGTTCTGCATTCCATGTTCTAAATTATGTGTTCTACATTCTCTGTTCTTTATTCTATATTCTGTGTTCTACTTTCTATATTCTAAATACTATATTCAGTATTCTGTGTTCTATATTCTAAATTCTGTGTTCTGCATTCCATGTTCTAAATTCTGGGTTCTCTACACTGTATTCTATATTCTGTGTTCTACATTCTATATTCTGTAGTCTATATTCTTCTTTCCGTATACTATATTCTATATTCTGTGTTCTACAATCTTTATTCTATATTCTATATTCAGTATTTTTATTCTATATTCTAAATTCTATGTTCTGCATTTCATGTTCTTAATTCTATATTCAGTATTCTGCTTTCTGTATTCTAAATTCTGTGTTCTGCGTCATATATTCTTAATTCTATATTCATTATTCTGTATTCTATAATCGAAATTCTGTGTTCAGCATTCCACTTTCTATTTTCTGGTTTCTATATTCTCTACTCTATTTTATATTGTGTGTTCTTCATTCTATATTCTAAACACTATATTCTGCATTCCGTATTCTATATTCTATATAATGTGTTCTACATTCTATATTCTAAATTCTATATTCTGTATTCTGTATTCTAAATTCTAAATTCTGTGTTCTGCATTCCATGTTCTAAATTCTATATTCAGTATACTGTATTCTATATTCTTAATTCTGTGTTCTAAATTACATGTTATAAATTCTGTATTCTGTATTCTGTATTACATATTCTTTATTCTGTGTTCTAAATTCTATATTCTGTATTCTATATTCTGCATTCCGTATTATATATTGTATATTCTGTGTTCTACATTCTATATTCTATATTTTATATTCAGTATTCTGTATTCTATATTCTAAATTCTGTGTTATGCATTCCAATTTCTAAATCCTATATTAAGTATCCTGTATACTATATTCTATATTCTGTGTTCTACATTCTATGTTCAAAATTCTATATTCAGAATTCGGTATTCTATATTCTAAATTCTGTGTTCAGCATTCCATACTCTAAATTCTGTGTTCTATATTCCCTATATTCTATTCTATATTGTGTTCTTCATTCTATACTCTACATACTATATTTTGCATTCCGATTCTATATTCTAAATTCTGAGTTCTTAATTTTAATTCTAAATTCTATATTCAGTATTCTGTTTTCTATATTCTAAATTCTGTTTTCTGCATTCCATGTTCTATATTCTATTTTCAGTATTCTATATTCTATAATCTAAATTCTGTGTTCTGCAATCCATGTTCTAAATTCTTTGTTCTGTATTCTGTTTTCCATATTCTATATTCTTTATTCTACATTCTATATACTGTTTCCTATATTCTGCATTCCGTATTCTATATTCTATATTCTGTGTCCTTCATTATATATTCTAAATTGTACATACACTATTCCGTATTCTATATTCTAAATTCTGTGTTCAGCATTCCATTACTTAATTCTAAGTTCTATATTCTATTTTTTATATTCTTTATTTTGTGTTCTTCATTCTATATTCTACAATTTACATTCTGCCTTCATTTTCTATATTCTATGTTCTGTGTTCTATATTCTGTATTCTAAATTCTATATTCAGTTTTCAGTATTCTATATTCTGAATTCTCTGTTCTACATTCTATATTCAAAATTCTAAATTCAGTATTCTGTATTCTATATTCTAAATTCTGTGTTATGATTTCCATGTCCTAAATTCTGAATTCTATATACTCTATTCTATATTCTATATTCTGTGTTCTACATTCTATATTCTAAATTCTGTATTCAGTATTCTGTATTCTATATTCTAAATTCTGTGTTCTACATTCTATGTTGTAAATTGTATATTCATATTTCTGTGTTCTATATTCTAAATTCTGTGTTCTGCATCCCATATTCTAAATTCTGGGTTCTGTATTCTGTTTTCCATGTTCTATATTCTGTGTTCTATATTCTATATGCTTAATTCTATATTAAGTATTCATATTCTATTTTCTAAATTCTGTGTTCTGCATTCCATGTGCTAAATTCTGTATTCTAAAATCTGTATTCTATGTTCTGTGTTCTACATTATATATTCTAAATTCTTAATTCAGTATTCTGTATTGTATATTCTAAATTCTGTGTTCTGAATTCCATGTTCTAAATTCTGGGTTCTACATTGTCTATTGTATATTCTATATAGTGTGTTCTTCATTCTATACTCTACGTACTATATTTTGCATTCTGTAGTCTATATTATATATTCTTTGTTCTAAATTTTTAATTCTAAATTCTATGTTCAGTATTCTATATTCTATATACTAATTTCGGTGTTCTGCATTCTATGTTCTAAATTCTATATTCAGTATTCTGCATTCTGTAGTCTATATTTTGTGTTCTGCATTCCATGTTATAAATTCTGGGTTCTGTATTCTTTTTTACATATACTATACTCTGTGTTCTACATACTATATTCTGCATTCCGAATTCTATATTCTATATTCTGTGTTCTAAATTCTATATTCTAAATTCTATATTCAGTATTCTGTATTCTATATTCTAAATTCTGTGTTCTGCATTCCATGTTCTATATTCTCAATTCTATATTCTATATTCTGTGTTCTGCATTTTATGTTCAAAATTCTATATTCAGTGTTCTGTATTCTATTTTCTAAATTCTGGATTCTTTATTCTCTATTCTCTATTCTATATTGTGTGTTTTTCATTCTGAACTCTTCACACTCTATTTTGCATTCCGTATCCTATATTCTGAATTTTGAGCTCTAACTTCTAAATTCTAAATTCTATATTCAGTATTCTGTTTTCTATATTCTAAATTCTGTGTTCTGCGTTGCATGTTCTATATTCTATTTTCAGTATTCTATACTCTATATTCTAAATTTTGTGTTCTTCATTCTTGATCTAATTTCTATATTCACTACTCTGTATTTTATAATCTAAATTCTGTGTTTGCATCACATGTTCTAAATTCTGGATTCTATATTTTCTATTCTATATTGTATATTCTGTGTTCTGCATTCTATATTCTGTATCATATATTCTGAATTCCGTATTCTATATTCTATATTCTGTGTTCTACATTCTATATTCTAAATTCTATATTCAGTATTCTGTATTGTATATTCTAAATTCTGTGTTTGATTCCCATGTTCTAAATTCTGGATTCTATATTTTCGATTCTATATTCTATATTCTGTGTTCTGCATTCTATATCTGCATTCCGTATCCTATATACTATATTCTGTGTTCTACATTCTATAATCTAAATTCCATATTCTGTTTTCTATATTCTAAACTCTGTGTTCTGCATTTCATGATCTAAATTCTGAGTTCTCTCTTCTCTATTCTCTATTCTATATTCTGTGTTCTAAATTCTATTTTCTAAATTGTATATTCAGTATTCTGTGTTCTATATTCTAAATTCTATGTTCTGCATTCCAACTTCTTAATTCTATATATAGTATTCTGTATTCTATAATCTATATTCTGTGTACTTCATTCTATTATCTATATTCTATATTCAGAATTATGTATTCTATATACTAAATTCTGTTTTCAGCATTCCATTTCTAAATAAAGGGTTCTATAGTCCCTTTTATATATTCTATATTTTGTGCTCTTCATTCTACATTCTAAATTCGGTGTTCTGCATTCCATGTTCTAAATTCTGTGTTCTGTATTCTGTTTTCCATATTCTATATTCTGTGTTCTACATTCTATATTCTATATACTATATTCTGCATTCCGTATTCTATATTCTATATTCTGTGTTCTACAATGTTTATAATAAAATCTATATTTAGTATTCTGTATTGAATATTCTAAATTTTGTGTTCTTCATTCCATGTTCTAAATTCTGGGTTCTATATTTTCTATTCTGTATTATATAATCTGTGTTCTACATTCTATATTCTAAATTCTATATTCAGTATTCTGTGTATTATATTCTAAATTCTGTGTTCTGCATTCCAATTTCTTATTACTATATTCAGTATTCTGTATTCTATATTCTGTGTTCTACATTCTATATTCTATATTCTATAATCAGTATTCTGTTTTCTATAGTCTAAATTCTGTGTTATGCATTCCATGTTTAAAATACTGGGTTTTATATTCTGTTTTCCATTTTCTATATTCTGTGATCTTTATTCAATATTCTGTATTCTATATTCTGCATTCTGAATTCTATGTTCTATTTTCTATGTTCTACATTCTATATTCTAAATTCTATATTCTGTATTCTGTATTCTAAATCCTAAATTCTGTGTTCTGCATTCCAAGTTCTAAATTCTGTGTTCTGCATTCCATGTTCTAAATTATGTGTTCTACATTCTCTGTTCTTTATTCTATATTCTGTGTTCTACTTTCTATATTCTAAATACTATATTCAGTATTCTGTGTTCTATATTCTAAATTCTGTGTTCTGCATTCCATGTTCTAAATTCTGGGTTCTCTACACTGTATTCTATATTCTGTGTTCTACATTCTATATTCTGTAGTCTATATTCTTCTTTCCGTATACTATATTCTATATTCTGTGTTCTACAATCTTTATTCTATATTCTATATTCAGTATTTTTATTCTATATTCTAAATTCTATGTTCTGCATTTCATGTTCTTAATTCTATATTCAGTATTCTGCTTTCTGTATTCTAAATTCTGTGTTCTGCGTCATATATTCTTAATTCTATATTCATTATTCTGTATTCTATAATCGAAATTCTGTGTTCAGCATTCCACTTTCTATTTTCTGGTTTCTATATTCTCTACTCTATTTTATATTGTGTGTTCTTCATTCTATATTCTAAACACTATATTCTGCATTCCGTATTCTATATTCTATATAATGTGTTCTACATTCTATATTCTAAATTCTATATTCTGTATTCTGTATTCTAAATTCTAAATTCTGTGTTCTGCATTCCATGTTCTAAATTCTATATTCAGTATACTGTATTCTATATTCTTAATTCTGTGTTCTAAATTACATGTTATAAATTCTGTATTCTGTATTCTGTATTACATATTCTTTATTCTGTGTTCTAAATTCTATATTCTGTATTCTATATTCTGCATTCCGTATTATATATTGTATATTCTGTGTTCTACATTCTATATTCTATATTTTATATTCAGTATTCTGTATTCTATATTCTAAATTCTGTGTTATGCATTCCAATTTCTAAATCCTATATTAAGTATCCTGTATACTATATTCTATATTCTGTGTTCTACATTCTATGTTCAAAATTCTATATTCAGAATTCGGTATTCTATATTCTAAATTCTGTGTTCAGCATTCCATACTCTAAATTCTGTGTTCTATATTCCCTATATTCTATTCTATATTGTGTTCTTCATTCTATACTCTACATACTATATTTTGCATTCCGATTCTATATTCTAAATTCTGAGTTCTTAATTTTAATTCTAAATTCTATATTCAGTATTCTGTTTTCTATATTCTAAATTCTGTTTTCTGCATTCCATGTTCTATATTCTATTTTCAGTATTCTATATTCTATAATCTAAATTCTGTGTTCTGCAATCCATGTTCTAAATTCTTTGTTCTGTATTCTGTTTTCCATATTCTATATTCTTTATTCTACATTCTATATACTGTTTCCTATATTCTGCATTCCGTATTCTATATTCTATATTCTGTGTCCTTCATTATATATTCTAAATTGTACATACACTATTCCGTATTCTATATTCTAAATTCTGTGTTCAGCATTCCATTACTTAATTCTAAGTTCTATATTCTATTTTTTATATTCTTTATTTTGTGTTCTTCATTCTATATTCTACAATTTATATTCTGCCTTCATTTTCTATATTCTATGTTCTGTGTTCTATATTCTGTATTCTAAATTCTATATTCAGTTTTCAGTATTCTATATTCTGAATTCTCTGTTCTACATTCTATATTCAAAATTCTAAATTCAGTATTCTGTATTCTATATTCTAAATTCTGTGTTATGATTTCCATGTTCTAAATTCTGAATTCTATATACTCTATTCTATATTCTATATTCTGTGTTCTACATTCTATATTCTAAATTCTGTATTCAGTATTCTGTATTCTATATTCTAAATTCTGTGTTCTGCATTCCATATTCTAAATTCTGGGTTCTGTATTCTGTTTTCCATGTTCTATATTCTGTGTTCTATATTCTATATGCTTAATTCTATATTCAGTATTCATATTCTATTTTCTAAATTCTGTGTTCTGCATTCCATGTGCTAAATTCTGTATTCAAAAATCTGTATTCTATGTTCTGTGTTCTACATTATATATTCTAAATTCTTAATTCAGTATTCTGTATTGTATATTCTAAATTCTGTGTTCTGAATTCCATGTTCTAAATTCTGGGTTCTACATTGTCTATTGTATATTCTATATAGTGTGTTCTTCATTCTATACTCTACGTACTATATTTTGCATTCTGTAGTCTATATTATATATTCTTTGTTCTAAATTTTTAATTCTAAATTCTATGTTCAGTATTCTATATTCTATATACTAATTTCGGTGTTCTGCATTCTACGTTCTAAATTCTATATTCAGTATTCTGCATTCTGTAGTCTATATTTTGTGTTCTGCATTCCATGTTATAAATTCTGGGTTCTGTATTCTTTTTTACATATACTATACTCTGTGTTCTACATACTATATTCTGCATTCCGAATTCTATATTCTATATTCTGTGTTCTAAATTCTATATTCTAAATTCTATATTCAGTATTCTGTATTCTATATTCTAAATTCTGTGTTCTGCATTCCATGTTCTAAATTCTTGGTTCTATATTCTCTACACTATACTATATTTTATGTATTTCATTCTATATTCTACATACTATATGCTGCATTCCGTTTTATATATGTTATATTATGTGTTCTACATTCTGTATTCTAAATTCTATATTCTGTTTTATGTATTCTATATTCTAAATTTTGTGTTCTGCATTTCATGTTCTAAATCCTGGGTTCTATATTCTCTATTCTATATTCTGTGTTCTGTGTTCTACATTCTATATTCTAAATTCTATATTCAGTATTCTTTATTCTATGTTCTAAATTCTATGTTCTGCATTCTATGTTCTATATTCTATATTCAGTATTCTGTATTCTATATTCTAAATTCTGTGTTCTGCATTCCATGTTCTATATTCTGGGTTCTATATACTCTATTCTATATTCTATATTGTGTGTTCTTCATTCCATAATCAACATACTAAATTTTGCATTCCGTATCCTATATTCTAAATTCTGTGTTCTAAATTCTAAATTCTAAATTTTATATTCAGTATTCTGTTTTCTATATCCTAAATTCTGTGTTCTGCATTCCATGTTCTATATTCTAATTTCAGTATTCTATATTCTATATCTAAATTCTGTGTTCTGCATTCTATGATCTAAATTCTATATTCAGTATTCTGTATTCTATATTCTAAATTCTGTGTTCTGAATTCCATGTTCTAAATTTTGGGTTCTGTATTCTCTACTCTATATACTAAAATCCGTGTTCTGCATTCTATGTTCTAAATTCTTTATTCAGTATTTTGTATTCAATATTCTAAAGTCTGTGTTCTGCATTCCATGTCCTAAATTTTGGGTTCTGTATTCTGTTTTCCATATTCTATATTTTGTGTTCTACATTCTATATTCTAAATTCTATATTCCGTATTCTATATTCTACATTCTAAATGCTGTGTTCTGCATTCCATGATCAAAATTCTGGCTTCTGTATTCTCTTTTATATATCCTATGTTTTGTGTTGTTCTTTCTATATTCCACATTCCATATTCTGCATACTGTATTCTATATTTTATATTCTGTGTTTTACATTCTATATTCGAAATTCTATATTCAGTATTCATTATTCTATATGCTAAACTCTGTTTTCTGCATTCCATGTTCTAAATTCTGAGTTCTATATTCTCTACTCTATTCTATATTGTGTTTTTTCATTCTATATTCTGCATACTGTAGTCTGCATTCCGTATTCTATATTCTATATTATGTGTTCTTCATTCTATATTCTAAATTCTATATCCAGTATTCTGTATTCTATATATTTTATTCTGTGTTTTACATGCTATATTATAAATTCTATAACCAGTATTCTGTATTCTATATTCTAAATTCTGTGTTGTACATTCCATGTTCTAAATTCTGGTTTCTATATTCTCTATTCTATATTCTGTGTTATTCATTCTATATTTGAAATTCTATATTCAGTATTCTGTATTCTATATTCTATATTTTGTGTTCTACATTCTATATTCTACATTCTATAACCAGTATTCTGTATTCTATATTCTAAATTCTGTGTTGTACTTTCCATGATCTAAATTCTGGGTTCAATATTCTTTATTCTATTTTCAATATTCTGTGTTATTCATTCTATATTCTAAATTCTATATTCAGTATTCTGTATTCTATATCCTAAATTCTGTGTTCTGCATTCCATGTTCAAAATTCTGTGTTCTATATTCTCCTTTCTAAATTCTATATTGCGTGTTCTTCATTATATACTCTACATACTATATTTTGCATTCCGTATACTATATGCTAAATTCTGTGTTCTAAATTCTAAATTTTAATTCTATATTCAGTATTCTATATTCTATATACTTAATTCTTTGTTCTGCATTCGATGTTCTAAATTCTATATTCAGTATTCTGTATTCTATTTATAATTTCATTGTTTTGAATTTCATGTTCTAAATTCTGGATTCTATATTCTATATTCTGTGTTCTACATTCTATATGCTTAATTCTATATTCAGTATTCATATTCTATTTTCTTAATTCTGTGTTCTGCATTCCATGTGCTAAATTCTGTATTCTATAATCTGTATTCTATGTTCTGTGTTCTACATTCTGTATTCTAAATTCTTAATTCAGTTTTCTGTATTGTATATTCTAAATTCTGTTTTCTGAATTACATGTTCTAAATTCTGGGTTCTACATTGTCTATTGTATATTCTATATAGTGTGTTCTTCATTCTATACTCTACGTACTATATTTTGCATTCTGTAATCTATATTATATATTCTTTGTTCTAAATTTTTAATTCAAAATTCTATATTCAGTATTCTATATTCTATATACTAAATTCGGTGTTCTCCATTCTATGTTCTAAATTCTATATTCAGTATTCTGTATTCTATAGTCTATATTTTGTGTTCTGCATTCCATGTTATAAATTCTGGGTTCTGTATTCTGTTTTTCATATACTATACTCTGTGTTCTACATACTATATTCTGCATTCCGAATTCTATATTCTATATTCTGTGTTCTACATTCTATATTCTAAATTCTATATTCAGTATTCTGTATTGTATATTCTAAATTCTGTGTTCTGAATTCCATGTTCTAAATTCTGGGTTCTACATTGTCTATTGTATATTCTATATAGTGTGTTCTTCATTCTATACTCTACGTACTATATTTTGCATTCTGTAGTCTATATTATATATTCTTTCTTCTAAATTTTTAATTCTAAATTCTATGTTCAGTATTCTTTATTCTATATACTTATTTCGGTGTTCTGCATTCTATGTTCTAAATTCTATATTCAGAATTCTGCATTCTATAGTCTATATTTTGTGTCCTGCATTCCATGTTATAAATTCTGGGTTCTGTATTCTGTTTTTCATATACTATACTCTGTGTTCTACATACTATATTCTGCATTCCGAATTATATATACTATATTCTGTGTTCTACATTCTATGTTCTAAATTCTATATTCAGTATTCTGTATTCTAAATTCTAAATTCTGTGTTCTGCATTCCATGTTCTAAATTCTTGGTTCTATATTCTCTACAGTATACTATATTTTATGTTTTTCATTCTATATTCTACATACTATATGCTGCATTCCGTTTTATATATGTTATATTATGTGTTCTACATTCTGTATTCTAAATTCTATATTCTGTATTCTGTATTCTATATTCTAAATTCTGTGTTCTGCATTTCATGTTCTAAATCCTGGGTTCTATATTCTCTATTCTATATTCTGTGTTTTGTGTTCTACATTCTATATTCTAAATTCTATATTCAGTATTCTTTATTCTATGTTCTAAATTCTATGTTCTGCATTCTATGTTCTGTATTCTATATTCAGTATTCTGTATTCTATATTCTAAA
Organism: Vicugna pacos; assembly: GCF_048564905.1. Lineage (NCBI taxonomy): Eukaryota > Metazoa > Chordata > Mammalia > Artiodactyla > Camelidae > Vicugna > Vicugna pacos. Next base: position 1,765,196 of record NW_027328740.1, read on the forward strand.
TTCTGTGTTCTGCATTCCATGTTCTATATTCTGGGTTCTATATACTCTATTCTATATTCTATATTGTGTGTTCTTCATTCCATAATCAACATACTAAATTTTGCATTCCGTATCCTATATTCTAAATTCTGTGTTCTAAATTCTAAATTCTAAATTTTATAATCAGTATTCTGTTTTCTATATCCTAAATTCTGTGTTCTGCATTCCATGTTCTATATTCTAATTTCAGTATTCTATATTCTATATCTAAATTCTGTGTTCTGCATTCTATGATCTAAATTCTATATTCAGTATTCTGTATTCTATATTCTAAATTCTGTGTTCTGAATTCCATGTTCTAAATTTTGGGTTCTGTATTCTCTACTCTATATACTAAAATCCGTGTTCTGCATTCTATGTTCTAAATTCTTTATTCAGTATTTTGTATTCAATATTCTAAAGTCTGTCTTCTGCATTCCATGTCCTAAATTTTGGGTTCTGTATTCTGTTTTCCATATTCTATATTTTGTGTTCTACATTCTATATTCTAAATTCTATATTCCGTATTCTATATTCTACATTATAAATTCTGTGTTCTGCATTCCATGATCAAAATTCTGGCTTCTGTATTCTCTTTTATATATCCTATATTTTGTGTTGTTCTTTCTATATTCCACATTCCATATTCTGCATACTGTATTCTATATTTTATATTCTGTGTTTTACATTCTATATTCGAAATTCTATATTCAGTATTCATTATTCTATATTCTAAACTCTGTTTTCTGCATTCCATGTTCTAAATTCTGAGTTCTATATTCTCTACTCTATTCTATATTGTGTTTTTTCATTCTATATTCTGCATACTGTAGTCGGCATTCCGTATTCTATATTCTATATTATGTGTTCTTCATTCTATATTCGAAATTATATATTCAGTATCCTGTATTCTATATTCTATATTTTGTGTTCTACATTCTATATTCTAAATTCTATAACCAGTATTCTGTATTCTATATTCTAAATTCTGTGTTGTACATTCCATGTTCTAAATTCTGGGTTCAATATTCTTTATTCTATTTTCAATATTCTGTGTTATTCATTCTATATTCTAAATTCTATATTCAGTATTCTGTATTCTATATCCTAAATTCTGTGTTCTGCATTCCATGTTCAAAATTCTGTGGTCTATATTCTCCTTTCTAAATTCTATATTGCGTGTTCTTCATTCTATACTCTACATACTTTATTTTGCATTCTGTATACTCTATGCTAAATTCTGTGTTCTAAATTCTAAATTTTAATTCTATATTCAGTATTCTATATTCTATATACTTAATTCTTTGTTCTGCATTCTATGTTCTAAATTCTATATTCAGTATTCTGTATTCTATTTTATAATTTCATTGTTCTGAATTTCATGTTCTTAATTCTGGATTCTATATTCTATATTCTGTGTTCTACATTTTACATTCTAAATCCTATATTCAGTATTCTGTATTCTATAGTCTAAATTCTGTCTTCTGCATTCAATATTCTAAATTCCATATCCATTATTATGTATTCTATATTCTAAATTCTGTTATCCTCATTCAATATTGTATATTCTGGGCTCTATATTCTCATTTCTATATTCAATATTCTATGTTCGTCAGTCTAAATTCTAAATTCTATATTCAGTATTCTGTATTCTATATTCTAAATTCTGTGTTCTGTGTTCTATATTCAAAATTATATATTCATTATACTGTATTTAATATTCTATATTCTATGTTCTCAATTTCATGTTATAAATTTTGGGTTCTGTATTCTGTTTTCCATAATCTGTATTTTGTTTTCTAAATTCTATATTCTGTATTCTATATTCTGCTTTTCGTATTATATATTGTATATTCTGTGTTCTACATTCTATATTCAAATTTCTAAATTCAGTATTCTGTATTCTATATTCTAAATTCAGTGTCCTGCATTCCATATTCTGAATTCTGGCTTCTATATTCTCTATTCTCTATTCTATATTTTGTGTTCTTCATTCAATATTCCACATTCTATATTCTGCATTCCATATACTATATTCTCTATTCTGTGTTTTACATTCTATATTCTAAATTCTATATTAAGTATTCTGTATTATATAATCTAAATTCTGTATTCTGCATTCCATGTTCTAAATTCTGAGTTCTACATTCTCTTCTCTATTCTATATTTTGTGTTTATCCTTCTATATTCTACATACTATATTCTGCATTCCATATTCTATATTCCATACTATATGCTCTACATTCTGTATTGTAAACTCTATATTCAGTATTTAGTATTCTATATTCTAATTTCTGTGTTCTGCATTATATGTTCTAAATTCAATATTCAGGATTCTGTATTCTATTTTCTAAATTCTGTGTTATGCATTCCATGTTCTAAATTATGGATTGTATATTCTCTATGCTATATTCTATATTCTGTGTTCAAAATTCTATATTCAAAATTCCTTGTTCAGTATTCTGTATTCTATATTCTAAATTCTGTGTTCATCATTCTATGTTCTGCATTCTATATTCATTATTCTGTATTGTATATTCTAAATTTTGTGTTCTGCAATCCATATTCTAAATTCTGGATTCTGAATTCTGTTTTCCATGTTCTATATTCTTGTTCTACATTCTATGTTCTGTATTCTATATTCTGCATTCCGAATTCTACATTCTATATTCTGTGTTCTACATTCTACATTCTAAATTCTATATTAGGTATTCATATTCTATATACTAAATTCTGTGTTCTGCATTCCATCTGCTAAACTCTGGATTCTATATTCTCTATTCTGTATTCTGTGTTCTACATACTATATTCTAAATTCTATATTCAGTATTCTGTATTGTATGTTCTAAATTCTGTGTTTTGCATTCCATGTTCTAAATTCATCGTTCTACATTGTCTATTGTATATTCTATATAGTGTGTTCTTCATTCTATACTCTACATATTTTATTTTGCATTCCGTACACTATATTATATATTCTGTGTTCTGAATACTTAATTCTAAATTATATATTCAGTATTCTATATTCTATATACTAAATTCGGTGTCCTGCATTCCATGCTCTAAATTCTGGGTTCTATATTCTCTATTCTATATTCTGTGTTCTACTCTCTATATTCAAAATTCTATATTCAGTATTCTTTATTCTATATTCTAAATTCTATGTTCTGCATTCCATGTTCTATATTCTATATTCAGTGTTCTGTATTCTATATTCTAAATTCTGTGTTCTGCATTCTATGTTCTAAATTGTATATTCATTATTCTGTATGCTATATTCTAAATTCTGGGTTCTGCTTTTCATGCTCTAATTTCTTGGTTCTGTATTCTGTTTTCCATATTCTATATTCTGTGTTATACGTTCTATATTCTGTTTTCTATGTTCTGCATTCCGTATTCTACATTCTATATTCTGTGTCCTACATTCTATATTCTAATTTCTATATTCAGTATTCATATTCTATATTCAAAATTCTGTGTTCTTCATTCTAATTTCTTAATTCTATATACAGTATTCTGTGTACTATATTCTATATTCTGTGTTCTACATTCTATAATCTATATTCTATATTCAGAATTATGTATTCTATATACTAAATTCTGTGTTCAGCACTCCATTTCTAAATTAAGGTTTCTTTGTTCCATTTTATATATTCTATATTTTGTGTTCTTCATTCTATATTCCAAATTCTATATTCTACATTCCGTATTCCATATTCTATATTCTGTGTTCTTCATTCTATGTTCTAAATTCTATATTCACTATTATGTATTATGTATTCTAAATTCTGTGTTTGCATTCCATGTTCTAAATACTGGATTCTATATTCTGTATTCTGTGTTCTACATTCTATATTCTAAATTCTATATTCAGTATTCTGTATTCTATTTTCTAAATTCTGTGTTGTGCATTCCATGTTCTAATTTCTATATTCAGTATTCTCTATTCTGTATTATAATTCTGTGTTCTACTTTCAATGATCTAAATTCTATATTCAGTAATCTGTATTCTATTTTCTAATTTCTGTGTTCTGCATTCCATGTTATAAATTTTGGGTTCTGAATTCTGTTTTCCATATTCTCTATTCTGTGTTCTACATTGTATATTCTAAATTCTATATTCAGTATTTTGTATTCTATATTATAAATTCTGTGTTCTGCATTCCATTACTAATTTCTAGGTTCTATATTCTCTTTTATATATTCAATACTTTGTGTTCTTCATTCTATATTCTACATTTTATATTCTGCATTCATTTTCTATTTTCTATATTCTGTATTCTAATTTCTATATTCAGTATACTGTATTCAATATTCTGAATTCTGTGTTATACATTCTATGTTCAAAATTTAAAATTCAGTATTCTGTATTCTATGTTTTATACTCTGTGTTCTGCTTTCCATGATCTAAATTCCGACTTCTATATTCTCTTTTATATATTCTTTATTTTGTGTTGATTTTCTATATTCCACATTCTATATTCTGCATTCCGTATTCTATATTATATATTCTGTATTTTTCGTTCTATATTCGAAATTCTTTATTCAGTATTCTGTATTCTATAATTTAAATTCTGCGTTCTGCATTCCATGTTCTATATTCTGGGTTCTATATTCTCTACTCTATTCTATATTGTGTGTTATTCATTCTATATTCTACATACTCTAGTGTGCATTCCGTATTCTATATTCTATATTATGTGTTCTACATTCTATATTCTAAATTCTATATTCTGTATTCTGTATTCTATATTGTAAATTCTGTGTTCTGCATTCCATGTTGTAAATTCTGGGTTCTATATTCTCAATTCTTTATTCTATATTCTGTGTTCTATATTATATATTCTAAATTCTGCATTCAGTATTTTGTATTCTATATTATAAATTCTGTGTTCTGCATTCTATGTTCTAAATTCTATATTCAGTGTTCTGTATTCTATTTTCTAAGTTCTGTGATCTACATTCCATGTTCTAAATTCTGGTTTCTATATTCTCTTTTCTCTATTTTATTCTGTGTTCTTCATTCTATACTGTATATGCTATATTTTGCATTCAGTAACCTATATAATAAAGTTTGAATTTTAAACCTTATTTCTAAATTCTATATTCAGTATTCTATTTTCTATATTCTAAATTATGTGTTCTGCATTCCATGTTCTATATTCTATTTTCAGTATTCTATATTCTATATTCTAAATTCTGTGTTCTGCATTCTATGTTCTAAATTGTATATTCATTATTCTTTATGCTATATTCTAAATTCTGGGTTCTGCTTTTCATGCTCTAATTTCTGGGTTCTGTATTCTGTTTTCCATATTCTATATTCTGTGTTATACATTCTATATTCTGTTTTCTATGTTCTGCATTCCGTATTCAACATTCTATATTCTGTGTCCTACATTCTATATTCTAATTTCTATATTCAGTATTCATATTCTATATTCAAAATTCTGTGTTCTGCATTCTAATTTCTTAATTCTATATACAGTATTCTGTGTACTATATTCTATATTCTGTGTTCTACATTCTATAATCTATATTCTATATTCAGAATTATGTATTCTATATACTAAATTCTGTGTACAGCACTCCATTTCTAAATTAAGGTTTCTATGTTCCATTTTATATATTCTATATTTTGTGTTCTTCATTCTATATTCCAAATTCTATATTCTACATTACGTATTCCATATTCTATATTCTGTGTTCTACATTCTATATTCTAAATTTTATATTCAGTATTCTGTATTCTATATTCTAAATTCTATGTTCTGCTTTCCATGTTCCAAATTCTGGATTCTATATTCTCTATTCTGTATTCTATATTGTGTGTTGTTCATTCTATACTCTACATACTATATTTTGCATTCCGTAATCTGTATTCTAAATGCTGTGTTCTAAATTCTAAATTCTAAATTCTATATACAGTATTCTGTTTTCTATATTCTATATTCTGTGTTCTGCATTCCATGTTCTATATTCTATTTTCAGTATTCTATATTCTGTATTCTAAATTCTGTGTTCTGCATTCCATGTTCTAAATTCTATATTCACAATTATGTATTATTTATTCTAAATTCTGTGTTTGCATTCCATGTTCTAAATACTGGATTCTATATTCTGTATTCTGTGTTCTACATTCTATATTCTAAATTCTATATTCAGTATTCTGTATTCTATTTTCTAAATTCTGTGTTGTGCATTCCATGTTCTAATTTCTATATTCAGTATTCTCTATTCTGTATTATAATTCTGTGTTCTACTTTCAATGATCTAAATTCTATATTCAGTAATCTGTATTCTATATTCTAATTTCTGTGTTCTGCATTCCATGTTATAAATTTTGGGTTCTGAATTCTGTTTTCCATATTCTCTATTCTGTGTTCTACATTGTATATTCTAAATTCTATATTCAGTATTTTGTATTCTATATTATAAATTCTGTGTTCTGCATTCCATTACTAATTTCTAGGTTCTATATTCTCTTTTATATATTCAATACTTTGTGTTCTTCATTCTATATTCTACATTTTATATTCTGCATTCATTTTCTATATTCTATAATCTGTATTCTAATTTCTATATTCAGTATACTGTATTCAATATTCTGAATTCTGTGTTACACATTCTATGTTCAAAATTTAAAATTCAGTATTCTGTATTCTATGTTTTATACTCTGTGTTCTGCTTTCCATGATCTAAATTCCGACTTCTATATTCTCTTTTATATATTCTTTATTTTGTGTTGATTTTCTATATTCCACATTCTATATTCTGCATTCCGTATTCTATTTTATATATTCTGTATTTTTCGTTCTATATTCGAAATTCTATATTCAGTATTCTGTATTGTATAATCTAAATTCTGCGTTCTGCATTCCATGTTCTATATTCTGGGTTCTATATTCTCTACTCTATTCTATATTGTGTGTTATTCATTCTATATTCTACATACTATAGTGTGCATTCCGTATTCTATATTCTATATTATGTGTTCTACATTCTATATTCTAAATTCTATATTCTGTATTCTGTATTCTATATTGTAAATTCTGTGCTCTGCATTCCATGTTGTAAATTCTGGGTTCTATATTCTCAATTCTTTATTCTATATTCTGTGTTCTATATTATATATTCTAAATTCTGTATTCAGTATTTTGTATTCTATATTATAAATTCTGTGTTCTGCATTCTATGTTCTAAATTCTTTATTCAGTGTTCTGTATTCTAATTTCTAAGTTCTGTGATCTACATTCCATGTTCTAAATTCTGGTTTCTATATTCTCTTTTCTCTATTATATTCTGTGTTCTTCATTCTATACTGTATATGCTATATTTTGCATTCAGTAACCTATATAATAAAGTTTGAATTTTAAACCTTATTTCTAAATTCTATATTCAGTATTCTGTTTTCTATATTCTAAATTATGTGTTCTGCATTCCATGTTCTATATTCTATTTTCAGTATTCTATATTCTATATTCTAAATTCTGTGTTCTGCATTCTATGTTTCAAATTCTATATTCAGTATTCTGTATAGTATATTATAAATTCTGTGTTTGCATCCCATGTTCTATATTCTGGATTCTATATTTTGATTCTATATTCTATATTCTGTGTTCTACATTCTATATTCTAAATTCTATATTCAGTATTTGTATTCTATATTACAAATTCTGTGTTTTGAATTCCATTACTAAATTCTAGGTTCAATATTCTCTTTTATATATTCAATACTTTCTGTTCTTCATCCTATATTTTACATTTTATATTCTGCATTAATTTTCTATATTCTATATTTTGTATTCTAAATTCTATATTCAGTATTCTGTATTCTATATTCTGAATTCTGTGTTCTACATTCTATCTTTAAAATTTAAAATTCAGGATTCTGTATTCTATATTCTATATTCTGTGTTCTGCATTCCATGATCTAAATTCTAACTTCTATATTCTCTTTTATATATTCTATATTTTGTGTTGTTCTTTCTATATTCCACATTCTATATTCTGCATTCCGTATTCTATATTATATATTCTGTGTTTTACATTCTATATTCGAATTTCTATATTCAGTATTCTGTACTCTATAATCTAAATTCTGTGTTCTGAATTCCATGTTCTAAATTCTGGGTTCCATATACACAATTCCATATTCTATATTATGTGTTCTACATTATATATTCTAAATTCTATATATTGTATTCTTTTTTCTATATTCTAAATTCTGTGTTCTGCATTCCATGTTCTAAATTCTATATTCAGTATACTGTATTCTATATTCTAAATTCTGTGTTCTGCATTCTATGTTCTAAATACTATATTCAGTGTTCTGTAATATATTTTCTAAATTCTGTGTTCTACATTCCATGATCTAAATTCTGGATTCTATATTCTCTATTCTATATTCTATATTGTGTGTTCTTCATTCTATACCCTAAAAACTATATTTTGCATTCCGTATTCTATATTCTAAATTTTGAGTTCTAAATTCTAAATTCGAAATTCTATATTCAGTGTTCTGTATTCTATTTTATAAATTCTATGTTCTACATTCCATGTTCTAAATTCTGGATTCTGTATTCTCTATTCTATATTGTGTGTTCTTCATTCTATACTCTAAATACTGTATTTTCCCTTCCGTATTCTATATTCTAAATTTTAAGTTCTAATTTCTAAATTCTAAATTCTACATTCAGTACTCTGTTTTCTATATTCTAAATTCTGCTTTCTGCATCCATTTTCTATATTCTATTTTCAGTATTCTATATTCTAAATTCTAAATTCTGTGTTCTGCATTCTATGTTCTAAATTTTATATTCAGTATTCCGTATGGTACATTCTAAATTCTGTGTTTGCATCCCATGTTCTAAATTCAGGATTATATATTTTCGATTCTATATTCTATATTCTGTGTTCAACATTATATATTCTAAATTCTATATTCAGTATTCGATTTTCTATAGTCTAAAATCTATGTTCTGCATTCTATGTTCTAAATTCTATTTTCAGTATTCTTTATTCTATATTCTAAATTCTATGTTCTGCATTCCATGTTCTATATTCTATATTCAGTATTCTGTATTCTATATTCTAAATTCTGTGTTCTGCATTCTATGTTCTAAATTGTATATTCATTATTCTGTATGCTATATTCTAAATTCTGGGTTCTGCTTTTCATGCTCTAATTTCTGGTTTCTGTATTCTGTTTTCCATATTCTATATTCTGTGTTATACATTCTATATTCTGTTTTCTATGTTCTGCATTCCGTATTCAACATTCTATATTCTGTGTCCTACATTCTATATTCTAATTTCTATATTCAGTATTCATATTGTATATTCAAAATTCTGTGTTCTGCATTCTAATTTCTTAATTCTATATACAGTATTCTGTGTACTATATTCTATATTCTGTGTTCTACATTCTATAATCTATATTCTATATTCAGAATTATGTATTCTATATACTAAATTCTGTGTACAGCACTCCATTTCTAAATTAAGGTTTCTATGTTCCATTTTATATATTCTATATTTTGTGTTCTTCATTCTATATTCCAAATTCTATATTCTACATTCCGTATTCCATATTCTATATTCTGTGTTCTACATTCTATATTCTAAATTTTATATTCAGTATTCTGTATTCTATATTCTAAATTCTATGTTCTGCTTTCCATGTTCCAAATTCTGGATTCTATATTCTCTATTCTGTATTCTATATTGTGTGTTGTTCATTCTATACTCTACATACTATATTTTGCATTCCGTAATCTGTATTCTAAATGCTGTGTTCTAAATTCTAAATTCTAAATTCTATATACAGTATTCTGTTTTCTATATTCTATATTCTGTGTTCTGCATTCCATGTTCTATATTCTATTTTCAGTATTCTATATTCTGTATTCTAAATTCTGTGTTCTGCATTCTATGTTCTAAATTCTATATTCACTATTATGCATTATGTATTCTAAATTCTGTGTTTGCATTCCATGTTCTAAATACTGGATTCTATATTCTGTATTCTGTGTTCTACATTCTATATTCTAAATTCTATATTCAGTATTCTGTATTCTATTTTCTAAATTCTGTGTTGTGCATTCCATGTTCTAATTTCTATATTCAGTATTCTCTATTCTGTATTATAATTCTGTGTTCTACTTTCAATGATCTAAATTCTATATTCAGTAATCTGTATTCTATATTCTAATTTCTGTGTTCTGCATTCCATGTTATAAATTTTGGGTTCTGAATTCTGTTTTCCATATTCTCTATTCTGTGTTCTACATTGTATATTCTAAATTCTATATTCAGTATTTTGTATTCTATATTATAAATTCTGTGTTCTGCATTCCATTACTAATTTCTAGGTTCTATATTCTCTTTTATATATTCAATACTTTGTGTTCTTCATTCTATATTCTACATTTTATATTCTGCATTCATTTTCTATATTCTATATTCTGTATTCTAATTTCTATATTCAGTATACTGTATTCAATAATCTGAATTCTGTGTTCTACATTCTATGTTCAAAATTCTATATTCAGAATTCGGTATTCTATATTCTAAATTCTGTGTTCAGCATTCCATACTCTAAATTCTGTGTTCTATATTCCCTATATTCTATTCTATATTGTGTTCTTCATTCTATACTCTACATAATATATTTTGCATTCCGATTCTATATTCTAAATTCTGAGTTCTTAATTTTAATTCTAAATTCTATATTCAGTATTCTGTTTTCTATATTCTAAATTCTGTTTTCTGCATTCCATGTTCTATATTCTATTTTCAGTATTCTATATTCTATAATCTAAATTCTGTGTTCTGCAATCCATGTTCTAAATTCTTTGTTCTGTATTCTGTTTTCCATATTCTATATTCTTTATTCTACATTCTATATACTGTTTTCTATATTCTGCATTCCGTATTCTATATTCTATATTCTGTGTCCTTCATTATATATTCTAAATTGTACATACACTATTCCGTATTCTATATTCTAAATTCTGTGTTCAGCATTCCATTACTTAATTCTAAGTTCTATATTCTATTTTTTATATTCTTTATTTTGTGTTCTTCATTCTATATTCTACAATTTATATTCTGCCTTCATTTTCTATATTCTATGTTCTGTGTTCTATATTCTGTATTCTAAATTCTATATTCAGTTTTCTGTATTCTATATTCTGAATTCTCTGTTCTACATTCTATATTCAAAATTCTAAATTCAGTATTCTGTATTCTATATTCTAAATTCTGTGTTATGATTTCCATGTTCTAAATTCTGAATTCTATATACTCTATTCTATATTCTATATTCTGTGTTCTACATTCTATATTCTAAATTCTGTATTCAGTATTCTGTATTCTATATTCTAAATTCTGTGTTCTGCATTCCATATTCTAAATTCTGGGTTCTGTATTCTGTTTTCCATGTTCTATATTCTGTGTTCTATATTCTATATGCTTAATTCTATATTCAGTATTCATATTCTATTTTCTAAATTCTGTGTTCTGCATTCCATGTGCTAAATTCTGTATTCAAAAATCTGTATTCTATGTTCTGTGTTCTACATTATATATTCTAAATTCTTAATTCAGTATTCTGTATTGTATATTCTAAATTCTGTGTTCTGAATTCCATGTTCTAAATTCTGGGTTCTACATTGTCTATTGTATATTCTATATAGTGTGTTCTTCATTCTATACTCTACGTACTATATTTTGCATTCTGTAGTCTATATTATATATTCTTTGTTCTAAATTTTTAATTCTAAATTCTATGTTCAGTATTCTATATTCTATATACTAATTTCGGTGTTCTGCATTCTACGTTCTAAATTCTATATTCAGTATTCTGCATTCTGTAGTCTATATTTTGTGTTCTGCATTCCATGTTATAAATTCTGGGTTCTGTATTCTTTTTTACATATACTATACTCTGTGTTCTACATACTATATTCTGCATTCCGAATTCTATATTCTATATTCTGTGTTCTAAATTCTATATTCTAAATTCTATATTCAGTATTCTGTATTCTATATTCTAAATTCTGTGTTCTGCATTCCATGTTCTAAATTCTTGGTTCTATATTCTCTACACTATACTATATTTTATGTATTTCATTCTATATTCTACATACTATATGCTGCATTCCGTTTTATATATGTTATATTATGTGTTCTACATTCTGTATTCTAAATTCTATATTCTGTTTTATGTATTCTATATTCTAAATTTTGTGTTCTGCATTTCATGTTCTAAATCCTGGGTTCTATATTCTCTATTCTATATTCTGTGTTCTGTGTTCTACATTCTATATTCTAAATTCTATATTCAGTATTCTTTATTCTATGTTCTAAATTCTATGTTCTGCATTCTATGTTCTATATTCTATATTCAGTATTCTGTATTCTATATTCTAAATTCTGTGTTCTGCATTCCATGTTCTATATTCTGGGTTCTATATACTCTATTCTATATTCTATATTGTGTGTTCTTCATTCCATAATCAACATACTAAATTTTGCATTCCGTATCCTATATTCTAAATTCTGTGTTCTAAATTCTAAATTCTAAATTTTATATTCAGTATTCTGTTTTCTATATCCTAAATTCTGTGTTCTGCATTCCATGTTCTATATTCTAATTTCAGTATTCTATATTCTATATCTAAATTCTGTGTTCTGCATTCTATGATCTAAATTCTATATTCAGTATTCTGTATTCTATATTCTAAATTCTGTGTTCTGAATTCCATGTTCTAAATTTTGGGTTCTGTATTCTCTACTCTATATACTAAAATCCGTGTTCTGCATTCTATGTTCTAAATTCTTTATTCAGTATTTTGTATTCAATATTCTAAAGTCTGTGTTCTGCATTCCATGTCCTAAATTTTGGGTTCTGTATTCTGTTTTCCATATTCTATATTTTGTGTTCTACATTCTATATTCTAAATTCTATATTCCGTATTCTATATTCTACATTCTAAATTCTGTGTTCTGCATTCCATGTTCTAAATTCTTGGTTCTATATTCTCTACACTATACTATATTTTATGTATTTCATTCTATATTCTACATACTATATGCTGCATTCCGTTTTATATATGTTATATTATGTGTTCTACATTCTGTATTCTAAATTCTATATTCTGTTTTATGTATTCTATATTCTAAATTTTGTGTTCTGCATTTCATGTTCTAAATCCTGGGTTCTATATTCTCTATTATATATTCTGTGTTCTGTGTTCTACATTCTATATTCTAAATTCTATATTCAGTATTCTTTATTCTATGTTCTAAATTCTATGTTCTGCATTCTATGTTCTATATTCTATATTCAGTATTCTGTATTCTATATTCTAAATTCTGTGTTCTGCATTCCATGTTCTATATTCTGGGTTCTATATACTCTATTCTATATTCTATATTGTGTGTTCTTCATTCCATAATCAACATACTAAATTTTGCATTCCGTATCCTATATTCTAAATTCTGTGTTCTAAATTCTAAATTCTAAATTTTATATTCAGTATTCTGTTTTCTATATCCTAAATTCTGTGTTCTGCATTCCATGTTCTATATTCTAATTTCAGTATTCTATATTCTATATCTAAATTCTGTGTTCTGCATTCTATGATCTAAATTCTATATTCAGTATTCTGTATTCTATATTCTAAATTCTGTGTTCTGAATTCCATGTTCTAAATTTTGGGTTCTGTATTCTCTACTCTATATACTAAAATCCGTGTTCTGCATTCTATGTTCTAAATTCTTTATTCAGTATTTTGTATTCAATATTCTAAAGTCTGTGTTCTGCATTCCATGTCCTAAATTTTGGGTTCTGTATTCTGTTTTCCATATTCTATATTTTGTGTTCTACATTCTATATTCTAAATTCTATATTCCGTATTCTATATTCTACATTCTAAATGCTGTGTTCTGCATTCCATGATCAAAATTCTGGCTTCTGTATTCTCTTTTATATATCCTATGTTTTGTGTTGTTCTTTCTATATTCCACATTCCATATTCTGCATACTGTATTCTATATTTTATATTCTGTGTTTTACATTCTATATTCGAAATTCTATATTCAGTATTCATTATTCTATATGCTAAACTCTGTTTTCTGCATTCCATGTTCTAAATTCTGAGTTCTATATTCTCTACTCTATTCTATATTGTGTTTTTTCATTCTATATTCTGCATACTGTAGTCTGCATTCCGTATTCTATATTCTATATTATGTGTTCTTCATTCTATATTCTAAATTCTATATCCAGTATTCTGTATTCTATATATTTTATTCTGTGTTTTACATGCTATATTATAAATTCTATAACCAGTATTCTGTATTCTATATTCTAAATTCTGTGTTGTACATTCCATGTTCTAAATTCTGGTTTCTATATTCTCTATTCTATATTCTGTGTTATTCATTCTATATTTGAAATTCTATATTCAGTATTCTGTATTCTATATTCTATATTTTGTGTTCTACATTCTATATTCTACATTCTATAACCAGTATTCTGTATTCTATATTCTAAATTCTGTGTTGTACATTCCATGTTCTAAATTCTGGGTTCAATATTCTTTATTCTATTTTCAATATTCTGTGTTATTCATTCTATATTCTAAATTCTATATTCAGTATTCTGTATTCTATATCCTAAATTCTGTGTTCTGCATTCCATGTTCAAAATTCTGTGTTCTATATTCTCCTTTCTAAATTCTATATTGCGTGTTCTTCATTCTATACTCTACATACTATATTTTGCATTCCGTATACTATATGCTAAATTCTGTGTTCTAAATTCTAAATTTTAATTCTATATTCAGTATTCTATATTCTATATACTTAATTCTTTGTTCTGCATTCGATGTTCTAAATTCTATATTCAGTATTCTGTATTCTATTTATAATTTCATTGTTTTGAATTTCATGTTCTAAATTCTGGATTCTATATTCTATATTCTGTGTTCTACATTCTATATGCTTAATTCTATATTCAGTATTCATATTCTATTTTCTTAATTCTGTGTTCTGCATTCCATGTGCTAAATTCTGTATTCTATAATCTGTATTCTATGTTCTGTGTTCTACATTCTGTATTCTAAATTCTTAATTCAGTTTTCTGTATTGTGTATTCTAAATTCTGTTTTCTGAATTACATGTTCTAAATTCTGGGTTCTACATTGTCTATTGTATATTCTATATAGTGTGTTCTTCATTCTATACTCTACGTACTATATTTTGCATTCTGTAATCTATATTATATATTCTTTGTTCTAAATTTTTAATTCAAAATTCTATATTCAGTATTCTATATTCTATATACTAAATTCGGTGTTCTCCATTCTATGTTCTAAATTCTATATTCAGTATTCTGTATTCTATAGTCTATATTTTGTGTTCTGCATTCCATGTTATAAATTCTGGGTTCTGTATTCTGTTTTTCATATACTATACTCTGTGTTCTACATACTATATTCTGCATTCCGAATTCTATATTCTATATTCTGTGTTCTACATTCTATATTCTAAATTCTATATTCAGTATTCTGTATTGTATATTCTAAATTCTGTGTTCTGAATTCCATGTTCTAAATTCTGGGTTCTACATTGTCTATTGTATATTCTATATAGTGTGTTCTTCATTCTATACTCTACGTACTATATTTTGCATTCTGTAGTCTATATTATATATTCTTTCTTCTAAATTTTTAATTCTAAATTCTATGTTCAGTATTCTTTATTCTATATACTTATTTCGGTGTTCTGCATTCTATGTTCTAAATTCTATATTCAGAATTCTGCATTCTATAGTCTATATTTTGTGTCCTGCATTCCATGTTATAAATTCTGGGTTCTGTATTCTGTTTTTCATATACTATACTCTGTGTTCTACATACTATATTCTGCATTCCGAATTCTATTTTCTATATTCTGTGTTCTACATTCTATGTTCTAAATTCTATATTCAGTATTCTGTATTCTAAATTCTAAATTCTGTGTTCTGCATTCCATGTTCTAAATTCTTGGTTCTATATTCTCTACAGTATACTATATTTTATGTTTTTCATTCTATATTCTACATACTATATGCTGCATTCCGTTTTATATATGTTATATTATGTGTTCTACATTCTGTATTCTAAATTCTATATTCTGTATTCTGTATTCTATATTCTAAATTCTGTGTTCTGCATTTCATGTTCTAAATCCTGGGTTCTATATTCTCTATTCTATATTCTGTGTTTTGTGTTCTACATTCTATATTCTAAATTCTATATTCAGTATTCTTTATTCTATGTTCTAAATTCTATGTTCTGCATTCTATGTTCTGTATTCTATATTCAGTATTCTGTATTCTATATTCTAAATTCTGTGTTCTGCATTCCATGTTCTATATTCTGGGTTCTATATACTCTATTCTATATTCTATATTGTGTGTTCTTCATTCCATAATCAACATACTAAATTTTGCATTCCGTATCCTATATTCTAAATTCTGTGTTCTAAATTCTAAATTCTAAATTTTATAATCAGTATTCTGTTTTCTATATCCTAAATTCTGTGTTCTGCATTCCATGTTCTATATTCTAATTTCAGTATTCTATATTCTATATCTAAATTCTGTGTTCTGCATTCTATGATCTAAATTCTATATTCAGTATTCTGTATTCTATATTCTAAATTCTGTGTTCTGAATTCCATGTTCTAAATTTTGGGTTCTGTATTCTCTACTCTATATACTAAAATCCGTGTTCTGCATTCTATGTTCTAAATTCTTTATTCAGTATTTTGTATTCAATATTCTAAAGTCTGTCTTCTGCATTCCATGTCCTAAATTTTGGGTTCTGTATTCTGTTTTCCATATTCTATATTTTGTGTTCTACATTCTATATTCTAAATTCTATATTCCGTATTCTATATTCTACATTATAAATTCTGTGTTCTGCATTCCATGATCAAAATTCTGGCTTCTGTATTCTCTTTTATATATCCTATATTTTGTGTTGTTCTTTCTATATTCCACATTCCATATTCTGCATACTGTATTCTATATTTTATATTCTGTGTTTTACATTCTATATTCGAAATTCTATATTCAGTATTCATTATTCTATATTCTAAACTCTGTTTTCTGCATTCCATGTTCTAAATTCTGAGTTCTATATTCTCTACTCTATTCTATATTGTGTTTTTTCATTCTATATTCTGCATACTGTAGTCGGCATTCCGTATTCTATATTCTATATTATGTGTTCTTCATTCTATATTCGAAATTATATATTCAGTATCCTGTATTCTATATTCTATATTTTGTGTTCTACATTCTATATTCTAAATTCTATAACCAGTATTCTTTATTCTATATTCTAAATTCTGTGTTGTACATTCCATGTTCTAAATTCTGGGTTCAATATTCTTTATTCTATTTTCAATATTCTGTGTTATTCATTCTATATTCTAAATTCTATATTCAGTATTCTGTATTCTATATCCTAAATTCTGTGTTCTGCATTCCATGTTCAAAATTCTGTGGTCTATATTCTCCTTTCTAAATTCTATATTGCGTGTTCTTCATTCTATACTCTACATACTTTATTTTGCATTCTGTATACTCTATGCTAAATTCTGTGTTCTAAATTCTAAATTTTAATTCTATATTCAGTATTCTATATTCTATATACTTAATTCTTTGTTCTGCATTCTATGTTCTAAATTCTATATTCAGTATTCTGTATTCTATTTTATAATTTCATTGTTCTGAATATCATGTTCTTAATTCTGGATTCTATATTCTATATTCTGTGTTCTACATTTTACATTCTAAATCCTATATTCAGTATTCTGTATTCTATAGTCTAAATTCTGTCTTCTGCATTCAATATTCTAAATTCCATATCCATTATTATGTATTCTATATTCTAAATTCTGTTATCCTCATTCAATATTGTATATTCTGGGCTCTATATTCTCATTTCTATATTCAATATTCTATGTTCGTCAGTCTAAATTCTAAATTCTATATTCAGTATTCTGTATTCTATATTCTAAATTCTGTGTTCTGTGTTCTATATTCAAAATTATATATTCATTATACTGTATTTAATATTCTATATTCTATGTTCTCAATTTCATGTTATAAATTTTGGGTTCTGTATTCTGTTTTCCATAATCTGTATTTTGTTTTCTAAATTCTATATTCTGTATTCTATATTCTGCTTTTCGTATTATATATTGTATATTCTGTGTTCTACATTCTATATTCAAATTTCTAAATTCAGTATTCTGTATTCTATATTCTAAATTCAGTGTCCTGCATTCCATATTCTGAATTCTGGCTTCTATATTCTCTATTCTCTATTCTATATTTTGTGTTCTTCATTCAATATTCCACATTCTATATTCTGCATTCCATATACTATATTCTCTATTCTGTGTTTTACATTCTATATTCTAAATTCTATATTAAGTATTCTGTATTATATAATCTAAATTCTGTATTCTGCATTCCATGTTCTAAATTCTGAGTTCTACATTCTCTTCTCTATTCTATATTTTGTGTTTATCCTTCTATATTCTACATACTATATTCTGCATTCCATATTCTATATTCCATACTATATGCTCTACATTCTGTATTGTAAACTCTATATTCAGTATTTAGTATTCTATATTCTAATTTCTGTGTTCTGCATTATATGTTCTAAATTCAATATTCAGGATTCTGTATTCTATTTTCTAAATTCTGTGTTATGCATTCCATGTTCTAAATTATGGATTGTATATTCTCTATGCTATATTCTATATTCTGTGTTCAAAATTCTATATTCAAAATTCCTTGTTCAGTATTCTGTATTCTATATTCTAAATTCTGTGTTCATCATTCTATGTTCTGCATTCTATATTCATTATTCTGTATTGTATATTCTAAATTTTGTGTTCTGCAATCCATATTCTAAATTCTGGATTCTGAATTCTGTTTTCCATGTTCTATATTCTTGTTCTACATTCTATGTTCTGTATTCTATATTCTGCATTCCGAATTCTACATTCTATATTCTGTGTTCTACATTCTACATTCTAAATTCTATATTAGGTATTCATATTCTATATACTAAATTCTGTGTTCTGCATTCCATCTGCTAAACTCTGGATTCTATATTCTCTATTCTGTATTCTGTGTTCTACATACTATATTCTAAATTCTATATTCAGTATTCTGTATTGTATGTTCTAAATTCTGTGTTTTGCATTCCATGTTCTAAATTCATCGTTCTACATTGTCTATTGTATATTCTATATAGTGTGTTCTTCATTCTATACTCTACATATTTTATTTTGCATTCCGTACACTATATTATATATTCTGTGTTCTGAATACTTAATTCTAAATTATATATTCAGTATTCTATATTCTATATACTAAATTCGGTGTCCTGCATTCCATGCTCTAAATTCTGGGTTCTATATTCTCTATTCTATATTCTGTGTTCTACTCTCTATATTCAAAATTCTATATTCAGTATTCTTTATTCTATATTCTAAATTCTATGTTCTGCATTCCATGTTCTATATTCTATATTCAGTGTTCTGTATTCTATATTCTAAATTCTGTGTTCTGCATTCTATGTTCTAAATTGTATATTCATTATTCTGTATGCTATATTCTAAATTCTGGGTTCTGCTTTTCATGCTCTAATTTCTTGGTTCTGTATTCTGTTTTCCATATTCTATATTCTGTGTTATACGTTCTATATTCTGTTTTCTATGTTCTGCATTCCGTATTCTACATTCTATATTCTGTGTCCTACATTCTATATTCTAATTTCTATATTCAGTATTCATATTCTATATTCAAAATTCTGTGTTCTTCATTCTAATTTCTTAATTCTATATACAGTATTCTGTGTACTATATTCTATATTCTGTGTTCTACATTCTATAATCTATATTCTATATTCAGAATTATGTATTCTATATACTAAATTCTGTGTTCAGCACTCCATTTCTAAATTAAGGTTTCTTTGTTCCATTTTATATATTCTATATTTTGTGTTCTTCATTCTATATTCCAAATTCTATATTCTACATTCCGTATTCCATATTCTATATTCTGTGTTCTTCATTCTATGTTCTAAATTCTATATTCACTATTATGTATTATGTATTCTAAATTCTGTGTTTGCATTCCATGTTCTAAATACTGGATTCTATATTCTGTATTCTGTGTTCTACATTCTATATTCTAAATTCTATATTCAGTATTCTGTATTCTATTTTCTAAATTCTGTGTTGTGCATTCCATGTTCTAATTTCTATATTCAGTATTCTCTATTCTGTATTATAATTCTGTGTTCTACTTTCAATGATCTAAATTCTATATTCAGTAATCTGTATTCTATTTTCTAATTTCTGTGTTCTGCATTCCATGTTATAAATTTTGGGTTCTGAATTCTGTTTTCCATATTCTCTATTCTGTGTTCTACATTGTATATTCTAAATTCTATATTCAGTATTTTGTATTCTATATTATAAATTCTGTGTTCTGCATTCCATTACTAATTTCTAGGTTCTATATTCTCTTTTATATATTCAATACTTTGTGTTCTTCATTCTATATTCTACATTTAATATTCTGCATTCATTTTCTATTTTCTATATTCTGTATTCTAATTTCTATATTCAGTATACTGTATTCAATATTCTGAATTCTGTGTTATACATTCTATGTTCAAAATTTAAAATTCAGTATTCTGTATTCTATGTTTTATACTCTGTGTTCTGCTTTCCATGATCTAAATTCCGACTTCTATATTCTCTTTTATATATTCTTTATTTTGTGTTGATTTTCTATATTCCACATTCTATATTCTGCATTCCGTATTCTATATTATATATTCTGTATTTTTCGTTCTATATTCGAAATTCTTTATTCAGTATTCTGTATTCTATAATTTAAATTCTGCGTTCTGCATTCCATGTTCTATATTCTGGGTTCTATATTCTCTACTCTATTCTATATTGTGTGTTATTCATTCTATATTCTACATACTCTAGTGTGCATTCCGTATTCTATATTCTATATTATGTGTTCTACATTCTATATTCTAAATTCTATATTCTGTATTCTGTATTCTATATTGTAAATTCTGTGTTCTGCATTCCATGTTGTAAATTCTGGGTTCTATATTCTCAATTCTTTATTCTATATTCTGTGTTCTATATTATATATTCTAAATTCTGCATTCAGTATTTTGTATTCTATATTATAAATTCTGTGTTCTGCATTCTATGTTCTAAATTCTATATTCAGTGTTCTGTATTCTATTTTCTAAGTTCTGTGATCTACATTCCATGTTCTAAATTCTGGTTTCTATATTCTCTTTTCTCTATTTTATTCTGTGTTCTTCATTCTATACTGTATATGCTATATTTTGCATTCAGTAACCTATATAATAAAGTTTGAATTTTAAACCTTATTTCTAAATTCTATATTCAGTATTCTATTTTCTATATTCTAAATTATGTGTTCTGCATTCCATGTTCTATATTCTATTTTCAGTATTCTATATTCTATATTCTAAATTCTGTGTTCTGCATTCTATGTTCTAAATTGTATATTCATTATTCTTTATGCTATATTCTAAATTCTGGGTTCTGCTTTTCATGCTCTAATTTCTGGGTTCTGTATTCTGTTTTCCATATTCTATATTCTGTGTTATACATTCTATATTCTGTTTTCTATGTTCTATATTCTGTGTTCTATATTCTATATGCTTAATTCTATATTCAGTATTCATATTCTATTTTCTAAATTCTGTGTTCTGCATTCCATGTGCTAAATTCTGTATTCAAAAATCTGTATTCTATGTTCTGTGTTCTACATTATATATTCTAAATTCTTAATTCAGTATTCTGTATTGTATATTCTAAATTCTGTGTTCTGAATTCCATGTTCTAAATTCTGGGTTCTACATTGTCTATTGTATATTCTATATAGTGTGTTCTTCATTCTATACTCTACGTACTATATTTTGCATTCTGTAGTCTATATTATATATTCTTTGTTCTAAATTTTTAATTCTAAATTCTATGTTCAGTATTCTATATTCTATATACTAATTTCGGTGTTCTGCATTCTACGTTCTAAATTCTATATTCAGTATTCTGCATTCTGTAGTCTATATTTTGTGTTCTGCATTCCATGTTATAAATTCTGGGTTCTGTATTCTTTTTTACATATACTATACTCTGTGTTCTACATACTATATTCTGCATTCCGAATTCTATATTCTATATTCTGTGTTCTAAATTCTATATTCTAAATTCTATATTCAGTATTCTGTATTCTATATTCTAAATTCTGTGTTCTGCATTCCATGTTCTAAATTCTTGGTTCTATATTCTCTACACTATACTATATTTTATGTATTTCATTCTATATTCTACATACTATATGCTGCATTCCGTTTTATATATGTTATATTATGTGTTCTACATTCTGTATTCTAAATTCTATATTCTGTTTTATGTATTCTATATTCTAAATTTTGTGTTCTGCATTTCATGTTCTAAATCCTGGGTTCTATATTCTCTATTCTATATTCTGTGTTCTGTGTTCTACATTCTATATTCTAAATTCTATATTCAGTATTCTTTATTCTATGTTCTAAATTCTATGTTCTGCATTCTATGTTCTATATTCTATATTCAGTATTCTGTATTCTATATTCTAAATTCTGTGTTCTGCATTCCATGTTCTATATTCTGGGTTCTATATACTCTATTCTATATTCTATATTGTGTGTTCTTCATTCCATAATCAACATACTAAATTTTGCATTCCGTATCCTATATTCTAAATTCTGTGTTCTAAATTCTAAATTCTAAATTTTATATTCAGTATTCTGTTTTCTATATCCTAAATTCTGTGTTCTGCATTCCATGTTCTATATTCTAATTTCAGTATTCTATATTCTATATCTAAATTCTGTGTTCTGCATTCTATGATCTAAATTCTATATTCAGTATTCTGTATTCTATATTCTAAATTCTGTGTTCTGAATTCCATGTTCTAAATTTTGGGTTCTGTATTCTCTACTCTATATACTAAAATCCGTGTTCTGCATTCTATGTTCTAAATTCTT
The DNA here is from genome assembly GCF_048564905.1 of Vicugna pacos. Taxonomy (NCBI): domain Eukaryota; kingdom Metazoa; phylum Chordata; class Mammalia; order Artiodactyla; family Camelidae; genus Vicugna; species Vicugna pacos. Next base: position 1,788,391 of record NW_027328740.1, read on the forward strand.
TATTCAGTATTTTGTATTCAATATTCTAAAGTCTGTGTTCTGCATTCCATGTCCTAAATTTTGGGTTCTGTATTCTGTTTTCCATATTCTATATTTTGTGTTCTACATTCTATATTCTAAATTCTATATTCCGTATTCTATATTCTACATTCTAAATGCTGTGTTCTGCATTCCATGATCAAAATTCTGGCTTCTGTATTCTCTTTTATATATCCTATGTTTTGTGTTGTTCTTTCTATATTCCACATTCCATATTCTGCATACTGTATTCTATATTTTATATTCTGTGTTTTACATTCTATATTCGAAATTCTATATTCAGTATTCATTATTCTATATGCTAAACTCTGTTTTCTGCATTCCATGTTCTAAATTCTGAGTTCTATATTCTCTACTCTATTCTATATTGTGTTTTTTCATTCTATATTCTGCATACTGTAGTCTGCATTCCGTATTCTATATTCTATATTATGTGTTCTTCATTCTATATTCTAAATTCTATATCCAGTATTCTGTATTCTATATATTTTATTCTGTGTTTTACATGCTATATTATAAATTCTATAACCAGTATTCTGTATTCTATATTCTAAATTCTGTGTTGTACATTCCATGTTCTAAATTCTGGTTTCTATATTCTCTATTCTATATTCTGTGTTATTCATTCTATATTTGAAATTCTATATTCAGTATTCTGTATTCTATATTCTATATTTTGTGTTCTACATTCTATATTCTACATTCTATAACCAGTATTCTGTATTCTATATTCTAAATTCTGTGTTGTACATTCCATGTTCTAAATTCTGGGTTCAATATTCTTTATTCTATTTTCAATATTCTGTGTTATTCATTCTATATTCTAAATTCTATATTCAGTATTCTGTATTCTATATCCTAAATTCTGTGTTCTGCATTCCATGTTCAAAATTCTGTGTTCTATATTCTCCTTTCTAAATTCTATATTGCGTGTTCTTCATTCTATACTCTACATACTATATTTTGCATTCCGTATACTATATGCTAAATTCTGTGTTCTAAATTCTAAATTTTAATTCTATATTCAGTATTCTATATTCTATATACTTAATTCTTTGTTCTGCATTCGATGTTCTAAATTCTATATTCAGTATTCTGTATTCTATTTATAATTTCATTGTTTTGAATTTCATGTTCTAAATTCTGGATTCTATATTCTATATTCTGTGTTCTACATTCTATATGCTTAATTCTATATTCAGTATTCATATTCTATTTTCTTAATTCTGTGTTCTGCATTCCATGTGCTAAATTCTGTATTCTATAATCTGTATTCTATGTTCTGTGTTCTACATTCTGTATTCTAAATTCTTAATTCAGTTTTCTGTATTGTGTATTCTAAATTCTGTTTTCTGAATTACATGTTCTAAATTCTGGGTTCTACATTGTCTATTGTATATTCTATATAGTGTGTTCTTCATTCTATACTCTACGTACTATATTTTGCATTCTGTAATCTATATTATATATTCTTTGTTCTAAATTTTTAATTCAAAATTCTATATTCAGTATTCTATATTCTATATACTAAATTCGGTGTTCTCCATTCTATGTTCTAAATTCTATATTCAGTATTCTGTATTCTATAGTCTATATTTTGTGTTCTGCATTCCATGTTATAAATTCTGGGTTCTGTATTCTGTTTTTCATATACTATACTCTGTGTTCTACATACTATATTCTGCATTCCGAATTCTATATTCTATATTCTGTGTTCTACATTCTATATTCTAAATTCTATATTCAGTATTCTGTATTGTATATTCTAAATTCTGTGTTCTGAATTCCATGTTCTAAATTCTGGGTTCTACATTGTCTATTGTATATTCTATATAGTGTGTTCTTCATTCTATACTCTACGTACTATATTTTGCATTCTGTAGTCTATATTATATATTCTTTCTTCTAAATTTTTAATTCTAAATTCTATGTTCAGTATTCTTTATTCTATATACTTATTTCGGTGTTCTGCATTCTATGTTCTAAATTCTATATTCAGAATTCTGCATTCTATAGTCTATATTTTGTGTCCTGCATTCCATGTTATAAATTCTGGGTTCTGTATTCTGTTTTTCATATACTATACTCTGTGTTCTACATACTATATTCTGCATTCCGAATTATATATACTATATTCTGTGTTCTACATTCTATGTTCTAAATTCTATATTCAGTATTCTGTATTCTAAATTCTAAATTCTGTGTTCTGCATCCCATGTTCTAAATTCTTGGTTCTATATTCTCTACAGTATACTATATTTTATGTTTTTCATTCTATATTCTACATACTATATGCTGCATTCCGTTTTATATATGTTATATTATGTGTTCTACATTCTGTATTCTAAATTCTATATTCTGTATTCTGTATTCTATATTCTAAATTCTGTGTTCTGCATTTCATGTTCTAAATCCTGGGTTCTATATTCTCTATTCTATATTCTGTGTTTTGTGTTCTACATTCTATATTCTAAATTCTATATTCAGTATTCTTTATTCTATGTTCTAAATTCTATGTTCTGCATTCTATGTTCTGTATTCTATATTCAGTATTCTGTATTCTATATTCTAAATTCTGTGTTCTGCATTCCATGTTCTATATTCTGGGTTCTATATACTCTATTCTATATTCTATATTGTGTGTTCTTCATTCCATAATCAACATACTAAATTTTGCATTCCGTATCCTATATTCTAAATTCTGTGTTCTAAATTCTAAATTCTAAATTTTATAATCAGTATTCTGTTTTCTATATCCTAAATTCTGTGTTCTGCATTCCATGTTCTATATTCTAATTTCAGTATTCTATATTCTATATCTAAATTCTGTGTTCTGCATTCTATGATCTAAATTCTATATTCAGTATTCTGTATTCTATATTCTAAATTCTGTGTTCTGCATTCCATGTTCTATATTCTGGGTTCTATATACTCTATTCTATATTCTATATTGTGTGTTCTTCATTCCATAATCAACATACTAAATTTTGCATTCCGTATCCTATATTCTAAATTCTGTGTTCTAAATTCTAAATTCTAAATTTTATAATCAGTATTCTGTTTTCTATATCCTAAATTCTGTGTTCTGCATTCCATGTTCTATATTCTAATTTCAGTATTCTATATTCTATATCTAAATTCTGTGTTCTGCATTCTATGATCTAAATTCTATATTCAGTATTCTGTATTCTATATTCTAAATTCTGTGTTCTGAATTCCATGTTCTAAATTTTGGGTTCTGTATTCTCTACTCTATATACTAAAATCCGTGTTCTGCATTCTATGTTCTAAATTCTTTATTCAGTATTTTGTATTCAATATTCTAAAGTCTGTCTTCTGCATTCCATGTCCTAAATTTTGGGTTCTGTATTCTGTTTTCCATATTCTATATTTTGTGTTCTACATTCTATATTCTAAATTCTATATTCCGTATTCTATATTCTACATTATAAATTCTGTGTTCTGCATTCCATGATCAAAATTCTGGCTTCTGTATTCTCTTTTATATATCCTATATTTTGTGTTGTTCTTTCTATATTCCACATTCCATATTCTGCATACTGTATTCTATATTTTATATTCTGTGTTTTACATTCTATATTCGAAATTCTATATTCAGTATTCATTATTCTATATTCTAAACTCTGTTTTCTGCATTCCATGTTCTAAATTCTGAGTTCTATATTCTCTACTCTATTCTATATTGTGTTTTTTCATTCTATATTCTGCATACTGTAGTCGGCATTCCGTATTCTATATTCTATATTATGTGTTCTTCATTCTATATTCGAAATTATATATTCAGTATCCTGTATTCTATATTCTATATTTTGTGTTCTACATTCTATATTCTAAATTCTATAACCAGTATTCTGTATTCTATATTCTAAATTCTGTGTTGTACATTCCATGTTCTAAATTCTGGGTTCAATATTCTTTATTCTATTTTCAATATTCTGTGTTATTCATTCTATATTCTAAATTCTATATTCAGTATTCTGTATTCTATATCCTAAATTCTGTGTTCTGCATTCCATGTTCAAAATTCTGTGGTCTATATTCTCCTTTCTAAATTCTATATTGCGTGTTCTTCATTCTATACTCTACATACTTTATTTTGCATTCTGTATACTCTATGCTAAATTCTGTGTTCTAAATTCTAAATTTTAATTCTATATTCAGTATTCTATATTCTATATACTTAATTCTTTGTTCTGCATTCTATGTTCTAAATTCTATATTCAGTATTCTGTATTCTATTTTATAATTTCATTGTTCTGAATATCATGTTCTTAATTCTGGATTCTATATTCTATATTCTGTGTTCTACATTTTACATTCTAAATCCTATATTCAGTATTCTGTATTCTATAGTCTAAATTCTGTCTTCTGCATTCAATATTCTAAATTCCATATCCATTATTATGTATTCTATATTCTAAATTCTGTTATCCTCATTCAATATTGTATATTCTGGGCTCTATATTCTCATTTCTATATTCAATATTCTATGTTCGTCAGTCTAAATTCTAAATTCTATATTCAGTATTCTGTATTCTATATTCTAAATTCTGTGTTCTGTGTTCTATATTCAAAATTATATATTCATTATACTGTATTTAATATTCTATATTCTATGTTCTCAATTTCATGTTATAAATTTTGGGTTCTGTATTCTGTTTTCCATAATCTGTATTTTGTTTTCTAAATTCTATATTCTGTATTCTATATTCTGCTTTTCGTATTATATATTGTATATTCTGTGTTCTACATTCTATATTCAAATTTCTAAATTCAGTATTCTGTATTCTATATTCTAAATTCAGTGTCCTGCATTCCATATTCTGAATTCTGGCTTCTATATTCTCTATTCTCTATTCTATATTTTGTGTTCTTCATTCAATATTCCACATTCTATATTCTGCATTCCATATACTATATTCTCTATTCTGTGTTTTACATTCTATATTCTAAATTCTATATTAAGTATTCTGTATTATATAATCTAAATTCTGTATTCTGCATTCCATGTTCTAAATTCTGAGTTCTACATTCTCTTCTCTATTCTATATTTTGTGTTTATCCTTCTATATTCTACATACTATATTCTGCATTCCATATTCTATATTCCATACTATATGCTCTACATTCTGTATTGTAAACTCTATATTCAGTATTTAGTATTCTATATTCTAATTTCTGTGTTCTGCATTATATGTTCTAAATTCAATATTCAGGATTCTGTATTCTATTTTCTAAATTCTGTGTTATGCATTCCATGTTCTAAATTATGGATTGTATATTCTCTATGCTATATTCTATATTCTGTGTTCAAAATTCTATATTCAAAATTCCTTGTTCAGTATTCTGTATTCTATATTCTAAATTCTGTGTTCATCATTCTATGTTCTGCATTCTATATTCATTATTCTGTATTGTATATTCTAAATTTTGTGTTCTGCAATCCATATTCTAAATTCTGGATTCTGAATTCTGTTTTCCATGTTCTATATTCTTGTTCTACATTCTATGTTCTGTATTCTATATTCTGCATTCCGAATTCTACATTCTATATTCTGTGTTCTACATTCTACATTCTAAATTCTATATTAGGTATTCATATTCTATATACTAAATTCTGTGTTCTGCATTCCATCTGCTAAACTCTGGATTCTATATTCTCTATTCTGTATTCTGTGTTCTACATACTATATTCTAAATTCTATATTCAGTATTCTGTATTGTATGTTCTAAATTCTGTGTTTTGCATTCCATGTTCTAAATTCATCGTTCTACATTGTCTATTGTATATTCTATATAGTGTGTTCTTCATTCTATACTCTACATATTTTATTTTGCATTCCGTACACTATATTATATATTCTGTGTTCTGAATACTTAATTCTAAATTATATATTCAGTATTCTATATTCTATATACTAAATTCGGTGTCCTGCATTCCATGCTCTAAATTCTGGGTTCTATATTCTCTATTCTATATTCTGTGTTCTACTCTCTATATTCAAAATTCTATATTCAGTATTCTTTATTCTATATTCTAAATTCTATGTTCTGCATTCCATGTTCTATATTCTATATTCAGTGTTCTGTATTCTATATTCTAAATTCTGTGTTCTGCATTCTATGTTCTAAATTGTATATTCATTATTCTGTATGCTATATTCTAAATTCTGGGTTCTGCTTTTCATGCTCTAATTTCTTGGTTCTGTATTCTGTTTTCCATATTCTATATTCTGTGTTATACGTTCTATATTCTGTTTTCTATGTTCTGCATTCCGTATTCTACATTCTATATTCTGTGTCCTACATTCTATATTCTAATTTCTATATTCAGTATTCATATTCTATATTCAAAATTCTGTGTTCTTCATTCTAATTTCTTAATTCTATATACAGTATTCTGTGTACTATATTCTATATTCTGTGTTCTACATTCTATAATCTATATTCTATATTCAGAATTATGTATTCTATATACTAAATTCTGTGTTCAGCACTCCATTTCTAAATTAAGGTTTCTTTGTTCCATTTTATATATTCTATATTTTGTGTTCTTCATTCTATATTCCAAATTCTATATTCTACATTCCGTATTCCATATTCTATATTCTGTGTTCTTCATTCTATGTTCTAAATTCTATATTCACTATTATGTATTATGTATTCTAAATTCTGTGTTTGCATTCCATGTTCTAAATACTGGATTCTATATTCTGTATTCTGTGTTCTACATTCTATATTCTAAATTCTATATTCAGTATTCTGTATTCTATTTTCTAAATTCTGTGTTGTGCATTCCATGTTCTAATTTCTATATTCAGTATTCTCTATTCTGTATTATAATTCTGTGTTCTACTTTCAATGATCTAAATTCTATATTCAGTAATCTGTATTCTATTTTCTAATTTCTGTGTTCTGCATTCCATGTTATAAATTTTGGGTTCTGAATTCTGTTTTCCATATTCTCTATTCTGTGTTCTACATTGTATATTCTAAATTCTATATTCAGTATTTTGTATTCTATATTATAAATTCTGTGTTCTGCATTCCATTACTAATTTCTAGGTTCTATATTCTCTTTTATATATTCAATACTTTGTGTTCTTCATTCTATATTCTACATTTTATATTCTGCATTCATTTTCTATTTTCTATATTCTGTATTCTAATTTCTATATTCAGTATACTGTATTCAATATTCTGAATTCTGTGTTATACATTCTATGTTCAAAATTTAAAATTCAGTATTCTGTATTCTATGTTTTATACTCTGTGTTCTGCTTTCCATGATCTAAATTCCGACTTCTATATTCTCTTTTATATATTCTTTATTTTGTGTTGATTTTCTATATTCCACATTCTATATTCTGCATTCCGTATTCTATATTATATATTCTGTATTTTTCGTTCTATATTCGAAATTCTTTATTCAGTATTCTGTATTCTATAATTTAAATTCTGCGTTCTGCATTCCATGTTCTATATTCTGGGTTCTATATTCTCTACTCTATTCTATATTGTGTGTTATTCATTCTATATTCTACATACTCTAGTGTGCATTCCGTATTCTATATTCTATATTATGTGTTCTACATTCTATATTCTAAATTCTATATTCTGTATTCTGTATTCTATATTGTAAATTCTGTGTTCTGCATTCCATGTTGTAAATTCTGGGTTCTATATTCTCAATTCTTTATTCTATATTCTGTGTTCTATATTATATATTCTAAATTCTGCATTCAGTATTTTGTATTCTATATTATAAATTCTGTGTTCTGCATTCTATGTTCTAAATTCTATATTCAGTGTTCTGTATTCTATTTTCTAAGTTCTGTGATCTACATTCCATGTTCTAAATTCTGGTTTCTATATTCTCTTTTCTCTATTTTATTCTGTGTTCTTCATTCTATACTGTATATGCTATATTTTGCATTCAGTAACCTATATAATAAAGTTTGAATTTTAAACCTTATTTCTAAATTCTATATTCAGTATTCTATTTTCTATATTCTAAATTATGTGTTCTGCATTCCATGTTCTATATTCTATTTTCAGTATTCTATATTCTATATTCTAAATTCTGTGTTCTGCATTCTATGTTCTAAATTGTATATTCATTATTCTTTATGCTATATTCTAAATTCTGGGTTCTGCTTTTCATGCTCTAATTTCTGGGTTCTGTATTCTGTTTTCCATATTCTATATTCTGTGTTATACATTCTATATTCTGTTTTCTATGTTCTGCATTCCGTATTCAACATTCTATATTCTGTGTCCTACATTCTATATTCTAATTTCTATATTCAGTATTCATATTCTATATTCAAAATTCTGTGTTCTGCATTCTAATTTCTTAATTCTATATACAGTATTCTGTGTACTATATTCTATATTCTGTGTTCTACATTCTATAATCTATATTCTATATTCAGAATTATGTATTCTATATACTAAATTCTGTGTACAGCACTCCATTTCTAAATTAAGGTTTCTATGTTCCATTTTATATATTCTATATTTTGTGTTCTTCATTCTATATTCCAAATTCTATATTCTACATTACGTATTCCATATTCTATATTCTGTGTTCTACATTCTATATTCTAAATTTTATATTCAGTATTCTGTATTCTATATTCTAAATTCTATGTTCTGCTTTCCATGTTCCAAATTCTGGATTCTATATTCTCTATTCTGTATTCTATATTGTGTGTTGTTCATTCTATACTCTACATACTATATTTTGCATTCCGTAATCTGTATTCTAAATGCTGTGTTCTAAATTCTAAATTCTAAATTCTATATACAGTATTCTGTTTTCTATATTCTATATTCTGTGTTCTGCATTCCATGTTCTATATTCTATTTTCAGTATTCTATATTCTGTATTCTAAATTCTGTGTTCTGCATTCCATGTTCTAAATTCTATATTCACAATTATGTATTATTTATTCTAAATTCTGTGTTTGCATTCCATGTTCTAAATACTGGATTCTATATTCTGTATTCTGTGTTCTACATTCTATATTCTAAATTCTATATTCAGTATTCTGTATTCTATTTTCTAAATTCTGTGTTGTGCATTCCATGTTCTAATTTCTATATTCAGTATTCTCTATTCTGTATTATAATTCTGTGTTCTACTTTCAATGATCTAAATTCTATATTCAGTAATCTGTATTCTATATTCTAATTTCTGTGTTCTGCATTCCATGTTATAAATTTTGGGTTCTGAATTCTGTTTTCCATATTCTCTATTCTGTGTTCTACATTGTATATTCTAAATTCTATATTCAGTATTTTGTATTCTATATTATAAATTCTGTGTTCTGCATTCCATTACTAATTTCTAGGTTCTATATTCTCTTTTATATATTCAATACTTTGTGTTCTTCATTCTATATTCTACATTTTATATTCTGCATTCATTTTCTATATTCTATAATCTGTATTCTAATTTCTATATTCAGTATACTGTATTCAATATTCTGAATTCTGTGTTACACATTCTATGTTCAAAATTTAAAATTCAGTATTCTGTATTCTATGTTTTATACTCTGTGTTCTGCTTTCCATGATCTAAATTCCGACTTCTATATTCTCTTTTATATATTCTTTATTTTGTGTTGATTTTCTATATTCCACATTCTATATTCTGCATTCCGTATTCTATTTTATATATTCTGTATTTTTCGTTCTATATTCGAAATTCTATATTCAGTATTCTGTATTGTATAATCTAAATTCTGCGTTCTGCATTCCATGTTCTATATTCTGGGTTCTATATTCTCTACTCTATTCTATATTGTGTGTTATTCATTCTATATTCTACATACTGTAGTGTGCATTCCGTATTCTATATTCTATATTATGTGTTCTACATTCTATATTCTAAATTCTATATTCTGTATTCTGTATTCTATATTGTAAATTCTGTGCTCTGCATTCCATGTTGTAAATTCTGGGTTCTATATTCTCAATTCTTTATTCTATATTCTGTGTTCTATATTATATATTCTAAATTCTGTATTCAGTATTTTGTATTCTATATTATAAATTCTGTGTTCTGCATTCTATGTTCTAAATTCTTTATTCAGTGTTCTGTATTCTAATTTCTAAGTTCTGTGATCTACATTCCATGTTCTAAATTCTGGTTTCTATATTCTCTTTTCTCTATTATATTCTGTGTTCTTCATTCTATACTGTATATGCTATATTTTGCATTCAGTAACCTATATAATAAAGTTTGAATTTTAAACCTTATTTCTAAATTCTATATTCAGTATTCTGTTTTCTATATTCTAAATTATGTGTTCTGCATTCCATGTTCTATATTCTATTTTCAGTATTCTATATTCTATATTCTAAATTCTGTGTTCTGCATTCTATGTTTCAAATTCTATATTCAGTATTCTGTATAGTATATTATAAATTCTGTGTTTGCATCCCATGTTCTATATTCTGGTTTCTATATTTTGATTCTATATTCTATATTCTGTGTTCTACATTCTATATTCTAAATTCTATATTCAGTATTTGTATTCTATATTACAAATTCTGTGTTTTGAATTCCATTACTAAATTCTAGGTTCAATATTCTCTTTTATATATTCAATACTTTCTGTTCTTCATCCTATATTTTACATTTTATATTCTGCATTAATTTTCTATATTCTATATTTTGTATTCTAAATTCTATATTCAGTATTCTGTATTCTATATTCTGAATTCTGTGTTCTACATTCTATCTTTAAAATTTAAAATTCAGGATTCTGTATTCTATATTCTATATTCTGTGTTCTGCATTCCATGATCTAAATTCTAACTTCTATATTCTCTTTTATATATTCTATATTTTGTGTTGTTCTTTCTATATTCCACATTCTATATTCTGCATTCCGTATTCTATATTATATATTCTGTGTTTTACATTCTATATTCGAATTTCTATATTCAGTATTCTGTACTCTATAATCTAAATTCTGTGTTCTGAATTCCATGTTCTAAATTCTGGGTTCCATATACACAATTCCATATTCTATATTATGTGTTCTACATTATATATTCTAAATTCTATATATTGTATTCTTTTTTCTATATTCTAAATTCTGTGTTCTGCATTCCATGTTCTAAATTCTATATTCAGTATACTGTATTCTATATTCTAAATTCTGTGTTCTGCATTCTATGTTCTAAATACTATATTCAGTGTTCTGTAATATATTTTCTAAATTCTGTGTTCTACATTCCATGATCTAAATTCTGGATTCTATATTCTCTATTCTATATTCTATATTGTGTGTTCTTCATTCTATACCCTAAAAACTATATTTCGCATTCCGTATTCTATATTCTAAATTTTGAGTTCTAAATTCTAAATTCGAAATTCTATATTCAGTGTTCTGTATTCTATTTTATAAATTCTATGTTCTACATTCCATGTTCTAAATTCTGGATTCTGTATTCTCTATTCTATATTGTGTGTTCTTCATTCTATACTCTAAATACTGTATTTTCCCTTCCGTATTCTATATTCTAAATTTTAAGTTCTAATTTCTAAATTCTAAATTCTACATTCAGTACTCTGTTTTCTATATTCTAAATTCTGCTTTCTGCATCCATTTTCTATATTCTATTTTCAGTATTCTATATTCTAAATTCTAAATTCTGTGTTCTGCATTCTATGTTCTAAATTTTATATTCAGTATTCCGTATGGTACATTCTAAATTCTGTGTTTGCATCCCATGTTCTAAATTCAGGATAATATATTTTCGATTCTATATTCTATATTCTGTGTTCAACATTATATATTCTAAATTCTATATTCAGTATTCGATTTTCTATAGTCTAAAATCTATGTTCTGCATTCTATGTTCTAAATTGTATTTTCAGTATTCTTTATTCTATATTCTAAATTCTATGTTCTGCATTCCATGTTCTATATTCTATATTCAGTATTCTGTATTCTATATTCTAAATTCTGTGTTCTGCATTCTATGTTCTAAATTGTATATTCATTATTCTGTATGCTATATTCTAAATTCTGGGTTCTGCTTTTCATGCTCTAATTTCTGGTTTCTGTATTCTGTTTTCCATATTCTATATTCTGTGTTATACATTCTATATTCTGTTTTCTATGTTCTGCATTCCGTATTCAACATTCTATATTCTGTGTCCTACATTCTATATTCTAATTTCTATATTCAGTATTCATATTGTATATTCAAAATTCTGTGTTCTGCATTCTAATTTCTTAATTCTATATACAGTATTCTGTGTACTATATTCTATATTCTGTGTTCTACATTCTATAATCTATATTCTATATTCAGAATTATGTATTCTATATACTAAATTCTGTGTACAGCACTCCATTTCTAAATTAAGGTTTCTATGTTCCATTTTATATATTCTATATTTTGTGTTCTTCATTCTATATTCCAAATTCTATATTCTACATTCCGTATTCCATATTCTATATTCTGTGTTCTACATTCTATATTCTAAATTTTATATTCAGTATTCTGTATTCTATATTCTAAATTCTATGTTCTGCTTTCCATGTTCCAAATTCTGGATTCTATATTCTCTATTCTGTATTCTATATTGTGTGTTGTTCATTCTATACTCTACATACTATATTTTGCATTCCGTAATCTGTATTCTAAATGCTGTGTTCTAAATTCTAAATTCTAAATTCTATATACAGTATTCTGTTTTCTATATTCTATATTCTGTGTTCTGCATTCCATGTTCTATATTCTATTTTCAGTATTCTATATTCTGTATTCTAAATTCTGTGTTCTGCATTCTATGTTCTAAATTCTATATTCACTATTATGCATTATGTATTCTAAATTCTGTGTTTGCATTCCATGTTCTAAATACTGGATTCTATATTCTGTATTCTGTGTTCTACATTCTATATTCTAAATTCTATATTCAGTATTCTGTATTCTATTTTCTAAATTCTGTGTTGTGCATTCCATGTTCTAATTTCTATATTCAGTATTCTCTATTCTGTATTATAATTCTGTGTTCTACTTTCAATGATCTAAATTCTATATTCAGTAATCTGTATTCTATATTCTAATTTCTGTGTTCTGCATTCCATGTTATAAATTTTGGGTTCTGAATTCTGTTTTCCATATTCTCTATTCTGTGTTCTACATTGTATATTCTAAATTCTATATTCAGTATTTTGTATTCTATATTATAAATTCTGTGTTCTGCATTCCATTACTAATTTCTAGGTTCTATATTCTCTTTTATATATTCAATACTTTGTGTTCTTCATTCTATATTCTACATTTTATATTCTGCATTCATTTTCTATATTCTATATTCTGTATTCTAATTTCTATATTCAGTATACTGTATTCAATAATCTGAATTCTGTGTTCTACATTCTATGTTCAAAATTCTATATTCAGAATTCGGTATTCTATATTCTAAATTCTGTGTTCAGCATTCCATACTCTAAATTCTGTGTTCTATATTCCCTATATTCTATTCTATATTGTGTTCTTCATTCTATACTCTACATACTATATTTTGCATTCCGATTCTATATTCTAAATTCTGAGTTCTTAATTTTAATTCTAAATTCTATATTCAGTATTCTGTTTTCTATATTCTAAATTCTGTTTTCTGCATTCCATGTTCTATATTCTATTTTCAGTATTCTATATTCTATAATCTAAATTCTGTGTTCTGCAATCCATGTTCTAAATTCTTTGTTCTGTATTCTGTTTTCCATATTCTATATTCTTTATTCTACATTCTATATACTGTTTTCTATATTCTGCATTCCGTATTCTATATTCTATATTCTGTGTCCTTCATTATATATTCTAAATTGTACATACACTATTCCGTATTCTATATTCTAAATTCTGTGTTCAGCATTCCATTACTTAATTCTAAGTTCTATATTCTATTTTTTATATTCTTTATTTTGTGTTCTTCATTCTATATTCTACAATTTATATTCTGCCTTCATTTTCTATATTCTATGTTCTGTGTTCTATATTCTGTATTCTAAATTCTATATTCAGTTTTCTGTATTCTATATTCTGAATTCTCTGTTCTACATTCTATATTCAAAATTCTAAATTCAGTATTCTGTATTCTATATTCTAAATTCTGTGTTATGATTTCCATGTTCTAAATTCTGAATTCTATATACTCTATTCTATATTCTATATTCTGTGTTCTACATTCTATATTCTAAATTCTGTATTCAGTATTCTGTATTCTATATTCTAAATTCTGTGTTCTGCATTCCATATTCTAAATTCTGGGTTCTGTATTCTGTTTTCCATGTTCTATATTCTGTGTTCTATATTCTATATGCTTAATTCTATATTCAGTATTCATATTCTATTTTCTAAATTCTGTGTTCTGCATTCCATGTGCTAAATTCTGTATTCAAAAATCTGTATTCTATGTTCTGTGTTCTACATTATATATTCTAAATTCTTAATTCAGTATTCTGTATTGTATATTCTAAATTCTGTGTTCTGAATTCCATGTTCTAAATTCTGGGTTCTACATTGTCTATTGTATATTCTATATAGTGTGTTCTTCATTCTATACTCTACGTACTATATTTTGCATTCTGTAGTCTATATTATATATTCTTTGTTCTAAATTTTTAATTCTAAATTCTATGTTCAGTATTCTATATTCTATATACTAATTTCGGTGTTCTGCATTCTACGTTCTAAATTCTATATTCAGTATTCTGCATTCTGTAGTCTATATTTTGTGTTCTGCATTCCATGTTATAAATTCTGGGTTCTGTATTCTTTTTTACATATACTATACTCTGTGTTCTACATACTATATTCTGCATTCCGAATTCTATATTCTATATTCTGTGTTCTAAATTCTATATTCTAAATTCTATATTCAGTATTCTGTATTCTATATTCTAAATTCTGTGTTCTGCATTCCATGTTCTAAATTCTTGGTTCTATATTCTCTACACTATACTATATTTTATGTATTTCATTCTATATTCTACATACTATATGCTGCATTCCGTTTTATATATGTTATATTATGTGTTCTACATTCTGTATTCTAAATTCTATATTCTGTTTTATGTATTCTATATTCTAAATTTTGTGTTCTGCATTTCATGTTCTAAATCCTGGGTTCTATATTCTCTATTCTATATTCTGTGTTCTGTGTTCTACATTCTATATTCTAAATTCTATATTCAGTATTCTTTATTCTATGTTCTAAATTCTATGTTCTGCATTCTATGTTCTATATTCTATATTCAGTATTCTGTATTCTATATTCTAAATTCTGTGTTCTGCATTCCATGTTCTATATTCTGGGTTCTATATACTCTATTCTATATTCTATATTGTGTGTTCTTCATTCCATAATCAACATACTAAATTTTGCATTCCGTATCCTATATTCTAAATTCTGTGTTCTAAATTCTAAATTCTAAATTTTATAATCAGTATTCTGTTTTCTATATCCTAAATTCTGTGTTCTGCATTCCATGTTCTATATTCTAATTTCAGTATTCTATATTCTATATCTAAATTCTGTGTTCTGCATTCTATGATCTAAATTCTATATTCAGTATTCTGTATTCTATATTCTAAATTCTGTGTTCTGAATTGCATGTTCTAAATTTTGGGTTCTGTATTCTCTACTCTATATACTAAAATCCGTGTTCTGCATTCTATGTTCTAAATTCTTTATTCAGTATTTTGTATTCAATATTCTAAAGTCTGTGTTCTGCATTCCATGTCCTAAATTTTGGGTTCTGTATTCTGTTTTCCATATTCTATATTTTGTGTTCTACATTCTATATTCTAAATTCTATATTCCGTATTCTATATTCTACATTCTAAATGCTGTGTTCTGCATTCCATGATCAAAATTCTGGCTTCTGTATTCTCTTTTATATATCCTATGTTTTGTGTTGTTCTTTCTATATTCCACATTCCATATTCTGCATACTGTATTCTATATTTTATATTCTGTGTTTTACATTCTATATTCGAAATTCTATATTCAGTATTCATTATTCTATATGCTAAACTCTGTTTTCTGCATTCCATGTTCTAAATTCTGAGTTCTATATTCTCTACTCTATTCTATATTGTGTTTTTTCATTCTATATTCTGCATACTGTAGTCTGCATTCCGTATTCTATATTCTATATTATGTGTTCTTCATTCTATATTCAAAATTCTATATCCAGTATTCTGTATTCTATATATTTTATTCTGTGTTTTACATGCTATATTATAAATTCTATAACCAGTATTCTGTATTCTATATTCTAAATTCTGTGTTGTACATTCCATGTTCTAAATTCTGGTTTCTATATTCTCTATTCTATATTCTGTGTTATTCATTCTATATTTGAAATTCTATATTCAGTATTCTGTATTCTATATTCTATATTTTGTGTTCTACATTCTATATTCTACATTCTATAACCAGTATTCTGTATTCTATATTCTAAATTCTGTGTTGTACATTCCATGTTCTAAATTCTGGGTTCAATATTCTTTATTCTATTTTCAATATTCTGTGTTATTCATTCTATATTCTAAATTCTATATTCAGTATTCTGTATTCTATATCCTAAATTCTGTGTTCTGCATTCCATGTTCAAAATTCTGTGTTCTATATTCTCCTTTCTAAATTCTATATTGCGTGTTCTTCATTCTATACTCTACATACTATATTTTGCATTCCGTATACTATATGCTAAATTCTGTGTTCTAAATTCTAAATTTTAATTCTATATTCAGTATTCTATATTCTATATACTTAATTCTTTGTTCTGCATTCGATGTTCTAAATTCTATATTCAGTATTCTGTATTCTATTTATAATTTCATTGTTTTGAATTTCATGTTCTAAATTCTGGATTCTATATTCTATATTCTGTGTTCTACATTCTATATGCTTAATTCTATATTCAGTATTCATATTCTATTTTCTTAATTCTGTGTTCTGCATTCCATGTGCTAAATTCTGTATTCTATAATCTGTATTCTATGTTCTGTGTTCTACATTCTGTATTCTAAATTCTTAATTCAGTTTTCTGTATTGTGTATTCTAAATTCTGTTTTCTGAATTACATGTTCTAAATTCTGGGTTCTACATTGTCTATTGTATATTCTATATAGTGTGTTCTTCATTCTATACTCTACGTACTATATTTTGCATTCTGTAATCTATATTATATATTCTTTGTTCTAAATTTTTAATTCAAAATTCTATATTCAGTATTCTATATTCTATATACTAAATTCGGTGTTCTCCATTCTATGTTCTAAATTCTATATTCAGTATTCTGTATTCTATAGTCTATATTTTGTGTTCTGCATTCCATGTTATAAATTCTGGGTTCTGTATTCTGTTTTTCATATACTATACTCTGTGTTCTACATACTATATTCTGCATTCCGAATTCTATATTCTATATTCTGTGTTCTACATTCTATATTCTAAATTCTATATTCAGTATTCTGTATTGTATATTCTAAATACTGTGTTCTGAATTCCATGTTCTAAATTCTGGGTTCTACATTGTCTATTGTATATTCTATATAGTGTGTTCTTCATTCTATACTCTACGTACTATATTTTGCATTCTGTAGTCTATATTATATATTCTTTCTTCTAAATTTTTAATTCTAAATTCTATGTTCAGTATTCTTTATTCTATATACTTATTTCGGTGTTCTGCATTCTATGTTCTAAATTCTATATTCAGAATTCTGCATTCTATAGTCTATATTTTGTGTCCTGCATTCCATGTTATAAATTCTGGGTTCTGTATTCTGTTTTTCATATACTATACTCTGTGTTCTACATACTATATTCTGCATTCCGAATTCTATTTTCTATATTCTGTGTTCTACATTCTATGTTCTAAATTCTATATTCAGTATTCTGTATTCTAAATTCTAAATTCTGTGTTCTGCATTCCATGTTCTAAATTCTTGGTTCTATATTCTCTACAGTATACTATATTTTATGTTTTTCATTCTATATTCTACATACTATATGCTGCATTCCGTTTTATATATGTTATATTATGTGTTCTACATTCTGTATTCTAAATTCTATATTCTGTATTCTGTATTCTATATTCTAAATTCTGTGTTCTGCATTTCATGTTCTAAATCCTGGGTTCTATATTCTCTATTCTATATTCTGTGTTTTGTGTTCTACATTCTATATTCTAAATTCTATATTCAGTATTCTTTATTCTATGTTCTAAATTCTATGTTCTGCATTCTATGTTCTGTATTCTATATTCAGTATTCTGTATTCTATATTCTAAATTCTGTGTTCTGCATTCCATGTTCTATATTCTGGGTTCTATATACTCTATTCTATATTCTATATTGTGTGTTCTTCATTCCATAATCAACATACTAAATTTTGCATTCCGTATCCTATATTCTAAATTCTGTGTTCTAAATTCTAAATTCTAAATTTTATAATCAGTATTCTGTTTTCTATATCCTAAATTCTGTGTTCTGCATTCCATGTTCTATATTCTAATTTCAGTATTCTATATTCTATATCTAAATTCTGTGTTCTGCATTCTATGATCTAAATTCTATATTCAGTATTCTGTATTCTATATTCTAAATTCTGTGTTCTGAATTCCATGTTCTAAATTTTGGGTTCTGTATTCTCTACTCTATATACTAAAATCCGTGTTCTGCATTCTATGTTCTAAATTCTTTATTCAGTATTTTGTATTCAATATTCTAAAGTCTGTCTTCTGCATTCCATGTCCTAAATTTTGGGTTCTGTATTCTGTTTTCCATATTCTATATTTTGTGTTCTACATTCTATATTCTAAATTCTATATTCCGTATTCTATATTCTACATTATAAATTCTGTGTTCTGCATTCCATGATCAAAATTCTGGCTTCTGTATTCTCTTTTATATATCCTATATTTTGTGTTGTTCTTTCTATATTCCACATTCCATATTCTGCATACTGTATTCTATATTTTATATTCTGTGTTTTACATTCTATATTCGAAATTCTATATTCAGTATTCATTATTCTATATTCTAAACTCTGTTTTCTGCATTCCATGTTCTAAATTCTGAGTTCTATATTCTCTACTCTATTCTATATTGTGTTTTTTCATTCTATATTCTGCATACTGTAGTCGGCATTCCGTATTCTATATTCTATATTATGTGTTCTTCATTCTATATTCGAAATTATATATTCAGTATCCTGTATTCTATATTCTATATTTTGTGTTCTACATTCTATATTCTAAATTCTATAACCAGTATTCTTTATTCTATATTCTAAATTCTGTGTTGTACATTCCATGTTCTAAATTCTGGGTTCAATATTCTTTATTCTATTTTCAATATTCTGTGTTATTCATTCTATATTCTAAATTCTATATTCAGTATTCTGTATTCTATATCCTAAATTCTGTGTTCTGCATTCCATGTTCAAAATTCTGTGGTCTATATTCTCCTTTCTAAATTCTATATTGCGTGTTCTTCATTCTATACTCTACATACTTTATTTTGCATTCTGTATACTCTATGCTAAATTCTGTGTTCTAAATTCTAAATTTTAATTCTATATTCAGTATTCTATATTCTATATACTTAATTCTTTGTTCTGCATTCTATGTTCTAAATTCTATATTCAGTATTCTGTATTCTATTTTATAATTTCATTGTTCTGAATATCATGTTCTTAATTCTGGATTCTATATTCTATATTCTGTGTTCTACATTTTACATTCTAAATCCTATATTCAGTATTCTGTATTCTATAGTCTAAATTCTGTCTTCTGCATTCAATATTCTAAATTCCATATCCATTATTATGTATTCTATATTCTAAATTCTGTTATCCTCATTCAATATTGTATATTCTGGGCTCTATATTCTCATTTCTATATTCAATATTCTATGTTCGTCAGTCTAAATTCTAAATTCTATATTCAGTATTCTGTATTCTATATTCTAAATTCTGTGTTCTGTGTTCTATATTCAAAATTATATATTCATTATACTGTATTTAATATTCTATATTCTATGTTCTCAATTTCATGTTATAAATTTTGGGTTCTGTATTCTGTTTTCCATAATCTGTATTTTGTTTTCTAAATTCTATATTCTGTATTCTATATTCTGCTTTTCGTATTATATATTGTATATTCTGTGTTCTACATTCTATATTCAAATTTCTAAATTCAGTATTCTGTATTCTATATTCTAAATTCAGTGTCCTGCATTCCATATTCTGAATTCTGGCTTCTATATTCTCTATTCTCTATTCTATATTTTGTGTTCTTCATTCAATATTCCACATTCTATATTCTGCATTCCATATACTATATTCTCTATTCTGTGTTTTACATTCTATATTCTAAATTCTATATTAAGTATTCTGTATTATATAATCTAAATTCTGTATTCTGCATTCCATGTTCTAAATTCTGAGTTCTACATTCTCTTCTCTATTCTATATTTTGTGTTTATCCTTCTATATTCTACATACTATATTCTGCATTCCATATTCTATATTCCATACTATATGCTCTACATTCTGTATTGTAAACTCTATATTCAGTATTTAGTATTCTATATTCTAATTTCTGTGTTCTGCATTATATGTTCTAAATTCAATATTCAGGATTCTGTATTCTATTTTCTAAATTCTGTGTTATGCATTCCATGTTCTAAATTATGGATTGTATATTCTCTATGCTATATTCTATATTCTGTGTTCAAAATTCTATATTCAAAATTCCTTGTTCAGTATTCTGTATTCTATATTCTAAATTCTGTGTTCATCATTCTATGTTCTGCATTCTATATTCATTATTCTGTATTGTATATTCTAAATTTTGTGTTCTGCAATCCATATTCTAAATTCTGGATTCTGAATTCTGTTTTCCATGTTCTATATTCTTGTTCTACATTCTATGTTCTGTATTCTATATTCTGCATTCCGAATTCTACATTCTATATTCTGTGTTCTACATTCTACATTCTAAATTCTATATTAGGTATTCATATTCTATATACTAAATTCTGTGTTCTGCATTCCATCTGCTAAACTCTGGATTCTATATTCTCTATTCTGTATTCTGTGTTCTACATACTATATTCTAAATTCTATATTCAGTATTCTGTATTGTATGTTCTAAATTCTGTGTTTTGCATTCCATGTTCTAAATTCATCGTTCTACATTGTCTATTGTATATTCTATATAGTGTGTTCTTCATTCTATACTCTACATATTTTATTTTGCATTCCGTACACTATATTATATATTCTGTGTTCTGAATACTTAATTCTAAATTATATATTCAGTATTCTATATTCTATATACTAAATTCGGTGTCCTGCATTCCATGCTCTAAATTCTGGGTTCTATATTCTCTATTCTATATTCTGTGTTCTACTCTCTATATTCAAAATTCTATATTCAGTATTCTTTATTCTATATTCTAAATTCTATGTTCTGCATTCCATGTTCTATATTCTATATTCAGTGTTCTGTATTCTATATTCTAAATTCTGTGTTCTGCATTCTATGTTCTAAATTGTATATTCATTATTCTGTATGCTATATTCTAAATTCTGGGTTCTGCTTTTCATGCTCTAATTTCTTGGTTCTGTATTCTGTTTTCCATATTCTATATTCTGTGTTATACGTTCTATATTCTGTTTTCTATGTTCTGCATTCCGTATTCTACATTCTATATTCTGTGTCCTACATTCTATATTCTAATTTCTATATTCAGTATTCATATTCTATATTCAAAATTCTGTGTTCTTCATTCTAATTTCTTAATTCTATATACAGTATTCTGTGTACTATATTCTATATTCTGTGTTCTACATTCTATAATCTATATTCTATATTCAGAATTATGTATTCTATATACTAAATTCTGTGTTCAGCACTCCATTTCTAAATTAAGGTTTCTTTGTTCCATTTTATATATTCTATATTTTGTGTTCTTCATTCTATATTCCAAATTCTATATTCTACATTCCGTATTCCATATTCTATATTCTGTGTTCTTCATTCTATGTTCTAAATTCTATATTCACTATTATGTATTATGTATTCTAAATTCTGTGTTTGCATTCCATGTTCTAAATACTGGATTCTATATTCTGTATTCTGTGTTCTACATTCTATATTCTAAATTCTATATTCAGTATTCTGTATTCTATTTTCTAAATTCTGTGTTGTGCATTCCATGTTCTAATTTCTATATTCAGTATTCTCTATTCTGTATTATAATTCTGTGTTCTACTTTCAATGATCTAAATTCTATATTCAGTAATCTGTATTCTATTTTCTAATTTCTGTGTTCTGCATTCCATGTTATAAATTTTGGGTTCTGAATTCTGTTTTCCATATTCTCTATTCTGTGTTCTACATTGTATATTCTAAATTCTATATTCAGTATTTTGTATTCTATATTATAAATTCTGTGTTCTGCATTCCATTACTAATTTCTAGGTTCTATATTCTCTTTTATATATTCAATACTTTGTGTTCTTCATTCTATATTCTACATTTAATATTCTGCATTCATTTTCTATTTTCTATATTCTGTATTCTAATTTCTATATTCAGTATACTGTATTCAATATTCTGAATTCTGTGTTATACATTCTATGTTCAAAATTTAAAATTCAGTATTCTGTATTCTATGTTTTATACTCTGTGTTCTGCTTTCCATGATCTAAATTCCGACTTCTATATTCTCTTTTATATATTCTTTATTTTGTGTTGATTTTCTATATTCCACATTCTATATTCTGCATTCCGTATTCTATATTATATATTCTGTATTTTTCGTTCTATATTCGAAATTCTTTATTCAGTATTCTGTATTCTATAATTTAAATTCTGCGTTCTGCATTCCATGTTCTATATTCTGGGTTCTATATTCTCTACTCTATTCTATATTGTGTGTTATTCATTCTATATTCTACATACTCTAGTGTGCATTCCGTATTCTATATTCTATATTATGTGTTCTACATTCTATATTCTAAATTCTATATTCTGTATTCTGTATTCTATATTGTAAATTCTGTGTTCTGCATTCCATGTTGTAAATTCTGGGTTCTATATTCTCAATTCTTTATTCTATATTCTGTGTTCTATATTATATATTCTAAATTCTGCATTCAGTATTTTGTATTCTATATTATAAATTCTGTGTTCTGCATTCTATGTTCTAAATTCTATATTCAGTGTTCTGTATTCTATTTTCTAAGTTCTGTGATCTACATTCCATGTTCTAAATTCTGGTTTCTATATTCTCTTTTCTCTATTTTATTCTGTGTTCTTCATTCTATACTGTATATGCTATATTTTGCATTCAGTAACCTATATAATAAAGTTTGAATTTTAAACCTTATTTCTAAATTCTATATTCAGTATTCTATTTTCTATATTCTAAATTATGTGTTCTGCATTCCATGTTCTATATTCTATTTTCAGTATTCTATATTCTATATTCTAAATTCTGTGTTCTGCATTCTATGTTCTAAATTGTATATTCATTATTCTTTATGCTATATTCTAAATTCTGGGTTCTGCTTTTCATGCTCTAATTTCTGGGTTCTGTATTCTGTTTTCCATATTCTATATTCTGTGTTATACATTCTATATTCTGTTTTCTATGTTCTATATTCTGTGTTCTATATTCTATATGCTTAATTCTATATTCAGTATTCATATTCTATTTTCTAAATTCTGTGTTCTGCATTCCATGTGCTAAATTCTGTATTCAAAAATCTGTATTCTATGTTCTGTGTTCTACATTATATATTCTAAATTCTTAATTCAGTATTCTGTATTGTATATTCTAAATTCTGTGTTCTGAATTCCATGTTCTAAATTCTGGGTTCTACATTGTCTATTGTATATTCTATATAGTGTGTTCTTCATTCTATACTCTACGTACTATATTTTGCATTCTGTAGTCTATATTATATATTCTTTGTTCTAAATTTTTAATTCTAAATTCTATGTTCAGTATTCTATATTCTATATACTAATTTCGGTGTTCTGCATTCTACGTTCTAAATTCTATATTCAGTATTCTGCATTCTGTAGTCTATATTTTGTGTTCTGCATTCCATGTTATAAATTCTGGGTTCTGTATTCTTTTTTACATATACTATACTCTGTGTTCTACATACTATATTCTGCATTCCGAATTCTATATTCTATATTCTGTGTTCTAAATTCTATATTCTAAATTCTATATTCAGTATTCTGTATTCTATATTCTAAATTCTGTGTTCTGCATTCCATGTTCTAAATTCTTGGTTCTATATTCTCTACACTATACTATATTTTATGTATTTCATTCTATATTCTACATACTATATGCTGCATTCCGTTTTATATATGTTATATTATGTGTTCTACATTCTGTATTCTAAATTCTATATTCTGTTTTATGTATTCTATATTCTAAATTTTGTGTTCTGCATTTCATGTTCTAAATCCTGGGTTCTATATTCTCTATTCTATATTCTGTGTTCTGTGTTCTACATTCTATATTCTAAATTCTATATTCAGTATTCTTTATTCTATGTTCTAAATTCTATGTTCTGCATTCTATGTTCTATATTCTATATTCAGTATTCTGTATTCTATATTCTAAATTCTGTGTTCTGCATTCCATGTTCTATATTCTGGGTTCTATATACTCTATTCTATATTCTATATTGTGTGTTCTTCATTCCATAATCAACATACTAAATTTTGCATTCCGTATCCTATATTCTAAATTCTGTGTTCTAAATTCTAAATTCTAAATTTTATATTCAGTATTCTGTTTTCTATATCCTAAATTCTGTGTTCTGCATTCCATGTTCTATATTCTAATTTCAGTATTCTATATTCTATATCTAAATTCTGTGTTCTGCATTCTATGATCTAAATTCTATATTCAGTATTCTGTATTCTATATTCTAAATTCTGTGTTCTGAATTCCATGTTCTAAATTTTGGGTTCTGTATTCTCTACTCTATATACTAAAATCCGTGTTCTGCATTCTATGTTCTAAATTCTTTATTCAGTATTTTGTATTCAATATTCTAAAGTCTGTGTTCTGCATTCCATGTCCTAAATTTTGGGTTCTGTATTCTGTTTTCCATATTCTATATTTTGTGTTCTACATTCTATATTCTAAATTCTATATTCCGTATTCTATATTCTACATTCTAAATGCTGTGTTCTGCATTCCATGATCAAAATTCTGGCTTCTGTATTCTCTTTTATATATCCTATGTTTTGTGTTGTTCTTTCTATATTCCACATTCCATATTCTGCATACTGTATTCTATATTTTATATTCTGTGTTTTACATTCTATATTCGAAATTCTATATTCAGTATTCATTATTCTATATGCTAAACTCTGTTTTCTGCATTCCATGTTCTAAATTCTGAGTTCTATATTCTCTACTCTATTCTATATTGTGTTTTTTCATTCTATATTCTGCATACTGTAGTCTGCATTCCGTATTCTATATTCTATATTATGTGTTCTTCATTCTATATTCTAAATTCTATATCCAGTATTCTGTATTCTATATATTTTATTCTGTGTTTTACATGCTATATTATAAATTCTATAACCAGTATTCTGTATTCTATATTCTAAATTCTGTGTTGTACATTCCATGTTCTAAATTCTGGTTTCTATATTCTCTATTCTATATTCTGTGTTATTCATTCTATATTTGAAATTCTATATTCAGTATTCTGTATTCTATATTCTATATTTTGTGTTCTACATTCTATATTCTACATTCTATAACCAGTATTCTGTATTCTATATTCTAAATTCTGTGTTGTACATTCCATGTTCTAAATTCTGGGTTCAATATTCTTTATTCTATTTTCAATATTCTGTGTTATTCATTCTATATTCTAAATTCTATATTCAGTATTCTGTATTCTATATCCTAAATTCTGTGTTCTGCATTCCATGTTCAAAATTCTGTGTTCTATATTCTCCTTTCTAAATTCTATATTGCGTGTTCTTCATTCTATACTCTACATACTATATTTTGCATTCCGTATACTATATGCTAAATTCTGTGTTCTAAATTCTAAATTTTAATTCTATATTCAGTATTCTATATTCTATATACTTAATTCTTTGTTCTGCATTCGATGTTCTAAATTCTATATTCAGTATTCTGTATTCTATTTATAATTTCATTGTTTTGAATTTCATGTTCTAAATTCTGGATTCTATATTCTATATTCTGTGTTCTACATTCTATATGCTTAATTCTATATTCAGTATTCATATTCTATTTTCTTAATTCTGTGTTCTGCATTCCATGTGCTAAATTCTGTATTCTATAATCTGTATTCTATGTTCTGTGTTCTACATTCTGTATTCTAAATTCTTAATTCAGTTTTCTGTATTGTGTATTCTAAATTCTGTTTTCTGAATTACATGTTCTAAATTCTGGGTTCTACATTGTCTATTGTATATTCTATATAGTGTGTTCTTCATTCTATACTCTACGTACTATATTTTGCATTCTGTAATCTATATTATATATTCTTTGTTCTAAATTTTTAATTCAAAATTCTATATTCAGTATTCTATATTCTATATACTAAATTCGGTGTTCTCCATTCTATGTTCTAAATTCTATATTCAGTATTCTGTATTCTATAGTCTATATTTTGTGTTCTGCATTCCATGTTATAAATTCTGGGTTCTGTATTCTGTTTTTCATATACTATACTCTGTGTTCTACATACTATATTCTGCATTCCGAATTCTATATTCTATATTCTGTGTTCTACATTCTATATTCTAAATTCTATATTCAGTATTCTGTATTGTATATTCTAAATTCTGTGTTCTGAATTCCATGTTCTAAATTCTGGGTTCTACATTGTCTATTGTATATTCTATATAGTGTGTTCTTCATTCTATACTCTACGTACTATATTTTGCATTCTGTAGTCTATATTATATATTCTTTCTTCTAAATTTTTAATTCTAAATTCTATGTTCAGTATTCTTTATTCTATATACTTATTTCGGTGTTCTGCATTCTATGTTCTAAATTCTATATTCAGAATTCTGCATTCTATAGTCTATATTTTGTGTCCTGCATTCCATGTTATAAATTCTGGGTTCTGTATTCTGTTTTTCATATACTATACTCTGTGTTCTACATACTATATTCTGCATTCCGAATTATATATACTATATTCTGTGTTCTACATTCTATGTTCTAAATTCTATATTCAGTATTCTGTATTCTAAATTCTAAATTCTGTGTTCTGCATCCCATGTTCTAAATTCTTGGTTCTATATTCTCTACAGTATACTATATTTTATGTTTTTCATTCTATATTCTACATACTATATGCTGCATTCCGTTTTATATATGTTATATTATGTGTTCTACATTCTGTATTCTAAATTCTATATTCTGTATTCTGTATTCTATATTCTAAATTCTGTGTTCTGCATTTCATGTTCTAAATCCTGGGTTCTATATTCTCTATTCTATATTCTGTGTTTTGTGTTCTACATTCTATATTCTAAATTCTATATTCAGTATTCTTTATTCTATGTTCTAAATTCTATGTTCTGCATTCTATGTTCTGTATTCTATATTCAGTATTCTGTATTCTATATTCTAAATTCTGTGTTCTGCATTCCATGTTCTATATTCTGGGTTCTATATACTCTATTCTATATTCTATATTGTGTGTTCTTCATTCCATAATCAACATACTAAATTTTGCATTCCGTATCCTATATTCTAAATTCTGTGTTCTAAATTCTAAATTCTAAATTTTATAATCAGTATTCTGTTTTCTATATCCTAAATTCTGTGTTCTGCATTCCATGTTCTATATTCTAATTTCAGTATTCTATATTCTATATCTAAATTCTGTGTTCTGCATTCTATGATCTAAATTCTATATTCAGTATTCTGTATTCTATATTCTAAATTCTGTGTTCTGCATTCCATGTTCTATATTCTGGGTTCTATATACTCTATTCTATATTCTATATTGTGTGTTCTTCATTCCATAATCAACATACTAAATTTTGCATTCCGTATCCTATATTCTAAATTCTGTGTTCTAAATTCTAAATTCTAAATTTTATAATCAGTATTCTGTTTTCTATATCCTAAATTCTGTGTTCTGCATTCCATGTTCTATATTCTAATTTCAGTATTCTATATTCTATATCTAAATTCTGTGTTCTGCATTCTATGATCTAAATTCTATATTCAGTATTCTGTATTCTATATTCTAAATTCTGTGTTCTGAATTCCATGTTCTAAATTTTGGGTTCTGTATTCTCTACTCTATATACTAAAATCCGTGTTCTGCATTCTATGTTCTAAATTCTTTATTCAGTATTTTGTATTCAATATTCTAAAGTCTGTCTTCTGCATTCCATGTCCTAAATTTTGGGTTCTGTATTCTGTTTTCCATATTCTATATTTTGTGTTCTACATTCTATATTCTAAATTCTATATTCCGTATTCTATATTCTACATTATAAATTCTGTGTTCTGCATTCCATGATCAAAATTCTGGCTTCTGTATTCTCTTTTATATATCCTATATTTTGTGTTGTTCTTTCTATATTCCACATTCCATATTCTGCATACTGTATTCTATATTTTATATTCTGTGTTTTACATTCTATATTCGAAATTCTATATTCAGTATTCATTATTCTATATTCTAAACTCTGTTTTCTGCATTCCATGTTCTAAATTCTGAGTTCTATATTCTCTACTCTATTCTATATTGTGTTTTTTCATTCTATATTCTGCATACTGTAGTCGGCATTCCGTATTCTATATTCTATATTATGTGTTCTTCATTCTATATTCGAAATTATATATTCAGTATCCTGTATTCTATATTCTATATTTTGTGTTCTACATTCTATATTCTAAATTCTATAACCAGTATTCTGTATTCTATATTCTAAATTCTGTGTTGTACATTCCATGTTCTAAATTCTGGGTTCAATATTCTTTATTCTATTTTCAATATTCTGTGTTATTCATTCTATATTCTAAATTCTATATTCAGTATTCTGTATTCTATATCCTAAATTCTGTGTTCTGCATTCCATGTTCAAAATTCTGTGGTCTATATTCTCCTTTCTAAATTCTATATTGCGTGTTCTTCATTCTATACTCTACATACTTTATTTTGCATTCTGTATACTCTATGCTAAATTCTGTGTTCTAAATTCTAAATTTTAATTCTATATTCAGTATTCTATATTCTATATACTTAATTCTTTGTTCTGCATTCTATGTTCTAAATTCTATATTCAGTATTCTGTATTCTATTTTATAATTTCATTGTTCTGAATTTCATGTTCTTAATTCTGGATTCTATATTCTATATTCTGTGTTCTACATTTTACATTCTAAATCCTATATTCAGTATTCTGTATTCTATAGTCTAAATTCTGTCTTCTGCATTCAATATTCTAAATTCCATATCCATTATTATGTATTCTATATTCTAAATTCTGTTATCCTCATTCAATATTGTATATTCTGGGCTCTATATTCTCATTTCTATATTCAATATTCTATGTTCGTCAGTCTAAATTCTAAATTCTATATTCAGTATTCTGTATTCTATATTCTAAATTCTGTGTTCTGTGTTCTATATTCAAAATTATATATTCATTATACTGTATTTAATATTCTATATTCTATGTTCTCAATTTCATGTTATAAATTTTGGGTTCTGTATTCTGTTTTCCATAATCTGTATTTTGTTTTCTAAATTCTATATTCTGTATTCTATATTCTGCTTTTCGTATTATATATTGTATATTCTGTGTTCTACATTCTATATTCAAATTTCTAAATTCAGTATTCTGTATTCTATATTCTAAATTCAGTGTCCTGCATTCCATATTCTGAATTCTGGCTTCTATATTCTCTATTCTCTATTCTATATTTTGTGTTCTTCATTCAATATTCCACATTCTATATTCTGCATTCCATATACTATATTCTCTATTCTGTGTTTTACATTCTATATTCTAAATTCTATATTAAGTATTCTGTATTATATAATCTAAATTCTGTATTCTGCATTCCATGTTCTAAATTCTGAGTTCTACATTCTCTTCTCTATTCTATATTTTGTGTTTATCCTTCTATATTCTACATACTATATTCTGCATTCCATATTCTATATTCCATACTATATGCTCTACATTCTGTATTGTAAACTCTATATTCAGTATTTAGTATTCTATATTCTAATTTCTGTGTTCTGCATTATATGTTCTAAATTCAATATTCAGGATTCTGTATTCTATTTTCTAAATTCTGTGTTATGCATTCCATGTTCTAAATTATGGATTGTATATTCTCTATGCTATATTCTATATTCTGTGTTCAAAATTCTATATTCAAAATTCCTTGTTCAGTATTCTGTATTCTATATTCTAAATTCTGTGTTCATCATTCTATGTTCTGCATTCTATATTCATTATTCTGTATTGTATATTCTAAATTTTGTGTTCTGCAATCCATATTCTAAATTCTGGATTCTGAATTCTGTTTTCCATGTTCTATATTCTTGTTCTACATTCTATGTTCTGTATTCTATATTCTGCATTCCGAATTCTACATTCTATATTCTGTGTTCTACATTCTACATTCTAAATTCTATATTAGGTATTCATATTCTATATACTAAATTCTGTGTTCTGCATTCCATCTGCTAAACTCTGGATTCTATATTCTCTATTCTGTATTCTGTGTTCTACATACTATATTCTAAATTCTATATTCAGTATTCTGTATTGTATGTTCTAAATTCTGTGTTTTGCATTCCATGTTCTAAATTCATCGTTCTACATTGTCTATTGTATATTCTATATAGTGTGTTCTTCATTCTATACTCTACATATTTTATTTTGCATTCCGTACACTATATTATATATTCTGTGTTCTGAATACTTAATTCTAAATTATATATTCAGTATTCTATATTCTATATACTAAATTCGGTGTCCTGCATTCCATGCTCTAAATTCTGGGTTCTATATTCTCTATTCTATATTCTGTGTTCTACTCTCTATATTCAAAATTCTATATTCAGTATTCTTTATTCTATATTCTAAATTCTATGTTCTGCATTCCATGTTCTATATTCTATATTCAGTGTTCTGTATTCTATATTCTAAATTCTGTGTTCTGCATTCTATGTTCTAAATTG
This sequence comes from Vicugna pacos, assembly GCF_048564905.1. NCBI lineage: Eukaryota > Metazoa > Chordata > Mammalia > Artiodactyla > Camelidae > Vicugna > Vicugna pacos. Next base: position 1,819,766 of record NW_027328740.1, read on the forward strand.
TATATTCATTATTCTGTATGCTATATTCTAAATTCTGGGTTCTGCTTTTCATGCTCTAATTTCTTGGTTCTGTATTCTGTTTTCCATATTCTATATTCTGTGTTATACGTTCTATATTCTGTTTTCTATGTTCTGCATTCCGTATTCTACATTCTATATTCTGTGTCCTACATTCTATATTCTAATTTCTATATTCAGTATTCATATTCTATATTCAAAATTCTGTGTTCTTCATTCTAATTTCTTAATTCTATATACAGTATTCTGTGTACTATATTCTATATTCTGTGTTCTACATTCTATAATCTATATTCTATATTCAGAATTATGTATTCTATATACTAAATTCTGTGTTCAGCACTCCATTTCTAAATTAAGGTTTCTTTGTTCCATTTTATATATTCTATATTTTGTGTTCTTCATTCTATATTCCAAATTCTATATTCTACATTCCGTATTCCATATTCTATATTCTGTGTTCTTCATTCTATGTTCTAAATTCTATATTCACTATTATGTATTATGTATTCTAAATTCTGTGTTTGCATTCCATGTTCTAAATACTGGATTCTATATTCTGTATTCTGTGTTCTACATTCTATATTCTAAATTCTATATTCAGTATTCTGTATTCTATTTTCTAAATTCTGTGTTGTGCATTCCATGTTCTAATTTCTATATTCAGTATTCTCTATTCTGTATTATAATTCTGTGTTCTACTTTCAATGATCTAAATTCTATATTCAGTAATCTGTATTCTATTTTCTAATTTCTGTGTTCTGCATTCCATGTTATAAATTTTGGGTTCTGAATTCTGTTTTCCATATTCTCTATTCTGTGTTCTACATTGTATATTCTAAATTCTATATTCAGTATTTTGTATTCTATATTATAAATTCTGTGTTCTGCATTCCATTACTAATTTCTAGGTTCTATATTCTCTTTTATATATTCAATACTTTGTGTTCTTCATTCTATATTCTACATTTAATATTCTGCATTCATTTTCTATTTTCTATATTCTGTATTCTAATTTCTATATTCAGTATACTGTATTCAATATTCTGAATTCTGTGTTATACATTCTATGTTCAAAATTTAAAATTCAGTATTCTGTATTCTATGTTTTATACTCTGTGTTCTGCTTTCCATGATCTAAATTCCGACTTCTATATTCTCTTTTATATATTCTTTATTTTGTGTTGATTTTCTATATTCCACATTCTATATTCTGCATTCCGTATTCTATATTATATATTCTGTATTTTTCGTTCTATATTCGAAATTCTTTATTCAGTATTCTGTATTCTATAATTTAAATTCTGCGTTCTGCATTCCATGTTCTATATTCTGGGTTCTATATTCTCTACTCTATTCTATATTGTGTGTTATTCATTCTATATTCTACATACTCTAGTGTGCATTCCGTATTCTATATTCTATATTATGTGTTCTACATTCTATATTCTAAATTCTATATTCTGTATTCTGTATTCTATATTGTAAATTCTGTGTTCTGCATTCCATGTTGTAAATTCTGGGTTCTATATTCTCAATTCTTTATTCTATATTCTGTGTTCTATATTATATATTCTAAATTCTGCATTCAGTATTTTGTATTCTATATTATAAATTCTGTGTTCTGCATTCTATGTTCTAAATTCTATATTCAGTGTTCTGTATTCTATTTTCTAAGTTCTGTGATCTACATTCCATGTTCTAAATTCTGGTTTCTATATTCTCTTTTCTCTATTTTATTCTGTGTTCTTCATTCTATACTGTATATGCTATATTTTGCATTCAGTAACCTATATAATAAAGTTTGAATTTTAAACCTTATTTCTAAATTCTATATTCAGTATTCTATTTTCTATATTCTAAATTATGTGTTCTGCATTCCATGTTCTATATTCTATTTTCAGTATTCTATATTCTATATTCTAAATTCTGTGTTCTGCATTCTATGTTCTAAATTGTATATTCATTATTCTTTATGCTATATTCTAAATTCTGGGTTCTGCTTTTCATGCTCTAATTTCTGGGTTCTGTATTCTGTTTTCCATATTCTATATTCTGTGTTATACATTCTATATTCTGTTTTCTATGTTCTGCATTCCGTATTCAACATTCTATATTCTGTGTCCTACATTCTATATTCTAATTTCTATATTCAGTATTCATATTCTATATTCAAAATTCTGTGTTCTGCATTCTAATTTCTTAATTCTATATACAGTATTCTGTGTACTATATTCTATATTCTGTGTTCTACATTCTATAATCTATATTCTATATTCAGAATTATGTATTCTATATACTAAATTCTGTGTACAGCACTCCATTTCTAAATTAAGGTTTCTATGTTCCATTTTATATATTCTATATTTTGTGTTCTTCATTCTATATTCCAAATTCTATATTCTACATTACGTATTCCATATTCTATATTCTGTGTTCTACATTCTATATTCTAAATTTTATATTCAGTATTCTGTATTCTATATTCTAAATTCTATGTTCTGCTTTCCATGTTCCAAATTCTGGATTCTATATTCTCTATTCTGTATTCTATATTGTGTGTTGTTCATTCTATACTCTACATACTATATTTTGCATTCCGTAATCTGTATTCTAAATGCTGTGTTCTAAATTCTAAATTCTAAATTCTATATACAGTATTCTGTTTTCTATATTCTATATTCTGTGTTCTGCATTCCATGTTCTATATTCTATTTTCAGTATTCTATATTCTGTATTCTAAATTCTGTGTTCTGCATTCCATGTTCTAAATTCTATATTCACAATTATGTATTATTTATTCTAAATTCTGTGTTTGCATTCCATGTTCTAAATACTGGATTCTATATTCTGTATTCTGTGTTCTACATTCTATATTCTAAATTCTATATTCAGTATTCTGTATTCTATTTTCTAAATTCTGTGTTGTGCATTCCATGTTCTAATTTCTATATTCAGTATTCTCTATTCTGTATTATAATTCTGTGTTCTACTTTCAATGATCTAAATTCTATATTCAGTAATCTGTATTCTATATTCTAATTTCTGTGTTCTGCATTCCATGTTATAAATTTTGGGTTCTGAATTCTGTTTTCCATATTCTCTATTCTGTGTTCTACATTGTATATTCTAAATTCTATATTCAGTATTTTGTATTCTATATTATAAATTCTGTGTTCTGCATTCCATTACTAATTTCTAGGTTCTATATTCTCTTTTATATATTCAATACTTTGTGTTCTTCATTCTATATTCTACATTTTATATTCTGCATTCATTTTCTATATTCTATAATCTGTATTCTAATTTCTATATTCAGTATACTGTATTCAATATTCTGAATTCTGTGTTACACATTCTATGTTCAAAATTTAAAATTCAGTATTCTGTATTCTATGTTTTATACTCTGTGTTCTGCTTTCCATGATCTAAATTCCGACTTCTATATTCTCTTTTATATATTCTTTATTTTGTGTTGATTTTCTATATTCCACATTCTATATTCTGCATTCCGTATTCTATTTTATATATTCTGTATTTTTCGTTCTATATTCGAAATTCTATATTCAGTATTCTGTATTGTATAATCTAAATTCTGCGTTCTGCATTCCATGTTCTATATTCTGGGTTCTATATTCTCTACTCTATTCTATATTGTGTGTTATTCATTCTATATTCTACATACTATAGTGTGCATTCCGTATTCTATATTCTATATTATGTGTTCTACATTCTATATTCTAAATTCTATATTCTGTATTCTGTATTCTATATTGTAAATTCTGTGCTCTGCATTCCATGTTGTAAATTCTGGGTTCTATATTCTCAATTCTTTATTCTATATTCTGTGTTCTATATTATATATTCTAAATTCTGTATTCAGTATTTTGTATTCTATATTATAAATTCTGTGTTCTGCATTCTATGTTCTAAATTCTTTATTCAGTGTTCTGTATTCTAATTTCTAAGTTCTGTGATCTACATTCCATGTTCTAAATTCTGGTTTCTATATTCTCTTTTCTCTATTATATTCTGTGTTCTTCATTCTATACTGTATATGCTATATTTTGCATTCAGTAACCTATATAATAAAGTTTGAATTTTAAACCTTATTTCTAAATTCTATATTCAGTATTCTGTTTTCTATATTCTAAATTATGTGTTCTGCATTCCATGTTCTATATTCTATTTTCAGTATTCTATATTCTATATTCTAAATTCTGTGTTCTGCATTCTATGTTTCAAATTCTATATTCAGTATTCTGTATAGTATATTATAAATTCTGTGTTTGCATCCCATGTTCTATATTCTGGATTCTATATTTTGATTCTATATTCTATATTCTGTGTTCTACATTCTATATTCTAAATTCTATATTCAGTATTTGTATTCTATATTACAAATTCTGTGTTTTGAATTCCATTACTAAATTCTAGGTTCAATATTCTCTTTTATATATTCAATACTTTCTGTTCTTCATCCTATATTTTACATTTTATATTCTGCATTAATTTTCTATATTCTATATTTTGTATTCTAAATTCTATATTCAGTATTCTGTATTCTATATTCTGAATTCTGTGTTCTACATTCTATCTTTAAAATTTAAAATTCAGGATTCTGTATTCTATATTCTATATTCTGTGTTCTGCATTCCATGATCTAAATTCTAACTTCTATATTCTCTTTTATATATTCTATATTTTGTGTTGTTCTTTCTATATTCCACATTCTATATTCTGCATTCCGTATTCTATATTATATATTCTGTGTTTTACATTCTATATTCGAATTTCTATATTCAGTATTCTGTACTCTATAATCTAAATTCTGTGTTCTGAATTCCATGTTCTAAATTCTGGGTTCCATATACACAATTCCATATTCTATATTATGTGTTCTACATTATATATTCTAAATTCTATATATTGTATTCTTTTTTCTATATTCTAAATTCTGTGTTCTGCATTCCATGTTCTAAATTCTATATTCAGTATACTGTATTCTATATTCTAAATTCTGTGTTCTGCATTCTATGTTCTAAATACTATATTCAGTGTTCTGTAATATATTTTCTAAATTCTGTGTTCTACATTCCATGATCTAAATTCTGGATTCTATATTCTCTATTCTATATTCTATATTGTGTGTTCTTCATTCTATACCCTAAAAACTATATTTTGCATTCCGTATTCTATATTCTAAATTTTGAGTTCTAAATTCTAAATTCGAAATTCTATATTCAGTGTTCTGTATTCTATTTTATAAATTCTATGTTCTACATTCCATGTTCTAAATTCTGGATTCTGTATTCTCTATTCTATATTGTGTGTTCTTCATTCTATACTCTAAATACTGTATTTTCCCTTCCGTATTCTATATTCTAAATTTTAAGTTCTAATTTCTAAATTCTAAATTCTACATTCAGTACTCTGTTTTCTATATTCTAAATTCTGCTTTCTGCATCCATTTTCTATATTCTATTTTCAGTATTCTATATTCTAAATTCTAAATTCTGTGTTCTGCATTCTATGTTCTAAATTTTATATTCAGTATTCCGTATGGTACATTCTAAATTCTGTGTTTGCATCCCATGTTCTAAATTCAGGATTATATATTTTCGATTCTATATTCTATATTCTGTGTTCAACATTATATATTCTAAATTCTATATTCAGTATTCGATTTTCTATAGTCTAAAATCTATGTTCTGCATTCTATGTTCTAAATTCTATTTTCAGTATTCTTTATTCTATATTCTAAATTCTATGTTCTGCATTCCATGTTCTATATTCTATATTCAGTATTCTGTATTCTATATTCTAAATTCTGTGTTCTGCATTCTATGTTCTAAATTGTATATTCATTATTCTGTATGCTATATTCTAAATTCTGGGTTCTGCTTTTCATGCTCTAATTTCTGGTTTCTGTATTCTGTTTTCCATATTCTATATTCTGTGTTATACATTCTATATTCTGTTTTCTATGTTCTGCATTCCGTATTCAACATTCTATATTCTGTGTCCTACATTCTATATTCTAATTTCTATATTCAGTATTCATATTGTATATTCAAAATTCTGTGTTCTGCATTCTAATTTCTTAATTCTATATACAGTATTCTGTGTACTATATTCTATATTCTGTGTTCTACATTCTATAATCTATATTCTATATTCAGAATTATGTATTCTATATACTAAATTCTGTGTACAGCACTCCATTTCTAAATTAAGGTTTCTATGTTCCATTTTATATATTCTATATTTTGTGTTCTTCATTCTATATTCCAAATTCTATATTCTACATTCCGTATTCCATATTCTATATTCTGTGTTCTACATTCTATATTCTAAATTTTATATTCAGTATTCTGTATTCTATATTCTAAATTCTATGTTCTGCTTTCCATGTTCCAAATTCTGGATTCTATATTCTCTATTCTGTATTCTATATTGTGTGTTGTTCATTCTATACTCTACATACTATATTTTGCATTCCGTAATCTGTATTCTAAATGCTGTGTTCTAAATTCTAAATTCTAAATTCTATATACAGTATTCTGTTTTCTATATTCTATATTCTGTGTTCTGCATTCCATGTTCTATATTCTATTTTCAGTATTCTATATTCTGTATTCTAAATTCTGTGTTCTGCATTCTATGTTCTAAATTCTATATTCACTATTATGCATTATGTATTCTAAATTCTGTGTTTGCATTCCATGTTCTAAATACTGGATTCTATATTCTGTATTCTGTGTTCTACATTCTATATTCTAAATTCTATATTCAGTATTCTGTATTCTATTTTCTAAATTCTGTGTTGTGCATTCCATGTTCTAATTTCTATATTCAGTATTCTCTATTCTGTATTATAATTCTGTGTTCTACTTTCAATGATCTAAATTCTATATTCAGTAATCTGTATTCTATATTCTAATTTCTGTGTTCTGCATTCCATGTTATAAATTTTGGGTTCTGAATTCTGTTTTCCATATTCTCTATTCTGTGTTCTACATTGTATATTCTAAATTCTATATTCAGTATTTTGTATTCTATATTATAAATTCTGTGTTCTGCATTCCATTACTAATTTCTAGGTTCTATATTCTCTTTTATATATTCAATACTTTGTGTTCTTCATTCTATATTCTACATTTTATATTCTGCATTCATTTTCTATATTCTATATTCTGTATTCTAATTTCTATATTCAGTATACTGTATTCAATAATCTGAATTCTGTGTTCTACATTCTATGTTCAAAATTCTATATTCAGAATTCGGTATTCTATATTCTAAATTCTGTGTTCAGCATTCCATACTCTAAATTCTGTGTTCTATATTCCCTATATTCTATTCTATATTGTGTTCTTCATTCTATACTCTACATACTATATTTTGCATTCCGATTCTATATTCTAAATTCTGAGTTCTTAATTTTAATTCTAAATTCTATATTCAGTATTCTGTTTTCTATATTCTAAATTCTGTTTTCTGCATTCCATGTTCTATATTCTATTTTCAGTATTCTATATTCTATAATCTAAATTCTGTGTTCTGCATTCTATATTCTAAATTCTGTATTCAGTATTCTGTATTCTATATTCTAAATTCTGTGTTCTGCATTCCATATTCTAAATTCTGGGTTCTGTATTCTGTTTTCCATGTTCTATATTCTGTGTTCTATATTCTATATGCTTAATTCTATATTCAGTATTCATATTCTATTTTCTAAATTCTGTGTTCTGCATTCCATGTGCTAAATTCTGTATTCAAAAATCTGTATTCTATGTTCTGTGTTCTACATTATATATTCTAAATTCTTAATTCAGTATTCTGTATTGTATATTCTAAATTCTGTGTTCTGAATTCCATGTTCTAAATTCTGGGTTCTACATTGTCTATTGTATATTCTATATAGTGTGTTCTTCATTCTATACTCTACGTACTATATTTTGCATTCTGTAGTCTATATTATATATTCTTTGTTCTAAATTTTTAATTCTAAATTCTATGTTCAGTATTCTATATTCTATATACTAATTTCGGTGTTCTGCATTCTACGTTCTAAATTCTATATTCAGTATTCTGCATTCTGTAGTCTATATTTTGTGTTCTGCATTCCATGTTATAAATTCTGGGTTCTGTATTCTTTTTTACATATACTATACTCTGTGTTCTACATACTATATTCTGCATTCCGAATTCTATATTCTATATTCTGTGTTCTAAATTCTATATTCTAAATTCTATATTCAGTATTCTGTATTCTATATTCTAAATTCTGTGTTCTGCATTCCATGTTCTAAATTCTTGGTTCTATATTCTCTACACTATACTATATTTTATGTATTTCATTCTATATTCTACATACTATATGCTGCATTCCGTTTTATATATGTTATATTATGTGTTCTACATTCTGTATTCTAAATTCTATATTCTGTTTTATGTATTCTATATTCTAAATTTTGTGTTCTGCATTTCATGTTCTAAATCCTGGGTTCTATATTCTCTATTCTATATTCTGTGTTCTGTGTTCTACATTCTATATTCTAAATTCTATATTCAGTATTCTTTATTCTATGTTCTAAATTCTATGTTCTGCATTCTATGTTCTATATTCTATATTCAGTATTCTGTATTCTATATTCTAAATTCTGTGTTCTGCATTCCATGTTCTATATTCTGGGTTCTATATACTCTATTCTATATTCTATATTGTGTGTTCTTCATTCCATAATCAACATACTAAATTTTGCATTCCGTATCCTATATTCTAAATTCTGTGTTCTAAATTCTAAATTCTAAATTTTATAATCAGTATTCTGTTTTCTATATCCTAAATTCTGTGTTCTGCATTCCATGTTCTATATTCTAATTTCAGTATTCTATATTCTATATCTAAATTCTGTGTTCTGCATTCTATGATCTAAATTCTATATTCAGTATTCTGTATTCTATATTCTAAATTCTGTGTTCTGAATTGCATGTTCTAAATTTTGGGTTCTGTATTCTCTACTCTATATACTAAAATCCGTGTTCTGCATTCTATGTTCTAAATTCTTTATTCAGTATTTTGTATTCAATATTCTAAAGTCTGTGTTCTGCATTCCATGTCCTAAATTTTGGGTTCTGTATTCTGTTTTCCATATTCTATATTTTGTGTTCTACATTCTATATTCTAAATTCTATATTCCGTATTCTATATTCTACATTCTAAATGCTGTGTTCTGCATTCCATGATCAAAATTCTGGCTTCTGTATTCTCTTTTATATATCCTATGTTTTGTGTTGTTCTTTCTATATTCCACATTCCATATTCTGCATACTGTATTCTATATTTTATATTCTGTGTTTTACATTCTATATTCGAAATTCTATATTCAGTATTCATTATTCTATATGCTAAACTCTGTTTTCTGCATTCCATGTTCTAAATTCTGAGTTCTATATTCTCTACTCTATTCTATATTGTGTTTTTTCATTCTATATTCTGCATACTGTAGTCTGCATTCCGTATTCTATATTCTATATTATGTGTTCTTCATTCTATATTCTAAATTCTATATCCAGTATTCTGTATTCTATATATTTTATTCTGTGTTTTACATGCTATATTATAAATTCTATAACCAGTATTCTGTATTCTATATTCTAAATTCTGTGTTGTACATTCCATGTTCTAAATTCTGGTTTCTATATTCTCTATTCTATATTCTGTGTTATTCATTCTATATTTGAAATTCTATATTCAGTATTCTGTATTCTATATTCTATATTTTGTGTTCTACATTCTATATTCTACATTCTATAACCAGTATTCTGTATTCTATATTCTAAATTCTGTGTTGTACATTCCATGTTCTAAATTCTGGGTTCAATATTCTTTATTCTATTTTCAATATTCTGTGTTATTCATTCTATATTCTAAATTCTATATTCAGTATTCTGTATTCTATATCCTAAATTCTGTGTTCTGCATTCCATGTTCAAAATTCTGTGTTCTATATTCTCCTTTCTAAATTCTATATTGCGTGTTCTTCATTCTATACTCTACATACTATATTTTGCATTCCGTATACTATATGCTAAATTCTGTGTTCTAAATTCTAAATTTTAATTCTATATTCAGTATTCTATATTCTATATACTTAATTCTTTGTTCTGCATTCGATGTTCTAAATTCTATATTCAGTATTCTGTATTCTATTTATAATTTCATTGTTTTGAATTTCATGTTCTAAATTCTGGATTCTATATTCTATATTCTGTGTTCTACATTCTATATGCTTAATTCTATATTCAGTATTCATATTCTATTTTCTTAATTCTGTGTTCTGCATTCCATGTGCTAAATTCTGTATTCTATAATCTGTATTCTATGTTCTGTGTTCTACATTCTGTATTCTAAATTCTTAATTCAGTTTTCTGTATTGTATATTCTAAATTCTGTTTTCTGAATTACATGTTCTAAATTCTGGGTTCTACATTGTCTATTGTATATTCTATATAGTGTGTTCTTCATTCTATACTCTACGTACTATATTTTGCATTCTGTAATCTATATTATATATTCTTTGTTCTAAATTTTTAATTCAAAATTCTATATTCAGTATTCTATATTCTATATACTAAATTCGGTGTTCTCCATTCTATGTTCTAAATTCTATATTCAGTATTCTGTATTCTATAGTCTATATTTTGTGTTCTGCATTCCATGTTATAAATTCTGGGTTCTGTATTCTGTTTTTCATATACTATACTCTGTGTTCTACATACTATATTCTGCATTCCGAATTCTATATTCTATATTCTGTGTTCTACATTCTATATTCTAAATTCTATATTCAGTATTCTGTATTGTATATTCTAAATTCTGTGTTCTGAATTCCATGTTCTAAATTCTGGGTTCTACATTGTCTATTGTATATTCTATATAGTGTGTTCTTCATTCTATACTCTACGTACTATATTTTGCATTCTGTAGTCTATATTATATATTCTTTCTTCTAAATTTTTAATTCTAAATTCTATGTTCAGTATTCTTTATTCTATATACTTATTTCGGTGTTCTGCATTCTATGTTCTAAATTCTATATTCAGAATTCTGCATTCTATAGTCTATATTTTGTGTCCTGCATTCCATGTTATAAATTCTGGGTTCTGTATTCTGTTTTTCATATACTATACTCTGTGTTCTACATACTATATTCTGCATTCCGAATTATATATACTATATTCTGTGTTCTACATTCTATGTTCTAAATTCTATATTCAGTATTCTGTATTCTAAATTCTAAATTCTGTGTTCTGCATTCCATGTTCTAAATTCTTGGTTCTATATTCTCTACAGTATACTATATTTTATGTTTTTCATTCTATATTCTACATACTATATGCTGCATTCCGTTTTATATATGTTATATTATGTGTTCTACATTCTGTATTCTAAATTCTATATTCTGTATTCTGTATTCTATATTCTAAATTCTGTGTTCTGCATTTCATGTTCTAAATCCTGGGTTCTATATTCTCTATTCTATATTCTGTGTTTTGTGTTCTACATTCTATATTCTAAATTCTATATTCAGTATTCTTTATTCTATGTTCTAAATTCTATGTTCTGCATTCTATGTTCTGTATTCTATATTCAGTATTCTGTATTCTATATTCTAAATTCTGTGTTCTGCATTCCATGTTCTATATTCTGGGTTCTATATACTCTATTCTATATTCTATATTGTGTGTTCTTCATTCCATAATCAACATACTAAATTTTGCATTCCGTATCCTATATTCTAAATTCTGTGTTCTAAATTCTAAATTCTAAATTTTATAATCAGTATTCTGTTTTCTATATCCTAAATTCTGTGTTCTGCATTCCATGTTCTATATTCTAATTTCAGTATTCTATATTCTATATCTAAATTCTGTGTTCTGCATTCTATGATCTAAATTCTATATTCAGTATTCTGTATTCTATATTCTAAATTCTGTGTTCTGAATTGCATGTTCTAAATTTTGGGTTCTGTATTCTCTACTCTATATACTAAAATCCGTGTTCTGCATTCTATGTTCTAAATTCTTTATTCAGTATTTTGTATTCAATATTCTAAAGTCTGTCTTCTGCATTCCATGTCCTAAATTTTGGGTTCTGTATTCTGTTTTCCATATTCTATATTTTGTGTTCTACATTCTATATTCTAAATTCTATATTCCGTATTCTATATTCTACATTATAAATTCTGTGTTCTGCATTCCATGATCAAAATTCTGGCTTCTGTATTCTCTTTTATATATCCTATATTTTGTGTTGTTCTTTCTATATTCCACATTCCATATTCTGCATACTGTATTCTATATTTTATATTCTGTGTTTTACATTCTATATTCGAAATTCTATATTCAGTATTCATTATTCTATATTCTAAACTCTGTTTTCTGCATTCCATGTTCTAAATTCTGAGTTCTATATTCTCTACTCTATTCTATATTGTGTTTTTTCATTCTATATTCTGCATACTGTAGTCGGCATTCCGTATTCTATATTCTATATTATGTGTTCTTCATTCTATATTCGAAATTATATATTCAGTATCCTGTATTCTATATTCTATATTTTGTGTTCTACATTCTATATTCTAAATTCTATAACCAGTATTCTGTATTCTATATTCTAAATTCTGTGTTGTACATTCCATGTTCTAAATTCTGGGTTCAATATTCTTTATTCTATTTTCAATATTCTGTGTTATTCATTCTATATTCTAAATTCTATATTCAGTATTCTGTATTCTATATCCTAAATTCTGTGTTCTGCATTCCATGTTCAAAATTCTGTGGTCTATATTCTCCTTTCTAAATTCTATATTGCGTGTTCTTCATTCTATACTCTACATACTTTATTTTGCATTCTGTATACTCTATGCTAAATTCTGTGTTCTAAATTCTAAATTTTAATTCTATATTCAGTATTCTATATTCTATATACTTAATTCCTTGTTCTGCATTCTATGTTCTAAATTCTATATTCAGTATTCTGTATTCTATTTTATAATTTCATTGTTCTGAATTTCATGTTCTTAATTCTGGATTCTATATTCTATATTCTGTGTTCTATATTTTACATTCTAAATCCTATATTCAGTATTCTGTATTCTGTAGTCTAAATTCTGTCTTCTGCATTCAATATTCTAAATTCCATATCCATTATTATGTATTCTATATTCTAAATTCTGTTATCCTCATTCAATATTGTATATTCTGGGCTCTATATTCTCATTTCTATATTCAATATTCTATGTTCGTCAGTCTAAATTCTAAATTCTATATTCAGTATTCTGTATTCTATATTCTAAATTCTGTGTTCTGTGTTCTATATTCAAAATTATATATTCATTATACTGTATTTAATATTCTATATTCTATGTTCTCAATTTCATGTTATAAATTTTGGGTTCTGTATTCTGTTTTCCATAATCTGTATTTTGTTTTCTAAATTCTATATTCTGTATTCTATATTCTGCTTTTCGTATTATATATTGTATATTCTGTGTTCTACATTCTATATTCAAATTTCTAAATTCAGTATTCTGTATTCTATATTCTAAATTCAGTGTCCTGCATTCCATATTCTGAATTCTGGCTTCTATATTCTCTATTCTCTATTCTATATTTTGTGTTCTTCATTCAATATTCCACATTCTATATTCTGCATTCCATATACTATATTCTCTATTCTGTGTTTTACATTCTATATTCTAAATTCTATATTAAGTATTCTGTATTATATAATCTAAATTCTGTATTCTGCATTCCATGTTCTAAATTCTGAGTTCTACATTCTCTTCTCTATTCTATATTTTGTGTTTATCCTTCTATATTCTACATACTATATTCTGCATTCCATATTCTATATTCCATACTATATGCTCTACATTCTGTATTGTAAACTCTATATTCAGTATTTAGTATTCTATATTCTAATTTCTGTGTTCTGCATTATATGTTCTAAATTCAATATTCAGGATTCTGTATTCTATTTTCTAAATTCTGTGTTATGCATTCCATGTTCTAAATTATGGATTGTATATTCTCTATGCTATATTCTATATTCTGTGTTCAAAATTCTATATTCAAAATTCCTTGTTCAGTATTCTGTATTCTATATTCTAAATTCTGTGTTCATCATTCTATGTTCTGCATTCTATATTCATTATTCTGTATTGTATATTCTAAATTTTGTGTTCTGCAATCCATATTCTAAATTCTGGATTCTGAATTCTGTTTTCCATGTTCTATATTCTTGTTCTACATTCTATGTTCTGTATTCTATATTCTGCATTCCGAATTCTACATTCTATATTCTGTGTTCTACATTCTACATTCTAAATTCTATATTAGGTATTCATATTCTATATACTAAATTCTGTGTTCTGCATTCCATCTGCTAAACTCTGGATTCTATATTCTCTATTCTGTATTCTGTGTTCTACATACTATATTCTAAATTCTATATTCAGTATTCTGTATTGTATGTTCTAAATTCTGTGTTTTGCATTCCATGTTCTAAATTCATCGTTCTACATTGTCTATTGTATATTCTATATAGTGTGTTCTTCATTCTATACTCTACATATTTTATTTTGCATTCCGTACACTATATTATATATTCTGTGTTCTGAATACTTAATTCTAAATTATATATTCAGTATTCTATATTCTATATACTAAATTCGGTGTCCTGCATTCCATGCTCTAAATTCTGGGTTCTATATTCTCTATTCTATATTCTGTGTTCTACTCTCTATATTCAAAATTCTATATTCAGTATTCTTTATTCTATATTCTAAATTCTATGTTCTGCATTCCATGTTCTATATTCTATATTCAGTGTTCTGTATTCTATATTCTAAATTCTGTGTTCTGCATTCTATGTTCTAAATTGTATATTCATTATTCTGTATGCTATATTCTAAATTCTGGGTTCTGCTTTTCATGCTCTAATTTCTTGGTTCTGTATTCTGTTTTCCATATTCTATATTCTGTGTTATACGTTCTATATTCTGTTTTCTATGTTCTGCATTCCGTATTCTACATTCTATATTCTGTGTCCTACATTCTATATTCTAATTTCTATATTCAGTATTCATATTCTATATTCAAAATTCTGTGTTCTTCATTCTAATTTCTTAATTCTATATACAGTATTCTGTGTACTATATTCTATATTCTGTGTTCTACATTCTATAATCTATATTCTATATTCAGAATTATGTATTCTATATACTAAATTCTGTGTTCAGCACTCCATTTCTAAATTAAGGTTTCTTTGTTCCATTTTATATATTCTATATTTTGTGTTCTTCATTCTATATTCCAAATTCTATATTCTACATTCCGTATTCCATATTCTATATTCTGTGTTCTTCATTCTATGTTCTAAATTCTATATTCACTATTATGTATTATGTATTCTAAATTCTGTGTTTGCATTCCATGTTCTAAATACTGGATTCTATATTCTGTATTCTGTGTTCTACATTCTATATTCTAAATTCTATATTCAGTATTCTGTATTCTATTTTCTAAATTCTGTGTTGTGCATTCCATGTTCTAATTTCTATATTCAGTATTCTCTATTCTGTATTATAATTCTGTGTTCTACTTTCAATGATCTAAATTCTATATTCAGTAATCTGTATTCTATTTTCTAATTTCTGTTTTCTGCATTCCATGTTATAAATTTTGGGTTCTGAATTCTGTTTTCCATATTCTCTATTCTGTGTTCTACATTGTATATTCTAAATTCTATATTCAGTATTTTGTATTCTATATTATAAATTCTGTGTTCTGCATTCCATTACTAATTTCTAGGTTCTATATTCTCTTTTATATATTCAATACTTTGTGTTCTTCATTCTATATTCTACATTTTATATTCTGCATTCATTTTCTATTTTCTATATTCTGTATTCTAATTTCTATATTCAGTATACTGTATTCAATATTCTGAATTCTGTGTTATACATTCTATGTTCAAAATTTAAAATTCAGTATTCTGTATTCTATGTTTTATACTCTGTGTTCTGCTTTCCATGATCTAAATTCCGACTTCTATATTCTCTTTTATATATTCTTTATTTTGTGTTGATTTTCTATATTCCACATTCTATATTCTGCATTCCGTATTCTATATTATATATTCTGTATTTTTCGTTCTATATTCGAAATTCTTTATTCAGTATTCTGTATTCTATAATTTAAATTCTGTGTTCTGCATTCCATGTTCTATATTCTGGGTTCTATATTCTCTACTCTATTCTATATTGTGTGTTATTCATTCTATATTCTACATACTCTAGTGTGCATTCCGTATTCTATATTCTATATTATGTGTTCTACATTCTATATTCTAAATTCTATATTCTGTATTCTGTATTCTATATTGTAAATTCTGTGTTCTGCATTCCATGTTGTAAATTCTGGGTTCTATATTCTCAATTCTTTATTCTATATTCTGTGTTCTATATTATATATTCTAAATTCTGCATTCAGTATTTTGTATTCTATATTATAAATTCTGTGTTCTGCATTCTATGTTCTAAATTCTATATTCAGTGTTCTGTATTCTATTTTCTAAGTTCTGTGATCTACATTCCATGTTCTAAATTCTGGTTTCTATATTCTCTTTTCTCTATTTTATTCTGTGTTCTTCATTCTATACTGTATATGCTATATTTTGCATTCAGTAACCTATATAATAAAGTTTGAATTTTAAACCTTATTTCTAAATTCTATATTCAGTATTCTATTTTCTATATTCTAAATTATGTGTTCTGCATTCCATGTTCTATATTCTATTTTCAGTATTCTATATTCTATATTCTAAATTCTGTGTTCTGCATTCTATGTTCTAAATTGTATATTCATTATTCTTTATGCTATAATCTAAATTCTGGGTTCTGCTTTTCATGCTCTAATTTCTGGGTTCTGTATTCTGTTTTCCATATTCTATATTCTGTGTTATACATTCTATATTCTGTTTTCTATGTTCTGCATTCCGTATTCAACATTCTATATTCTGTGTCCTACATTCTATATTCTAATTTCTATATTCAGTATTCATATTCTATATTCAAAATTCTGTGTTCTGCATTCTAATTTCTTAATTCTATATACAGTATTCTGTGTACTATATTCTATATTCTGTGTTCTACATTCTATAATCTATATTCTATATTCAGAATTATGTATTCTATATACTAAATTCTGTGTACAGCACTCCATTTCTAAATTAAGGTTTCTATGTTCCATTTTATATATTCTATATTTTGTGTTCTTCATTCTATATTCCAAATTCTATATTCTACATTACGTATTCCATATTCTATATTCTGTGTTCTACATTCTATATTCTAAATTTTATATTCAGTATTCTGTATTCTATATTCTAAATTCTATGTTCTGCTTTCCATGTTCCAAATTCTGGATTCTATATTCTCTATTCTGTATTCTATATTGTGTGTTGTTCATTCTATACTCTACATACTATATTTTGCATTCCGTAATCTGTATTCTAAATGCTGTGTTCTAAATTCTAAATTCTAAATTCTATATACAGTATTCTGTTTTCTATATTCTATATTCTGTGTTCTGCATTCCATGTTCTATATTCTATTTTCAGTATTCTATATTCTGTATTCTAAATTCTGTGTTCTGCATTCCATGTTCTAAATTCTATATTCACAATTATGTATTATTTATTCTAAATTCTGTGTTTGCATTCCATGTTCTAAATACTGGATTCTATATTCTGTATTCTGTGTTCTACATTCTATATTCTAAATTCTATATTCAGTATTCTGTATTCTATTTTCTAAATTCTGTGTTGTGCATTCCATGTTCTAATTTCTATATTCAGTATTCTCTATTCTGTATTATAATTCTGTGTTCTACTTTCAATGATCTAAATTCTATATTCAGTAATCTGTATTCTATATTCTAATTTCTGTGTTCTGCATTCCATGTTATAAATTTTGGGTTCTGAATTCTGTTTTCCATATTCTCTATTCTGTGTTCTACATTGTATATTCTAAATTCTATATTCAGTATTTTGTATTCTATATTATAAATTCTGTGTTCTGCATTCCATTACTAATTTCTAGGTTCTATATTCTCTTTTATATATTCAATACTTTGTGTTCTTCATTCTATATTCTACATTTTATATTCTGCATTCATTTTCTATATTCTATAATCTGTATTCTAATTTCTATATTCAGTATACTGTATTCAATATTCTGAATTCTGTGTTACACATTCTATGTTCAAAATTTAAAATTCAGTATTCTGTATTCTATGTTTTATACTCTGTGTTCTGCTTTCCATGATCTAAATTCCGACTTCTATATTCTCTTTTATATATTCTTTATTTTGTGTTGATTTTCTATATTCCACATTCTATATTCTGCATTCCGTATTCTATTTTATATATTCTGTATTTTTCGTTCTATATTCGAAATTCTATATTCAGTATTCTGTATTGTATAATCTAAATTCTGCGTTCTGCATTCCATGTTCTATATTCTGGGTTCTATATTCTCTACTCTATTCTATATTGTGTGTTATTCATTCTATATTCTACATACTATAGTGTGCATTCCGTATTCTATATTCTATATTATGTGTTCTACATTCTATATTCTAAATTCTATATTCTGTATTCTGTATTCTATATTGTAAATTCTGTGCTCTGCATTCCATGTTGTAAATTCTGGGTTCTATATTCTCAATTCTTTATTCTATATTCTGTGTTCTATATTATATATTCTAAATTCTGTATTCAGTATTTTGTATTCTATATTATAAATTCTGTGTTCTGCATTCTATGTTCTAAATTCTTTATTCAGTGTTCTGTATTCTAATTTCTAAGTTCTGTGATCTACATTCCATGTTCTAAATTCTGGTTTCTATATTCTCTTTTCTCTATTATATTCTGTGTTCTTCATTCTATACTGTATATGCTATATTTTGCATTCAGTAACCTATATAATAAAGTTTGAATTTTAAACCTTATTTCTAAATTCTATATTCAGTATTCTGTTTTCTATATTCTAAATTATGTGTTCTGCATTCCATGTTCTATATTCTATTTTCAGTATTCTATATTCTATATTCTAAATTCTGTGTTCTGCATTCTATGTTTCAAATTCTATATTCAGTATTCTGTATAGTATATTATAAATTCTGTGTTTGCATCCCATGTTCTATATTCTGGATTCTATATTTTGATTCTATATTCTATATTCTGTGTTCTACATTCTATATTCTAAATTCTATATTCAGTATTTGTATTCTATATTACAAATTCTGTGTTTTGAATTCCATTACTAAATTCTAGGTTCAATATTCTCTTTTATATATTCAATACTTTCTGTTCTTCATCCTATATTTTACATTTTATATTCTGCATTAATTTTCTATATTCTATATTTTGTATTCTAAATTCTATATTCAGTATTCTGTATTCTATATTCTGAATTCTGTGTTCTACATTCTATCTTTAAAATTTAAAATTCAGGATTCTGTATTCTACATTCTATATTCTGTGTTCTGCATTCCATGATCTAAATTCTAACTTCTATATTCTCTTTTATATATTCTATATTTTGTGTTGTTCTTTCTATATTCCACATTCTATATTCTGCATTCCGTATTCTATATTATATATTCTGTGTTTTACATTCTATATTCGAATTTCTATATTCAGTATTCTGTACTCTATAATCTAAATTCTGTGTTCTGAATTCCATGTTCTAAATTCTGGGTTCCATATACACAATTCCATATTCTATATTATGTGTTCTACATTATATATTCTAAATTCTATATATTGTATTCTTTTTTCTATATTCTAAATTCTGTGTTCTGCATTCCATGTTCTAAATTCTATATTCAGTATACTGTATTCTATATTCTAAATTCTGTGTTCTGCATTCTATGTTCTAAATACTATATTCAGTGATCTGTAATATATTTTCTAAATTCTGTGTTCTACATTCCATGATCTAAATTCTGGATTCTATATTCTCTATTCTATATTCTATATTGTGTGTTCTTCATTCTATACCCTAAAAACTATATTTTGCATTCCGTATTCTATATTCTAAATTTTGAGTTCTAAATTCTAAATTCGAAATTCTATATTCAGTGTTCTGTATTCTATTTTATAAATTCTATGTTCTACATTCCATGTTCTAAATTCTGGATTCTGTATTCTCTATTCTATATTGTGTGTTCTTCATTCTATACTCTAAATACTGTATTTTCCCTTCCGTATTCTATATTCTAAATTTTAAGTTCTAATTTCTAAATTCTAAATTCTACATTCAGTACTCTGTTTTCTATATTCTAAATTCTGCTTTCTGCATCCATTTTCTATATTCTATTTTCAGTATTCTATATTCTAAATTCTAAATTCTGTGTTCTGCATTCTATGTTCTAAATTTTATATTCAGTATTCCGTATGGTACATTCTAAATTCTGTGTTTGCATCCCATGTTCTAAATTCAGGATTATATATTTTCGATTCTATATTCTATATCCTGTGTTCAACATTATATATTCTAAATTCTATATTCAGTATTCGATTTTCTATAGTCTAAAATCTATGTTCTGCATTCTATGTTCTAAATTCTATTTTCAGTATTCTTTATTCTATATTCTAAATTCTATGTTCTGCATTCCATGTTCTATATTCTATATTCAGTATTCTGTATTCTATATTCTAAATTCTGTGTTCTGCATTCTATGTTCTAAATTGTATATTCATTATTCTGTATGCTATTTTCTAAATTCTGGGTTCTGCTTTTCATGCTCTAATTTCTGGTTTCTGTATTCTGTTTTCCATATTCTATATTCTGTGTTATACATTCTATATTCTGTTTTCTATGTTCTGCATTCCGTATTCAACATTCTATATTCTGTGTCCTACATTCTATATTCTAATTTCTATATTCAGTATTCATATTGTATATTCAAAATTCTGTGTTCTGCATTCTAATTTCTTAATTCTATATACAGTATTCTGTGTACTATATTCTATATTCTGTGTTCTACATTCTATAATCTATATTCTATATTCAGAATTATGTATTCTATATACTAAATTCTGTGTACAGCACTCCATTTCTAAATTAAGGTTTCTATGTTCCATTTTATATATTCTATATTTTGTGTTCTTCATTCTATATTCCAAATTCTATATTCTACATTCCGTATTCCATATTCTATATTCTGTGTTCTACATTCTATATTCTAAATTTTATATTCAGTATTCTGTATTCTATATTCTAAATTCTATGTTCTGCTTTCCATGTTCCAAATTCTGGATTCTATATTCTCTATTCTGTATTCTATATTGTGTGTTGTTCATTCTATACTCTACATACTATATTTTGCATTCCGTAATCTGTATTCTAAATGCTGTGTTCTAAATTCTAAATTCTAAATTCTATATACAGTATTCTGTTTTCTATATTCTATATTCTGTGTTCTGCATTCCATGTTCTATATTCTATTTTCAGTATTCTATATTCTGTATTCTAAATTCTGTGTTCTGCATTCTATGTTCTAAATTCTATATTCACTATTATGCATTATGTATTCTAAATTCTGTGTTTGCATTCCATGTTCTAAATACTGGATTCTATATTCTGTATTCTGTGTTCTACATTCTATATTCTAAATTCTATATTCAGTATTCTGTATTCTATTTTCTAAATTCTGTGTTGTGCATTCCATGTTCTAATTTCTATATTCAGTATTCTCTATTCTGTATTATAATTCTGTGTTCTACTTTCAATGATCTAAATTCTATATTCAGTAATCTGTATTCTATATTCTAATTTCTGTGTTCTGCATTCCATGTTATAAATTTTGGGTTCTGAATTCTGTTTTCCATATTCTCTATTCTGTGTTCTACATTGTATATTCTAAATTCTATATTCAGTATTTTGTATTCTATATTATAAATTCTGTGTTCTGCATTCCATTACTAATTTCTAGGTTCTATATTCTCTTTTATATATTCAATACTTTGTGTTCTTCATTCTATATTCTACATTTTATATTCTGCATTCATTTTCTATATTCTATATTCTGTATTCTAATTTCTATATTCAGTATACTGTATTCAATAATCTGAATTCTGTGTTCTACATTCTATGTTCAAAATTCTATATTCAGAATTCGGTATTCTATATTCTAAATTCTGTGTTCAGCATTCCATACTCTAAATTCTGTGTTCTATATTCCCTATATTCTATTCTATATTGTGTTCTTCATTCTATACTCTACATACTATATTTTGCATTCCGATTCTATATTCTAAATTCTGAGTTCTTAATTTTAATTCTAAATTCTATATTCAGTATTCTGTTTTCTATATTCTAAATTCTGTTTTCTGCATTCCATGTTCTATATTCTATTTTCAGTATTCTATATTCTATAATCTAAATTCTGTGTTCTGCAATCCATGTTCTAAATTCTTTGTTCTGTATTCTGTTTTCCATATTCTATATTCTTTATTCTACATTCTATATACTGTTTTCTATATTCTGCATTCCGTATTCTATATTCTATATTCTGTGTCCTTCATTATATATTCTAAATTGTACATACACTATTCCGTATTCTATATTCTAAATTCTGTGTTCAGCATTCCATTACTTAATTCTAAGTTCTATATTCTATTTTTTATATTCTTTATTTTGTGTTCTTCATTCTATATTCTACAATTTATATTCTGCCTTCATTTTCTATATTCTATGTTCTGTGTTCTATATTCTGTATTCTAAATTCTATATTCAGTTTTCTGTATTCTATATTCTGAATTCTCTGTTCTACATTCTATATTCAAAATTCTAAATTCAGTATTCTGTATTCTATATTCTAAATTCTGTGTTATGATTTCCATGTTCTAAATTCTGAATTCTATATACTCTATTCTATATTCTATATTCTGTGTTCTACATTCTATATTCTAAATTCTGTATTCAGTATTCTGTATTCTATATTCTAAATTCTGTGTTCTGCATTCCATATTCTAAATTCTGGGTTCTGTATTCTGTTTTCCATGTTCTATATTCTGTGTTCTATATTCTATATGCTTAATTCTATATTCAGTATTCATATTCTATTTTCTAAATTCTGTGTTCTGCATTCCATGTGCTAAATTCTGTATTCAAAAATCTGTATTCTATGTTCTGTGTTCTACATTATATATTCTAAATTCTTAATTCAGTATTCTGTATTGTATATTCTAAATTCTGTGTTCTGAATTCCATGTTCTAAATTCTGGGTTCTACATTGTCTATTGTATATTCTATATAGTGTGTTCTTCATTCTATACTCTACGTACTATATTTTGCATTCTGTAGTCTATATTATATATTCTTTGTTCTAAATTTTTAATTCTAAATTCTATGTTCAGTATTCTATATTCTATATACTAATTTCGGTGTTCTGCATTCTACGTTCTAAATTCTATATTCAGTATTCTGCATTCTGTAGTCTATATTTTGTGTTCTGCATTCCATGTTATAAATTCTGGGTTCTGTATTCTTTTTTACATATACTATACTCTGTGTTCTACATACTATATTCTGCATTCCGAATTCTATATTCTATATTCTGTGTTCTAAATTCTATATTCTAAATTCTATATTCAGTATTCTGTATTCTATATTCTAAATTCTGTGTTCTGCATTCCATGTTCTAAATTCTTGGTTCTATATTCTCTACACTATACTATATTTTATGTATTTCATTCTATATTCTACATACTATATGCTGCATTCCGTTTTATATATGTTATATTATGTGTTCTACATTCTGTATTCTAAATTCTATATTCTGTTTTATGTATTCTATATTCTAAATTTTGTGTTCTGCATTTCATGTTCTAAATCCTGGGTTCTATATTCTCTATTCTATATTCTGTGTTCTGTGTTCTACATTCTATATTCTAAATTCTATATTCAGTATTCTTTATTCTATGTTCTAAATTCTATGTTCTGCATTCTATGTTCTATATTCTATATTCAGTATTCTGTATTCTATATTCTAAATTCTGTGTTCTGCATTCCATGTTCTATATTCTGGGTTCTATATACTCTATTCTATATTCTATATTGTGTGTTCTTCATTCCATAATCAACATACTAAATTTTGCATTCCGTATCCTATATTCTAAATTCTGTGTTCTAAATTCTAAATTCTAAATTTTATATTCAGTATTCTGTTTTCTATATCCTAAATTCTGTGTTCTGCATTCCATGTTCTATATTCTAATTTCAGTATTCTATATTCTATATCTAAATTCTGTGTTCTGCATTCTATGATCTAAATTCTATATTCAGTATTCTGTATTCTATATTCTAAATTCTGTGTTCTGAATTCCATGTTCTAAATTTTGGGTTCTGTATTCTCTACTCTATATACTAAAATCCGTGTTCTGCATTCTATGTTCTAAATTCTTTATTCAGTATTTTGTATTCAATATTCTAAAGTCTGTGTTCTGCATTCCATGTCCTAAATTTTGGGTTCTGTATTCTGTTTTCCATATTCTATATTTTGTGTTCTACATTCTATATTCTAAATTCTATATTCCGTATTCTATATTCTACATTCTAAATGCTGTGTTCTGCATTCCATGATCAAAATTCTGGCTTCTGTATTCTCTTTTATATATCCTATGTTTTGTGTTGTTCTTTCTATATTCCACATTCCATATTCTGCATACTGTATTCTATATTTTATATTCTGTGTTTTACATTCTATATTCGAAATTCTATATTCAGTATTCATTATTCTATATGCTAAACTCTGTTTTCTGCATTCCATGTTCTAAATTCTGAGTTCTATATTCTCTACTCTATTCTATATTGTGTTTTTTCATTCTATATTCTGCATACTGTAGTCTGCATTCCGTATTCTATATTCTATATTATGTGTTCTTCATTCTATATTCTAAATTCTATATCCAGTATTCTGTATTCTATATATTTTATTCTGTGTTTTACATGCTATATTATAAATTCTATAACCAGTATTCTGTATTCTATATTCTAAATTCTGTGTTGTACATTCCATGTTCTAAATTCTGGTTTCTATATTCTCTATTCTATATTCTGTGTTATTCATTCTATATTTGAAATTCTATATTCAGTATTCTGTATTCTATATTCTATATTTTGTGTTCTACATTCTATATTCTACATTCTATAACCAGTATTCTGTATTCTATATTCTAAATTCTGTGTTGTACATTCCATGTTCTAAATTCTGGGTTCAATATTCTTTATTCTATTTTCAATATTCTGTGTTATTCATTCTATATTCTAAATTCTATATTCAGTATTCTGTATTCTATATCCTAAATTCTGTGTTCTGCATTCCATGTTCAAAATTCTGTGTTCTATATTCTCCTTTCTAAATTCTATATTGCGTGTTCTTCATTCTATACTCTACATACTATATTTTGCATTCCGTATACTATATGCTAAATTCTGTGTTCTAAATTCTAAATTTTAATTCTATATTCAGTATTCTATATTCTATATACTTAATTCTTTGTTCTGCATTCGATGTTCTAAATTCTATATTCAGTATTCTGTATTCTATTTATAATTTCATTGTTTTGAATTTCATGTTCTAAATTCTGGATTCTATATTCTATATTCTGTGTTCTACATTCTATATGCTTAATTCTATATTCAGTATTCATATTCTATTTTCTTAATTCTGTGTTCTGCATTCCATGTGCTAAATTCTGTATTCTATAATCTGTATTCTATGTTCTGTGTTCTACATTCTGTATTCTAAATTCTTAATTCAGTTTTCTGTATTTTATATTCTAAATTCTGTTTTCTGAATTACATGTTCTAAATTCTGGGTTCTACATTGTCTATTGTATATTCTATATAGTGTGTTCTTCATTCTATACTCTACGTACTATATTTTGCATTCTGTAATCTATATTATATATTCTTTGTTCTAAATTTTTAATTCAAAATTCTATATTCAGTATTCTATATTCTATATACTAAATTCGGTGTTCTCCATTCTATGTTCTAAATTCTATATTCAGTATTCTGTATTCTATAGTCTATATTTTGTGTTCTGCATTCCATGTTATAAATTCTGGGTTCTGTATTCTGTTTTTCATATACTATACTCTGTGTTCTACATACTATATTCTGCATTCCGAATTCTATATTCTATATTCTGTGTTCTACATTCTATATTCTAAATTCTATATTCAGTATTCTGTATTGTATATTCTAAATTCTGTGTTCTGAATTCCATGTTCTAAATTCTGGGTTCTACATTGTCTATTGTATATTCTATATAGTGTGTTCTTCATTCTATACTCTACGTACTATATTTTGCATTCTGTAGTCTATATTATATATTCTTTCTTCTAAATTTTTAATTCTAAATTCTATGTTCAGTATTCTTTATTCTATATACTTATTTCGGTGTTCTGCATTCTATGTTCTAAATTCTATATTCAGAATTCTGCATTCTATAGTCTATATTTTGTGTCCTGCATTCCATGTTATAAATTCTGGGTTCTGTATTCTGTTTTTCATATACTATACTCTGTGTTCTACATACTATATTCTGCATTCCGAATTCTATTTTCTATATTCTGTGTTCTACATTCTATGTTCTAAATTCTATATTCAGTATTCTGTATTCTAAATTCTAAATTCTGTGTTCTGCATTCCATGTTCTAAATTCTTGGTTCTATATTCTCTACAGTATACTATATTTTATGTTTTTCATTCTATATTCTACATACTATATGCTGCATTCCGTTTTATATATGTTATATTATGTGTTCTACATTCTGTATTCTAAATTCTATATTCTGTATTCTGTATTCTATATTCTAAATTCTGTGTTCTGCATTTCATGTTCTAAATCCTGGGTTCTATATTCTCTATTCTATATTCTGTGTTTTGTGTTCTACATTCTATATTCTAAATTCTATATTCAGTATTCTTTATTCTATGTTCTAAATTCTATGTTCTGCATTCTATGTTCTGTATTCTATATTCAGTATTCTGTATTCTATATTCTAAATTCTGTGTTCTGCATTCCATGTTCTATATTCTGGGTTCTATATACTCTATTCTATATTCTATATTGTGTGTTCTTCATTCCATAATCAACATACTAAATTTTGCATTCCGTATCCTATATTCTAAATTCTGTGTTCTAAATTCTAAATTCTAAATTTTATAATCAGTATTCTGTTTTCTATATCCTAAATTCTGTGTTCTGCATTCCATGTTCTATATTCTAATTTCAGTATTCTATATTCTATATCTAAATTCTGTGTTCTGCATTCTATGATCTAAATTCTATATTCAGTATTCTGTATTCTATATTCTAAATTCTGTGTTCTGAATTCCATGTTCTAAATTTTGGGTTCTGTATTCTCTACTCTATATACTAAAATCCGTGTTCTGCATTCTATGTTCTAAATTCTTTATTCAGTATTTTGTATTCAATATTCTAAAGTCTGTCTTCTGCATTCCATGTCCTAAATTTTGGGTTCTGTATTCTGTTTTCCATATTCTATATTTTGTGTTCTACATTCTATATTCTAAATTCTATATTCCGTATTCTATATTCTACATTATAAATTCTGTGTTCTGCATTCCATGATCAAAATTCTGGCTTCTGTATTCTCTTTTATATATCCTATATTTTGTGTTGTTCTTTCTATATTCCACATTCCATATTCTGCATACTGTATTCTATATTTTATATTCTGTGTTTTACATTCTATATTCGAAATTCTATATTCAGTATTCATTATTCTATATTCTAAACTCTGTTTTCTGCATTCCATGTTCTAAATTCTGAGTTCTATATTCTCTACTCTATTCTATATTGTGTTTTTTCATTCTATATTCTGCATACTGTAGTCGGCATTCCGTATTCTATATTCTATATTATGTGTTCTTCATTCTATATTCGAAATTATATATTCAGTATCCTGTATTCTATATTCTATATTTTGTGTTCTACATTCTATATTCTAAATTCTATAACCAGTATTCTGTATTCTATATTCTAAATTCTGTGTTGTACATTCCATGTTCTAAATTCTGGGTTCAATATTCTTTATTCTATTTTCAATATTCTGTGTTATTCATTCTATATTCTAAATTCTATATTCAGTATTCTGTATTCTATATCCTAAATTCTGTGTTCTGCATTCCATGTTCAAAATTCTGTGGTCTATATTCTCCTTTCTAAATTCTATATTGCGTGTTCTTCATTCTATACTCTACATACTTTATTTTGCATTCTGTATACTCTATGCTAAATTCTGTGTTCTAAATTCTAAATTTTAATTCTATATTCAGTATTCTATATTCTATATACTTAATTCTTTGTTCTGCATTCTATGTTCAAATTCTATATTCAGTATTCTGTATTCTATTTTATAATTTCATTGTTCTGAATTTCATGTTCTTAATTCTGGATTCTATATTCTATATTCTGTGTTCTACATTTTACATTCTAAATCCTATATTCAGTATTCTGTATTCTATAGTCTAAATTCTGTCTTCTGCATTCAATATTCTAAATTCCATATCCATTATTATGTATTCTATATTCTAAATTCTGTTATCCTCATTCAATATTGTATATTCTGGGCTCTATATTCTCATTTCTATATTCAATATTCTATGTTCGTCAGTCTAAATTCTAAATTCTATATTCAGTATTCTGTATTCTATATTCTAAATTCTGTGTTCTGTGTTCTATATTCAAAATTATATATTCATTATACTGTATTTAATATTCTATATTCTATGTTCTCAATTTCATGTTATAAATTTTGGGTTCTGTATTCTGTTTTCCATAATCTGTATTTTGTTTTCTAAATTCTATATTCTGTATTCTATATTCTGCTTTTCGTTTTATATATTGTATATTCTGTGTTCTACATTCTATATTCAAATTTCTAAATTCAGTATTCTGTATTCTATATTCTAAATTCAGTGTCCTGCATTCCATATTCTGAATTCTGGCTTCTCTATTCTCTATTCTCTATTCTATATTTTGTGTTCTTCATTCAATATTCCACATTCTATATTCTGCATTCCATATACTATATTCTCTATTCTGTGTTTTACATTCTATATTCTAAATTCTATATTAAGTATTCTGTATTATATAATCTAAATTCTGTATTCTGCATTCCATGTTCTAAATTCTGAGTTCTACATTCTCTTCTCTATTCTATATTTTGTGTTTATCCTTCTATATTCTACATACTATATTCTGCATTCCATATTCTATATTCCATACTATATGCTCTACATTCTGTATTGTAAACTCTATATTCAGTATTTAGTATTCTATATTCTAATTTCTGTGTTCTGCATTATATGTTCTAAATTCAATATTCAGGATTCTGTATTCTATTTTCTAAATTCTGTGTTATGCATTCCATGTTCTAAATTATGGATTGTATATTCTCTATGCTATATTCTATATTCTGTGTTCAAAATTCTATATTCAAAATTCCTTGTTCAGTATTCTGTATTCTATATTCTAAATTCTGTGTTCATCATTCTATGTTCTGCATTCTATATTCATTATTCTGTATTGTATATTCTAAATTTTGTGTTCTGCAATCCATATTCTAAATTCTGGATTCTGAATTCTGTTTTCCATGTTCTATATTCTTGTTCTACATTCTATGTTCTGTATTCTATATTCTGCATTCCGAATTCTACATTCTATATTCTGTGTTCTACATTCTACATTCTAAATTCTATATTAGGTATTCATATTCTATATACTAAATTCTGTGTTCTGCATTCCATCTGCTAAACTCTGGATTCTATATTCTCTATTCTGTATTCTGTGTTCTACATGCTATATTCTAAATTCTATATTCAGTATTCTGTATTGTATGTTCTAAATTCTGTGTTTTGCATTCCATGTTCTAAATTCATCGTTCTACATTGTCTATTGTATATTCTATATAGTGTGTTCTTCATTCTATACTCTACATATTTTATTTTGCATTCCGTACACTATATTATATATTCTGTGTTCTGAATACTTAATTCTAAATTATATATTCAGTATTCTATATTCTATATACTAAATTCGGTGTCCTGCATTCCATGCTCTAAATTCTGGGTTCTATATTCTCTATTCTATATTCTGTGTTCTACTCTCTATATTCAAAATTCTATATTCAGTATTCTTTATTCTATATTCTAAATTCTATGTTCTGCATTCCATGTTCTATATTCTATATTCAGTGTTCTGTATTCTATATTCTAAATTCTGTGTTCTGCATTCTATGTTCTAAATTGTATATTCATTATTCTGTATGCTATATTCTAAATTCTGGGTTCTGCTTTTCATGCTCTAATTTCTTGGTTCTGTATTCTGTTTTCCATATTCTATATTCTGTGTTATACGTTCTATATTCTGTTTTCTATGTTCTGCATTCCGTATTCTACATTCTATATTCTGTGTCCTACATTCTATATTCTAATTTCTATATTCAGTATTCATATTCTATATTCAAAATTCTGTGTTCTTCATTCTAATTTCTTAATTCTATATACAGTATTCTGTGTACTATATTCTATATTCTGTGTTCTACATTCTATAATCTATATTCTATATTCAGAATTATGTATTCTATATACTAAATTCTGTGTTCAGCACTCCATTTCTAAATTAAGGTTTCTTTGTTCCATTTTATATATTCTATATTTTGTGTTCTTCATTCTATATTCCAAATTCTATATTCTACATTCCGTATTCCATATTCTATATTCTGTGTTCTTCATTCTATGTTCTAAATTCTATATTCACTATTATGTATTATGTATTCTAAATTCTGTGTTTGCATTCCATGTTCTAAATACTGGATTCTATATTCTGTATTCTGTGTTCTACATTCTATATTCTAAATTCTATATTCAGTATTCTGTATTCTATTTTCTAAATTCTGTGTTGTGCATTCCATGTTCTAATTTCTATATTCAGTATTCTCTATTCTGTATTATAATTCTGTGTTCTACTTTCAATGATCTAAATTCTATATTCAGTAATCTGTATTCTATTTTCTAATTTCTGTGTTCTGCATTCCATGTTATAAATTTTGGGTTCTGAATTCTGTTTTCCATATTCTCTATTCTGTGTTCTACATTGTATATTCTAAATTCTATATTCAGTATTTTGTATTCTATATTATAAATTCTGTGTTCTGCATTCCATTACTAATTTCTAGGTTCTATATTCTCTTTTATATATTCAATACTTTGTGTTCTTCATTCTATATTCTACATTTTATATTCTGCATTCATTTTCTATTTTCTATATTCTGTATTCTAATTTCTATATTCAGTATACTGTATTCAATATTCTGAATTCTGTGTTATACATTCTATGTTCAAAATTTAAAATTCAGTATTCTGTATTCTATGTTTTATACTCTGTGTTCTGCTTTCCATGATCTAAATTCCGACTTCTATATTCTCTTTTATATATTCTTTATTTTGTGTTGATTTTCTATATTCCACATTCTATATTCTGCATTCCGTATTCTATATTATATATTCTGTATTTTTCGTTCTATATTCGAAATTCTTTATTCAGTATTCTGTATTCTATAATTTAAATTCTGCGTTCTGCATTCCATGTTCTATATTCTGGGTTCTATATTCTCTACTCTATTCTATATTGTGTGTTATTCATTCTATATTCTACATACTCTAGTGTGCATTCCGTATTCTATATTCTATATTATGTGTTCTACATTCTATATTCTAAATTCTATATTCTGTATTCTGTATTCTATATTGTAAATTCTGTGTTCTGCATTCCATGTTGTAAATTCTGGGTTCTATATTCTCAATTCTTTATTCTATATTCTGTGTTCTATATTATATATTCTAAATTCTGCATTCAGTATTTTGTATTCTATATTATAAATTCTGTGTTCTGCATTCTATGTTCTAAATTCTATATTCAGTGTTCTGTATTCTATTTTCTAAGTTCTGTGATCTACATTCCATGTTCTAAATTCTGGTTTCTATATTCTCTTTTCTCTCTTTTATTCTGTGTTCTTCATTCTATACTGTATATGCTATATTTTGCATTCAGTAACCTATATAATAAAGTTTGAATTTTAAACCTTATTTCTAAATTCTATATTCAGTATTCTATTTTCTATATTCTAAATTATGTGTTCTGCATTCCATGTTCTATATTCTATTTTCAGTATTCTATATTCTATATTCTAAATTCTGTGTTCTGCATTCTATGTTCTAAATTGTATATTCATTATTCTTTATGCTATATTCTAAATTCTGGGTTCTGCTTTTCATGCTCTAATTTCTGGGTTCTGTATTCTGTTTTCCATATTCTATATTCTGTGTTATACATTCTATATTCTGTTTTCTATGTTCTGCATTCCGTATTCAACATTCTATATTCTGTGTCCTACATTCTATATTCTAATTTCTATATTCAGTATTCATATTCTATATTCAAAATTCTGTGTTCTGCATTCTAATTTCTTAATTCTATATACAGTATTCTGTGTACTATATTCTATATTCTGTGTTCTACATTCTATAATCTATATTCTATATTCAGAATTATGTATTCTATATACTAAATTCTGTGTACAGCACTCCATTTCTAAATTAAGGTTTCTATGTTCCATTTTATATATTCTATATTTTGTGTTCTTCATTCTATATTCCAAATTCTATATTCTACATTACGTATTCCATATTCTATATTCTGTGTTCTACATTCTATATTCTAAATTTTATATTCAGTATTCTGTATTCTATATTCTAAATTCTATGTTCTGCTTTCCATGTTCCAAATTCTGGATTCTATATTCTCTATTCTGTATTCTATATTGTGTGTTGTTCATTCTATACTCTACATACTATATTTTGCATTCCGTAATCTGTATTCTAAATGCTGTGTTCTAAATTCTAAATTCTAAATTCTATATACAGTATTCTGTTTTCTATATTCTATATTCTGTGTTCTGCATTCCATGTTCTATATTCTATTTTCAGTATTCTATATTCTGTATTCTAAATTCTGTGTTCTGCATTCTATGTTCTAAATTCTATATTCACTATTATGCATTATGTATTCTAAATTCTGTGTTTGCATTCCATGTTCTAAATACTGGATTCTATATTCTGTATTCTGTGTTCTACATTCTATATTCTAAATTCTATATTCAGTATTCTGTATTCTATTTTCTAAATTCTGTGTTGTGCATTCCATGTTCTAATTTCTATATTCAGTATTCTCTATTCTGTATTATAATTCTGTGTTCTACTTTCAATGATCTAAATTCTATATTCAGTAATCTGTATTCTATATTCTAATTTCTGTGTTCTGCATTCCATGTTATAAATTTTGGGTTCTGAATTCTGTTTTCCATATTCTCTATTCTGTGTTCTACATTGTATATTCTAAATTCTATATTCAGTATTTTGTATTCTATATTATAAATTCTGTGTTCTGCATTCCATTACTAATTTCTAGGTTCTATATTCTCTTTTATATATTCAATACTTTGTGTTCTTCATTCTATATTCTACATTTTATATTCTGCATTCATTTTCTATATTCTATAATCTGTATTCTAATTTCTATATTCAGTATACTGTATTCAATATTCTGAATTCTGTGTTACACATTCTATGTTCAAAATTTAAAATTCAGTATTCTGTATTCTATGTTTTATACTCTGTGTTCTGCTTTCCATGATCTAAATTCCGACTTCTATATTCTCTTTTATATATTCTTTATTTTGTGTTGATTTTCTATATTCCACATTCTATATTCTGCATTCCGTATTCTATTTTATATATTCTGTATTTTTCGTTCTATATTCGAAATTCTATATTCAGTATTCTGTATTGTATAATCTAAATTCTGCGTTCTGCATTCCATGTTCTATATTCTGGGTTCTATATTCTCTACTCTATTCTATATTGTGTGTTATTCATTCTATATTCTACATACTATAGTGTGCATTCCGTATTCTATATTCTATATTATGTGTTCTACATTCTATATTCTAAATTCTATATTCTGTATTCTGTATTCTATATTGTAAATTCTGTGCTCTGCATTCCATGTTGTAAATTCTGGGTTCTATATTCTCAATTCTTTATTCTATATTCTGTGTTCTATATTATATATTCTAAATTCTGTATTCAGTATTTTGTATTCTATATTATAAATTCTGTGTTCTGCATTCTATGTTCTAAATTCTTTATTCAGTGTTCTGTATTCTAATTTCTAAGTTCTGTGATCTACATTCCATGTTCTAAATTCTGGTTTCTATATTCTCTTTTCTCTATTATATTCTGTGTTCTTCATTCTATACTGTATATGCTATATTTTGCATTCAGTAACCTATATAATAAAGTTTGAATTTTAAACCTTATTTCTAAATTCTATATTCAGTATTCTGTTTTCTATATTCTAAATTATGTGTTCTGCATTCCATGTTCTATATTCTATTTTCAGTATTCTATATTCTATATTCTAAATTCTGTGTTCTGCATTCTATGTTTCAAATTCTATATTCAGTATTCTGTATAGTATATTATAAATTCTGTGTTTGCATCCCATGTTCTATATTCTGGTTTCTATATTTTGATTCTATATTCTATATTCTGTGTTCTACATTCTATATTCTAAATTCTATATTCAGTATTTGTATTCTATATTACAAATTCTGTGTTTTGAATTCCATTACTAAATTCTAGGTTCAATATTCTCTTTTATATATTCAATACTTTCTGTTCTTCATCCTATATTTTACATTTTATATTCTGCATTAATTTTCTATATTCTATATTTTGTATTCTAAATTCTATATTCAGTATTCTGTATTCTATATTCTGAATTCTGTGTTCTACATTCTATCTTTAAAATTTAAAATTCAGGATTCTGTATTCTATATTCTATATTCTGTGTTCTGCATTCCATGATCTAAATTCTAACTTCTATATTCTCTTTTATATATTCTATATTTTGTGTTGTTCTTTCTATATTCCACATTCTATATTCTGCATTCCGTATTCTATATTATATATTCTGTGTTTTACATTCTATATTCGAATTTCTATATTCAGTATTCTGTACTCTATAATCTAAATTCTGTGTTCTGAATTCCATGTTCTAAATTCTGGGTTCCATATACACAATTCCATATTCTATATTATGTGTTCTACATTATATATTCTAAATTCTATATATTGTATTCTTTTTTCTATATTCTAAATTCTGTGTTCTGCATTCCATGTTCTAAATTCTATATTCAGTATACTGTATTCTATATTCTAAATTCTGTGTTCTGCATTCTATGTTCTAAATACTATATTCAGTGTTCTGTAATATATTTTCTAAATTCTGTGTTCTACATTCCATGATCTAAATTCTGGATTCTATATTCTCTATTCTATATTCTATATTGTGTGTTCTTCATTCTATACCCTAAAAACTATATTTTGCATTCCGTATTCTATATTCTAAATTTTGAGTTCTAAATTCTAAATTCGAAATTCTATATTCAGTGTTCTGTATTCTATTTTATAAATTCTATGTTCTACATTCCATGTTCTAAATTCTGGATTCTGTATTCTCTATTCTATATTGTGTGTTCTTCATTCTATACTCTAAATACTGTATTTTCCCTTCCGTATTCTATATTCTAAATTTTAAGTTCTAATTTCTAAATTCTAAATTCTACATTCAGTACTCTGTTTTCTATATTCTAAATTCTGCTTTCTGCATCCATTTTCTATATTCTATTTTCAGTATTCTATATTCTAAATTCTAAATTCTGTGTTCTGCATTCTATGTTCTAAATTTTATATTCAGTATTCCGTATGGTACATTCTAAATTCTGTGTTTGCATCCCATGTTCTAAATTCAGGATTATATATTTTCGATTCTATATTCTATATTCTGTGTTCAACATTATATATTCTAAATTCTATATTCAGTATTCGATTTTCTATAGTCTAAAATCTATGTTCTGCATTCTATGTTCTAAATTCTATTTTCAGTATTCTTTATTCTATATTCTAAATTCTATGTTCTGCATTCCATGTTCTATATTCTATATTCAGTATTCTGTATTCTATATTCTAAATTCTGTGTTCTGCATTCTATGTTCTAAATTGTATATTCATTATTCTGTATGCTATATTCTAAATTCTGGGTTCTGCTTTTCATGCTCTAATTTCTGGTTTCTGTATTCTGTTTTCCATATTCTATATTCTGTGTTATACATTCTATATTCTGTTTTCTATGTTCTGCATTCCGTATTCAACATTCTATATTCTGTGTCCTACATTCTATATTCTAATTTCTATATTCAGTATTCATATTGTATATTCAAAATTCTGTGTTCTGCATTCTAATTTCTTAATTCTATATACAGTATTCTGTGTACTATATTCTATATTCTGTGTTCTACATTCTATAATCTATATTCTATATTCAGAATTATGTATTCTATATACTAAATTCTGTGTACAGCACTCCATTTCTAAATTAAGGTTTCTATGTTCCATTTTATATATTCTATATTTTGTGTTCTTCATTCTATATTCCAAATTCTATATTCTACATTACGTATTCCATATTCTATATTCTGTGTTCTACATTCTATATTCTAAATTTTATATTCAGTATTCTGTATTCTATATTCTAAATTCTATGTTCTGCTTTCCATGTTCCAAATTCTGGATTCTATATTCTCTATTCTGTATTCTATATTGTGTGTTGTTCATTCTATACTCTACATACTATATTTTGCATTCCGTAATCTGTATTCTAAATGCTGTGTTCTAAATTCTAAATTCTAAATTCTATATACAGTATTCTGTTTTCTATATTCTATATTCTGTGTTCTGCATTCCATGTTCTATATTCTATTTTCAGTATTCTATATTCTGTATTCTAAATTCTGTGTTCTGCATTCTATGTTCTAAATTCTATATTCACTATTATGCATTATGTATTCTAAATTCTGTGTTTGCATTCCATGTTCTAAATACTGGATTCTATATTCTGTATTCTGTGTTCTACATTCTATATTCTAAATTCTATATTCAGTATTCTGTATTCTATTTTCTAAATTCTGTGTTGTGCATTCCATGTTCTAATTTCTATATTCAGTATTCTCTATTCTGTATTATAATTCTGTGTTCTACTTTCAATGATCTAAATTCTATATTCAGTAATCTGTATTCTATATTCTAATTTCTGTGTTCTGCATTCCATGTTATAAATTTTGGGTTCTGAATTCTGTTTTCCATATTCTCTATTCTGTGTTCTACATTGTATATTCTAAATTCTATATTCAGTATTTTGTATTCTATATTATAAATTCTGTGTTCTGCATTCCATTACTAATTTCTAGGTTCTATATTCTCTTTTATATATTCAATACTTTGTGTTCTTCATTCTATATTCTACATTTTATATTCTGCATTCATTTTCTATATTCTATATTCTGTATTCTAATTTCTATATTCAGTATACTGTATTCAATATTCTGAATTCTGTGTTATACATTCTATGTTCAAAATTTAAAATTCAGTATTCTGTATTCTATGTTTTATACTCTGTGTTCTGCTTTCCATGATCTAAATTCCGACTTCTATATTCTCTTTTATATATTCTTTATTTTGTGTTGATTTTCTATATTCCACATTCTATATTCTGCATTCCGTATTCTATATTATATATTCTGTATTTTTCGTTCTATATTCGAAATTCTATATTCAGTATTCTGTATTGTATAATCTAAATTCTGCGTTCTGCATTCCATGTTCTATATTCTGGGTTCTATATTCTCTACTCTATTCTATATTGTGTGTTATTCATTCTATATTCTACATACTATAGTGTGCATTCCGTATTCTTTATT
The DNA here is from genome assembly GCF_048564905.1 of Vicugna pacos. NCBI lineage: Eukaryota > Metazoa > Chordata > Mammalia > Artiodactyla > Camelidae > Vicugna > Vicugna pacos. The sequence goes on from NW_027328740.1 coordinate 1,857,846, forward strand.
CTATATTATGTGTTCTACATTCTATATTCTAAATTCTATATTCTGTATTCTGTATTCTATATTGTAAATTCTGTGCTCTGCATTCCATGTTGTAAATTCTGGGTTCTATATTCTCAATTCTTTATTCTATATTCTGTGTTCTATATTATATATTCTAAATTCTGCATTCAGTATTTTGTATTCTATATTATAAATTCTGTGTTCTGCATTCTATGTTCTAAATTCTTTATTCAGTGTTCTGTATTCTAATTTCTAAGTTCTGTGATCTACATTCCATGTTCTAAATTCTGGTTTCTATATTCTCTTTTCTCTATTATATTCTGTGTTCTTCATTCTATACTGTATATGCTATATTTTGCATTCAGTAACCTATATAATAAAGTTTGTATTTTAAACCTTATTTCTAAATTCTATATTCAGTATTCTGTTTTCTATATTCTAAATTATGTGTTCTGCATTCCATGTTCTATATTCTATTTTCAGTATTCTATATACTATATTCTAAATTCTGTGTTCTGCATTCTATGTTTCAAATTCTATATTCAGTATTCTGTATTTTATATTATAAATTCTGTGTTTGCATCCCATGTTCTATATTCTGGATTCTATATTTTGATACTATATTCTATATTCTGTGTTCTACATTCTATATTCTAAATTCTATATTCAGTATTTGTATTCTATATTACAAATTCTGTGTTTTGAATTCCATTACTAAATTCTAGGTTCAATATTCTCTTTTATATATTCAATACTTTCTGTTCTTCATCTTTTTTTACATTTTATATTCTGCATTCATTTTCTATATTCTATATTTTGTATTCTTAATTCTATATTCAGTATTCTGTATTCTATATTCTGAATTCTGTGTTCTACATTCTATCTTTAAAATTTAAATTTCAGGATTCTGTATTCTATATTCTATATTCTGTGTTCTGCATTCCATGATCTAAATTCTGACTTCTATATTCTCTTTTATATATTCTATATTTTGTGTTGTTCTTCTATATTCCACATTCTATATTCTGCATTCCGTATTCTAAATTATATATTCTGTGTTTTACATTCTATATTCGAATTTCTATATTCTGTATTCTGTACTCTATAATCTAAATTCTGTGTTCTGAATTCCATGTTCTAAATTCTGGGTTCTATATACACAATTCCATATTCTATATTATGTGTTCTACATTATATATTCTAAATTCTATATATTGTATTCTTTTTTCTATATTCTAAATTCTGTGTTCTGCATTCCATGTTCTAAATTCTATATTCAGTATTCTGTATTCTGTATTCTAAATTCTGTGTTCTGCATTCTATGTTCTAAATACTATATTCAGTGTTCTGTAATATATTTTCTAAATTCTGTGTTCTACATTCCATGATCTAAATTCTGGATTCTATATTCTCTATTCTATATTCTATATTGTGTGTTCTTCATTCTATACCCTAAAAACTATATTTTGCATTCCGTATTCTATATTCTAAATTTTGAGTTCTAAATTCTAAATTCGAAATTCTATATTCAGTGTTCTGTATTCTATTTTCTAAATTCTATGTTCTACATTCCATGTTCTAAATTCTGGATTCTCTATTCTCTATTCTATATTGTGTGTTCTTCATTCTATACTCTAAATACTGTATTTTCCCTTCCGTATTCTATATTCTAAATTTTAAGTTCTAATTTCTAAATTCTATATTCTACATTCAGTACTCTGTTTTCTATATTCTAAATTCTGCTTTCTGCATCCATTTTCTATATTCTATTTTCAGTATTCTATATTCTAAATTCTAAATTCTTTGTTCTGCATTCTATGTTCTAAATTTTATATTCAGTATTCCGTATGGTACATTCTAAATTCTGTGTTTGCATCCCATGTTCTAAATTCAGGATTATATATTTTCGATTCTATATTCTATATTCTGTGTTCAACATTATATATTCTAAATTCTATATTCAGTATTCGATTTTCTATAGTCTAAAATCTATGTTCTGCATTCTATGTTCTAAATTCTATTTTCAGTATTCTGTATTCTATATTCTAAATTCTGTGTTCTGCATTCCATTTTCTAAATTCTGGGTTCTGTATTCTGTTTTCCATATTCTATATTCTCTGTTCAACATTCTATATTCTGTATTCTATATTCTGCATTCCGTATTCTATATTCTATGTTCTACATTCTATATTCTAAATTCTGCGTTCTGCATTCCATGTTCTATATTCTGGGTTCTATATTCTCAACTCTATTCTATATTGTGTGTTATTCATTCTATATTCTACATACTATAGTCTGCATTCCGTATTCTATATTCTATATTATGTGTTCTACATTCTATATTCTAAATTCTATATTCTGTATTCTGTATTCTATATTGTAAATTCTGTGTTCTGCATTCCATGTTCTATATTCTCAATTCTATATTCTATATTCTGTGTTCTATATTATATATTCTAAATTCTATATTCAGTATTCTTTATTCTATATTCTAAACTCTGTGTCCTGCATTCCATGTTCTAAATTCCATATTCCGTATTCTGCATTCTATATTCTAAATTCTGTGTTCTGCATTTTATGTTCAAAATTCTATATTTAGTATTCTGTATTCTATTTTCTAAATTCTGTGTTGTGCATTCCATGTTCTAATTTCTATATTCAGTATTCTGTATTCTGTATTATAATTCTGTGTTCTACTTTCAATGATCTAAATTCTATATTCAGTAATCTGTATTCTATATTCTAAAATCTGTGTTCTGCATTCCATGTTCTAAATTCTGTGTCCTATATTCTCTATTCTATGTTCTAAATTCTATATTTAGTATTCAGTATTATATATTCTAAATTCTGTGTTCTGCATTCTGGGTTCTTAATTCTGGATTCTACATTCTCTATGCTAAATTCCATATGCTGTGTTCTAAATTCTATATTCTAAATTCTATATTCAGTATTCTGTATCCTGTATTGTAAATTCTGTTATGTGCAATCCATGTTCTAATTTCTATATTCAGTATTCTGAATTCTGTATTCTAAATTCTGTGTTCTACATTCGATGTTCTAAATTCTATATTCAGTATTTTTTAGTCTATATTCTAAATTCTGTGTTCTGCATTTCATGTTTTAAATCTTGGGTTCTGTATTCTGTTATCCACATTCTATATTTTGTGTTCTTCATTATATATTCTAAATATTATATTCAGTATTTTGTATTATATATTTAAATTCTGTGTTCTGCATTCCATTACTAAATTCTAGGTTCTATATTCTCTTTTATATATTCAATATTTTGTGTTCTTAATCCTATATTCTACATTCTATATTCTGCATTCATTTTCTATATTCTATATTCTGAGTTCAATATTCTGTATTCTAATTCCTATATTCAGTATTATGTATTCTATATTTTGAATTCTGTGTTCTACATTCTGTATTGAAATTCTAAATTCAGTATTCTTTATTCTATATTCTAAATTCTGTGTTCTTCATTCCATGATCTAAATTCTGCCTTCTATATTCTCTTTTTTATATTCTATATTCTGTGTTCTTCATTCTATATTCCACATTCTATATTCTGCATTCCGTATTCTATATTGCATGTTCTGTGTTTTACATTCTATATTCTTTATTCTACATTTAGTATTCTGTATTCTATAATCTAAATTCTGTGTTATGCATTCCATGATCTATAATCTGGGTTCTATATTCTCTACTCTATTTTATATTGTGTGATCTTCATTCTATATTCTTCATACTATATTCTGCATTCCGTATTCAATATTCTATATTATGTGTTCTACATTCTATATTCTAAATTCTATATTCTGTATTCTGTATTCTAAATCCTAAATTCTGTGTTCTGCATTCCAATTTCTAAATTCTGTGTTCTGCATTCCATGTTCTAAATTATGTGTTCTATATTCTCTGTTCTCTATTCTATATTCTGTGTTCTACATTCTATATTCTAAATTCTATATTCAGTATTCTGTGTTCTATATTCTAAATTCTGTGTTCTGCATTCCATGTTCTAAATTCTGGGTTCTATACACTCTATTCTATATTCTGTGTTCTACAATCTATATTCTGTAGTCTATATTCTTCAATCCGTATACTATATTCTATATTCTGTGTTCTACAATGTATATTCTAAATTCTATATTCAGGATTTTTATTCTATATTCTAAATTCTATGTTCTGCATTTCATGTTCTAAATTCTGTATTCAGTATTCTGCTTTCTGTATTCTAAATTCTGTGTTCTGCGTCATATATTCTTAATTCTATATTCATTATTCTGTATTCTATAATCTAAATTCTGTGTTCTGCATTCCACTTTCTATATTCTGGTTTCTATATTCTCTACTCTATTTTATATTGTGTGTTCTTCATTCTATATTCTACACAGTATATTCTGCATTCCGTATTCTATATTCTATATTATGTGTTCTACATTCTATATTCTAAATTCAATATTCTGTATTCTGTATTCTAAATTCTAAAATCTGTGTTCTGCATTCCATGTTCTAAATTCTATATTCAGTATACTCTATTCTATATTCTTAATTCTGTGTTCTAAATTCCATGTTATAAATTCTGTATTCTGTATTCTGTATTACATATTCTTTATTCTGTGTTCTAAATTCTATATTCTGAATTCTATACTCTGCATTCCGTATTATATATTGTATATTCTGTGTTCTACATTCTATATTCTATATTTTATATTCAGTATTCTGTATTCTATATTCTAAATTCTGTGTTATGCATTCCAAGTTTTAAATCCTATATTAAGTATCCTGTATACTATATTCTATATTTTGTGTTCTACATTCTATGTTCAAAATTCTATATTCAGAATTCGGTATTCTATATTCTAAATTCTGTGTTCAGCATTCCATACTCTAAATTCTGTGTTCTATATTCCCTATTTTCTATTCTATATTGTGTTCTTCATTCTATACTCTACATACTATATTTTGCATTCCGATTCTATATTCTAAATTCTGAGTTCTTAATTTTAATTCTAAATTCTATATTCAGTATTCTGTTTTCTATATTCTAAATTCTGTTTTCTGCATTCCATGTTCTATATTCTATTTTCAGTATTCTATATTCTATAATCTAAATTCCGTGTTCTGCAATCCATGTTCTATATTCTGGGCTCTGTATTCTGTTTTCCATATTCTATATTCTTTGTTCTACATTCTATATACTGTTTTCTATATTCTGCATTCCGTATTCTATATTCTATATTCTGTGTTCTTCATTATATATTCTAAATTGTATATACACTATTCCGTATTCTATATTCTAAATTCTGTGTTCGGCATTCCATTACTAAATTCTAATTTCTATATTCTATTTTTTATATTCTTTATTTTGTGTTCTTCATTCTATATTCTACAATTTATATTCTGCCTTCATTTTCTATATTCTATGTTCTGTGTTCTATATTCTGTATTCTAAATTCTATATTCAGTATTCTGTATTATATATTCTGAATTCTCTGTTCTACATCCTATATTCAAAATTCTAAATTCAGGATTCTGTATTCTATATTCTAAATTCTGTGTTATGATTTCCATGTTCTAAATTCTGAATTCTATATACTCTATGCTATATTCTATATTCTGTGTTCTACAATCTATATTGTAAATTCTGTATTCAGTATTCTGTATTCTATATTCTAAATTCTGTGTTCTGCATTCTATGTTCTAAATTGTATATTCATATTTCTGTGTTCTATATTCTAAATTCTGTGTTCTGCATTCCATATTCTAAATTCTGGTTTCTGTATTCTGTTTTCCATGTTCTATATTCTGTGTTCTAAATTCTATATTCTGTATTCTATATTCTGAATTCCAAAATCTACAGTCTATATTCTGTGTTCTACATTCTATATGCTTAATTCTATATTCAGTATTCATATTCTATTTTCTAAATTCTGTGTTCTGCATTCCATGTGCTAAATTCTGTATTCTATAATCTGTATTCTATGTTCTGTGTTCTACATTCTATATTCTAAATTCTTAATTCAGTATTCTGTATTGTATATTCTAAATTCTGTGTTCTGAATTCCATGTTCTAAATTCTGGGTTCTACATTGTCTATTGTATATTCTATATAGTGTGTTCTTCATTCTATACCCTACGTACTATATTTTGCATTCTGTAATCTATATTATATATTCTTTTTTCTTAATTTTTAATTCAAAATTCTATATTCAGTATTCTATATTCTATATACTAAATTCGGTGTTCTGCATTCTATGTTCTAAATTCTATATTCAGTATTCTGTATTCTATAGTCTATATTATGTGTTCTGCATTCCATGTTATAAATTCTGGGTTCTGTATTCTGTTTTTCATATACTATACTCTGTGTTCTACATACTATATTCTGCATTCCGAATTCTATTTTCTATATTCTGTGTTCTACATTCAATATTCTAAATTCTATATTCAGTATTCTGTATTCTATATTCTAAATTCTGTGTTCTGCATTCCATGTTCTAAATTCTTGGTTCTATATTCTCTACACTATACTATTTTTTATGTTTTTCATTCTATATTCTACATACTATATGCTTCATTCCGTTTTATATATGTTATATTATGTGTTCTACATTCTGTATTCTAAATTCTATATTCTGTATTCTGTATTGTATATTCTAAATTCTGTGTTCTGCATTTCATGTTCTAAATCCTGGGTTCTATAACCTCTATTCTATATTCTGTGTTCTGTGTTCTACATTCTATATTCTAAATTCTATATTCAGTATTCTTTATTCTATGTTCTAAATTCTATGTTCTGCATTCTATGTTCTATATTCTATATTCAGTATTCTGTATTCTATATTCTAAGTTCTGTGTTCTGCATTCCATGTTCTATATTCTGTGTTCTATATACTCTATTCTATATTCTATATTGTGTGTTCTTCATTCCATAATCAACATACTAAATTTTGCATTCCTTATCCTATATTCTAAATTCTGTGTTCTAAATTCTAAATTCTAAATTTTATATTCAGTATTCTGTTTTCTATATCCTAAATTCTGTGTTCTGCATTCCATGTTCTATATTCTAATTTCAGTATTCTATATTCTATATCTAAATTCTGTGTTCTGCATTCAATGATCTAAATTCTATATTCAGTATTCTGTATTATATTTTCTAAGTTCTGTGTTCTGAATTCCATGTTCTAAATTTTGGGTTCCGTATTCTCTACTCTATATACTAAAATCCGTGTTCTGCATTCTATGTTCTAAATTCTTTATTCAGTATTTTGTATTCTATATTCTAAAGTCTGTGTTCTGCATTCCATGTCCTAAATTTTGGGTTCTGTATTCTGTTTTCCATATTCTATATTTTGTGTTCTACATTCTATATTCTAAATTCTATATTCCGTATTCTATATTCTACATTATAAATTCTGTGTTCTGCATTCCATGATCAAAATTCTGGCTTCTGTATTCTCTTTTATATATCCTATATTTTGTGTTGTTCTTTCTATATTCCACATTCCATATTCTGCATACGGTATTGTATATTTTATATTCTGTGTTTTACATTCTATATTCGAAATTCTATATTCAGTATTCATTATTCTATATTCTAAACTCTGTTTTCTGCATTCCATGTTCTAAATTCTGAGTTCTATATTCTCTACTCTATTCTATATTGTGTTTTTTCATTCTATATTCTGCATACTGTAGTCTGCATTCCGTATTCTATATTCTATATTATGTGTTCTTCATTCTATATTCTAAATTCTATATCCAGTATTCTGTATTCTATATATTTTATTCTGTGTTTTACATGCTATATTCTAAATTCTATAACCAGTATTCTGTATTCTATATTCTAAATTCTGTGTTGTACATTCCATGTTCTAAATTTTGGTTTCTATATTCTCTATTCTATATTCTGTGTTATTCATTCTATATTCGAAATTCTATATTCAGTATTCTGTATTCTATATCCTAAATTCTGTGTTCTGCATTCCATGTTCAAAATTCTGTGTTCTATATTCTCCTTTCTAAATTCTATATTGCGTGTTCTTCATTCTATACTCTACATACTATATTTTGCATTCCGTATACTATATGCTAAATTCTGTGTTCTAAATTCTAAATTTTAATTCTATATTCAGTATTCTATATTCTACATACTTAATTCTTTGTTCTGCATTCTATGTTCTAAATTCTATATTCAGTATTCTGTATTCTATTTTATAATTTCATTGTTCTGTATTCTATATTCTATATTGTGTGTTCTTCATTCTATTCTCTACATACTATATTTTGCATTCCGTATTCTATATTCTATATTCTGTGTTCTACATTTTACATTCTAAATCCTATATTCAGTATTCTGTATTCTATAGTCTAAATTCTGTCTTCTGCATTCAATATTCTAAGTTCCATATTCATTATTATGTATTCTATATTCTAAATTCTGTGTTCGGCATTCCATTATTAAATTCTAAGTTCTATATTCTCTTTTTTATATTCTTTATTTTGTGTTCAACATTCTATATTCAACATTCTATATTCTGCATTCATTTTCTATATTCTATGTTCTGTGTTCTATATTCTGTATTCTAAATTCTATATTCAGTATTCTGTATTCTATATTCTGAATTCTCAGTTTTACATTGTATATTCAAAATTCTAAACTCAGTATTCTGTATTCTATAGTCTAAATTCTGTGTCCTGCATTCCATGTTCTAAATTCTGACTTCTCTATTCTCTATTCTCTATTCTATATTTTGTGTTCTTCAAGCTATATTCCACATTCTATATTCGGCATTCCATATACTATATTCTATATTCTGTGTTTTACATTCTATATTCTAGATTCTATATTCAGTATTCTCTATTCTATAATCTAAAATCTGTGTTCTGCATTTCATTTTCAAAATTCTGTGTTCTATATTCTTTAGTCTATTCAATATTGTGTGTTTTTCATTCTATATTCTACATACTATAGTCTGCATTCCGTATTGTATATTCAATATTATGTGTTCTTCGTTCTATATCCTAAATTCTATATGCTGTATTCTATATTCTACATTATAAATTCTGTGTTCTGCATTCCATGTTCTAAAATCTGGGTTCTATATTCTCTTTCTATATTCTGTATTCTGTGTTCTACATTCTATATTCTAAATGCTATATTCTGTGTTCTGTATTCTAAATTCTGAATTCTGTGTTCTGCATTCTATGTTCAAAATTATATATTCATCATTCTGTATTTAATATTCTAAATTCTGTGTTCTAAATTCCAGGTTATAAATTCTGTTCTCGGTATTCTGTATTCCATATTCTATATTCTGTGTTCAAAATTGTATATTCTGTATTCTATATTCTGCATTCCGTATTGTATATTGTATATTCTGTGTTCTACATCGTATATTCTAAATTCTATATTCAGTATTCTGTATTCTATATTCTAAATCCTGTGTTATGCATTCCAAGTTCTAAATTCTATATTAAGTATCCTGTATACTATATTCTAAATTCTATGTACTGCATTTCATATTCTAAATTCTATATTCATTATTCTGTATTCTATAATCTAAATTCTGTGTTCTGCATTCCATGTTCTATATTCTGGGTTCTGTATTCTGTTTTCCATATTCTATATTCTTTGTTCTATATTCTATATACTGTATTCTATATTCTGCATTCCGTATTCTATATTCTATATTCTGTGTTCTTCATTATATATTCTAAATTGTATATACACTATTCCGTATTCTATATTCTAAATTCTGTGTTCGGCATTCCATTACTATATTCTAAGTTCTATATTCTATTTTTTATATTCTTTATTTTGTGTTCTTCATTCTATATTCTAAAATCTATATTCTGCATTCATTTTCTATATTCTATGTTCTGTGTTCTATATTCTGTATTCTAAATTCTATATTCAGTATTCATTATTCTATATTCTGAATTCTCAGTTCTACATTCTATATTCAAAATTCTAAATTCAGTATTCTGTATTCTATATTCTAAATTCAGTGTCCTGCATTCCATGTTCTGAATTCTGAGTTTTATATTCTCTTCTCTATTCTATATTTTGTGTTTATCATTCTATATTCTACATACTATGTTCTGCATTCCGTATTCTATATTCCATACTATATGCTCTACTTTCTGTATTCTAAACTCTATATTCAGTATTTAGTATTCTATATTCTAATTTCTGTGTTCTGCATTATATGTTCTAAATTCAATATTCAGGATTCTGTATTCTATTTTCTAAATTCTGTGTTATGCATTCCATGTTCTAAATTATGGATTGTATATTCTCTATGCTATATTCTATATTCTGTGTTCAAAATTCTATATTCAAAATTCTGTGTTCAGTATTCTGTATTCTATATTCTAAATTCTGTGTTCATCATTCTATGTTCTGCATTCTATATTCATTATTCTGTATTGTATATTCTAAATTTTGTGTTCTGCAATCCATATTCTAAATTCTGGGTTCTGTATTCTGTTTTCCATGTTCTATATTCTTGTTCTACATTCTATGTTCTGTATTCTATATTCTGCATTCCGAATTCTACATTCTATATTCTGTGTACTACATTCTATATTCTAAATTCTATATTAGGTATTCATATTCTATATACTAAATTCTGTGTTCTGCATTCCATGTGCTAAACTCTGGATTCTATATTCTCTATTCTGTATTCTGTGTTCTACATACTATATTCTAAATTCTATATTCAGTATTCTGTATTGTATGTTCTAAATTCTGTGTTCTGTATTCCATGATCTAAATTCTGGCTTCTATATACTCTATTATATATTCTATATTTTGTGTTGTTCTTTCTATATTCCACATTCTTTATTCTTCATACGGTATTCTATATTATATATTCTGTGTTTTACATTCTATTTTTGAAATTCTATATTCAGTATTCTGTATTCTAAAATCTAAACTATGTGTTCTTCATTCCATGTTCTTAATTCTGGGTTCTATATTCTCTATTCTATATTCTATATTTTGTGTTCCACATTCTTTATTCTAAATTCTATATTCAGGATTCTTTATTCTATATTCTAAATTTTATGTTCTGCATTCCATGTACCAATTTCTATATTCAGTATTTTGTATTTTATATACTAAATTGGGTGTTCTGCATTCTATGTTCTAAATTCTATATTCAGTATTCTATATTCTATTTTCAATATTCAGTGTTCGGCATATCATATTGTAAATTCTGTATTTTATATTCTATATTCTGTGTTCTACATTCTATATTCCCAATTCTATATTCAGTATTCTGTATTCTATAGTGTAAATTCTGTGTTCTGCATTACAAGTTCTAAATTCGGGGTTCTGTATTCTGTTTTCCATATTCTATATTCTGTGTTCTACATTTTATATTCTGTATTCTATATTCTGCATTCCGTATTCTATATTCTATATTCTGTGTTCTAAATTCTATATTTTAAATTCTATATTCAGTATTCTGTATTCTATATTCTAAATTCTGTGTTCTGCATTCCATGTTCTAAATTCTATGTCCTATATTCTCTATTCTATTCTACATTTTGTGTTTTTCATTCTATATTCTACATACTATATTCTGCATTCCGTATTCACTATTCTATATTATGTGTTCTACATTCTGTATTCTAAATTCTGTATTCTGTATTCTTTATAATAAATTGTGTGTTCTGCATCCCATGTTCTAAATTCTGGGTTGTGTATTATGTTTTCCATATTCTATATTCTGTGTTCTACATTCTATATACTGTATTCTATATTCTGCATTCCGTATTCTGTATTGTATATTCTGTGTTCACCATTATATATTCTAAATTCTATATTCACTATTCCGTATTCTATATTCTAAATTCTGTGTTCGGCATTCCATTACTAAATTCTAAGTTCTATATTCTCTATTTTATATTCTTTATATTGTGTTCTGCATTCTATATTCTGCATTCATTTTCTATGTTCTATGTTCTGTGTTTTATATTCTGTATTCTAAATTCTATATTCAGTATTCTGTATTCTATAGTCTGAATTCTCTGTTCTACGTTCTATATTCAAAATTCTAAATTCAGTATTCTGTATTCTATATTCTAAATTCTGTGTCCTGCATTCCATATTCTAAATTCTGGCTTCTATATTCTCTATTATATATTCTATATTTTGTGTTCTTCATTCTATATTCCACATTCTATATTCTGAATTCCGTATACTATATTCTATATTCTGTGTTTTACATTCTATATTCTAAATTCTATATTCAGTATTCTGTATTCTATAATCTAAATTCTGTGTTCTGCATTCCATGTTCTAAATTTTGGGTTCTGTATTCTGTTTTCCATATTCTATATTTTGTGTTCTACATTCTATATTCTAAATTCTATATTCAGTATTTTGTATTATATATTTAAATTCTGTGTTCTGCATTCCATTACTAAATTCTAGGTTCTATATTCTCTTTTATATATTCAATATTTTGTGTTCTTATTTCTATATTCTACATTCTATATTCTGCATTCATTTTCCATATTCTATGTTCTGTGTTCTATATTCTGTATTCTAATTCCTATATTCAGTATTCTGTATTCTATATTCTGAATTCGGTGTTCTATATTCTATATTCAAAATTCTAAATTCAGTATTCTGTATTCTATATTCTAAATTCTGTGTTCTGCATTCCATGATCTAAATTCTGGCTTCTAATTTCTCTTTTATATATTCTATATTTTGTGTTGTTCTTTCTATATTCCACATTCTATATTCTGAATACGGTATTCTATACTGAATATTCTGTGTTTTACATTCTATATTCGAAATTCTATATTCAATATTCTGTATTCTATAACCTAAACTCTGTATTCTGCATTCCATGTTCTAAATTCTGGGTTCTATATTCTCTAATCTATTCTATATTGTGTGTTTTTCATTCTATATTCTACATACTATAGTCTGCATTCCGTATTCTATATTCTATATTATGTGTTCTTCATTCTATATTCTAAATTCCATATTCTCTATTCTGTATTCTATATTCTAAATTCTGTGTTCTGCATTCCATGATCTAAATTCTGGGTTCTATATTCTCTTTCTATATTCTATATTCTGTTTTCTTCATTCTATTTTCCACATTCTATATTCTGCATTCATTTCTATATTCTATATTCTGTGTTCTATATTCTGTATTCTAATTTCTATATTCAGTATTCTGTATTCTTTATTCTGAACTCTCTGTTCTTCATTCTATATTCAAAATTCTAAATTCAGTATTCTGTATTCTATATTCTAAATTCTGTGTTCTGTATTCCATGATCTAAATTCTGGCTTCTATATACTCTTTTATATATTCTATATTTTGTGTTGTTCTTTCTATATTCCACATACTATATAATGCATACGGTATTCTATATTATATATTCTGTGTTTTACTTTCTATTTTCGATATTCTATATTCAGTATTCTGTATTCTATAATCTAAACTGTTTGTTCTGCATTCCATGCTCTAAATTCTGGGTTCTATATTCTCTATTCTCTATTCTATATTTTGTGTTCTACATTCTTTATTCTAAATTCTATATTCAGGATTCTTTATTCTATACTCTAAATTTTATGTTCTGCATTCGATGTACTAATTTCTATATTCAGTATTTTGTATTTTATATACTAAATTGCGTGTTCTGAATTCTATGTTCTAAATTCTATATTCAGTATTCTATATTCTATTTTCAATCTTCAGTGTTCGGCATATAATATTCTAAATTCTGTATTTTGTATTCTATATTCTGTGTTCTACATTCAATTTTCTAAATTTTATATTCAGTATTCTGTATTCTATATTCTATATTCTGTGTTCTGCATTCCATGATCTAAATTCTGGTTTCTATATTCTCTAAAATATATTCTATATTGTGTGTTCTTCATTCTATATTCCAGATTCAATATTCTGCATTCCGTATTCTACATTCTATATTCTGTGTTCTATATTCTATATTCTAAATTCTATATTCTTTATTCTGTATTCTATAGTCTAAATTCTGTGTTCTGCATTCCATGTTCTATATACTGGGTTGTGTATTCTGTTTTCCATATTCTATATTCTGTGTTCTGCATTCCATTCCTAAATTCTAGGTTCTATATTCTCTTCTATATATTCAATACTTTGTGTTCTTCATTCTATATTCTACATTTTATATTTTGCATTTATTCTCTATATTCTATATTCTGTATTCTAAATTCAATATTCAGTATTCTGTATTCTATATTCTGAATTCTCAGTTCTACATTCTATATTCAAAATTCTAAATTCAGTATTCTGTATTCTATATTCTATATTCTGTGTTCTGCATTCCATGATCTAAATTCTGACTTCTTTATTGTCTTTTATATATTCTATAATTTGTGTTGTTCTTACTATATTCCATATTCTATATTCTGCATTTCGTATTCTATGTTATATATTCTGTGTTTTACATTATATATTCGAAATTCTATATTCAGTATTCTGTATTCTATAATCTAAATTCTGTGTTCTGCATTCCATTTTCTATATTCTGTGTTTTATATTCTGTACTCTATTCTATATAGTGTGTTTTTCATTCTATTTTCTACATACTATTGTCTGCATTCTGTATTCTATATTCTATATTGTGTGATATACATTCTATGTTTTAAATACTATATTCGGTATTCTGTATTCTATATTCTAAATTTTTTGTTCTGCATTCCATGTTATAAATTCCGGTTTCTACATTCTCAATTCTATATTATATATTCTGTGTTCTACATTATATATTCTAAATTCTATTTTTGTATTTATATTCTATATTCAAAATTCTGTGTTCTGCATTCCATGTTCTAAATTCGATATTAAGTATTCTGTATTCTGTATTCTAAATTCCGTGTTCTGCATTTATGTTCTAAATACTATATTCAGTGTTCTGTATTCTATTTTCTAAATTCTGTGTTCTACATTCCATGTTCTAAATTCTTTATTCTATATTCTATATTATATATTCTATATTCTGTGTTCTTCATTTTATACTCTAAATACTATATTTTGCCTTCCATATTGTATATTCTAAATTTTGAATTCTAAATTCTGAATTCTAAATTCTATATTCAGTATTCTGTTTTCTATATTCTAAATTCTGTGTTCTGCATTCCATGTTCTATATTCTATTTTCAGTATTCTATATTCTAAATTCTGTGTTCTGCATTCTATGTTCTAAATTCTATATTCAGTATTCTGTATTGTATATTCTAAATTCTGTGTTTGCATCCCATGTTCTAAATTCTGGATTCTATATTTTTATTCTATATTCTATATTCTGTGTTCTACATTATATATTCTAAATTCTATATTCAGTATTCTGTTTTCTATAGTCTAAAATCTGTGATCTGCATTCTATGTTCTAATTTGTATATTCAGTATTCTGTATTCTATATTCTAAATTGTGTGTTCTGCATTCCATGTTCTAAATTCTGGGTTCTATATTCTCTAATCTGTATTCTATATTCTGTGTTCTACATTCTATATTCTAAATTCTGTATTCAGTATTCTGTATCCTATATTCTAAATTCTGTGTTTTGCTTTCCAAATTCTTAATTCTATATTCGGTATTCTGTATTCTATATTCTATATTCTTTGTTCTACATTCTATATTCTAAATTCTATATTCAGTATTCTGTTTTCTATATTCTAAATTCTACGTTCTGCATTCCATGTTCTATATTCTATATTCAGTATTCTGTATTATATATTCTAAATCCTGTGTTCTGCATTCCGTGTTCTAAATTCTTGTTTCTATATTCTCTATACTATATCCTATATCCTGTGTTCTAAATTCTGTATTCTAAATTCTATATTCAGCATTCTGTATTCTATATTCTATATTGTGTGTTCTTCATTCTATTCTCTACATACTATATTTTGCATTCCGTATTCTATATTCTATATTCTGTGTTCTACATTTTACATTCTAAATCCTTTATTCAGTATTCTGTATTCTATAGTCTAAATTCTGTCTTCTGCATTCAATATTCTAAATTCCATATTCATTATTATGTATTCTATATTCTAAATTCTGTGTTCCTCATTCAATATTCTATATTGTGGAGTCTATATTCTCTTTTCTATATTCAATATTCTATGTTCTTCAGTCTAAATTCTAAATTCTATATTCAGTATTCTGTATTCTATATTCTAAATTCTGTGTTCTGTGTTCTATGTTCAAAATTATATATTCATTATACTGTATTTAATATTCTATATTCTATGTTCTCAATTTCATGTTATGAATTTTGGGTTCTGTATTCTGTTTTCCATAATCTGTATTTTGTTTTCTAAATTCTATATTCTGTATTCTATATTCTGCTTTCCGTATTATATATTGTATATTCTGTGTTCTACATTCTATATTCTAAATTCTATATTCAGTATTCTGTATTCTATATTGTAAATTCTGTGTTCTGCATTCCAAGTTATAAATTTTATATTAAGTATCCTGTATACTATATTCTAAATTCTGTGTTGTACATTCTATTTTCAAAATTATAATTTCAGAATTCTGTATTCTATATTCTAAATTCTGTATTCAGCATTCAATATTCTAAATTCTGTGTTCTATATTCTCTGTTCTCTATTCTATATTGTGTGTTCTTCATTCTATACTCTACATACTATATTTTGCATTCTGTATTCCATATTCTAAATTCTGAATTCTTAATTTTAATTCTAATTTCTATATTCAGTATTCTGTTTTCTATATTCTATTTTCTGTTTTCTGCATTCCATGTTCTAAATTCTAGTTTCAGAATTCTATATTCTATATTCTAATTTCTGTGTTCTTCATTCCATATTCTATATTCTATTTTCAGTATTCTATATTCTTTATCCAAAATTCTGTGTTCTGCATTCCATGTTCTAAATTCTGGGTTCTGTATTCTGTTTTCCATATTCTATATTCTGTGTTCTAAATTCTATATACTGTATTCTATATTCTGCATTCCGTATTCTATATTCTATATTCTGTGTTCTTCATTATATATTTTAAATCCTATATTCACTATTCCGTATTCTATATTCTAAATTCTGTGTTCGGCATTCCATTATTAAATTCTAAGTTCTATATTCTCTTTTTTATATTCTTTATTTTGTGTTCAACATTCTATATTCAACATTCTATATTCTGCATTCATTTTCTATATTCTATGTTCTGTGTTCTATATTCTGTATTCTAAATTCTTTATTCAGTATTCTGTATTCTATATTCTGAATTCTCAGTTTTACATTCTATATTCAAAATTCTAAACTCAGTATTCTGTATTCTATAGTCTAAATTCTGTGTCCTGCATTCCATGTTCTAAATTCTGGCTTCTCTATTCTCTATTCTCTATTCTATATTTTGTGTTCTTCAAGCTATATTCCACATTCTATATTCGGCATTCCATATACTATATTCTCTATTCTGTGTTTTACATTCTATATTCTAATTTCTATATTCAGTATTCTCTATTCTATAATCTAAAATCTGTGTTCTGCATTTCCTGTTCAAAATTCTGTGTTCTATATTCTCTACTCTATTCAATATTGTGTGTTTTTCATTCTATATTCTACATACTATAGTCTGCATTCCGTATTGTATATTCAATATTATGTGTTCTTCATTCTATATACTAAATTCTAAATTCTGTATTCTATATTCTACATTATAAATTCTGTGTTCTGCATTCCATGTTCTAAGATCTGGGTTCTATATTCTCTTTCTATATTCTGTATTCTGTGTTCTTCATTCTATATTCTAAATTCTAAATTCAGTATTCTGTATTCTATAGTCTAAATTCTGTGTTCTGCATTCTATGTTCTAACTTCTATATTCTGTATTCTGTGTCGTATATTCTAAATTCTGTGTTCTGCATTCCATGTTCTAAATTCTGAGTTCTATACTCTCTATTCTTTATTCTGTGTTCTACATTCTATATTCTGTATTCTATATTCTGCATTCCGTATTCTATATTCTGTATTCTGTGTTCTACATTCTATATTCTAAATTCTATATTCAGTATTCTGTGTTCTATATTCTAAATTCTGTGTTCTGCATTCCATGTTCTAAATTCTGGGTTCTATACACTGTATTCTATGTTCTTTGTTCTACATTCTATATTCTGTAGTCTATATTCTGCATTCCGTATACTATATTCTATATTCTGTGTTCTACATTCTATATTATAAATTCTATATTCAGTATTTTTTATTCTATATTCTAAATTCTATGTACTGCATTTCATGTTCTAAATTCTATATTCATTATTCTGTATTCTATAATCTAAATTCTGTGTTCTTCATTCCACGTTCTATATTCTGAGTTGTATATTCTCTACTCTATTTTAAATTGTGTGTTCTTCATTCTATATTCTACACACTATATTCTGCATTCCGTATTCTATATTCTATATTATGTGTTCTACATTCTATATTCTAAATTCTATATTCTGTATTCTGTATTATAAATTCTGAATTCTGTGTTCTGCATTCTATGTTCAAAATTATATATTCATCATTCTGTATTTAATATTCTAAATTCTGTGTTCTAAATTCCATGATATAAATTCTGTATTCTGTATTCTGTATTCCATATTCTATATTCTGTGTTCTAAATTCTATATTCTGTATTCTATATTCTGCATTCCGTATTATATATTGTATATTCTGTGTTCTGCATCCTATATTCAAATTCTATATTCAGTATTCTGTATTCTATATTCTAAATTCTGTGTTATGCATTCCAAGTTCTAAATTCTATATTAAGTATCCTGTATACTATATTCTAAATTCTATGTACTGCATTTCATGTTCTAAATTCTATATTCATTATTCTGTATTCTATAATCTAAATTCTGTGTCCTGCATTCCATGTTCTATATTCTGTGTTCTGTATTCTGTTTTCCATATTCTATATTCTTTGATCTATATTCTATATACTGTATTCTATATTCTGCATTCCGTATTCTATATTGTATATTCTGTGTTCTTCATTATATATTCTAAATTGTATATACACTATTCCGTATTCTATATTCTAAATTCTGTGTTCGGCATTCCATTACTATATACTAAGTTCTATATACTATTTTTTATATTCTTTATTTTGTGTTCTTCATTCTATATTCTACAATCTATATTCTGCATTCATTTTCTATATTCTATGTTCTGTGTTCTATATTCTGTATTCTAAGGTCTATATTCAGTATTCTGTATTCTATATTCTGAATTCTCAGTTCTACATTCTATATTCAAAATCCTAAATTCAGTATTCTGTATTCTATATTCTAAATTCAGTATCCTGCATTCCATGTTCTGAATTCTGGCTTCTATATTCTCTATTCTCTATTGTATACTTTGTGTTCTACATTCAATATTCCACATTCTATATTCTGCATTCCATATACTATATTCTCTATTCTGTGTTTTACATTCTATATTCTAAATTCTATATTAAGTATTCTGTATTATATAATCTAAATTCTGTATTCTGCATTCCATGTTCTAAATTCTGAGTTCTACATTCTCTTCTCTATTCTATATTTTGTGTTTATCTTTCTATATTCTACATACTATATTCTGCATTCCGTATTCTATATTCCATACTATATGCTCTACATTCTGTATTCTAAACTCTATATTCAGTATTTAGTATTCTATATTCTAATTTCTGTGTTCTGCATTATATGTTCTAAATTCAATATTCAGGATTCTGTATTCTATTTTCTAAATTCTGTGTTATGCATTCCATGTTCTAAATTATGGATTGTATATTCTCTATGCTATATTCTATATTCTGTGTTCAAAATTCTATATTCAAAATTCCTTGTTCAGTATTCTGTATTCTATATTCTAAATTCTGTGTTCATCATTCTATGTTCTGCATTCTATATTCATTATTCTGTATTGTATATTCTAAATTTTGTGTTCTGCAATCCATATTCTAAATTCTGGGTTCTGAATTCTGTTTTCCATGTTCTATATTCTTGTTCTACATTCTATGTTCTGTATTCTATATTCTGCATTCCGAATTCTACATTCTATATTCTGTGTTCTACATTCTACATTCTAAATTCTATATTAGGTATTCATATTCTATATACTAAATTCTGTGTTCTGCATTCCATGTGCTAAACTCTGGATTCTATATTCTCTATTCTGTATTCTGTGTTCTACATACTATATTCTAGATTCTATATTCAGTATTCTGTATTGTATGTTCTAAATTCTGTGTTTTGCATTCCATGTTCTAAATTCATCGTTCTACATTGTCTATTGTATATTCTATATAGTGTGTTCTTCATTCTATACTCTACATAATTTATTTTGCATTCCGTACACTATATTATATATTCTGTGTTCTAAATACTTAATTCTAAATTATATATTCAGTATTCTATATTCTATATACTAAATTCGGTGTTCTGCATTCTATGCTCTAAATTCCATATTCAGTATTCTATATTCTAGTTTCGAAATTCAGTGTTCTGCATATCATGTTCTAAATACTGGATTCAGTATTCTAAATTCTGTGTTCTACATTCTATATTCTAAATTCTATATTCAGTATTCTGTATTGTATTGTCTATATTATGTGTTCTGCATTCCATGTTATAAATTCTGGGTTTTCTATTCTGTTTTCCATTTTCTATACTCTGTGTTCTACATTCTATATTCTGCATTCCGAATTCTATATTATATATTCTGTGTTTTACATTGTTTATTCTAAATTCTATATTCAGTATTCTGTATTCTATATTCTAAATTCGGTGTCCTGCATTCCATGTTCTAAATTCTTGGTTCTATATTCTCTATTCTATATTCTGTGTTCTACTTTCTATATTCAAAGTTCTATATTCAGTATTCTTTATTCTATATTCTAAATTCTATGTTCTGCATTCCATGTTCTATATTCTATATTCAGTATTCTGTATTCTATATTCTAAATTCTGTGTTCTGCATTCTATGTTCTAAATTGTATATTCATTATTCTGTATGCTATATTCTAAATTCTGGGTTCTGCTTTTCATGCTCTAATTTCTGGGTTCTGTATTCTGTTTTCCATATTCTATATTCTGTGTTATACATTCTATATTCTGTTTTCTATGTTCTGCATTCCGTATTCTACATTCTATATTCTGTGTCCTACATTCTATATTCTAATTTCTATATTCAGTATTCATATTCTATATTCAAAATTCTGTGTTCTGCATTCTAATTTCTTAATTCTATATACAGTATTCTGTGTACTATATTCTACATTCTGTGTTCTACATTCTATAATCTATATTCTATATTCAGAATTATGTATTCTATATACTAAATTCTGTGTTCAGCACTCCATTTCTAAATTAAGGTTTCTATGTTCCATTTTATATATTCTATATTTTGTGTTCTTCATTCTATATTCCAAATTCTATATTCTACATTCCGTATTCCATATTCTATATTCTGTGTTCTACATTCTATATTCTAAATTTTATATTCAGTATTCTGTATTCTATATTCTAAATTCTATGTTCTGCTTTCCATGTTCCAAATTCTGGATTCTATATTCTCTATTCTGTATTCTATATTGTGTGTTGTTCATTCTATACTCTACATACTATATTTTGCATTCCGTAATCTGTATTCTAAATGCTGTGTTCTAAATTCTAAATTCTAAATTCTATATACAGTATTCTGTTTTCTATATTCTATATTCTGTGTTCTGCATTCCATGTTCTTTATTGTATTTTCAGTATTCTATATTCTGTATTCTAAATTCTGTGTTCTGCATTCTATGTTCTAAAATCTATATTCAGTATTATGTATTATGTATTCTAAATTCTGTGTTTGCATTTCATGTTCTAAATACTGGATTCTATATTCTGTATTCTGTGTTCTACATTCTATATTCTAAATTCTATATTCAGTATTCTGTATTCTATTTTCTAAATTCTGTGTTGTGCATTCCATGTTCTAATTTCTATATTCAGTATTCTCTATTCTGTATTATAATTCTGTGTTCTACTTTCAATGATCTAAATTCTATATTCAGTAATCTGTATTCTATATTCTAATTTCTGTGTTCTGCATTCCATGTTATAAATTTTGGGTTCTGAATTCTGTTTTCCATATTCTCTATTCTGTGTTCTACATTGTATATTCTAAATTCTGTATTCAGTATTTTGTATTCTATATTACAAATTCTGTGTTCTGCATTCCATTACTAATTTCTAGGTTCTATATTCTCTTTTATATATTCAATACTTTGTGTTCTTCATTCTATATTCTTCATTTTATATTCTGCATTCATTTTCTATATTCTATATTCTGTATTCTAATTTCTATATTCAGTATACTGTATTCAATATTCTGAATTCTGTGTTATACATTCTATATTCAAAATTTAAAATTCAGTATTCTGTATTCTATGTTTTATACTCTGTGTTCTGCTTTCCATGATCTAAATTCCGACTTCTATATTCTCTTTTATATATTCTTTATTTTGTGTTGATTTTCTATATTCCACATTCTATATTCTGCATTCCGTATTCTATATTATATATTCTGTATTTTTCGTTCTATATTCGAAATTCTATATTCAGTATTATGTATTCTATAATCTAAATTCTGCATTCTGCATTCCATGTTCTATATTCTGGGTTCTATATTCTCTACTCTATTCTATATTGTGTGTTATTCATTCTATATTCTACATACTATAGTGTGCATTCCGTATTCTATATTCTATATTATGTGTTCTACATTCTATATTCTTAATTCTATATTCTGTATTCTGTATTCTATATTCTAAATTCTGTGTTCTGCATTCCATGTTGTAAATTCTGGGTTCTATATTCTCAATTCTTTATTCTATATTCTGTGTTCTATATTATATATTCTAAATTCTGCATTCAGTATTTTGTATTCTATATTATAAATTCTGTGTTCTGCATTCTATGTTCTAAATTCTATATTCAGTGTTCTGTATTCTATTTTCTAATTTCTGTGTTCTACATTCCATGTTCTAAATTCTGGTTTCTATATTCTCTTTTCTCTATTCTATACTGTGTGTTCTTCATTCTATACTCTATATGCTATATTTTGCATTCTGTAACCTATATAATAAAGTTTGAATTTTAAACCTTATTTCTAAATTCTATATTCAGTATTCTGTTTTCTATATTCTAAATTATGTGTTCTGCATTCCATGTTCTATATTCTATTTTCAATATTCTATATTCTATATTCTAAATTCTGTGTTCTGCATTCTATGTTTCAAATTCTGTATTCAGTATTCTGTATTGTATATTATAAATTCTGTGTTTGCATCCCATGTTCTATATCCTGGATTCTATATTTTGATTCTATATTCTATATTCTGTGTTCTACATTCTATATTCTAAATTCCAAATTCAGTATTTTGTATTCTATATTATAAATTCTGTGATTTGAATTCCATTACTAAATTCTAGGTTCAATATTCTCTTTTATATATTCAATACTTTCTGTTCTTCATCCTATATTTTACATTTTATATTCTGCATTCATTTTCTATATTCTATATTTTGTATTCTAAATTCTATATTCAGTATTCTGTATTCTATATTCTGAATTCTGTGTTCTACATTCTATCTTCAAAATTTAAAATTCAGGATTCTGTATTCTATATTCTATATTCTGTGTTCTGCATTCCATGATCTAAATTCTGACTTCTATATTCTCTTTTATATATTCTATATTTTGTGTTGTTCTTTCTATATTCCACATTCTATATTCTGCATTCCGTATTCTATATTATATATTCTGTGTTTTACATTCTATATTCGAATTTCTATATTCAGTATTCTGTACTCTATAATCTAAATTCTGTGTTCTGAATTCCATGTTCTAAATTCTATATTCAGTATTATGTATTATGTATTCTAAATTCTGTGTTTGCATTCCATGTTCAATATTCTATTTTCAGTATTCTATATTCTATATCTAGATTCTGTGTTCTGCATTCTATGTTCTAACTTCTATATTCAGTATTATGTATTATGTATTCTAAATTCTGTGTTTGCATTCCATGTTCTAAATACTGGATTCTATATTCTGTATTCTGTGTTCTACATTCTATATTCTAAATTCTATATTTAGTATTCTGTATTCTATTTTCTAAATTCTGTGTTGTGCATTCCATGTTCTAATTTCTATATTCAGTATTCTCTATTCTGTATTATAATTCTGTGTTCTACTTTCAATGATCTAAATTCTATATTCAGTAATCTGTATTCTATATTCTAAAGTCTGTGTTCTGCATTCCATGTTCTAAATTCTGTGTCCTATATTCTCTATTCTATGTTCTAAATTCTATATTTAGTATTCAGTATTATATATTCTAAATTCTGTGTTCTGCATTCTGTGTTCTTAATTCTGGATTCTATATTCTCTATGCTAAATTCTATATGCTGTGTTCTAAATTCTATATTCTAAATTCTATATTCAGTATTCTGTATCCTGTATTGTAAATTCTGTTATGTGCAATCCATGTTCTAATTTCTATATTCAGTATTCTGAATTCTGTATTCTAAATTCTGTGTTCTACATTCGATGTTCTAAATTCTATATTCAGTATTTTTTAGTCTATATTCTAAATTCTGTGTTCTGCATTTCATGTTCTAAATCTTGGGTTCTGTATTCTGTTATCCACATTCTATATTTTGTGTTCTTCATTATATATTCTAAATATTATATTCAGTATTTTGTATTATATATTTAAATTCTGTGTTCTGCATTCCATTACTAAATTCTAGGTTCTATATTCTCTTTTATATATTCAATATTTTGTGTTCTTAATTCTATATTCTACATTCTATATTCTGCATTCATTTTCTATATTCTATATTCTGTGTTCAATGTTCTGTATTCTAATTCCTATATTCAGTATTATGTATTCTATATTTTGAATTCTGTGTTCTACATTCTGTATTGAAATTCTAAATTCAGTATTCTTTATTCTATATTCTAAATTCTGTGTTCTTCATTCCATGATCTAAATTCTGCCTTCTATATTCTCTTTTTTATATTCTATATTTTGTGTTGTTCTTTCTTTATTCCACATTCTATATTCTGCATACGGCATTCTATATTATACATTCTGTGTTTTACATTCTATATTCGAAATTCTATATTCAGTATTCTGTATACTATAATCTAAACTCTGTATTCTGCATTCCATGTTCTAAATTCTGGTTTCTATATTCTCTACTCTATTCTATATTTTGTGTTTTTCATTCTAGATTCTACATACTTTAGTCTGCATTCTGTATTCTATATTCTATATTATGTGTTCTTCATTCTATATTCTAAATTCTATATTCTGTATTCTGTATTCTATACTCTAAATTTTGTGTTCTGCAATCCATATTCTAAATTCTGGTTTCTGTATTCTGTTTTCCATGTTCTATATTCTGTGTTCTACATTCTATATTCTGTATTCTATATTCTGCATTCCTAATTCTAAATTCTATATTCTGTGTTCTATATTCTATATTCTTAATTCTATTTTCAGTATTCATATTCTAATTTCTAAATTCTGTGTTCTGCAGTCCACGTGCTAAATTCTGGATTCTATATTCTCTATTCTGTATTCTGTGTTCTACATACTATATTCTTAATTCTATATTCAGTATTCTGTATTGTATATTCTAAATTCTGTGTTCTGCATTCCATGTTCTAAATTCTGGGTTCTGTATTCTGTTTTCCATTTTCTATATTCTGTGTTATATAGTCAATATTCTGTATTGTATATACTGCATTCAGTATTCTATATTCTGTGTTCTACATTCTATATTCGTAATTCTATATTCAGTATTCTGTATTCTATATTCTAAATTCTGTGTTCTGCATCCCATTTATAAATTCTGTGTTCTATATTCTGTTTTATTTATTCTATATTTTGTGTTCTTCATCCTATATTCCACATTCTATATTCTGAATTCCGTATTCTATATTGTATGTTCTGTGTTTTACATTCTATATTCTTTATTCTATATTTAGTATTTTGTATTCTATAATCTAAATTCTGTGTTATGCATTCCATGATCTATAATCTGGGTTCTATATTCTCTACTCTATTTTATATTTTGTGATCTTCATTCTATATTCTTCATACTATATTCTGAATTCCGTATTCTATATTCTTTATTATGTGTTCTACATTCTATATTCTAAATTCTATATTCTGTATTCTGTATTCTAAATCCTAAATTCTGTGTTCTGCATTCCAAGTTCTAAATTCTGTGTTCTGCATTCCATGTTCTAAATTATGTGTTCTATATTCTCTGTTCTCTATTCTATATTCTGTGTTCTACATTCTATATTCTAAATACTAAATTCAGTATTCTGTGTTCTATATTCTAAATTCTGTTTTCTGCATTCCATGTTCTAAATTCTGGGTTCTATACACTCTATTCTATATTCTGTGTTCTACATTCTATATTCTGTAGTCTATATTCTTCATTCCGTATGCTATATTCTATATTCTGTGTTCTACAATCTATATTCTAAATTCTATATTCAGTATTTTTATTCTATATTCTAAATTCTATGTTCTGCATTTCATGTTCTAAATTCTATATTCAGTATTCTGCTTTCTGTATTCTAAATTCTGTGTTCTGCGTCATATATTCTTAATTCTATATTCATTATTCTGTATTCTATAATCTAAATTCTGTGTTCTGCATTCCACTTTCTATATTCTGGTTTCTCTATTCTGTACTCTATTTTATATTGTGTGTTCTTCATTCTATATTCTACACACTATATTCTGCATTTCGTATTCTATATTCTATATTATGTGTTCTACATTCTATATTCTAAATTCAATATTCTGTATTCTGTATTCTAAATTCTATATTCAGTTTTCTGTATTCTATATTCTGAATTCTGTGTTCTACATTCTATCTTCAAAATTTAAAATTCAAGATTCTGTATTCTATATTCTATATTCTGTGTTCTGCATTCCATGATCTAAATTCTGACTTCTATATTCTCTTTTATATATTCTATATTTTGTGTTGTTCTTTCTATATTCCACATTCTATATTCTGCATTCCGTATTCTATATTATATATTCTGTGTTTTACATTCTATATTCGAATTTCTATATTCAGTATTCTGTACTCTATAATCTAAATTCTGTGTTCTGAATTCCATGTTCTAAATTCTGGTTTCTATATACACAATTCCATATTCTATATTCTGTGTTCTACATTATATATTCTAAATTCTATATTTTGTATTCTTTTTTCTATATTCTAAATTCTGTGTTCTGCATTCTATGTTCTAAATACTATATTCAGTGTTCTGTACTATATTTTCTAAATCCTGTGTTCTACATTCCATGATCTAAATTCTGGATTCTATATTCTCTATTCTATATTCTATATTGTGTGTTCTTCATTCTATACCCTAAAAACTATATTTTGCATTCCGTATTCTATATTCTAAATCCTGAGTTCTAAATTCTAAATTCGAAATTCTATATTCAGTGTTCTCTATTCTATTTTCTAAATTCTATGTTCTACATTCCATGTTCTAAATTCTGGATTCTATATTCTCTATTCTATATTGTGTGTTCTTCATTATATACTCTAAATACTGTATTTTCCCTTCCGTATTCTATATTCTAAATTTTAAGTTCTAATTTCTAAATTCTAAATTCTACATTCAGTACTCTGTTTTCTATATTCTAAATTCTGCTTTCTGCATCCATTTTCTATATTCTATTTTCAGTATTCTATATTCTAAATTCTTAATTCTGTGTTCTGCATTCTATGTTCTAAATTTTATATTCAGTATTCCGTGTGGTACATTCTAAATTCTGTGTTTGCATCCCATGTTCTAAATTCAGGATTATATATTTTCGATTCTATATTCTATATTCTGTGTTCAACATTATATATTCTAAATTCTATATTCAGTATTCGGTTTTCTATAGTCTAAAATCTATGTTGTGCATTCAATGTTCTAAATTCTATTTTCAGTATTCTGTATTCTATATTCTAAATTCTGGGTTCTGCATTCAATTTTCTAAATTCTGGGTTCTGTATTCTGTTTTCCATATTCTACATTCTCTGTTCAACTTTCTATATTCTGTATTCTATATTCTGCATTCCGTATTCTATATTCTATATTCTGTGTTCTACATTCTATATTCTAAATTCTGCGTTCTGCATTCTATGTTCTATATTCTGGGTTCTATATTCTCTTCTCTATTCTATATTGTGTGTTATTCATTCTATATTCTACATACTATAGTCTGCATTCCGTATTCTATATTCTATATTATGTGTTCTACATTCTATATTCTAAATTCTATATTCTGTATTCTGTATTCTATATTGTAAATTCTGTGTTCTGCATTCCATGTTCTATATTCTCAATTCTATATTCTATATTCTGTGTTCTATATTATATATTCTAAATTCTATGTTCAGTATTCTTTATTCTATATTCTAAACTCTGTGTTCTGCATTCCATGTTGTAAATTCCATATTCCGTATTCTGTATTCTATATTCTAAATTCTGTGTTCTGCATTTTATGTTCAAAATTCTTTATTCAGTGTTCTGTATTCTATTTTCTAAATTCTGTGTTCTACAACCATGTTCTTAATTCTGGATTCTATATTCTCTATTCTATATTCTATATTGTGTGTTCTTCATTCTATACTCTACATACTATATTTTGCATTCCGTATCCTATATTCTAAATTTTGAGTTCTAAATTCTAAATCCTAAATTCTATATTCAGTATTCTGTTTTCAATATTCTAAACTCTGTATTCTGCATTCCATGTTCTAAATTCTGGGTTCTATATTCTCTAATCTATTCTATATTGTGTGTTTTTATTCTATATTCTACATAGTATAGTCTGCATTCCGTATTCTATATTCTATATTATGTGTTCTTCATTCTATATTCTAAATTCTATATTCTCTATTCTGTATTCTATATTCTAAATTCTGTGTTCTGCATTCCATGATCTAAATTCTGGGTTCTATATTCTCTTTCTATATTCTATATTCTGTTTTCTTCATTCTATTTTCCACATTCTATATTCTGCATTCATTTCTATATTCTGTATTCTGTGTTCTATATTCTGTATTCTAATTTCTATATTCAGTATTCTGTATTCTTTATTCTGAACTCTCGGTTCTTCATTCTATATTCAAAATTCTAAATTCAGTATTCTGTATTCTATATTCTAAATTCTGTGTTCTGTATTCCATGATCTAAATTCTGGCTTCTATATACTCTTTTATATATTCTATATTTTGTGTTGTTCTTTCTATATTCCACATACTATATAATGCATACGGTATTCTATATTATATATTCTGTGTTTTACTTTCTATTTTCGATATTCTATATTCAGTATTCTGTATTCTATAATCTAAACTGTTTGTTCTGCATTCCATGCTCTAAATTCTGGATTCTATATTCTCTATTCTCTATTCTATATTTTGTGTTCTACATTCTTTATTCTGAATTCTATATTCAGGATTCTTTATTCTGTACTCTAAATTTTATGTTCTGCATTCGATGTACTAATTTCTATATTCAGTATTTTGTATTTTATATACTAAATTGCGTGTTCTGCATTCTATGTTCTAAATTCTATATTCAGTATTCTATATTCTATTTTCAATATTCAGTGTTTGGCATATCATATTCTAAATTCTGTATTTTGTATTCTATATTCTGTGTTCTACATTCAATTTTCTAAATTTTATATTCAGTATTCTGTATTCTATATTCTATATTCTGTGTTCTGCATTCCATGATCTAAATTCTGGTTTCTATATTCTCTAAAATATATTCTATATTGTGTGTTCTTCATTCTATATTCCAGATTCAATATTCTGCATTCCGTATTCTACATTCTATATTCTGTGTTCTATATTCTATATTCTAAATTCTATATTCTTTATTCTGTATTCTATAGTCTAAATTCTGTGTTCTGCATTCCATGTTCTATATACTGGGTTGTGTATTCTGTTTTCCATATTCTATATTCTGTGTTCTGCATTCCATTCCTAAATTCTAGGTTCTATATTCTCTTTTATATATTCAATACTTTGTGTTCTGCATTCTATATTCTACATTTTATATTTTGCATTTATTCTCTATATTCTATATTCTGTATTCTAAATTCAATATTCAGTATTCTGTATTCTATATTCTGAATTCTCAGTTCTACATTCTATATTCAAAATTCTAAATTCAGTATTCTGTATTCTATATTCTATATTCTGTGTTCTGCATTCCATGATCTAAATTCTGACTTCTTTATTGTCTTTTATATATTCTATAATTTGTGTTGTTCTTACTATATTCCATAATCTATATTCTGCATTTCGTATTCTATGTTATATATTGTGTGTTTTACATTCTATATTCGAAATTCTATATTCAGTATTCTATATTCTATAATCTAAATTCTGTGTTCTGCATTCCATTTTCTATATTCTGTGTTTTATATTCTGTACTCTATTCTATATAGTGTGTTTTTCATTCTATATTCTACATACTATTGTCTGCATTCAGTATTCTATATTCTATATTGTGTGATCTACATTCTATAATTTAAATACTATATTCGGTATTCTGTATTCTATATTCTAAATTTTGTGTTCTGCATTCCATGTTATAATTTCCGGTTTCTACATTCTCAATTCTATATTCTATATTCTGTGTTCTACATTATATATCCTAAATTCTATATTTTGTATTTATATTCTATATTCAAAATTCTATGTTCTGCATTCCATGTTCTAAATTCGATATTAAGTATTCAGTATTCTGTATTCTAAATTCCGTGTTCTGCATTTATGTTCTAAATACTATATTCAGTGTTCTGTATTGTATTTTCTAAATTCTGTGTTCTACATTCCATGTTCTAAATTCTTTATTCTATATTCTCTATTATATATTCTATATTCTGTGTTCTTCATTTTATACTCTTAATAATATATTTTGCCTTCCATATTGTATATTCTAAATTTTGAATTCTAAATTCTGAATTCTAAATTCTATATTCAGTATTCTGTTTTCTATATTCTAAATTCTGTGTTCTGCATTCCATGTTCTATATTCTATTTTCAGTATTCTATATTCTAAATTCTGTGTTCTGCATTCTATGTTCTAAATTCTATATTCAGTATTCTGTATTGTATATTCTAAATTCTGTGTTTGCATCCCATGTTCTAAATTCTGGATTCTATATTTTTGATTCTATATTCTATATTCTGTGTACTACATTATATATTCTAATTTCTATATTCAGTATTCTGTTTTCTATAGTCTAAAATCTGTGTTCTGCATTCTATGTTCTAATTTGTATATTCAGTATTCTGTATTCTATATTCTAAA
Source organism: Vicugna pacos (assembly GCF_048564905.1). Taxonomy (NCBI): domain Eukaryota; kingdom Metazoa; phylum Chordata; class Mammalia; order Artiodactyla; family Camelidae; genus Vicugna; species Vicugna pacos. The sequence goes on from NW_027328740.1 coordinate 1,889,300, forward strand.
TTCTGTGTTCTGCATTCCATGTTCTAAATTCTGGGTTCTATATGCTCCAATCTATATTCTATATTCTGTGTTCTACATTCTATATTCTAAATTCTATATTCAGTATTCTGTATCCTATATTCTAAATTCTGTGTTTTGCTTTCCAAATTCTTAATTCTATATTCCGTATTCTGTATTCTATATTCTATATTCTGTGTTCTACATTCTATATTCTAAATTCTATATTCAGTATTCTGTATCCTATATTCTAAATTCTGTGTTTTGCTTTCCAAATTCTTAATTCTATATTCCGTATTCTGTATTCTATATTCTATATTCTGTGTTCTACATTCTATATTCTAAATTCTATGTTCTGCATTCCATGTTCTATATTCTATATTCAGTATTCTGTATTATATATTCTAAATCCTGTGTTCTGCATTCCGTGTTCTAAATTCTTGTTTCTATATTCTCTATACTATATTCTATATCCTGTGTTCTAAGTTCTGTATTCTAAATTCTATATTCAGCATTCTGTATTCTATATTCTATATTGTGTGTTCTTCATTCTATTCTCTACATACTATATTTTGCATTCCGTATTCTATATTCTATATTCTGTGTTCTACATTTTACATTCTAAATCCTTTATTCAGTATTCTGTTTTCTATAGTCTAAATTCTGTCTTCTGCATTCAATATTCTAAATTCCATATTCATTATTATGTATTCTATATTCTAAATTCTGTGTTCCTCATTCAATATTCTATATTCTGGAGTCTATATTCTCTTTTCTATATTCAATATTCTATGTTCTTCAGTCTAAATTCTAAATTCTATATTCAGTATTCTGTATTCTATATTCTAAATTCTGTGTTCTGTGTTCTATGCTCAAAATTATATATTTTTTATACTTTATTTATTATTCTATATTCTATGTTCTCAATTTCATGTTATAAATTTTGGGTTCTGTATTCTGTTTTCCATAATCTGTATTTTGTTTTCTAAATTCTATATTCTGTATTCTATATTCTGCTTTCCGTATTATATATTGTATATTCTGTGTTCTACATTCTATATTCTAAATTCTATATTCAGTATTCTGTATTCTATATTGTAAATTCTGTGTTCTGCATTCCAAGTTATAAATTTTATATTAAGTATCCTGTATACTATATTCTAAATTCTGTGTTGTACATTCTATTTTCAAAATTATAATTTCAGAATTCTGTATTCTATATTCTAAATTCTGTATTCAACATTCAATATTCTAAATTCTGTGTTCTATATTCTCTATTCTCTATTCTATATTGTGTGTTCTTCATTCTATACTCTACATACTATATTTTGCATTCTGTATTCCATGTTCTAAATTCTGAGTTCTTAATTTTAATTCTAATTTCTATATTCAGTATTCTGTTTTCTATATTCTATTTTCTGTTTTCTGCATTCCATGTTCTAAATTCTAGTTTCAGAATTCTATATTCTATATTCTAAATTCTGTGTTCTGCATTCCATGTTCTAAATTCTGGGTTCTGTATTCTGTTTTCCATATTCTATATTCTGTGTTCTAAATTCTATATACTGTATTGTATATTCTGCTTTCCGTATTCTATATTCTATATTCTGTGTTCTTCATTATATATTTTAAATCCTATATTCACTATTCCGTATTCTATATTCTAAATTCTGTGTTCGGCATTCCATTATTAAATTCTAAGTTCTATATACTCTTTTTTATATTCTTTATTTTGTGTTCAACATTCTATATTCAACATTCTATATTCTGCATTCATTTTCTATATTCTATGTTCTGTGTTCTATATTCTGTATTCTAAATTCTATATTCAGTATTCTGTATTCTATATTCTGAATTCTCAGTTTTACATTCTATATTCAAAATTCTAAACTCAGTATTCTGTATTCTATAGTCTAAATTCTGTGTCCTGTATTCCATGTTCTAAATTCTGGCTTCTCTATTCTCTATTCCCTATTCTATATTTTGTGTTCTTCAAGCTATATTCCACATTCTATATTCGGCATTCCGTATACTATATTCTATATTCTGTGTTTTACATTCTATATTCTAAATTCTATATTCAGTATTCTCTATTCTATAATCTAAAATGTGTGTTCTGCATTTCATGTTCAAAATTCTGTGTTCTATATTCTCTACTCTATTCAATATTGTGTGTTTTTCATTCTATATTCTACATACTATAGTCTGCATTCCGTATTGTATATTCAATATTATGTGTTCTTCATTCTATATACTAAATTCTATGTTCTGTATTCTATATTCTACATTATAAATTCTGTGTTCTGCATTCCATGTTCTAAAATCTGGGTTCTATATTCTCTTTCTATATTCTGTATTCTGTGTTCTTCATTCTATATTCTAAATTCTATATTCAGTATTCTGTATTCTATAGTCTAAATTCTGTGTTCTGCATTCTATGTTCTAAATTCTATATTCTGTATTCTGTGTCGTATATTCTAAATTCTGTGTTCTGCATTCCATGTTCTAAATTCTGAGTTCTATACTCTCTATTCTTTATTCTGTGTTCTACATTCTATATTCTGTATTCTATATTCTGCATTCTGTATTCTATATTCTATATTCTGTGTTCTACATTCTATATTCTAAATTCAATATTCAGTATTCTGTGTTCTATATTCTAAATTCTGTGTTCTGCATTCCATGTTCTAAATTCTGGGTTCTATACACTGTATTCTATGTTCTTTGTTCTACATTCTATATTCTGTAGTCTATATTCTGCATTCCGTATACTATATTCTATATTCTGTGTTCTACATTCTATATTCTAAATTCTATATTCAGTATTTTTTATTCTATATTCTAAATTCTATGTACTGCATTTCATGTTCTAAATTCTATATTCATTATTCTGTATTCTATAATCTAAATTCTGTGTTCTTCATTCCACGTTCTATATTCTGGGTTCTATATTCTCTACTCTATTTTATATTGTGTGTTCTTCATTCTATATTCTACACACTATATTCTGCATTCCGTATTCTATATTCTATATTATGTGTTCTACATTCTATATTCTAAATTCTATATTCTGTGTTCTGTATTCTAAATTCTGAATTCTGTGTTCTGCATTCTATGTTCAAAATTATATATGCATCATTCTGTATTTAATATTCTAAATTCTGTGTTCTAAATTCCACGTTATAAATTCTGTATTCTGAATTCTGTATTCCATATTCTATATTCTGTGTTCTAAATTCTATATTCTGTATTCTATATTCTGCATTCCGTATTATATATTGTATATTCTGTGTTCTACATCCTATATTCAAATTCTATATTCAGTATTCTATATTCTATATTCTAAATTCTGTGTTATGCATTCCAAGTTCTGAATTCTATATTAAGTATCCTGTATACTTTATTCTTAATTCTATGTACTGCATTTCATGTTCTAAATTCTATATTCATTATTCTGTATTCTATAATCTAAATTCTGTGTCCTGCATTCCATGTTCTATATTCTGGGTTCTGTATTCTGTTTTTCATATTCTATATTCTTTGTTCTATATTCTATATACTGTATTCTATATTCTGCATTCCGTATTCTATATTGTATATTCTGTGTTCTTCATTATATATTCTAAATTGTATATACACTATTCCGTATTCTATATTCTAAATTCTGTGTTCGGCATTCCATTACTATATACTAAGTTCTATATTCTATTTTTTATATTCTTTATTTTGTGTTCTTCATTCTATATTCTACAATCTATATTCTGCATTCATTTTCTATATTCTATGTTCTGTGTTCTATATTCTGTATTCTAAGTTCTATATTCATTATTCTGTATTCTATATTCTGAATTCTCAGTTCTACATTCTATATTCAAAATTCTAAATTCAGTATTCTGTATTCTATATTCTAAATTCAGTATCCTGCATTCCATTTTCTGAATTCTGGCTTCTATATTCTCTATTCTCTATTCTATATTTTGTGTTCTTCATTCAATATTCCACATTCTATATTCTGCATTCCATATACTATATTCTCTATTCTGTGTTTTACATTCTATATTCTAAATTCTATATTAAGTATTCTGTATTATATAATCTAAATTCTGTATTCTGCATTCCATGTTCTAAATTCTGAGTTCTACATTCTCTTCTCTATTCTATATTTTGTGTTTATCATTCTATATTCTACATACTATATTCTGCATTCCGTATTCTATATTCCGTAATATATGCTCTACATTCTGTATTCTAAACTCTATATTCAGTATTTAGTATTCTATATTCTAATTTCTGTGTTCTGCATTATATGTTCTAAATTCAATATTCAGGATTCTGTATTCTATTTTCTAAATTCTGTGTTATGCATTCCATGTTCTAAATTATGGATTGTATATTCTCTATGCTATATTCTATATTCTGTGTTCAAAATTCTATATTCAAAATCCCTTGTTCAGTATTCTGTATTCTATATTCTAAATTCTGTGTTCATCATTCTATGTTCTGCATTCTATATTCATTATTCTGTATTGTATATTCTAAATTTTGTGTTCTGCAATCCATATTCTAAATTCTGGGTTCTGAATTCTGTTTTCCATGTTCTATATTCTTGTTCTACATTCTATGTTCTGTATTCTATATTCTGCATTCCGAATTCTACATTCTATATTCTGTGTTCTACATTCTACATTCTAAATTCTATATTAGGTATTCATATTCTATATACTAAATTCTGTGTTCTGCATTCTATGTGCTAAACTCTGGATTCTATATTCTCTATTCTGTATTCTGTGTTCTACATACTATATTCTAAATTCTATATTCAGTATTCTGTATTGTATGTTCTAAATTCTGTGTTTTGCATTCCATGTTCTAAATTCATCGTTCTACATTGTGTATTCTATATTCTATATAGTGTGTTCTTCATTCTATACTCTACATATTTTATTTTGCATTCCGTACACTATATTATATATTCTGTGTTCTAAATACTTAATTCTAAATTATATATTCAGTATTCTATATTCTATATACTAAATTCGGTGTTCTGCATTCTATGCTCTAAATTCCATATTCAGTATTCTATATTCTAGTTTCGAAATTCAGTGTTCTGCATATCATGTTCTAAATACTGGATTCAGTATTCTAAATTCTGTGTTCTACATTCTATATTCTTAATTCTATATTCTGTATTCTGTATTCTATATTGTAAATTCTGTGTTCTGCATTCCATGTTCTAAATTCTGGGTTCTATATTCTCTATTCTATATTCTGTGTTCTACTTTCTATATTCAAAATTCTATATTCAGTATTCTGTATTCTATAATCTAAATTCTGTGTTCTGCATTCTATGTTCTAAATTGTATATTCATTATTCTGTATGCTATATTCTAAATTCTGGGTTCTGCTTTTCATGCTCTAATTTCTGGGTTCTGTATTCTGTTTTCCATATTCTATATTCTGTGTTATACATTCTATATTCTGTTTTCTATGTTCTGCATTCCGTATTCTACATTCTATATTCTGTGTCCTACATTCTATATTCTAATTTCTATATTCAGTATTCATATTCTATATTCAAAATTCTGTGTTCTGCATTCTAATTTCTTAATTCTATATACAGTATTCTGTGTACTATATTCTATATTCTGTGTTCTACATTCTATAATCTATATTCTATATTCAGAATTATGTATTCTATATACTAAATTCTGTGTTCAGCACTCCATTTCTAAATTAAGGTTTCTATGTTCCATTTTATATATTCTATATTTTGTGTTCTTCATTCTATATTCCAAATTCTATATTCTACATTCCGTATTCCATATTCTATATTCTGTGTTCTACATTCTATATTCTAAATTTTATATTCAGTATTCTGTATTCTATATTCTAAATTCTATGTTCTGCTTTCCATGTTCCAAATTCTGGATTCTATATTCTCTATTCTGTATTCTATATTGTGTGTTGTTCATTCTATACTCTACATACTATATTTTGCATTCCGTAATCTGTATTCTAAATGCTGTGTTCTAAATTCTAAATTCTAAATTCTATATACAGTATTCTGTTTTCTATATTCTATATTCTGTGTTCTGCATTCCATGTTCTATATTCTATTTTCAGTATTCTATATTCTGTATTCTAAATTCTGTGTTCTGCATTCTATGTTGTAAATTCTATATTCAGTATTATGTATTATGTATTCTAAAATCTGTGTTTGCATTCCATGTTCTAAATACTGGATTCTATGTTCTGTATTCTGTGTTCTACATTCTATATTCTAAATTCTATATTCAGTTTTCTGTATTCTATTTTCTAAATTCTGTGTTGTGCATTCCATGTTCTAATTTCTATATTCAGTATTCTCTATTCTGTATTATAATTCTGTGTTCTACTTTCAATGATCTAAATTCTATATTCAGTAATCTGTATTCTATATTCTAATTTCTGTGTTCTGCATTCCATGTTATAAATTTTTGTTCTGAATTCTGTTTTCCATATTCTCTATTCTGTGTTCTACATTGTATATTCTAAATTCTATATTCAGTATTTTGTATTCTATACTACAAATTCTGTGTTCTGCATTCCATTACTAATTTCTAGGTTCTATATTCTCTTTTATATATTCAATACTTTGTGTTCTTCATTCTATATTCTTCATTTTATATTCTGCATTCATTTTCTATATTCTATATTCTGTATTCTAAATTCTATATTCAGTATACTGTATTCAATATTCTGAATTCTGTGTTATACATTCTATATTCAAAATTTAAAATTCAGTGTTCTGTATTCTATGTTTTATACTCTGTGTTCTGCTTTCCATGATCTAAATTCCGACTTCTATATTCTCTTTTATATATTCTTTATTTTGTGTTGATTTTCTATATTCCACATTCTATATTCTGCATTCCGTATTCTATATTATATATTCTGTATTTTTCGTTCTATATTCGAAATTCTATATTCAGTATTCTGTATTCTATAATCTAAATTCTGCGTTCTGCATTCCATGTTCTATATTCTGGGTTCTATATTCTCTACTCTATTCTATATTGTGTGTTATTCATTCTATATTCTACATACTATAGTGTGCATTCCGTATTCTATATTCTATATTATGTGTTCTACATTCTATATTCTAAATTCTATATTCTGTATTCTGTATTCTATATTGTAAATTCTGTGTTCTGCATTCCATGTTGTAAATTCTGGGTTCTATATTCTCAATTCTTTATTCTATATTCTGTGTTCTATATTATATATTCTAAATTCTGCATTCAGTATTTTGTATTCTATATTATAAATTCTGTGTTCTGCATTCTATGTTCTAAATTCTATATTCAGTGTTCTGTATTCTATTTTCTAATTTCTGTGTTCTACATTCCATGTTCTAAATTCTGGTTTCTATATTCTCTTTTCTCTATTCTATACTGTGTGTTCTTCATTCTATACTCTATATGCTATATTTTGCATTCAGTAACCTATATAATAAAGTTTGAATTTTAAACCTTATTTCTAAATTCTATATTCAGTATTCTGTTTTCTATATTCTAAATTATGTGTTCTGCATTCCATGTTCTATATTCTATTTTCAGTATTCTATATTCTATATTCTAAATTCTGTGTTCTGCATTCTATGTTTCAAATTCTATATTCAGTATTATGTATTGTATATTATAAATTCTGTGTTTGCATCCCATGTTCTATAATCTGGATTCTATATTTTGATTCTATATTCTATATTCTGTGTTCTACATTCTATATTCTAAATTCTATATTCAGTATTTGTATTCTATATTATAAATTCTGTGATTTGAATTCCATTACTAAATTCTAGGTTCAATATTCTCTTTTATATATTCAATACTTTCTGTTCTTCATCCTATATTTTACATTTTATATTCTGCATTCATTTTCTATATTTTATATTTTGTATTCTAAATTCTATATTCAGTATTCTGAATTCTATATTCTGAATTCTGTGTTCTACATTCTATCTTCAAAATTTAAAATTCAGGATTCTGTATTCTATATTCTATATTCTGTGTTCTGCATTCCATGATCTAAATTCTGACTTCTATATTCTCTTTTGTATATTCTATATTTTGTGTTGTTCTTTCTATATTCCACATTCTATATTCTGCATTCCGTATTCTATATTATATATTCTGTGTTTTACATTCTATATTCGAATTTCTATATTCAGTATTCTGTACTCTATAATCTAAATTCTGTGTTCTGAATTCCATGTTCTAAATTCTGGGTTCTATATACACAATTCCATATTCTATATTCTGTGTTCTACATTATATATTCTAAATTCTATATTTTGTATTCTTTTTTCTATATTCTAAATTCTGTGTTCTGCATTCTATGTTCTAAATACTATATTCAGTGTTCTGTACTATATTTTCTAAATCCTGTGTTCTACATTCCATGATCTAAATTCTGGATTCTATATTCTCTATTCTATATTCTATATTGTGTGTTCTTCATTCTATACCCTAAAAACTATATTTTGCATTCCGTATTCTATATTCTAAATCCTGAGTTCTAAATTCTATATTCGAAATTCTATATTCAGTGTTCTGTATTCTATTTTCTAAATTCTATGTTCTACATTCCATGTTCTAAATTCTGGATTCTATATTCTCTATTCTATATTGTGTGTTCTTCATTCTATACTCTAAATACTGTATTTTCCCTTCCGTATTCTATATTCTAAATTTTAAGTTCTAATTTCTAAATTCTAAATTCTACATTCAGTACTCTGTTTTCTATATTCTAAATTCTGCTTTCTGCATCCATTTTCTATATTCTATTTTCAGTATTCTATATTCTAAATTCTAAATTCTGTGTTCTGCATTCTATGTTCTAAATTTTATATTCAGTATTCCGTGTTGTACATTCTAAATTCTGTGTTTGCATCCCATGTTCTAAATTCAGGATTATATATTTTCGATTCTATATTCTATATTCTGTGTTCAACATTATATATTCTAAATTCTATATTCAGTATTCGGTTTTCTATAGTCTAAAATCTATGTTGTGCATTCTGTGTTCTAAATTCTATTTTCAGTATTCAGTATTCTATATTCTAAATTCTGGGTTCTGCATTCTATTTTCTAAATTCTGGGTTCTGTATTCTGTTTTCCATATTCTTTATTCTCTGTTCAACATTCTATATTCTGTATTCTATATTCTGCATTCCGTAATCTATATTCTATATTCTGTGTTCTACATTCTATATTCTAAATTCTGCGTTCTGCATTCCATGTTCTATATTCTGGGTTCTATATTCTCTACTCTATTCTATATTGTGTGTTATTCATTCTATATTCTTCATATTATAGTCTGCATTCCGTATTCTATATTCTATATTATGTGTTCTTCATTCTATATTCTAAATTCTATATTCTCTATTCTGTATTCTATATTGTAAATTCTGTGTTCTGCATTCCAAGTTCTATATTCTCAATTCTATATTCTATATTCTGTGTTCTATATTATATATTCTAAATTCTATATTCAGTATTCTTTATTCTATATTCTAAACTCTGTGTTCTGCATTCCATGTTCTAAATTCCATATTCCTTATTCTGTATTCTATATTCTAAATTCTGTGTTCTGCATTTTATGTTCAAAATTCTTTATTCAGTGTTCTGTATTCTATTTTCTAAATTCTGTGTTCTACAAACCATGTTCTAAATTCTGGATTCTATATTCTCTATTCTATATTCTATATTGTGTGTTCTTCATTCTATACTCTACATACTATATTTTGCATTCCATATCCTATATTCTAAATTTTGAGTTCTAAATTCTAAATCCTAAATTCTATATTCAGTATTCTGTTTTCAATATTCTAAACTCTGTATTCTGCATTCCATGTTCTAAATTCTGGGTTCTATATTCTCTAATCTATTCTATATTGTGTGTTTTTCATTTTATATTCTACATAGTATAGTCTGCATTCCGTATTCTATATTCTATATTATGTGTTCTTCATTCTATATTCTAAATTCTATATTCTCTATTCTGTATTCTATATTCTAAATTCTGTGTTCTGCATTCCATGATCTAAATTCTGGGTTCTATATTCTCTTTCTATATTCTATATTCTGTTTTCTTCATTCTATTTTCCACATTCTATATTCTGCATTCATTTCTATATTCTGTATTCTGTGTTCTATATTCTGTATTCTAATTTCTATATTCAGTATTCTGTATTCTTTATTCTGAACTCTCTGTTCTTCATCCTATATTCAAAATTCTAAATTCAGTATTCTGTATTCTATATTCTAAATTCTGTGTTCTGTATTCCATGATCTAAATTCTGGCTTCTATGTACTCTTTTATATATTCTATATTTTGTGTTGTTCTTTCTATATTCCACATACTATATAATGCATATGTTATTCTATATTATATATTCTGTGTTTAACTTTCTATTTTCGATATTCTATATTCAGTATTCTGTATTCTATAATCTAAACTGTTTGTTCTGCATTCCATGCTCTAAATTCTGGGTTCTATATTCTCTATTCTCTATTCTATATTTTGTGTTCTACATTCTTTATTCTGAATTCTATATTCAGGATTCTTTATTCTATACTCTAAATTTTATGTTCTGCATTCGATGTACTAATTTCTATATTCAGTATTTTGTATTTTATATACTAAATTGCGTGTTCTGCATTCTATGTTCTAAATTCTATATTCAGTATTCTATATTCTATTTTCAATATTCAGTGTTCGGCATATCATATTCTAAATTCTGTATTTTGTATTCTATATTCTGTGTTCTACATTCAATTTTCTAAATTTTATATTCAGTATTCTGTATTCTATATTCTATATTCTGTGTTCTGCATTCCATGATCTAAATTCTGGTTTCTATATTCTCTAAAATATATTCTATATTGTGTGTTCTTCATTCTATATTCCAGATTCAATATTCTGCATTCCGTATTCTACATTCTATATTCTGTGTTCTATATTCTATATTCTAAATTCTATATTCTTTATTCTGTATTCTATAGTCTAAATTCTGTGTTCTGCATTCCATGTTCTATATACTGGGTTGTGTATTCTGTTTTCCATATTCTATGTTCTGTGTTCTGCATTCCATTCCTAAATTCTAGGTTCTATATTCTCTTTTATATATTCAATACTTTGTGTTCTTCATGCTATATTCTACATTTTATATTTTGCATTTATTCTCTATATTCTATATTCTGTATTCTAAATTCAATATTCAGTATTCTGTATTCTATATTCTGAATTCTCAGTTCTACATTCTATATTCAAAATTCTAAATTCAGTATTCTGTATTCTATATTCTATATTCTGTGTTCTGCATTCCATGATCTAAATTCTGACTTCTTTATTGTCTTTTATATATTCTATAATTTGTGTTGTTCTTACTATATTCCATAATCTATATTCTGCATTTCGTATTCTATGTTATATATTCTGTGTTTTACATTCTATATTCGAAATTCTATATTCAGTATTCTATATTCTATAATCTAAATTCTGTGTTCTGCATTCCATTTTCTATATTCTGTGTTTTATATTCTGTCCTCTATTCTATATAGTGTGTTTTTCATTCTATATTCTACATACTATTGTCTGCATTCAGTATTCTATATTCTATATTGTGTGATCTACATTCTATAATTTAAATACTATATTCGGTATTCTGTATTCTATATTCTAAATTTTGTGTTCTGCATTCCATGTTATAATTTCCGGTTTCTACATTCTCAATTCTGTATTCTATATTCTGTGTTCTTCATTATATATTCTAAATTCTATATTTTGTATTTATATTCTATATTCAAAATTCTATGTTCTGCATTCCATGTTCTAAATTCGATATTAAGTATTCAGTATTCTGTATTCTAAATTCCGTGTTCTGCATTTATGTTCTAAATACTATATTCAGTGTTCTGTATTCTATTTTCTAAATTCTGTGTTCTACATTCCATGTTCTAAATTCTGGTTTCTATATTCTCTAATATATATTCTATATTCAGTGTTCTTCATTTTATACTCTTAATAATATATTTTGCCTTCCATATTGTATATTCTAAATTTTGAATTCTAAATTCTGAATTCTAAATTCTATATTCAGTATTCTGTTTTCTATATTCTAAATTCTGTGTTCTGCATTCCATGTTCTATATTCTATTTTCAGTATTCTATATTCTAAATTCTGTGTTCTGCATTCTATGTTCTAAATTCTATATTCAGTATTCTGTATGGTATATTCTAAATTCTGTGTTTGCATCCCATGTTCTAAATTCTGGATTCTATATTTTTGATTCTATATTCTATATTCTGTGTTCTACATTATATATTCTAAATTCTATATTCAGTATTCTGTTTTCTATAGTCTAAAATCTGTGTTCTGCATTCTATGTTCTAATTTGTATATTCAGTATTCTGTATTCTATATTCTAAATTCTGTGTTCTGCATTCCATGTTCTAAATTCTGGGTTCTATATGCTCTAATCTATATTCTATATTCTGTGTTCTACATTCTATACTCTAAATTCTATATTCAGTATTCTGTATCCTATATTCTAAATTCTGTGTTTTGCTTTCCAAATTCTTAATTCTATATTCCGTATTCTGTATTCTATATTCTATATTCTGTGTTCTACATTCTATATTCTAAATTCTATATTCAGTATTCTGTATCCTATATTCTAAATTCTGTGTTTTGCTTTCCAAATTCTTAATTCTATATTCCGTATTCTGTATTCTATATTCTATATTCTGTGTTCTACATTCTATATTCTAAATTCTATGTTCTGCATTCCATGTTCTATATTCTATATTCAGTATTCTGTATTATATATTCTAAATCCTGTGTTCTGCATTCCGTGTTCTAAATTCTTGTTTCTATATTCTCTATACTATATTCTATATCCTGTGTTCTAAATTCTGTATTCTAAATTCTATATTCAGCATTCTGTATTCTATATTCTATATTGTGTGTTCTTCATTCTATTCTCTACATACTATATTTTGCATTCCGTATTCTATATTCTATATTCTGTGTTCTACATTTTACATTCTAAATACTTTATTCAGTATTCTGTATTCTATAGTCTAAATTCTGTCTTCTGCATTCAATATTCTAAATTCCATATTCATTATTATGTATTCTATATTCTAAATTCTGTGTTCCTCATTCAATATTCTATATTCTGGAGTCTATATTCTCTTTTCTATATTCAATATTCTATGTTCTTCAGTCTAAATTCTAAATTCTATATTCAGTATTATGTATTCTATATTCTAAATTCTGTGTTCTGTGTTCTATGCTCAAAATTATATATTCATTATACTGTATTTAATATTCTATATTCTATGTTCTCAATTTCATGTTATAAATTTTGGGTTCTGTATTCTGTTTTCCATAATCTGTATTTTGTTTTCTAAATTCTATATTCTGTATTCTATATTCTGCTTTCCGTATTATATATTGTATATTCTGTGTTCTACATTCTATATTCTAAATTCTATATTCAGTATTCTGTATTCTATATTGTAAATTCTGTGTTCTGCATTCCAAGTTATAAATTTTATATTAAGTATCCTGTATACTATATTCTAAATTCTGTTGTACATTCTATTTTCAAAATTCTAATTTCAGAATTCTGTATTCTATATTCTAAATTCTTTATTCAGCATTCAATATTCTAAATTCTGTGTTCTATATTCTCTATTCTCTATTCTATATTGTGTGTTCTTCATTCTATACTCTACATACTATATTTTGCATTCTGTATTCCATGTTCTAAATTCTGAGTTCTTAATTTTAATTCTAATTTCTATATTCAGTATTCTGTTTTCTATATTCTATTTTGTGTTTTCTGCATTCCATGTTCTAAATTCTAGTTTCAGAATTCTATATTCTATATTCTAAATTCTGTGTTCTTCATTCCATGTTCTATATTCTATTTTCAGTATTCTATATTCTTTATCCAAAATTCTGTGTTCTGCATTCCATGTTCTAAATTCTGGGTTCTGTATTCTGTTTTCCATATTCTATATTCTGTGTTCTAAATTCTATATACTGTATTGTATATTCTGCATTCCGTATTCTATATTCTATATTCTGTGTTCTTCATTATATATTTTAAATCCTATATTCACTATTCCGTATTCTATATTCTAAATTCTGTGTTCGGCATTCCATTATTAAATTCTAAGTTCTATATTCTCTTTTTTATATTCTTTATTTTGTGTTCAACATTCTATATTCAACATTCTATATTCTGCATTCATTTTCTATATTCTATGTTCTGTGTTCTATATTCTGTATTCTAAATTCTATATTCAGTATTCTGTATTCTATATTCTGAATTCTCAGTTTTACATTCTATATTCAAAATTCTAAACTCAGTATTCTGTATTCTATAGTCTAAATTCTGTGTCCTGCATTCCATGTTCTAAATTCTGGCTTCTCTGTTCTCTATTCTCTATTCTATATTTTGTGTTCTTCAAGCTATATTCCACATTCTATATTCGGCATTCCGTATACTATAGTCTATATTCTGTGTTTTACATTCTATATTCTAAATTCTATATTCAGTATTCTCTATTCTATAATCTAAAATGTGTGTTCTGCATTTCATGTTCAAAATTCTGTGTTTTATATTCTCTACTCTATTCAATATTGTGTGTTTTTCATTCTATATTCTACATACTATAGTCTGCATTCCGTATTGTATATTCAATATTATGTGTTCTTCATTCTATATACTAAATTCTATATTCTGTATTCTATATTCTACATTATAAATTATGTGTTCTGCATTCCATGTTCTAAAATCTGGGTTCTATATTCTCTTTCTATATTCTGTATTCTGTGTTCTTCATTCTATATTCTAAATTCTATATTCAGTATTCTGTATTCTATAGTCTAAATTCTGTGTTCTGCATTCTATGTTCTAAATTCTATATTCTGTATTCTGTGTCGTATATTCTAAATTCTGTGTTCTGCATTCCATGTTCTAAATTCTGAGTTCTATACTCTCTATTCTTTATTCTGTGTTCTACATTCTATATTCTGTATTCTATATTCTGCATTCCGTATTCTATATTCTATATTCTGTGTTCTACATTCTATATTCTAAATTCAATATTCAGTATTCTGTGTTCTATATTCTAAATTCTGTGTTCTGCATTCCATGTTCTAAATTCTGGGTTCTATACACTGTATTCTATGTTCTTTGTTCTACATTCTATATTCTGTAGTCTATATTCTGCATTCCGTATACTATATTCTATATTCTGTGTTCTATATTCTATATTCTAAATTCTATATTCAGTATTTTTTATTCTATATTCTAAATTCAATGTACTGCATTTCATGTTCTAAATTCTATATTCATTATTCTGTATTCTATAATCTAAATTCTGTGTTCTTCATTCCACGTTCTATATTCTGGGTTCTATATTCTCTACTCTATTTTATATTGTGTGTTCTTCATTCTATATTCTACACACTATATTCTGCATTCTGTATTCTATATTCTATATTATGTGTACTACATTCTATATTCTAAATTCTATATTCTGTATTCTGTATTATAAATTCTGAATTCTGTGTTCTGCATTCTATGTTCAAAATTATATATTCATCATTCTGTATTTAATATTCTAAATTCTGTGTTCTAAATTCCACGTTATAAATTCTGTATTCTGAATTCTGTATTCCATATTCTATATTCTGTGTTCTAAATTCTATATTCTGTATTCTATATTCTGCATTCCGTATTATATATTGTATATTCTGTGTTCTACATCCTATATTCAAATTCTATATTCAGTATTCTATATTCTATATTCTAAATTCTGTGTTATGCATTCCAAGTTCTAAATTCTATATTAAGTATCCTGTATACTATATTCTAAATTCTATGTACTGCATTTCATGTTCTAAATTCTATATTCATTATTCTGTATTCTATAATCTAAATTCTGTGTACTGCATTCCATGTTCTATATTCTGGGTTCTGTATTCTGTCTTTCATATTCTATATTCTTTGTTCTATATTCTATATACTGTATTCTATATTCTGCATTCCGTATTCTATATTGTATATTCTGTGTTCTTCATTATATATTCTAAATTGTATATACACTATTCCGTATTCTATATTCTAAATTCTGTGTTTGGCATTCCATTACTATATTCTAAGTTCTATATTCTATTTTTTATATTCTTTATTTTGTGTTCTTCATTCTATATTCTACAATCTATATTCTGCATTCATTTTCTATATTCTATGTTCTGTGTTCTATATTCTGTATTCTAAGTTCTATATTCAGTATTGTGTATTCTATATTCTGAATTCTCAGTTCTACATTCTATATTCAAAATTCTAAATTCAGTATTCTGTATTCTATATTCTAAATTCAGTATCCTGCATTCCATTTTCTGAATTCTGGCTTCTATATTCTCTATTCTCTATTCTATATTTTGTGTTCTTCATTCAATATTCCACATTCTATATTCTGCATTCCATATACTATATTCTCTATTCTGTGTTTTACATTCTATATTCTAAATTCTATATTAAGTATTCTGTATTATGTAATCTAAATTCTGTATTCTGCATTCCATGTTCTAAATTCTGAGTTCTACATTCTCTTCTCTATTCTATATTTTGTGTTTATCATTCTATATTCTACATACTATATTCTGCATTCCGTATTCTATATTCCGTACTATATGCTCTACATTCTGTATTCTAAACTCTATATTCAGTATTTAGTATTCTATATTCTAATTTCTGTGTTCTGCATTATATGTTCTAAATTCAATATTCAGGATTCTGTATTCTATTTTCTAAATTCTGTGTTATGCATTCCATGTTCTAAATTATGGATTGTATATTCTCTATGCTATATTCTATATTCTGTGTTCAAAATTCTATATTCAAAATTCCTTGTTCAGTATTCTGTATTCTATATTCTAAATTCTGTGTTCATCATTCTATGTTCTGCATTCTATATTCATTATTCTGTATTGTATATTCTAAATTTTGTGTTCTGCAATCCATATTCTAAATTCTGGGTTCTGAATTCTGTTTTCCATGTTCTATATACTTGTTCTACATTCTATGTTCTGTATTCTATATTCTGCATTCCGAATTCTACATTCTATATTCTGTGTTCTACATTCTACATTCTAAATTCTATATTAGGTATTCATATTCTATATACTAAATTCTGTGTTCTGCATTCCATCTGCTAAACTCTGGATTCTATATTCTCTATTCTGTATTCTGTGTTCTACATACTATATTCTAAATTCTATATTCAGTATTCTGTATTGTATGTTCTAAATTCTGTGTTTTGCATTCCATGTTCTAAATTCATCGTTCTACATTGTCTATTGTATATTCTATATAGTGTGTTCTTCATTCTATACTCTACATATTTTATTTTGCATTCCGTACACTATATTATATATTCTGTGTTCTAAATGCTTAATTCTAAATTATATATTCAGTATTCTATATTCTATATACTAAATTCGGTGTTCTGCATTCTATGCTCTAAATTCCATATTCAGTATTCTATATTCTAGTTTCGAAATTCAGTGTTCTGCATATCATGTTCTAAATACTGGATTCAGTATTCTAAATTCTGTGTTCTACATTCTATATTCTTAATTCTATATTCTGTATTCTGTATTCTATATTGTAAATTCTGTGTTCTGCATTCCATGTTCTAAATTCTGGGTTCTATATTCTCTATTCTATATTCTGTGTTCTACTTTCTATATTCAAAATTCTATATTCAGTATTCTTTATTCTATATTCTAAATTCTATGTTCTGCATTCCATGTTCTATATTCTATATTCAGTATTCTGTATTCTATATTCTAAATTCTGTGTTCTGCATTCTATGTTCTAAATTGTATATTCATTATTCTGTATGCTATATTCTAAATTCTGGGTTCTGCTTTTCATGCTCTAATTTCTGGGTTCTGTATTCTGTTTTCCATATTCTATATTCTGTGTTATACATTCTATATTCTGTTTTCTATGTTCTGCATTCCGTATTCTACATTCTATATTCTGTGTCCTACATTCTATTTTCTAATTTCTATATTCAGTATTCATATTCTATATTCAAATTTCTGTGTTCTGCATTCTAATTTCTTAATTCTATATACAGTATTCTGTGTACTATATTCTATATTCTGTGTTCTACATTCTATAATCTATATTCTATATTCAGAATTATGTATTCTATATACTAAATTCTGTGTTCAGCACTCCATTTCTAAATTAAGGTTTCTATGTTCCATTTTATATTTTCTATATTTTGTGTTCTTCATTCTATATTCCAAATTCTATATTCTACATTCCGTATTCCATATTCTATATTCTGTGTTCTACATTCTATATTCTAAATTTTATATTCAGTATTCTGTATTCTATATTCTAAATTCTATGTTCTGCTTTCCATGTTCCGAATTCTGGATTCTATATTCTCTATTCTGTATTCTATATTGTGTGTTGTTCATTCTATACTCTACATACTATATTTTGCATTCCGTAATCTATATTCTAAATGCTGTGTTCTAAATTCTAAATTCTAAATTCTATATACAGTATTCTGTTTTCTATATTCTATATTCTGTGTTCTGCATTCCATGTTCTATATTCTATTTTCAGTATTCTATATTCTGTATTCTAAATTCTGTGTTCTGCATTCTATGTTCTAAATTCTATATTCAGTATTATGTATTATGTATTCTAAATTCTGTGTTTGCATTCCATGTTCTAAATACTGGATTCTATATTCTGTATTCTGTGTTCTACATTCTATATTCTAAATTCTATATTCAGTATTCTGTATTCTATTTTCTAAATTCTGTGTTGTGCATTCCATGTTCTAATTTCTATATTCAGTATTCTCTATTCTGTATTATAATTCTGTGTTCTACTTTCAATGATCTAAATTCTATATTTAGTAATCTGTATTCTATATTCTAATTTCTGTGTTCTGCATTCCATGTTATAAATTTTGGGTTCTGAATTCTGTTTTCCATATTCTCTATTCTGTGTTCTACATTGTATATTCTAAATTCTATATTCAGTATTTTGTATTCTATATTACAAATTCTGTGTTCTGCATTCCATTACTAATTTCTAGGTTCTATATTCTCTTTTATATATTCAATACTATGTGTTCTTCATTCTATATTCTACATTTTATATTCTGCATTCATTTTCTATATTCTATATTCTGTATTCTAATTTCTATATTCAGTATACTGTATTCAATATTCTGAATTCTGTGTTATACATTCTATATTCAAAATTTAAAATTCAGTATTCTGTATTCTATGTTTTATACTCTGTGTTCTGCTTTCCATGATCTAAATTCCGACTTCTATATTCTCTTTTTTATATTCTTTATTTTGTGTTGGTTTTCTATATTCCACATTCTATATTCTGCATTCCGTATTCTATATTATATATTCTGTATTTTTCGTTCTATATTCGAAATTCTATATTCAGTATTCTGTATTCTATAATCTAAATTCTGCGTTCTGCATTCCATGTTCTATATTCTGGGTTCTATATTCTCTACTCTATTCTATATTGTGTGTTATTCATTCTATATTCTACATACTATAGTGTGCATTCCGTATTCTATATTCTATATTATGTGTTCTACATTCTATATTCTTAATTCTATATTCTGTATTCTGTATTCTATATATTAAATTCTGTGTTCTGCATTCCATGTTGTAAATTCTGGGTTCTATATTCTCAATTCTTTATTCTATATTCTGTGTTCTATATTATATATTCTAAATTCTGCATTCAGTATTTTGTATTCTATATTATAAATTCTGTGATCTGCATTCTATGTTCTAAATTCTATATTCAGTGTTCTGTATTCTATTTTCTAACTTCTGTGTTCTACATTCCATGTTCTAAATTCTGGTTTCTATATTCTCTTTTCTCTATTCTATACTGTGTGTTCTTCATTGTATACTCTATATGCTATATTTTGCATTCAGTAACCTATATAATAAAGTTTGAATTTTAAACCTTATTTCTAAATTCTATATTCAGTATTCTGTTTTCTATATTCTAAATTATGTGTTCTGCATTCCATGTTCTATATTCTATTTTCAGTATTCTATATTCTATATTCTAAATTCTGTGTTCTGCATTCTATGTTTCAAATTCTATATTCAGTATTCTGTATTGTATATTATACATTCTGTGTTTGCATCCCATGTTCTATATTCTGGATTCTATATTTTGATTCTATATTCTATATTCTGTGTTCTACATTCTATATTCTAAATTCTATATTCAGTATTTTGTATTCTATATTATAAATTCTGTGATTTGAATTCCATTACTAAATTCTAGGTTCAATATTCTCTTTTAAATATTCAATACTTTCTGTTCTTCATCCTATATTTTACATTTTATATTCTGCATTCATTTTCTATATTCTATATTTTGTATTCTAAATTCTATATTCAGTATTCTGTATTCTATATTCTGAATTCTGTGTTCCACATTCTATCTTCAAAATTTAAAATTCAGGATTCTGTATTCTATATTCTATATTCTGTGTTCTGCATTCCATGATCTAAATTCTGACTTCTATATTCTCTTTTATATATTCTATATTTTGTGTTGTTCTTTCTATATTCCACATTCTATATTCTGCATTCCGTATTCTATATTATATATTCTGTGTTTTACATTCTATATTCGAATTTCTATATTCAGTATTCTGTACTCTATAATGTAAATTCTGTGTTCTGAATTCCATGTTCTAAATTCTGGGTTCTATATACACAATTCCATATTCTATATTCTGTGTTCTACATTATATATTCTATATTCTATATTTTGTATTCTTTTTCTATATTCTAAATTCTGTGTTCTGCATTCTATGTTCTAAATACTATATTCAGTGTTCTGTACTATATTTTCTAAATTCTGTGTTCTACATTCCATGATCTAAATTCTGGATTCTATATTCTCTATTCTATATTCTATATTGTGTGTTCTTCATTCTATACCCTAAAAACTATATTTTGCATTCCGTATTCTATATTCTAAATCCTGAGTTCTAAATTCTAAATTCGAAATTCTATATTCAGTGTTCTGTATTATATTTTCTAAATTCTATGTTCTACATTCCATGTTCTAAATTCTGGATTCTATATTCTCTATTCTATATTGTGTGTTCTTCATTCTATAGTCTAAATACTGTATTTTCCCTTCCGTATTCTATATTCTAAATTTTAAGTTCTAATTTCTAAATTCTATATTCTACATTCAGTACTCTGTTTTCTATATTCTAAATTCTGCTTTCTGCATCCATTTTCTATATTCTATTTTCAGTATTCTATATTCTAAATTCTAAATTCTGTGTTCTGCATTCTATGTTCTAAATTTAATATTCAGTATTCCGTATGGTACATTCTAAATTCTGTGTTTGCATCCCATGTTCTAAATACAGGTTTATATATTTTCGATTCTATATTCTATATTCTGTGTTCAACATTATATATTCTAAATTCTATATTCAGTATTCGGTTTTCTATAGTCTAAAATCTATGTTGTGCATTCTATGTTCTAAATTCTATTTTCAGTATTCTGTATTCTATATTCTAAATTCTGGGTTCTGCATTCTATTTTCTAAATTCTGGGTTCTGTATTCTGTTTTCCATATTCTATATTCTCTGTTCAACATTCTATATTCTGTATTCTATATTCTGCATTCCGTATTCTATATTCTATATTCTGTGTTCTACATTCTATATTCTAAATTCTGCGTTCTGCATTCCATGTTCTATATTCTGGGTTCTATATTCTCTACTCTATTCTATATTGTGTGTTATTCATTCTATATTCTACATACTATAGTCTGCATTCCGTATTCTATATTCTATATTATGTGTTCTACATTCTATATTCTAAATTCTATATTCTGTATTCTGTATTCTATATTGTAAATTCTGTGTTCTGCATTCCATGTTCTATATCCTCAATTCTATATTCTATATTCTGTGTTCTATATTATATATTCTAAATTCTATATTCAGTACTCTTTATTCTATATTCTAAACTCTGTGTTCTGCATTCCATGTTCTAAATTCCATATTCCGTATTCTGTATTCTATATTCTAAATTCTGTGTTCTGCATTTTATGTTCAAAATTCTTTATTCAGTGTTCTGTATTCTATATTCTAAATTCTGTGTTCTACAAACCATTGTCTAAATTCTGGATTCTATATTCTCTATTCTATATTCTATATTGTGTGTTCTTCATTCTATACTCTACATACTATATTTTGCATTCCGTATCCTATATTCTAAATTTTGAGTTCTAAATTCTAAATCCTAAATTCTATATTCAGTGTTCTGTTTTCAATATTCTAAACTCTGTATACTGCATTCCATGTTCTAAATTCTGGGTTCTATATTCTCTAATCTATTCTTTATTGTGTGTTTTTCATTCTATATTCTACATAGTATAGTCTGCATTCTGTATTCTATATTCTATATTATGTGTTCTTCATTCTATATTCTAAATTCTATATTCTCTATTCTGTATTCTATATTCTAAATTCTGTGTTCTGCATTCCATGATCTAAATTCTGGGTTCTATATTCTCTTTCTATATTCTATATTCTGTTTTCTTCATTCTATTTTCCACATTCTATATTCTGCATTCATTTCTATATTCTGTATTCTGTGTTCTATATTCTGTATTCTAATTTCTATATTCAGTATTCTGTATTCTTTATTCTGAACTCTCGGTTCTTCATTCTATATTCAAAATTCTAAATTCAGTATTCTGTATTCTATATTCTAAATTCTGTGTTCTGTATTCCATGATCTAAATTCTGGCTTCTATATACTCTTTTATATATTCTGTATTTTGTGTTGTTCTTTCTATATTCCACATACTATATAATGCATACGGTATTCTATATTATATATTCTGTGTTTTACTTTCTATTTTCGATATTCTATATTCAGTATTCTGTATTCTATAATCTAAACTGTTTGTTCTGCATTCCATGCTCTAAATTCTGGATTCTATATTCTCTATTCTCTATTCTATATTTTGTGTTCTACATTCTTTATTCTGAATTCTATATTCAGGATTCTTTATTCTGTACTCTAAATTTTATGTTCTGCATTCGATGTACTAATTTCTATATTCAGTATTTTGTATTTTATATACTAAATTGCGTGTTCTGCATTCTATGTTCTAAATTCTATATTCAGTATTCTATATTCTATTTTCAATATTCAGTGTTTGGCATATCATATTCTAAATTCTGTATTTTGTATTCTATATTCTGTGTTCTACATTCAATTTTCTAAATTTTATATTCAGTATTCTGTATTCTATATTCTATATTCTGTGTTCTGCATTCCATGATCTAAATTCTGGTTTCTATATTCTCTAAATTATATTCTATATTGTGTGTTCTTCATTCTATATTCCAGATTCAATATTCTGCATTCCGTATTCTACATTCTATATTCTGTGTTCTATATTCTATATTCTAAATTCTATATTCTTTATTCTGTATTCTATAGTCTAAATTCTGTGTTCTGCATTCCATGTTCTATATACTGGGTTGTGTATTCTGTTTTCCATATTCTATATTCTGTGTTCTGCATTCCATTCCTAAATTCTAGGTTCTATATTCTCTTTTATATATTCAATACTTTGTGTTCTTCATGCTATATTCTACATTTTATATTTTGCATTTATTCTCTATATTCTATTTTCTGTATTCTAAATTCAATATTCAGTATTCTGTATTCTATATTCTGAATTCTCAGTTCTACATTCTATATTCAAAATTCTAAATTCAGTATTCTGTATTCTATATTCTATATTCTGTGTTCTGCATTCCATGATCTAAATTCTGACTTCTTTATTGTCTTTTATATATTCTATAATTTGTGTTGTTCTTACTATATTCCATAATCTATATTCTGCATTTCGTATTCTATGTTATATATTGTGTGTTTTACATTCTATATTCGAAATCCTATATTCAGTATTCTATATTCTATAATCTAAATTCTGTGTTCTGCATTCCATTTTCTATATTCTGTGTTTTATATTCTGTACTCTATTCTATATAGTGTGTTTTTCATTCTATATTCTACATACTATTGTCTGCATTCAGTATTCTATATTCTATATTGTGTGATCTACATTCTATAATTAAATACTATATTCGGTATTCTGTATTCTATATTCTAAATTTTGTGTTCTGCATTCCATGTTATAATTTCCGGTTTCTACATTCTCAATTCTATATTCTATATTCTGTGTTCTACATTATATATTCTAAATTCTATATTTTGTATTTATATTCTATATTCAAAATTCTATGTTCTGCATTCCATGTTCTAAATTCGATATTAAGTATTCAGTATTCTGTATTCTAAATTCCGTGTTCTGCATTTATGTTCTAAATACTATATTCAGTGTTCTGTATTGTATTTTCTAAATTCTGTGTTCTACATTCCATGTTCTAAATTCTTTATTCTATATTCTCTATTATATATTCTATATTCTGTGTTCTTCATTTTATACTCTTAATAATATATTTTGCCTTCCATATTGTATATTCTAAATTTTGAATTCTAAATTCTGAATTCTAAATTCTATATTCAGTATTCTGTTTTCTATATTCTAAATTCTGTGTTCTGCATTCCATGTTCTATATTCTATTTTCAGTATTCTATATTCTAAATTCTGTGTTCTGCATTCTATGTTCTAAGTTCTATATTCAGTATTCTGTATTCTATAGTCTATATTTTGTGTTCTGCATTCCATGTTATAAATTCTGGGTTCTGTATTCTGTTTTTCATATACTATACTCTGTGTTCTACATACTATATTCTGCATTCCGTATTCTATATTCTATATTCTGTGTTCTTCATTATATATTCTAAATTGTATATACACTATTTCATATTCTATATTCTAAATTCTGCGTTCGGCATTCCATTACTAATTTCTAAGTTCTATATTCTACTTTTTATATTCTTTATTTTGTGTTCTTCATTCTATATTCTACAATTTATATTCTGCCTTCATTTTCTATATTCTATGTTCTGTGTTCTATATTCTGTATTCTAAATTCTATATTCAGTATTCTGTATTCTATATTCTGAATTCTCTGTTCTACATTCTATATTCAAAATTCTAAATTCAGTATTCTGTATTCTATATTCTAAATTCTGTGTTATGATTTCCATGTTCTAAATTCTGAATTCTATATACTCTATGCTATATTCTATATTCTGTGTTCTACATTCTATATTCTAAATTCTGTATTCAGTATTCTGTATTCTATATTCTGAATTCTCCGTTCTACATTCTATATTCAAAATTCTAAATTCAGTATTCTGTATTCTATATTCTATATTCTGTGTTCTGCATTCCATGATCTAAATTCTGACTTCTTTATTGTCTTTTATATATTCTATAATTTGTGTTGTTCTTACTATATTCCATATTCTATATTCTGCATTTCGTATTCTATGTTATATATTCTGTGTTTTACATTCTATATTCGAAATTCTATATTCAGTATTCTATATTCTATAATCTAAATTCTGTGTTCTGCATTCCATTTTCTATATTCTGTGTTTTATAATCTGTACTCTATTCTATATAGTGTGTTTTTCATTCTATATTCTACATACTATTGTCTGCATTCAGTATTCTATATTCTATATTGTGTGATCTACATTCTATAATTTAAATACTATATTCGGTATTCTGTATTCTATATTCTAAATTTTGTGTTCTGCATTCCATGTTATAATTTCCGGTTTCTACATTCTCAATTCTGTATTCTATATTCTGTGTTCTACATTATATATTCTAAATTCTATATTTTGTATTTATATTCTATATTCAAAATTCTATGTTCTGCATTCCATGTTCTAAATTCGATATTAAGTATTCAGTATTCTGTATTCTAAATTCCGTGTTCTGCATTTATGTTCTAAATACTATATTCAGTGTTCTGTATTGTATTTTCTAAATTCTGTGTTCTACATTCCATGTTCTAAATTCTTTATTCTATATTCTCTATTATATATTCTATATTCTGTGTTCTTCATTTTATACTCTTAATAATATATTTTGCCTTCCATATTGTATATTCTAAATTTTGAATTCTAAATTCTGAATTCTAAATTCTATATTCAGTATTCTGTTTTCTATATTCTAAATTCTGTGTTCTGCATTCCATGTTCTATATTCTATTTTCAGTATTCTATATTCTAAATTCTGTGTTCTGCATTCTATGTTCTAAATTCTATATTCAGTATTCTGTATGGTATATTCTAAATTCTGTGTTTGCTTCCCATGTTCTAAATTCTGGATTCTATATTTTTGATTCTATATTCTATATTCTGTGTACTACATTATATATTCTAAATTCTATATTCAGTATTCTGTTTTCTATAGTCTAAAATCTGTGTTCTGCATTCTATGTTCTAATTTGTATATTCAGTATTCTGTATTCTATATTCTAAATTCTGTGTTCTGCATTCCATGTTCTAAATTCTGGGTTCTATATGCTCCAATCTATATTCTATATTCTGTGTTCTACATTCTATATTCTAAATTCTATATTCAGTATTCTGTATCCTATATTCTAAATTCTGTGTTTTGCTTTCCAAATTCTTAATTCTATATTCCGTATTCTGTATTCTATATTCTATATTCTGTGTTCTACATTCTATATTCTAAATTCTATATTCAGTATTCTGTATCCTATATTCTAAATTCTGTGTTTTGCTTTCCAAATTCTTAATTCTATATTCCGTATTCTGTATTCTATATTCTATATCCTGTGTTCTAAATTCTGTATTCTAAATTCTATATTTAGCATTCTGTATTCTATATTCTATATTGTGTGTTCTTCATTCTATTCTCTACATACTATATTTTGCATTCCGTATTCTATATTCTATATTCTGTGTTCTACATTTTAAATTCTAAATCCTTTATTCAGTATTCTGTATTCTATAGTCTAAATTCTGTCTTCTGCATTCAATATTCTAAATTCCATATTCATTATTATGTATTCTATATTCTAAATTCTGTGTTCCTCATTCAATATTCTATATTCTGGAGTCTATATTCTCTTTTCTATATTCAATATTCTATGTTCTTCAGTCTAAATTCTAAATTCTATATTCAGTATTATGTATTCTATATTCTAAATTCTGTGTTCTGTGTTCTATGCTCAAAATTATATATTCATTATACTGTATTTAATATTCTATATTCTATGTTCTCAATTTCATGTTATAAATTTTGGGTTGTGTATTCTGTTTTCCATAATCTGTATTTTGTTTTCTAAATTCTATATTCTGTATTCTATATTCTGCTTTCCATATTATATATTGTATATTCTGTGTTCTACATTCTATATTCTAAATTCTATATTCAGTATTCTGTATTCTATATTGTAAATTCTGTGTTCTGCATTCCAAGTTATAAATTTTATATTAAGTATCCTGTATACTATATTCTAAATTCTGTGTTGTACATTCTATTTTCAAAATTCTAATTTCAGAATTCTGTATTCTATATTCTAAATTCTGTATTCAGCATTCAATATTCTAAATTCTGTGTTCTATATTCTCTATTCTCTATTCTATATTGTGTGTTCTTCATTCTATACTCTACATACAATATTTTG
The DNA here is from genome assembly GCF_048564905.1 of Vicugna pacos. Taxonomy (NCBI): domain Eukaryota; kingdom Metazoa; phylum Chordata; class Mammalia; order Artiodactyla; family Camelidae; genus Vicugna; species Vicugna pacos. Next base: position 1,917,084 of record NW_027328740.1, read on the forward strand.
CATTCTGTATTCCATGTTCTAAATTCTGAGTTCTTAATTTTAATTCTAATTTCTATATTCAGTATTCTGTTTTCTATATTCTATTTTCTGATTTCTGCATTCCATGTTCTAAATTCTAGTTTCAGAATTCTATATTCTATATTCTAAATTCTGTGTTCTTCATTCCATGTTCTATATTCTATTTTCAGTATTCTATATTCTTTATCCAAAATTCTGTGTTCTGCATTCCATGTTCTAAATTCTGGGTTCTGTATTCTGTTTTCCATATTCTATATTCTGTGTTCTAAATTCTATATACTGTATTGTATATTCTGCATTCCGTATTCTATATTCTATATTCTGTGTTCTTCATTATATATTTTAAATCCTATATTCACTATTCCGTATTCTATATTCTAAATTCTGTGTTCGGCATTCCATTATTAAATTCTAAGTTCTATATTCTCTTTTTTATATTCTTTATTTTGTGTTCAACATTCTATATTCAACATTCTATATTCTGCATTCATTTTCTATATTCTATGTTCTGTGTTCTATATTCTCTATTCTAAATTCTATATTCAGTATTCTGTATTCTATATTCTGAATTCTCAGTTTTACATTCTATATTCAAAATTCTAAACTCAGTATTCTGTATTCTATAGTCTAAATTCTGTGTCCTGCATTCCATGTTCTAAATTCTGGCTTCTCTATTCTCTATTCTCTATTCTATATTTTGTGTTCTTCAAGCTATATTCCACATTCTATATTCGGCATTCCGTATACTATAGTCTATATTCTGTGTTTTACATTCTATATTCTAAATTCTATATTCAGTATTCTCTATTCTATAATCTAAAATGTGTGTTCTGCATTTCATGTTCAAAATTCTGTGTTCTATATTCTCTACTCTATTCAATATTGTGTGTTTTTCATTCTATATTCTACATACTATAGTCTGCATTCCGTATTGTATATTCAATATTATGTGTTCTTCATTCTATATACTAAATTCTATATTCTGTATTCTATATTCTAAATTATAAATTATGTGTTCTGCATTCCATGTTCTAAAATCTGGGTTCTATATTCTCTTTCTATATTCTGTATTCTGTGTTCTTCATTCTATATTCTAAATTCTATATTCAGTATTCTGTATTCTATAGTCTAAATTCTGTGTTCTGCATTCTATGTTCTAAATTCTATATTCTGTATTCTGTGTCGTATATTCTAAATTCTGTGTTCTGCATTCCATGTTCTAAATTCTGAGTTCTATACTCTCTATTCTTTATTCTGTGTTCTACATTCTATATTCTGTATTCTATATTCTGCATTCCGTATTCTATATTCTATATTCTGTGTTCTACATTCTATATTCTAAATTCAATATTCAGTATTCTGTGTTCTATATTCTAAATTCTGTGTTCTGCATTCCATGTTCTCAATTCTGGGTTCTATACACTGTATTCTATGTTCTTTGTTCTACATTCTATATTCTGTAGTCTATATTCTGCATTCCATATACTATATTCTATATTCTGTGTTCTACATTCTATATTCTAAATTCTATATTCAGTATTTTTTATTCTATATTCTAAATTCAATGTACTGCATTTCATGTTCTAAATTCTATATTCATTATTCTGTATTCTATAATCTAAATTCTGTGTTCTTCATTCCACGTTCTATATTCTGGGTTCTATATTCTCTACTCTATTTTATATTGTGTGTTCTTCATTCTATATTCTACACACTATATTCTGCATTCCGTATTCTATATTCTATATTATGTGTTCTACATTCTATATTCTAAATTCTATATTCTGTATTCTGTATTCTAAATTCTGAATTCTGTGTTCTGCATTCTATGTTCAAAATTATATATTCATCATTCTGTATTTAATATTCTAAATTCTGTGTTCTAAATTCCACGTTATAAATTCTGTATTCTGAATTCTGTATTCCATATTCTATATTCTGTGTTCTAAATTCTATATTCTGTATTCTATATTCTGCATTCCGTATTATATATTGTATATTCTGTGTTCTACATCCTATATTCAAATTCTATATTCAGTATTCTATATTCTATATTCTAAATTCTGTGTTATGCATTCCAAGTTCTAAATTCTATATTAAGTATCCTGTATACTATATTCTAAATTCTATGTACTGCATTTCATGTTCTAAATTCTATATTCATTATTCTGTATTCTATAATCTAAATTCTGTGTACTGCATTCCATGTTCTATATTCTGGGTTCTGTATTCTGTCTTTCATATTCTATATTCTTTGTTCTATATTCTATATACTGTATTCTATATTCTGCATTCCGTATTCTATATTGTATATTCTGTGTTCTTCATTATATATTCTAAATTGTATATACACTATTCCGTATTCTATATTCTAAATTCTGTGTTCGGCATTCCATTACTATATTCTAAGTTCTATATTCTATTTTTTATATTCTTTATTTTGTGTTCTTCATTCTATATTCTACAATCTATATTCTGCATTCATTTTCTATATTCTATGTTCTGTGTTCTATATTCTGTATTCTAAGTTCTATATTCAGTATTCTGTATTCTATATTCTGAATTCTCAGTTCTACATTCTATATTCAAAATTCTAAATTCAGTATTCTGTATTCTATATTCTAAATTCAGTATCCTGCATTCCATTTTCTGAATTCTGGCTTCTATATTCTCTATTCTCTATTCTATATTTTGTGTTCTTCATTCAATATTCCACATTCTATATTCTGCATTCCATATACTATATTCTCTATTCTGTGTTTTACATTCTATATTCTAATTTCTATATTAAGTATTCTGTATTATATAATCTAAATTCTGTATTCTGCATTCCATGTTCTAAATTCTGAGTTCTACATTCTCTTCTCTATTCTATATTTTGTGTTTATCATTCTATATTCTACATACTATATTCTGCATTCCGTATTCTATATTCCGTACTATATGCTCTACATTCTGTATTCTAAACTCTATATTCAGTATTTAGTATTCTATATTCTAATTTCTGTGTTCTGCATTATATGTTCTAAATTCAATATTCAGGATTCTGTATTCTATTTTCTAAATTCTGTGTTATGCATTCCATGTTCTAAATTATGGATTGTATATTCTCTATGCTATATTCTATATTCTGTGTTCAAAATTCTATATTCAAAATCCCTTGTTCAGTATTCTGTATTCTATATTCTAAATTCTGTGTTCATCATTCTATGTTCTGCATTCTATATTCATTATTCTGTATTGTATATTCTAAATTTTGTGTTCTGCAATCCATATTCTAAATTCTGGGTTCTGAATTCTGTTTTCCATGTTCTATATTCTTGTTCTACATTCTATGTTCTGTATTCTATATTCTGCATTCCGAATTCTACATTCTATATTCTGTGTTCTACATTCTACATTCTAAATTCTATATTAGGTATTCATATTCTATATACTAAATTCTGTGTTCTGCATTCCATCTGCTAAACTCTGGATTCTATATTCTCTATTCTGTATTCTGTGTTCTACATACTATATTCTAAATTCTATATTCAGTATTCTGTATTGTATGTTCTAAATTCTGTGTTCTGCATTCCATGTTCTATATTCTCAATTCTATATTCTATATTCTGTGTTCTATATTATATATTCTAAATTCTATATTCAGTATTCTTTATTCTATATTCTAAACTCTGTGCTCTGCATTCCATGTTCTAAATTCCATATTTCGTATTCTGTATTCTATATTCTAAATTCTGTGTTCTGCATTTTATGTTCAAAATTCTTTATTCAGTGTTCTGTATTCTATTTTCTAAATTCTGTGTTCTACAAACCATGTTCTAAATTCTGGATTCTATATTCTCTATTCTATATTGTGTGTTCTTCATTCTATACTCTACATACTATATTTTGCATTCCGTATCCTATATTCTAAATTTTGAGTTCTAAATTCTAAATCCTAAATTCTATATTCAGTATTCTGTTTTCAATATTCTAAACTCTGTGTTCTGCGTTCCATGTTCTATATTCTATTTTCAGTATTCTATACTCCATATTCTAAATTTTGTGTTCTTCATTCTAGTTCAAATTTCTATATTCAGTACTCTGTATTGTATAATCTAAATTCTGTGTTTGCATCACATATTCTAAATTCTGGATTCTATATTTTCGATTCTATATTCTATATTCTGTGTTCTGCATTCTATATTGTGTATTCTATATTCTGCATTCCGTATTCTATATTCTATATTCTGTGTTCTACATTCTATATTCTAAATTCTATATTCAGTATTATGTATTGTATATTCTAAATTCTGTGTTTGAGTCCCATGTTCTAAATTCTGGATTCTATATTTTCGATTCTATATTCTGTGTTCTGCATTCTATATTCTATATTCTATATCTGCATTCCGTATTCTATATTCTATATTCTGTGTTCTACATTCTATAATCTAAATTCTATATTCAGTATTCTGTTTTCTATATTCTAAACTCTGTTTTCTGCATTTCATGATCTAAATTCTGAGTTCTCTAGTCTCTATTCTCTATTCTATATTCTGTGTTCTGCATTCTATTTTCTAAACTCTATATTCAGTATTCTTTATTCTATATTCTAAATTCTATGTTCTGCATTCCATGTTCTATATACTATATTCAGTATTCTGTATTCTATATTCTAAATTCTGTGTTCTGCATTATATGTTCTAAATTCTATATACAGTATTCTGTATTCTATTTCCTAAATTCTGTGTTCTGCATTCCATGTTCTAAATTCTGGGTTCTATATACTCTATTCTATATTCTATAGTGTTTGTTCTTCATTCCATATTCTACATACTAAATTTTGCATTCCGTATTCTATATTCTAAATTCTGTGTTCTAAATTCTAAATTCAAAATTCTATATTCAGTATTCTGTTTTCTATATTCTAAACTCTGTTTTCTGCATTTCATGATCTAAATTCTGAGTTCTCTAGTCTCTATTCTCTATTCTATATTCTGTGTTCTGCATTCTATTTTCTAAATTCTATATTCAGTATTCTGTATTCTATATTCTAAATTCTGTGTTCTGCATTCCAACTTCTTAAATCCATGTACAGTATTCTGTATTCTATAATCTATATTCTGTGTACTACATTCTATAATCTGTATTCTATATTCAGAATTATGTATTCTATATACTAAATTCTGTGTTCAGCATTCCATTTCTTAATAAAGGGTTCTATATTCCCTTTTATATATTCTATATTTTGTGTTCTTCATTCTATATTCCAAATTCCAATTTCTGCATTCCATATTCCATATTCTATATTCTGTGTTCTACATTCTTTATTCTAAATTCTATATTCTGTATTGTGTATTCTATATTTAATTCTGTGTTCTGCATTTTATGTTCTAAATCCTGGGTTCTATATTCTGTATACTATATTCTATACTCTGTGTTCTACATTCTATATTCTAAACTCTATATTCAGTATTCTTTATTCTATATTCTAAATTCTATGTTCTGCATCCCATGTTCTATATACTATATTCAGTATTCTGTATTCTATATTCTAAATTCTGTGTTCTGCATTATATGTTCTAAATTCTATATACAGTATTCTGTATTCTATTTCCTAAATTCTGTGTTCTGCATTCCATGTTCTAAATTCTGGGTTCTATATACTCTATTCTATATTCTATAGTGTTTGTTCTTCATTCCATATTCTACATACTAAATTTTGCATTCCGTATTCTATATTCTAAATTCTGTGTTCTAAATTCTAAATTCAAAATTCTATATTCAGTATTCTGTTTTCTATATTCTAAATCCTGTGTTCTGCATTCCATGTTCTATATTCTATTTTCAGTATTCTATATTCTATATCTAAATTCTGTGTTCTTCATTCTATGTTCTAAATTCTATATTCAGTATTATGTATTATGTATTCTAAATTCTGTGTTTGCATTCCATGTTCTAAATACTGGATTCTATATTCTGTATTCTGTGTTCTACATTCTATATTCTAAATTCTATATTTAGTATTCTGTATTCTATTTTCTAAATTCTGTGTTGTGCATTCCATGTTCTAATTTCTATATTCAGTATTCTCTATTCTGTATTATAATTCTGTGTTCTACTTTCAATGATCTAAATTCTATATTCAGTAATCTGTATTCTATATTCTAAATTCTGTGTTCTGCATTCCATGTTCTAAATTCTGTGTCCTATATTCTCTATTCTATGTTCTAAATTCTATATTTAGTATTCAGTATTATATATTCTAAATTCTGTGTTCTGCATTCCATGTTCTAAATTCTTGGTTCTATATTCTCTACACTATACTATATTTTATGTATTTCATTCTATATTCTACATACTATATGCTGCATTCCGTTTTATATATGTTATATTATGTGTTCTACATTCTGTATTCTAAATTCTATATTCTGTATTCTGTATTCTATATTCTAAATTCTGTGTTCTGCATTTCATGTTCTAAATCCTGGGTTCTATATTCTCTATTCTATATTCTGTGTTCTGTGTTCTACATTCTATATTATAAATTCTATATTCAGTATTCTTTATTCTATGTTCTAAATTCTATGTTCTGCATTCTATGTTCTATATTCTATATTCAGTATTCTGTATTCTAAATTCTAAATTCTGTGTTCTGCATTCCATGTTCTAAATTCTATATTCAGTATATTCTATTCTATATTCTTAATTCTGTGTTCTACATTCCATGCTATAAATTCTGTATTCTGTATTCTGTATTACATATTCTTTATTCTGTGTTCTAAATTCTATATTCTGTATTCTATATTCTGCATTCCGTATTACATATTGCATATTCTTTGTTCTACATTCTGTATTCTATATTTTATATTCAGTATTCTGTATTCTATATTCTAAATTCTGTGTTATGCATTCCAAGTTCTAAATCCTATATTAAGTATCCTGTATACTATATCCTATATTCTGTGTTCTACATTCTATGTTCAAAATTCTATATTCAGAATTCGGTATTCTATATTCTAAATTCTGTGTTCAGCATTCCATACTCTAAATTCTGTTTTATATATTCCCTATTTTCTATTCTATATTGTGTTCTTCATTCTATACTCTACATACTATATTTTGCATTCCGATTCTATATTCTAAATTCTGAGTTCTTAATTTTAATTCTAAATTCTATATTCAGTATTCTGTTTTCTATATTCTAAATTCTGTGTTCTGCAATCCATGTTCTAAATTCTTTGTTCTGTATTCTGTTTTCCATATTCTATATTCTTTGTTCTACATTCTATATACTGTTTTCTATATTCTGCATTCCGTATTCTATATTCTATATTCTGTGTTCTTCATTATATATTCTAAATTGTATATACACTATTTCATATTCTATATTCTAAATTCTGTGTTCGGCATTCCATTACTAATTTCTAAGTTCTATATTCTACTTTTTATATTCTTTATTTTGTGTTCTTCATTCTATATTCTACAATTTATATTCTGCCTTCATTTTCTATATTCTATGTTCTGTGTTCTATATTCTGTATTCTAAATTCTATATTCAGTATTCTGTATTCTATATTCTGAATTCTCTGTTCTACATTCTATATTCAAAATTCTAAATTCAGGATTCTGTATTCTATATTCTAAATTCTGTGTTATGATTTCCATGTTCTAAATTCTGAATTCTATATACTCTATGCTATATTCTATATTCTGTGTTCTACATTCTATATTCTAAATTCTGTATTCAGTATTCTGTATTCTATATTCTGAATTCTCCGTTCTACATTCTATATTCAAAATTCTAAATTCAGTATTCTGTATTCTATATTCTATATACTGTGTTCTGCATTCCATGATCTAAATTCTGACTTCTTTATTGTCCTTTATATATTCTATAATTTGTGTTGTTCTTACTATATTCCATATTCTATATTCTGCATTTCGTATTCTATGTTATATATTCTGTGTTTTACATTCTATATTCGAAATTCTATATTCAGTATTCTATATTCTATAATCTAAATTCTGTGTTCTGCATTCCATTTTCTATATTCTGTGTTTTATAATCTGTACTCTATTCTATATAGTGTGTTTTTCATTCTATATTCTACATACTATTGTCTGCATTCAGTATTCTATATTCTATATTGTGTGATCTACATTCTATAATTTAAATACTATATTCGGTATTCTGTATTCTATATTCTAAATTTTGTGTTCTGCATTCCATGTTATAATTTCCGGTTTCTACATTCTCAATTCTATATTCTATATTCTGTGTTCTACATTATATATTCTAAATTCTATATTTTGTAGTTATATTCTATATTCAAAATTCTATGTTCTGCATTCCATGTTCTAAATTCGATATTAAGTATTCAGTATTCTGTATTCTAAATTCCGTGTTCTGCATTTATGTTCTAAATACTATATTCAGTGTTCTGTATTCTATTTTCTAAATTCTGTGTTCTACATTCCATGTTCTAAATTCTTTTTCTATATTCTCTATTATATATTCTATATTCTGTGTTCTTCATTTTATACCCTTCATAATATATTTTGCCTTCCGTATTGTATATTCTAAATTTTGAATTCTAAATTCTGAATTCTAAATTCTATATTCAGTATTCTGTTTTCTATATTCTAAATTCTGTGTTCTGCATTCCATGTTCTATATTCTATTTTCAGTATTCTATATTCTAAATTCTGTGTTCTGCATTCTATGTTCTAAATTCTATATTCAGTATTCTGTATTGTATATTCTAAATTCTGTGTTTGCATCCCATGTTCTAAATTCTGGATTCTATATTTTTGATTCTATATTCTATATTCTGTGTTCTACTTTATATATTCTAAATTCTATATTCAGTATTCTGTTTTCTATAGTCTAAAATCTGTGTTCTGCATTCTATGTTCTAATTTGTATATTCAGTGTTCTGTATTCTATATTCTAAATTCTGTGTTCTGAATTCCATGTTCTAAATTCTGGGTTCTATATTCTCTAATCTATATTCTATATTCTGTGTTCTACATTCTATATTATAAATTCTATATTCAGTATTCTGTATCCTATATTCTAAATTGTGTGTTTTGCTTTCCAAATTCTTAATTCTATATTCCGTATTCTGTATTCTATATTCTATATTCTGTGTTCTACATTCTATATTCTAAATTCTATATTCAGTATTCTGTATCCTATATTCTAAATTCTGTGTTTTGCTTTCCAAATTCTTAATTCTATATTCCGTATTCTGTATTCTATATTCTATATTCTGTGTTCTACATTCTATATTCTAAATTCTATGTTCTGCATTCCATGTTCTATATTCTTTATTCAGTATTCTGTATTATATATTCTAAATCCTGTGTTCTGCATTCCGTGTTCTAAATTCTTGTTTCTATATTCTCTATACTATATTCTATATCCTGTGTTCTAAATTCTGCATTCTAAATTCTATATTCAGCATTCTGTATTCTATATTCTATATTGTGTGTTCTTCATTCTATTCTCTACATACTATATTTTGCATTCCGTATTCTATATTCTATATTCTGTGTTCTACATTTTACATTCTAAATCCTTTATTCAGTATTCTGTATTCTATAGTCTAAATTCTGTCTTCTGCATTCAATATTCTATATTCCATATTCATTATTATGTATTCTATATTCTAAATTCTGTGTTCCTCATTCAATATTCTATATTCTGGAGTCTATATTCTCTTTTCTATATTCAATATTCTATGTTCTTCAGTCTAAATTCTAAATTCTATATTCAGTATTATGTATTCTATATTCTAAATTCTGTGTTCTGTGTTCTATGTTCAAAATTATATATTCATTATACTGTATTTAATATTCTATATTCTATGTTCTCAATTTCATGTTATAAATTTTGGGTTCTGTATTCTGTTTTCCATAATCTGTATTTTGTTTTCTAAATTCTATATTCTGTATTCTATATTCTGCTTTCCGTATTATATATTGTATATTCTGTGTTCTACATTCTATATTCTAAATTCTATATTCAGTATTCTGTATTCTATATTGTAAATTCTGTGTTCTGCATTCCAAGTTATAAATTTTATATTAAGTATCCTGTATACTATATTCTAAATTCTGTGTTGTACATTCTATTTTCAAAATTCTAATTTCAGAATTCTTTATTCTATATTCTAAATTCTGTATTCAGCATTCAATATTCTAAATTCTGTGTTCTATATTCTCTGTTCTCTATTCTATATTGTGTGTTCAATCTATACTCTACATACTATATTTTGCATTCTGTATTCCATATTCTAAATTCTGAGTTCTTAATTTTAATTCTAATTTCTATATTCAGTATTCTGTTTTCTATATTCTATTTTCTGTTTTCTGCATTCCATGTTCTAAATGCTAGTTTCAGAATTCTATATTCTATATTCTAAATTCTGTGTTCTTCATTCCATGTTCTATATTCTATTTTCAGTATTCTATAATCTTTATCCAAAATTCTGTGTTCTGCATTCCATGTTCTAAATTCTGGGTTCTGTATTCTGTTTTCCATATTCTATATTCTGTGTTCTAAATTCTATATACTGTATTGTATATTCTGCATTCCGTATTCTATATTCTATATTCTGTGTTCTTCATTATATATTTTAAATCCTATATTCACTATTCCGTATTCTATATTCTAAATTCTGTGTTCGGCATTCCATTATTAAATTCTAAGTTCTATATTCTCTTTTTTATATTCTTTATTTTGTGTTCAACATTCTATATTCAACATTCTATATTCTGCATTCATTTTCTATATTCTATGTTCTGTGTTCTATATTCTCTATTCTAAATTCTATATTCAGTATTCTGTATTCTATATTCTGAATTCTCAGTTTTACATTCTATATTCGAAACTCTAAACTCAGTATTCTGTATTCTATAGTCTAAATTCTGTGTCCTGCATTCCATGTTCTAAATTCTAGCTTCTCTATTCTCTATTCTCTATTCTATATTTTGTGTTCTTCAAGCTATATTCCACATTCTATATTCGGCATTCCATATACTATATTCTATATTCTGTGTTTTACATTCTATATTCTAAATTCTATATTCAGTATTCTCTATTCTATAATCTAAAATGTGTGTTCTGCATTTCATGTTCAAAATTCTGTGTTCTATATTCTCTACTCTATTCAATTTTGTGTGTTTTTCATTCTATAATCTACATACTATAGTCTGCATTCCGTATTGTATATTCAATATTATGTGTTCTTCATTCTATATACTAAATTCTATATTCTGTATTCTATATTCTACATTATAAATTCTGTGTTCTGCATTCCATGTTCTAAAATCTGGGTTCTATATTCTCTTTCTATATTCTGTATTCTGTGTTCTTCATTCTATATTCTAAATTCTATATTCAGTATTCTGTGTTCTATATTCTAAATTCTGTGTTCTGCATTCTATGTTCTAAATTCTATATTCTGTATTCTGTGTCGTATATTCTAAATTCTGTGTTCTGCATTCCATGTTCTAAATTCTGAGTTCTATACTCTCTATTCTTTATTCTGTGTTCTACATTCTATATTCTTTATTCTATATTCTGCATTCCATATTCTATATTCTATATTCTGTGTTCTACATTCTATATTCTAAATTCAATATTCAGTATTCTGTGTTCTATATTCTAAATTCTGTGTTCTGCATTCCATGTTCTAAATTCTGGGTTCTATACACTGTATTCTATGTTCTTTGTTCTACATTCTATATTCTGTAGTCTATATTCTGCATTCCGTATACTATATTCTATATTCTGTGTTCTACATTCTATATTCTAAATTCTATATTCAGTATTTTTTATTCTATATTCTAAATTCTATGTACTGCATTTCATGTTCTAAATTCTATATTCATTATTCTGTATTCTATAATCTAAATTCTGTGTTCTTCATTCCACGTTCTATATTCTGGGTTCTATATTCTCTACTCTATTTTATATTGTGTGTTCTTCATTCTATATTCTACACACTATATTCTGCATTCCGTATTCTATATTCTATATTATGTGTTCTACATTCTATATTCTAAATTCTATATTCTGTATTCTGTATTCTAAATTCTGAATTCTGTGTTCTGCATTCTATGTTCAAAATTATATATTCATCATTCTGTATTTAATATTCTAAATTCTGTGTTCTAAATTCCACGTTATAAATTCTGTATTCTGAATTCTGTATTCCATATTCTATATTCTGTATTCTAAATTCTATATTCTGTATTCTATATTCTGCATTCCATATTATATATTGTATATTCTGTGTTCTACATCCTATATTCAAATTCTATATTCAGTATTCTATATTCTATATTCTAAATTCTGTGTTATGCATTCCAAGTTCTAAATTCTATATTAAGTATCCTGTATAATATATTCTAAATTCTATGTACTGCATTTCATGTTCTAAATTCTATATTCATTATTCTGTATTCTATAATCGAAATTCTGTGTCCTGCATTCCATGTTCTATATTCTGGATTCTGTATTCTGTTTTTCATATTCTATATTCTTTGTTCTATATTCTATATACTGTATTCTATATTCTGCATTCCGTATTCTATATTGTATATTCTGTGTTCTTCATTATATATTCTAAATTGTATATACATTATTCCGTATTCTATATTCTAAATTCTGTGTTCGGCATTCCATTACTATATTCTAAGTTCTATATTCTATTTTTTATATTCTTTATTTTGTGTTCTTCATTCTATATTCTACAATCTATATTCTGCATTCATTTTCTATATTCTATGTTCTGTGTTCTATATTCTGTATTCTAAGTTCTATATTCAGTATTCTGTATTCTATATTCTGAATTCTCAGTTCTACATTCTATATTCAAAATTCTAAATTCAGTATTCTGTATTCTATATGCTAAATTCAGTATCCTGCATTCCATTTTCTGAATTCTGGCTTCTATATTCTCTATTCTCTATTCTATATTTTGTGTTCTTCATTCAATATTCCACATTCTATATTCTGCATTCCATATACTATATTCTCTAGTCTGTGTTTTACATTCTATATTCTAAATTCTATATTAAGTATTCTGTATTATATAATCTAAATTCTGTATTCTGCATTCCATGTTCTAAATTCTGAGTTCTACATTCTCTTCTCTATTCTATATTTTGTGTTTATCATTCTATATTCTACATACTATATTCTGCATTCCGTATTCTATATTCCGTACTATATGCTCTACATTCTGTATTCTGAACTCTATATTCAGTATTTAGTATTCTATATTCTAATTTCTGTGTTCTGCATTATATGTTCTAAATTCAATATTCAGGATTCTGTATTCTATTTTCTAAATTCTGTGTTATGCATTCCATGTTCTAAATTATGGATTGTATATTCTCTATGCTATATTCTATATTCTGTGTTCAAAATTCTATATTCAAAATCCCTTGTTCAGTATTCTGTATTCTATATTCTAAATTCTGTGTTCATCATTCTATGTTCTGCATTCTATATTCATTATTCTGTATTGTATATTCTAAATTTTGTGTTCTGCAATCCATATTCTAAATTCTGGGTTCTGAATTCTGTTTTCCATGTTCTATATTCTTGTTCTACATTCTATGTTCTGTATTCTATATTCTGCATTCCGAATTCTACATTCTATATTCTGTGTTCTACATTCTACATTCTAAATTCTATATTAGGTATTCATATTCTATATACTAAATTCTGTGTTCTGCATTCCATCTGCTAAACTCTGGATTCTATATTCTCTATTCTGTATTCTGTGTTCTACATACTATATTCTAAATTCTATATTCAGTATTCTGTATTGAATGTTCTAAATTCTGTGTTCTCCATTCCATGTTCTATATTCTCAATTCTATATTCTATATTCTGTGTTCTATATTATATATTCTAAATTCTATATTCAGTATTCTTTATTCTATATTCTAAACTCTGTGTTCTGCATTCCATGTTCTAAATTCCATATTCCGTATTCTGTATTCTATATTCTAAATTCTGTGTTCTGCATTTTATGTTCAAAATTCTTTATTCAGTGTTCTGTATTCTATTTTCTAAATTCTGTGTTCTACAAACCATGTTCTAAATTCTGGATTCTATATTCTCTATTCTATATTGTGTGTTCTTCATTCTATACTCTACATACTATATTTTGCATTCCGTATCCTATATTCTAAATTTTGAGTTCTAAATTCTAAATCCTAAATTCTATATTCAGTATTCTGTTTTCAATATTCTAAACTCTGTGTTCTGTGTTCCATGTTCTATATTCTATTTTCAGTATTCTATACTCCATATTCTAAATTTTGTGTTCTTCATTCTAGTTCAAATTTCTATATTCAGTACTCTGTATTGTATAATCTAAATTCTGTGTTTGCATCACATATTCTAAATTCTGGATTCTATATTTTCGATTCTATATTCTATATTCTGTGTTCTGCATTCTATATTGTGTATTCTATATTCTGCATTCCGTATTCTATATTCTATATTCTGTGTTCTACATTCTATATTCTAAATTCTATATTCAGTATTATGTATTGTATATTCTAAATTCTGTGTTTGAGTCCCATGTTCTAAATTCTGGATTCTATATTTTCGATTCTATATTCTGTGTTCTGCATTCTATATTCTATATTCTATATCTGCATTCCGTATTCTATATTCTATATTCTGTGTTCTACATTCTATAATCTAAATTCTATATTCAGTATTCTGTTTTCTATATTCTAAACTCTGTTTTCTGCATTTCATGATCTAAATTCTGAGTTTTCTAGTCTCTATTCTCTATTCTATATTCTGTGTTCTGCATTCTATTTTCTAAACTCTATATTCAGTATTCTTTATTCTATATTCTAAATTCTATGTTCTGCATTCCATGTTCTATATACTATATTCAGTATTCTGTATTCTATATTCTAAATTCTGTGTTCTGCATTATATGTTCTAAATTCTATATACAGTATTCTGTATTCTATTTCCTAAATTCTGTGTTCTGCATTCCATGTTCTAAATTCTGGGTTCTATATACTCTATTCTATATTCTATAGTGTTTGTTCTTCATTCCATATTCTACATACTAAATTTTGCATTCCGTATTCTATATTCTAAATTCTGTGTTCTAAATTCTAAATTCAAAATTCTATATTCAGTATTCTGTTTTCTATATTCTAAACTCTGTTTTCTGCATTTCATGATCTAAATTCTGAGTTCTCTAGTCTCTATTCTCTATTCTATATTCTGTGTTCTGCATTCTATTTTCTAAATTCTATATTCAGTATTCTGTATTCTATATTCTAAATTCTGTGTTCTGCATTCCAACTTCTTAAATCTATGTACAGTATTCTGTATTCTATAATCTATATTCTGTGTACTACATTCTATAATCTGTATTCTATATTCAGAATTATGTATTCTATATACTAAATTCTGTGTTCAGCATTCCATTTCTTAATAAAGGGTTCTATATTCCCTTTTATATATTCTATATTTTGTGTTCTTCATTCTATATTCCAAATTCCAATTTCTGCATTCCATATTCCATATTCTATATTCTGTGTTCTACATTCTATATTCTAAATTCTATATTCTGTATTGTGTATTCTATATTTAATTCTGTGTTCTGCATTTTATGTTCTAAATCCTGGGTTCTATATTCTGTATACTATATTCTATACTCTGTGATCTACATTCTATATTCTAAACTCTATATTCAGTATTCTTTATTCTATATTCTAAATTCTATGTTCTGCATTCCATGTTCTATATACTATATTCAGTATTCTGTATTCTATATTCTAAATTCTGTGTTCTGCATTATATGTTCTAAATTCTATATACAGTATTCTGTATTCTATTTCCTAAATTCTGTGTTCTGCATTCCATGTTCTAAATTCTGGGTTCTATATACTCTATTCTATATTCTATAGTGTTTGTTCTTCATTCCATATTCTACATACTAAATTTTGCATTCCGTATTCTATATTCTAAATTCTGTGTTCTAAATTCTAAATTCAAAATTCTATATTCAGTATTCTGTTTTCTATATTCTAAATCCTGTGTTCTGCATTCCATGTTCTATATTATATTTTCAGTATTCTATATTCTATATCTAAATTCTGTGTTCTACATTCTATGTTCTAAATTCTATATTCAGTATTATGTATTATGTATTCTAAATTCTGTGTTTGCATTCCATGTTCTAAATACTGGATTCTATATTCTGTATTCTGTGTTCTACATTCTATATTCTAAATTCTATATTTAGTATTCTGTATTCTATTTTCTAAATTCTGTGTTGTGCATTCCATGTTCTAATTTCTATATTCAGTATTCTCTATTCTGTATTATAATTCTGTGTTCTACTTTCAATGATCTAAATTCTATATTCAGTAATCTGTATTCTATATTCTAAATTCTGTGTTCTGCATTCCATGTTCTAAATTCTGTGTCCTATATTCTCTATTCTATGTTCTAAATTCTATATTTAGTATTCAGTATTATATATTCTAAATTCTGTGTTCTGCATTCCATGTTCTAAATTCTTGGTTCTATATTCTCTACACTATACTATATTTTATGTATTTCATTCTATATTCTACATACTATATGCTGCATTCCGTTTTATATATGTTATATTATGTGTTCTACATTCTGTATTCTAAATTCTATATTCTGTATTCTGTATTCTATATTCTAAATTCTGTGTTCTGCATTTCATGTTCTAAATCCTGGGTTCTATATTCTCTATTCTATATTCTGTGTTCTGTGTTCTACATTCTATATTATAAATTCTATATTCAGTATTCTTTATTCTATGTTCTAAATTCTATGTTCTGCATTCTATGTTCTATATTCTATATTCAGTATTCTGTATTCTATATTCTAAATTCTGTGTTCTGCATTCCATGTTCTATATTCTGGGTTCTATATACTCTATTCTATATTCTATATTGTGTGTTCTTCATTCCATAATCAACATACTAAATTTTGCATTCCGTATCCTATATTCTAAATTCTGTGTTCTAAATTCTAAATTCTAAATTTTATATTCAGTATTCTGTTTTCTATATCCTAAATTCTGTGTTCTGCATTCCATGTTCTATATTCTAATTTCAGTATTCTATATTCTATATCTAAATTCTGTGTTCTGCATTCTATGATCTAAATTCTATATTCAGTATTCTGTATTCTATATTCTAAATTCTGTGTTCCTCATTCAATATTCTATATTCTGGGGTCTATATTCTCTTTTCTATATTCAATATTCTATGTTCTTCAGTCTAAATTCTAAATTCTATATTCAGTATTATGTATTCTATATTCTAAATTCTGTGTTCTGTGTTCTATGTTCAAAATTATATATTCATTATACTGTATTTAATATTCTATATTCTATGTTCTCAATTTCATGTTATAAATTTTGGGTTCTGTATTCTGTTTTCCATAATCTGTATTTTGTTTTCTAAATTCTAAATTCTGTATTCTATATTCTGCTTTCCGTATTATATATTGTATATTCTGTGTTCTACATTGTATATTCTAAATTCTATATTCAGTATTCTGTATTCTAAATTGTAAATTCTGTGTTCTGCATTCCAAGTTATAAATTTTATATTAAGTATCCTGTATACTATATTCTAAATTCTGTGTTGTACATTCTATTTTCAAAATTCTAATTTCAGAATTCTGTATTCTATATTCTAAATTCTGTATTCAGCATTCAATATTCTAAATTCTGTGTTCTATATTCTCTGTTCTCTATTCTATATTGTGTGTTCAATCTATACTCTACATACTATATTTTGCATTCTGTATTCCATATTCTAAATTCTGAGTTCTTAATTTTAATTCTAATTTCTATATTCAGTATTCTGTTTTCTATATTCTATTTCCTGTTTTCTGCATTCCATGTTCTAAATTCTAGTTTCTGAATTCTATATTCTATATTCTAAATTCTGTGTTCTTCATTCCATGTTCTATATTCTATTTTCAGTATTCTATATTCTTTATCCAAAATTCTGTGTTCTGCATTCCATGTTCTAAATTTTGGGTTCTGTATTCTGTTTTCCATATTCTATATGTTGTGTTCTACATTCTATATTCTAAATTCTATATTCAGTATTTTGTATTATATATTTAAATTCTGTGTTCTGCATTCCATTACTAAATTCTAGGTTCTATATTCTCTTTTATATATTCAATATTTTGTGTTCTTAATTCTATATTCTACATTCTATATTCTGCATTCATTTTCCATATTCTATGTTCTGTGTTCTATATTCTGTATTCTAATTCCTATATTCAGTATTCTGTATTCAATATTCTGAATTCGGTGTTCTACATTCTATATTCAATATTCTAAATTCAGTATTCTGTATTCTATATTCTAAATTCTGTATTCTGCATTCCATGATCTAAATTCTGGCTTCTAATTTCTCTTTTATATATTCTATATTTTGTGTTGTTCTTTCTATATTAACATTCTATATTCTGAATACGGTATTCTATATTGAATATTCTGTGTTTTACATTCTATATTCGAAATTCTATATTCAATATTCTGTATTCTATAACCTAAACTCTGTATTCTGCATTCCATGTTCTAAATTCTGGGTTCTATATTCTCTAATCTATTCTATATTGTGTGTTTTTCATTCTATATTCTACATAGTATAGTCTGCATTCCGTATTCTATATTCTATATTATGTGTTCTTCATTCTATATTCTAAATTCTATATTCTCTATTCTGTATTCTATATACTAAATTCTGTGTTCTGCATTCCATGATCTAAATTCTGGGTTCTATATTCTCTTTCTATATTCTATATACTGTTTTCTTCATTCTATTTTCCACATTCTATATTCTGCATTCATTTCTATATTCTATATTCTGTGTTCTATATTCTGTATTCTAATTTCTATATTCAGTATTCTGTATTCTTTATTCTGAACTCTCTATTCTTCATTCTATATTTAAAATTCTAAATTCAGTATTCTGTATTCTATATTCTAAATTCTGTGTTCTGTATTCCATGATCTAAATTCTGGCTTCTATATACTCTTTTATATATTCTATATTTTGTGTTGTTCTTTCTATATTCCACATACTATATAATGCATACGGTATTCTATATTATATATTCTGTGTTTTACATTCTATTTTCGATATTCTATATTCAGTATTCTGTATTCTATAATCTAAACTGTTTGTTCTGCATTCCATGCTCTAAATTCTGGGTTCTATATTCTCTATTCTCTATTCTATATTTTGTGTTCTACATTCTTTATTCTAAATTCTATATTCAGGATTCTTTATTCTATACTCTTAATTTTATGTTCTGCATTCGATGTACTAATTTCTATATTCAGTATTTTGTATTTTATATACTAAATTGCGTGTTCTGCATTCTATGTTCTAAATTCTATATTCAGTATTCTATATTCTATTTTCAATCTTCAGTGTTCGGCATATCATATTCTAAATTCTGTATTTTGTATTCTATATTCTGTGTTGTACATTCAATTTTCTAAATTTTATATTCATTATTCTGTATTCTATATTCTATATTCTGTGTTCTGCATTCCATGATCTAAATTCTGGTTTCTATATTCTCTAAAATATATTCTATATTGTGTGTTCTTCATTCTATATTCCAGATTCAATATTCTGCATTCCGTATTCTACATTCTATATTCTGTGTTCTATATTCTATATTCTAAATTCTATATTCTTTATTCTGTATTCTATAGTCTAAATTCTGTGTTCTGCATTCCATGTTCTATATACTGGGTTGTGTATTCTGTTTTCCATATTCTATATTCTGTGTTCTGCATTCCATTCCTAAATTCTAGGTTCTATATTCTCTTTTATATATTCAATACTTTGTGTTCTGCATTCTATATTCTACATTTTATATTTTGCATTTATTCTCTATATTCTATATTCTGTATTCTAAATTCAATATTCAGTATTCTGTATTCTATATTCTGAATTCTCCGTTCTACATTCTATATTCAAAATTCTAAATTCAGTATTCTGTATTCTATATTCTATATTCTGTGTTCTGCATTCCATGATCTAAATTCTGACTTCTTTATTGTCTTTTATATATTCTATAATTTGTGTTGTTCTTACTATATTCCATATTCTATATTCTGTATTTCGTATTCTATGTTATATATTCTGTGTTTTACATTCTATATTCGAAATTCTGTATTCAGTATTCTATATTCTACAATCTAAATTCTGTGTTCTGCATTCCATTTTCTATATTCTGTGTTTTATATTCTGTACTCTATTCTATATAGTGTGTTTTTCATTCTATATTCTACATACTATTGTCTGCATTCAGTATTCTATATTCTATATTGTGTGATCTACATTCTATAATTTAAATACTATATTCGGTATTCTGTATTCTATATTCTAAATTTTGTGTTCTGCATTCCATGTTATAATTTCCGGTTTCTACATTCTCAATTCTATATTCTATATTCTGTGTTCTACATTATATATTCTAAATTCTATATTTTGTATTTATATTCTATATTCAAAATTCTATGTTCTGCATTCCATGTTCTAAATTCGATATTAAGTATTCAGTATTCTGTATTCTAAATTCCGTGTTCTGCATTTATGTTCTAAATACTATATTCAGTGTTCTGTATTCTATTTTCTAAATTCTGTGTTCTACATTCCATGTTCTAAATTCTTTTTCTATATTCTCTATTATATATTCTATATTCTGTGTTCTTCATTTTATACTCTTCATAATATATTTTGCCTTCCATATTGTATATTCTAAATTTTGAATTCTAAATTCTGAATTCTAAATTCTATATTCAGTATTCTGTTTTCTATATTCTAAATTCTGTGTTCTGCATTCCATGTTCTATATTCTATTTTCAGTATTCTATATTCTAAATTCTGTGTTCTGCATTCTATGTTCTAAATTCTATATTCAGTATTCTGTATTGTATATTCTAAATTCTGTGTTTTCATCCCATGTTCTAAATTCTGGATTCTATATTTTTGATTCCATATTCTATATTCTGTGTTCTACTTTATATATTCTAAATTCTATATTCAGTATTCTGTTTTCTATAGTCTAAAATCTGTGTTCTGCATTCTATGTTCTAATTTGTATATTCAGTCTTCTGTATTCTATATTCTAAATTCTGTGTTCTGAATTCCATGTTCTAAATTCTGGGTTCTATATTCTCTAATCTATATTCTATATTCTGTGTTCTACATTCTATATTCTAAATTCTATATTCAGTATTCTGTATCCTATATTCTAAATTGTGTGTTTTGCTTTCCAAATTCTTAATTCTATATTCCGTATTCTGTATTCTATATTCTATATTCTGTGTTCTACATTCTATATTCTAAATTCTATATTCAGTATTCTGTATCCTATATTCTAAATTCTGTGTTTTGCTTTCCAAATTCTTAATTCTATATTCCGTATTCTGTATTCTATATTCTATATTCTGTGTTCTACATTCTATATTCTAAATTCTATGTTCTGCATTCCATGTTCTATATTCTTTATTCAGTATTCTGTATTATATATTCTAAATCCTGTGTTCTGCATTCCGTGTTCTAAATTCTTGTTTCTATATTCTCTATACTATATTCTATATCCTGTGTTCTAAATTCTGCATTCTAAATTCTATATTCAGCATTCTGTATTCTATATTCTATATTGTGTGTTCTTCATTCTATTCTCTACATACTATATTTTGCATTCCGTATTCTATATTCTATATTCTGTGTTCTACATTTTACATTCTAAATCCTTTATTCAGTATTCTGTATTCTATAGTCTAAATTCTGTCTTCTGCATTCAATATTCTATATTCCATATTCATTATTATGTATTCTATATTCTAAATTCTGTGTTCCTCATTCAATATTCTATATTCTGGAGTCTATATTCTCTTTTCTATATTCAATATTCTATGTTCTTCAGTCTAAATTCTAAATTCTATATTCAGTATTATGTATTCTATATTCTAAATTCTGTGTTCTGTGTTCTATGTTCAAAATTATATATTCATTATACTGTATTTAATATTCTATATTCTATGTTCTCAATTTCATGTTATAAATTTTGGGTTCTGTATTCTGTTTTCCATAATCTGTATTTTGTTTTCTAAATTCTATATTCTGTATTCTATATTCTGCTTTCCGTATTATATATTGTATATTCTGTGTTCTACATTCTATATTCTAAATTCTATATTCAGTATTCTGTATTCTATATTGTAAATTCTGTGTTCTGCATTCCAAGTTATAAATTTTATATTAAGTATCCTGTATACTATATTCTAAATTCTGTGTTGTACATTCTATTTTCAAAATTCTAATTTCAGAATTCTTTATTCTATATTCTAAATTCTGTATTCAGCATTCAATATTCTAAATTCTGTGTTCTATATTCTCTGTTCTCTATTCTATATTGTGTGTTCAATCTATATTCTACATACTATATTTTGCATTCTGTGTTCCATATTCTAAATTCTGAGTTCTTAATTTTAATTCTAATTTCTATATTCAGTATTCTGTTTTCTATATTCTATTTTCTGTTTTCTGCATTCCATGTTCTAAATGCTAGTTTCAGAATTCTATATTCTATATTCTAAATTCTGTGTTCTTCATTCCATGTTCTATATTCTATTTTCAGTATTCTATATTCTTTATCCAAAATTCTGTGTTCTGCATTCCATGTTCTAAATTCTGGGTTCTGTATTCTGTTTTCCATATTCTATATTCTGTGTTCTAAATTCTATATACTGTATTGTATATTCTGCATTCCGTATTCTATATTCTATATTCTGTGTTCTTCATTATATATTTTAAATCCTATATTCACTATTCCGTATTCTATATTCTAAATTCTGTGTTCGGCATTCCATTATTAAATTCTAAGTTCTATATTCTCTTTTTTATATTCTTTATTTTGTGTTCAACATTCTATATTCAACATTCTATATTCTGCATTCATTTTCTATATTCTATGTTCTGTGTTCTATATTCTCTATTCTAAATTCTATATTCAGTATTCTGTATTCTATATTCTGAATTCTCAGTTTTACATTCTATATTCGAAATTCTAAACTCAGTATTCTGTATTCTATAGTCTAAATTCTGTGTCCTGCATTCCACGTTCTAAATTCTAGCTTCTCTATTCTCTATTCTCTATTCTATATTTTGTGTTCTTCAAGCTATATTCCACATTCTATATTCGGCATTCCATATACTATATTCTATATTCTGTGTTTTACATTCTATATTCTAAATTCTATATTCAGTATTCTCTATTCTATAATCTAAAATGTGTGTTCTGCATTTCATGTTCAAAATTCTGTGTTCTATATTCTCTACTCTATTCAATTTTGTGTGTTTTTCATTCTATAATCTACATACTATAGTCTGCATTCCGTATTGTATATTCAATATTATGTGTTCTTCATTCTATATACTAAATTCTATATTCTGTATTCTATATTCTACATTATAAATTCTGTGTTCTGCATTCCATGTTCTAAAATCTGGGTTCTATATTCTTTTTCTATATTCTGTATTCTGTGTTCTTCATTCTATATTCTAAATTCTATATTCAGTATTCTGTGTTCTATAGTCTAAATTCTGTGTTCTGCATTCTATGTTCTAAATTCTATATTCTGTATTCTGTGTCGTATATTCTAAATTCTGTGTTCTGCATTCCATGTTCTAAATTCTGAGTTCTATACTCTCTATTCTTTATTCTGTGTTCTACATTCTATATTCTTTATTCTATATTCTGCATTCCATATTCTATATTCTATATTCTGTGTTCTACATTCTATATTCTAAATTCAATATTCAGTATTCTGTGTTATATATTCTAAATTCTGTGTTCTGCATTCCATGTTCTAAATTCTGGGTTCTATACACTGTATTCTATGTTCTTTGTTCTACATTCTATATTCTGTAGTCTATATTCTGCATTCCGTATACTATATTCTATATTCTGTGTTCTACATTCTATATTCTAAATTCTATATTCAGTATTTTTTATTCTATATTCTAAATTCTATGTACTGCATTTCATGTTCTAAATTCTATATTCATTATTCTGTATTCTATAATCTAAATTCTGTGTTCTTCATTCCACGTTCTATATTCTGGGTTCTATATTCTCTACTCTATTTTATATTGTGTGTTCTTCATTCTATATTCTACACACTATATTCTGCATTCCGTATTCTATATTCTATATTATGTGTTCTACATTCTATATTCTAAATTCTATATTCTGTATTCTGTATTCTAAATTCTGAATTCTGTGTTCTGCATTCTATGTTCAAAATTATATATTCATCATTCTGTATTTAATATTCTAAATTCTGTGTTCTAAATTCCACGTTATAAATTCTGTATTCTGAATTCTGTATTCCATATTCTATATTCTGTGTTCTAAATTCTATATTCTGTATTCTATATTCTGCATTCCGTATTATATATTGTATATTCTGTGTTCTACATCCTATATTCAAATTCTATATTCAGTATTCTATATTCTATATTCTAAATTCTGTGTTATGCATTCCAAGTTCTAAATTCTATATTAAGTATCCTGTATACTATATTCTAAATTCTATGTACTGCATTTCATGTTCTAAATTCTATATTCATTATTCTGTATTCTATAATCGAAATTCTGTGTCCTGCATTCCATGTTCTATATTCTGGATTCTGTATTCTGTTTTTCATATTCTATATTCTTTGTTCTATATTCTATATACTGTATTCTATATTCTGCATTCCGTATTCTATATTGTATATTCTGTGTTCTTCATTATATATTCTAAATTGTATATACACTATTCCGTATTCTATATTCTAAATTCTGTGTTCGGCATTCCATTACTATATACTAAGTTCTATATTCTATTTTTTATATTCTTTTTTTGTGTTCTTCATTCTATATTCTACAATCAATATTCTGCATTCATTTTCTATATTCTATGTTCTGTGTTCTATATTCTGTATTCTAAGTTCTATATTCAGTATTCTGTATTCTATATTCTGAATTCTCAGTTCTACATTCTATATTCAAAATTCTAAATTCAGTATTCTGTATTCTATATTCTAAATTCAGTATCCTGCATTCCATTTTCTGAATTCTGGCTTCTATATTCTCTATTCTCTATTCTATATTTTGTGTTCTTCATTCAATATTCCACATTCTATATTCTGCATTCCATATACTATATTCTATATTCTGTGTTTTACATTCTATATTCTAAATTCTATATTAAGTATTCTGTATTATATAATCTAAATTCTGTATTCTGCATTCCATGTTCTAAATTCTGAGTTCTACATTCTCTTCTCTATTCTATATTTTGTGTTTATCATTCTATATTCTACATACTATATTCTGCATTCCGTATTCTATATTCCATACTATATGCTCTACATTCTGTATTCTAAACTCTATATTCAGTATTTAGTATTCTATATTCTAATTTCTGTGTTCTGCATTATATGTTCTAAATTCAATATTCAGGATTCTGTATTCTATTTTCTAAATTCTGTGTTATGCATTCCATGTTCTAAATTATGGATTGTATATTCTCTATGCTATATTCTATATTCTGTGTTCAAAATTCTATATTCAAAATTCCTTGTTCAGTATTCTGTATTCTATATTCTAAATTCTGTGTTCATCATTCTATGTTCTGCATTCTATATTCATTATTCTGTATTGTATATTCTAAACTTTGTGTTCTGCAATCCATATTCTAAATTCTGGGTTCTGAATTCTGTTTTCCATGTTCTATATTCTTGTTCTACATTCTATGTTCTGTATTCTATATTCTGCATTCCGAATACTACATTCTATATTCTGTGTTCTACATTCTACATTCTAAATTCTATATTAGGTATTCATATTCTATATACTAAATTCTGTGTTCTGCATTCCATGTGCTAAACTCTGGATTCTATATTCTCTATTCTGTATTCTGTGTTCTACATTCTATATTCTAAATTCTATATTCAGTATTCTGTATTGTATGTTCTATATTCTGTGTTTTGCATTCCATGTTCTAAATTCATCGTTCTACATTGTCTATTGTATATTCTGTATAGTGTGTTCTTCATTCTATACTCTACATATTTTATTTTGCATTCCGTACACTATATTATATCTTCTGTGTTCTAAATACTTAATTCTAAATTATATATTCAGTATTCTATATTCTGTATACTAAATTCGGTGTTCTGCATTCTATGCTCTAAATTCCATTTTCAGTATTCTATATTCTAGTTTCGAAATTCAGTGTTCTGCATATCATGTTCTAAATACTGGATTCAGTATTCTAAATTCTGTGTTCTACATTCTATATTCTAAATTCTATATTCAGTATTCTGTATTGTATTGTCTATATTTTGTGTTCTGCAATCCATGTTATAAATTCTGGGTTTTCTATTCTGTTTTCCATATTCTATACTCTGTGTTCTACATTCTATATTCTGCATTCCGAATTCTATATTATATATTCTGTGTTTTACATTGTTTATTCTAAATTCTATATTCAGTATTCTGTATTCTATATTCTAAATTCGGTGTCCTGCATTCCATGTTCTAAATTCTGGGTTCTATATTCTCTGTTCTACTTTCTATATTCAAAATTCTATATTCAGTATTCTGTATTCTAAATTCTAAATTCTGTGTTCTGCATTCCATGTTCTAAATTCTATATTCAGTATATTCTATTCTATATTCTTAATTCTGTGTTCTACATTCCATGTTATAAATTCTGTATTCTGTATTCTGTATTACATATTCTTTATTCTGTGTTCTAAATTCTATATTCTGTATTCTATATTCTGCATTCCGTATTACATATTGTATATTCTTTGTTCTACATTCTGTATTCTATATTTTATATTCAGTATTCTGTATTCTATATTCTAAATTCTGTGTTATGCATTCCAAGTTCTAAATCCTATATTAAGTATCCTGTATACTATATCCTATATTCTGTGTTCTACATTCTATGTTCAAAATTCTATATTCAGAATTCGGTATTCTATATTCTAAATTCTGTGTTCAGCATTCCATACTCTAAATTCTGTGTTATATATTCCCTATTTTCTATTCTATATTGTGTTCTTCATTCTATACTCTACATACTATATTTTGCATTCCGATTCTATATTCTAAATTCTGAGTTCTTAATTTTAATTCTAAATTCTATATTCAGTATTCTGTTTTCTATATTCTAAATTCTGTGTTCTGCAATCCATGTTCTAAATTCTTTGTTCTGTATTCTGTTTTCCATATTCTATATTCTTTGTTCTACATTCTATATACTGTTTTCTATATTCTGCATTCCGTATTCTATATTCTATATTCTGTGTTCTTCATTATATATTCTAAATTGTATATACACTATTTCATATTCTATATTCTAAATTCTGTGTTCGGCATTCCATTACTAATTTCTAAGTTCTATATTCTACTTTTTATATTCTTTATTTTGTGTTCTTCATTCTATATTCTACAATTTATATTCTGCCTTCATTTTCTATATTCTATGTTCTGTGTTCTATAGTCTGTATTCTAAATTCTATATTCAGTATTCTGTATTCTATATTCTGAATTCTCTGTTCTACATTCTATATTCAAAATTCTAAATTCAGGATTCTGTATTCTATATTCTAAATTCTGTGTTATGATTTCCATGTTCTATATTCTGAATTCTATATACTCTATGCTATATTCTATATTCTGTGTTCTACATTCTATATTCTAAATTCTGTATTCAGTATTCTGTATTCTATATTCTGAATTCTCCGTTCTACATTCTATATTCAAAATTCTAAATTCAGTATTCTGTATTCTATATTCTATATTCTGTGTTCTGCATTCCATGATCTAAATTCTGACTTCTTTATTGTCTTTTATATATTCTATAATTTGTGTTGTTCTTACTATATTCCATATTCTATATTCTGCATTTCGTATTCTATGTTATATATTCTGTGTTTTACATTCTATATTCGAAATTCTATATTCAGTATTCTATATTCTATAATCTAAATTCTGTTTTCTGCATTCCATTTTCTATATTCTGTGTTTTATAATCTGTACTCTATTCTATATAGTGTGTTTTTCATTCTATATTCTACATACTATTGTCTGCATTCAGTATTCTATATTCTATATTGTGTGATCTACATTCTATAATTTAAATACTATATTCGGTATTCTGTATTCTATATTCTAAATTTTGTGTTCTGCATTCCATGTTATAATTTCCGGTTTCTACGTTCTCAATTCTATATTCTATATTCTGTGTTCTACATTATATATTCTAAATTCTATATTTTGTATTTATATTCTATATTCAAAATTCTATGTTCTGCATTCCATGTTCTAAATTCGATATTAAGTATTCAGTATTCTGTATTCTAAATTCCGTGTTCTGCATTTATGTTCTAAATACTATATTCAGTGTTCTGTATTCTATTTTCTAAATTCTGTGTTCTACATTCCATGTTCTAAATTCTTTTTCTATATTCTCTATTATATATTCTATATTCTGTGTTCTTCATTTTATACTCTTCATAATATATTTTGCCTTCCGTATTGTATATTCTAAATTTTGAATTCTAAATTCTGAATTCTAAATTCTATATTCAGTATTCTGTTTTCTATATTCTAAATTCTGTGTTCTGCATTCCATGTTCTATATTCTATTTTCAGTATTCTATATTCTAAATTCTGTGTTCTGCATTCTATGTTCTAAATTCTATATTCAGTATTCTGTATTGTATATTCTAAATTCTGTGTTTGCATCCCATGTTCTAATTTCTGGATTCTATATTTTTGATTCTATATTCTATATTCTGTGTTCTACTTTATATATTCTAAATTCTATATTCAGTATTCTGTTTTCTATAGTCTAAAATCTGTGTTCTGCATTCTATGTTCTAATTTGTATATTCAGTGTTCTGTATTCTATATTCTAAATTCTGTGTTCTGAATTCCATGTTCTAAATTCTGGGTTCTATATTCTCTAATCTATATTCTATATTCTGTGTTCTACATTCTATATTCTAAATTCTATATTCAGTATTCTGTATCCTATATTCTAAATTGTGTGTTTTGCTTTCCAAATTCTTAATTCTATATTCCGTGTTCTGTATTCTATATTCTATATTCTGTGTTCTACATTCTATATTCTAAATTCTATATTCAGTATTCTGTATCCTATATTCTAAATTCTGTGTTTTGCTTTCCAAATTCTTAATTCTATATTCCGTATTCTGTATTCTATATTCTATATTCTGTGTTCTACATTCTATATTCTAAATTCTATGTTCTGCATTCCATGTTCTATATTCTTTATTCAGTATTCTGTATTATATATTCTAAATCCTGTGTTCTGCATTCCGTGTTCTAAATTCTTGTTTCTATATTCTCTATACTATATTCTATATCCTGTGTTCTAAATTCTGCATTCTAAATTCTATATTCAGCATTCTGTATTCTATATTCTATATTGTGTGTTCTTCATTCTATTCTCTACATACTATATTTTGCATTCCGTATTCTATATTCTATATTCTGTGTTCTACATTTTACATTCTAAATCCTTTATTCAGTATTCTGTATTCTATAGTCTAAATTCTGTCTTCTGCATTCAATATTCTATATTCCATATTCATTATTATGTATTCTATATTCTAAATTCTGTGTTCCTCATTCAATATTCTATATTCTGGAGTCTATATTCTCTTTTCTATATTCAATATTCTATGTTCTTCAGTCTAAATTCTAAATTCTATATTCAGTATTATGTATTCTATATTCTAAATTCTGTGTTCTGTGTTCTATGTTCAAAATGATATATTCATTATACTGTATTTAATATTCTATATTCTATGTTCTCAATTTCATGTTATAAATTTTGGGTTCTGTATTCTGTTTTCCATAATCTGTATTTTGTTTTCTAAATTCTATATTCTGTTTTCTATATTCTGCTTTCCGTATTATATATTGTATATTCTGTGTTCTACATTCTATATTCTAAATTCTATATTCAGTATTCTGTATTCTATATTGTAAATTCTGTGTTCTGCATTCCAAGTTATAAATTTTATATTAAGTATCCTGTATACTATATTCTAAATTCTGTGTTGTACATTCTATTTTCAAAATTCTAATTTCAGAATTCTTTATTCTATATTCTAAATTCTGTATTCAGCATTCAATATTCTAAATTCGGTGTTCTATATTCTCTGTTCTCTATTTTATATTGTGTGTTCAATCTATATTCTACATACTATATTTTGCATTCTGTATTCCATATTCTAAATTCTGAGTTCTTAATTTTAATTCTAATTTCTATATTCAGTATTCTGTTTTCTATATTCTATTTTCTGTTTTCTGCATTCCATGTTCTAAATGCTAGTTTCAGAATTCTATATTCTATATTCTAAATTCTGTGTTCTTCATTCCATGTTCTATATTCTATTTTCAGTATTCTATATTCTTTATCCAAAATTCTGTGTTCTGCATTCCATGTTCTAAATTCTGGGTTCTGTATTCTGTTTTCCATATTCTATATTCTGTGTTCTAAATTCTATATACTGTATTGTATATTCTGCATTCCGTATTCTATATTCTATATTCTGTGTTCTTCATTATATATTTTAAATCCTATATTCACTATTCCGTATTCTATATTCTAAATTCTGTGTTCGGCATTCCATTATTAAATTCTAAGTTCTATATTCTCTTTTTTATATTCTTTATTTTGTGTTCAACATTCTATATTCAACATTCTATATTCTGCATTCATTTTCTATATTCTATGTTCTGTGTTCTATATTCTCTATTCTAAATTCTATATTCAGTATTCTGTATTCTATATTCTGAATTCTCAGTTTTACATTCTATATTCGAAATTCTAAACTCAGTATTCTGTATTCTATAGTATAAATTCTGTGTCCTGCATTCCATGTTCTAAATTCTGGCTTCTCTATTCTCTATTCTATATTTTGTGTTCTTCAAGCTATATTCCACATTCTATATTCGGCATTCCATATACTATATTCTATATTCTGTGTTTTACATTCTATATTCTAAATTCTATATTCAGTATTCTCTATTCTATAATCTAAAATGTGTGTTCTGCATTTCATGTTCAAAATTCTGTGTTCTATATTCTCTACTCTATTCAATTTTGTGTGTTTTTCATTCTATAATCTACATACTATAGTCTGCATTCCGTATTGTATATTCAATATTATGTGTTTTCATTCTATATACTAAATTCTATATTCTGTATTCTATATTCTACATTATAAATTCTGTGTTCTGCATTCCATGTTCTAAAATCTGGGTTCTATATTCTCTTTCTATATTCTGTATTCTGTGTTCTTCATTCTATATTCTAAATTCTATATTCAGTATTCTGTGTTCTATATTCTAAATTCTGTGTTCTGCATTCTATGTTCTAAATTCTATATTCTGTATTCTGTGTCGTATATTCTAAATTCTGTGTTCTGCATTCCATGTTCTAAATTCTGAGTTCTATACTCTCTATTCTTTATTCTGTGTTCTACATTCTATATTCTTTATTCTATATTCTGCATTCCATATTCTATATTCTATATTCTGTGTTCTACATTCTATATTCTAAATTCAATATTCAGTATTCTGTGTTCTATATTCTAAATTCTGTGTTCTGCATTCCATGTTCTAAATTCTGGGTTCTATACACTGTATTCTATGTTCTTTGTTCTAGATTCTATATTCTGTAGTCTATATTCTGCATTCCGTATACTATATTCTATATTCTGTGTTCTACATTCTATATTCTAAATTCTATATTCAGTATTTTTTATTCTATATTCTAAATTCTATGTACTGCATTTCATGTTCTAAATTCTATATTCATTATTCTGTATTCTATAATCTAAATTCTGTGTTCTTCATTCCACGTTCTATATTCTGGGTTCTATATTCTCTACTCTATTTTATATTGTGTGTTCTTCATTCTATATTCTACACACTATATTCTGCATTCCGTATTCTATATTCTATATTATGTGTTCTACATTCTATATTCTAAATTCTATATTCTGTATTCTGTATTCTAAATTCTGAATTCTGTGTTCTGCATCCTATGTTCAAAATTATATATTCATCATTCTGTATTTAATATTCTAAATTCTGTGTTCTAAATTCCACGTTATAAATTCTGTATTCTGAATTCTGTATTCCATATTCTATATTCTGTGTTCTAAATTCTATATTCTGTATTCTATATTCTGCATTCCGTATTATATATTGTATATTCTGTGTTCTACATCCTATATTCAAATTCTATATTCAGTATTCTATATTCTATATTCTAAATTCTGTGTTATGCATTCCAAGTTCTAAATTCTATATTAAGTATCCTGTATACTATATTCTAAATTCTATGTACTGCATTTCATGTTCTAATTTCTATATTCATTATTCTGTATTCTATAATCGAAATTCTGTGTCCTGCATTCCATGTTCTATATTCTGGATTCTGTATTCTGTTTTTCATATTCTATATTCTTTGTTCTATATTCTATATACTGTATTCTATATTCTGCATTCCGTATTCTATATTGTATATTCTGTGTTCTTCATTATATATTCTAAATTGTATATACACTATTCCGTATTCTATATTCTAAATTCTGTGTTCGGCATTCCATTACTATATACTAAGTTCTATATTCTATTTTTTATATTCTTTTTTTGTGTTCTTCATTCTATATTCTACAATCAATATTCTGCATTCATTTTCTATATTCTATGTTCTGTGTTCTATATTCTGTATTCTAAGTTCTATATTCAGTATTCTGTATTCTATATTCTGAATTCTCAGTTCTACATTCTATATTCAAAATCCTAAATTCAGTATTCTGTATTCTATATTCTAAATTCAGTATCCTGCATTCCATTTTCTGAATTCTGGCTTCTATATTCTCTATTCTCTATTCTATATTTTGTGTTCTTCATTCAATATTCCACATTCTATATTCTGCATTCCATATACTATATTCTATATTCTGTGTTTTACATTCTATATTCTAAATTCTATATTAAGTATTCTGTATTATATAATCTAAATTCTGTATTCTGCATTCCATGTTCTAAATTCTGAGTTCTACATTCTCTTCTCTATTCTATATTTTGTGTTTATCATTCTATATTCTACATACTATATTCTGCATTCCGTATTCTATATTCCATACTATATGCTCTACATTCTGTATTCTAAACTCTATATTCAGTATTTAGTATTCTATATTCTAATTTCTGTGTTCTGCATTATATGTTCTAAATTCAATATTCAGGATTCTGTATTCTATTTTCTAAATTCTGTGTTATGCATTCCATGTTCTAAATTATGGATTGTATATTCTCTATGCTATATTCTATATTCTGTGTTCAAAATTCTATATTCAAAATTCCTTGTTCAGTATTCTGTATTCTATATTCTAAATTCTGTGTTCATCATTCTATGTTCTGCATTCTATATTCATTATTCTGTATTGTATATTCTAAACTTTGTGTTCTGCAATCCATATTCTAAATTCTGGGTTCTGAATTCTGTTTTCCATGTTCTATATTCTTGTTCTACATTCTATGTTCTGTATTCTATATTCTGCATTCCGAATACTACATTCTATATTCTGTGTTCTACATTCTACATTCTAAATTCTATATTAGGTATTCATATTCTATATACTAAATTCTGTGTTCTGCATTCCATGTGCTAAACTCTGGATTCTATATTCTCTATTCTGTATTCTGTGTTCTACATTCTATATTCTAAATTCTATATTCAGTATTCTGTATTGTATGTTCTATATTCTGTGTTTTGCATTCCATGTTCTAAATTCATCGTTCTACATTGTCTATTGTATATTCTGTATAGTGTGTTCTTCATTCTATACTCTACATATTTTATTTTGCATTCCGTACACTATATTATATCTTCTGTGTTCTAAATACTTAATTCTAAATTATATATTCAGTATTCTATATTCTGTATACTAAATTCGGTGTTCTGCATTCTATGCTCTAAATTCCATTTTCAGTATTCTATATTCTAGTTTCGAAATTCAGTGTTCTGCATATCATGTTCTAAATACTGGATTCAGTATTCTAAATTCTGTGTTCTACATTCTATATTCTAAATTCTATATTCAGTATTCTGTATTGTATTGTCTATATTTTGTGTTCTGCAATCCATGTTATAAATTCTGGGTTTTCTATTCTGTTTTCCATATTCTATACTCTGTGTTCTACATTCTATATTCTGCATTCCGAATTCTATATTATATATTCTGTGTTTTACATTGTTTATTCTAAATTCTATATTCAGTATTCTGTATTCTATATTCTAAATTCGGTGTCCTGCATTCCATGTTCTAAATTCTGGGTTCTATATTCTCTGTTCTACTTTCTATATTCAAAATTCTATATTCAGTATTCTGTATTCTAAATTCTAAATTCTGTGTTCTGCATTCCATGTTCTAAATTCTATATTCAGTATATTCTATTCTATATTCTTAATTCTGTGTTCTACATTCCATGTTATAAATTCTGTATTCTGTATTCTGTATTACATATTCTTTATTCTGTGTTCTAAATTCTATATTCTGTATTCTATATTCTGCATTCCGTATTACATATTGTATATTCTTTGTTCTACATTCTGTATTCTATATTTTATATTCAGTATTCTGTATTCTATATTCTAAATTCTGTGTTATGCATTCCAAGTTCTAAATCCTATATTAAGTATCCTGTATACTATATCCTATATTCTGTGTTCTACATTCTATGTTCAAAATTCTATATTCAGAATTCGGTATTCTATATTCTAAATTCTGTGTTCAGCATTCCATACTCTAAATTCTGTGTTATATATTCCCTATTTTCTATTCTATATTGTGTTCTTCATTCTATACTCTACATACTATATTTTGCATTCCGATTCTATATTCTAAATTCTGAGTTCTTAATTTTAATTCTAAATTCTATATTCAGTATTCTGTTTTCTATATTCTAAATTCTGTGTTCTGCAATCCATGTTCTAAATTCTTTGTTCTGTATTCTGTTTTCCATATTCTATATTCTTTGTTCTACATTCTATATACTGTTTTCTATATTCTGCATTCCGTATTCTATATTCTATATTCTGTGTTCTTCATTATATATTCTAAATTGTATATACACTATTTCATATTCTATATTCTAAATTCTGTGTTCGGCATTCCATTACTAATTTCTAAGTTCTATATTCTACTTTTTATATTCTTTATTTTGTGTTCTTCATTCTATATTCTACAATTTATATTCTGCCTTCATTTTCTATATTCTATGTTCTGTGTTCTATATTCTGTATTCTAAATTCTATATTCAGTATTCTGTATTCTATATTCTGAATTCTCTGTTCTACATTCTATATTCAAAATTCTAAATTCAGGATTCTGTATTCTATATTCTAAATTCTGTGTTATGATTTCCATGTTCTAAATTCTGAATTCTATATACTCTATGCTATATTCTATATTCTGTGTTCTACATTCTATATTCTAAATTCTGTATTCAGTATTCTGTATTCTATATTCTGAATTCTCCGTTCTACATTCTATATTCAAAATTCTAAATTCAGTATTCTGTATTCTATATTCTATATTCTGTGTTCTGCATTCCATGATCTAAATTCTGACTTCTTTATTGTCTTTTATATATTCTATAATTTGTGTTGTTCTTACTATATTCCATATTCTATATTCTGCATTTCGTATT
The DNA here is from genome assembly GCF_048564905.1 of Vicugna pacos. NCBI lineage: Eukaryota > Metazoa > Chordata > Mammalia > Artiodactyla > Camelidae > Vicugna > Vicugna pacos. Next base: position 1,953,004 of record NW_027328740.1, read on the forward strand.
CTATGTTGTATATTCTGTGTTTTACATTCTATATTCGAAATTCTATATTCAGTATTCTATATTCTATAATCTAAATTCTGTGTTCTGCATTCCATTTTCTATATTCTGTGTTTTATAATCTGTACTCTATTCTATATAGTGTGTTTTTCATTCTATATTCTACATACTATTGTCTGCATTCAGTATTCTATATTCTGTATTGTGTGATCTACATTCTATAATTTAAATACTATATTCGGTATTCTGTATTCTATATTCTAAATTTTGTGTTCTGCATTCCATGTTATAATTTCCGGTTTCTACATTCTCAATTCTATATTCTATATTCTGTGTTCTACATTATATATTCTAAATTCTATATTTTGTATTTATACTCTATATTCAAAATTCTATGTTCTGCATTCCATGTTCTAAATTCGATATTAAGTATTCAGTATTCTGTATTCTAAATTCCGTGTTCTGCATTTATGTTCTAAATACTATATTCAGTGTTCTGTATTCTATTTTCTAAATTCTGTGTTCTACATTCCATGTTCTAAATTCTTTTTCTATATTCTCTATTATATATTCTATATTCTGTGTTCTTCATTTTATACTCTTCATAATATATTTTGCCTTCCGTATTGTATATTCTAAATTTTGAATTCTAAATTCTGAATTCTAAATTCTATATTCAGTATTCTGTTTTCTATATTCTAAATTCTGTGTTCTGCATTCCATGTTCTATATTCTATTTTCAGTATTCTATATTCTAAATTCTGTGTTCTGCATTCTATGTTCTAAATTCTATATTCAGTATTCTGTATTGTATATTCTAAATTCTGTGTTTGCATCCCATGTTCTAATTTCTGGATTCTATATTTTTGATTCTATATTCTATATTCTGTGTTCTACTTTATATATTCTAAATTCTATATTCAGTATTCTGTTTTCTATAGTCTAAAATCTGTGTTCTGCATTCTATGTTCTAATTTGTATATTCAGTGTTCTGTATTCTATATTCTAAATTCTGTGTTCTGAATTCCATGTTCTAAATTCTGGGTTCTATATTCTCTAATCTATATTCTATATTCTGTGTTCTACATTCTATATTCTAAATTCTATATTCAGTATTCTGTATCCTATATTCTAAATTGTGTGTTTTGCTTTCCAAATTCTTAATTCTATATTCCGTGTTCTGTATTCTATATTCTATATTCTGTGTTCTACATTCTATATTCTAAATTCTATATTCAGTATTCTGTATCCTATATTCTAAATTCTGTGTTTTGCTTTCCAAATTCTTAATTCTATATTCCGTATTCTGTATTCTATATTCTATATTCTGTGTTCTACATTCTATATTCTAAATTCTATGTTCTGCATTCCATGTTCTATATTCTTTATTCAGTATTCTGTATTATATATTCTAAATCCTGTGTTCTGCATTCCGTGTTCTAAATTCTTGTTTCTATATTCTCTATACTATATTCTATATCCTGTGTTCTAAATTCTGCATTCTAAATTCTATATTCAGCATTCTGTATTCTATATTCTATATTGTGTGTTCTTCATTCTATTCTCTACATACTATATTTTGCATTCCGTATTCTATATTCTATATTCTGTGTTCTACATTTTACATTCTAAATCCTTTATTCAGTATTCTGTATTCTATAGTCTAAATTCTGTCTTCTGCATTCAATATTCTATATTCCATATTCATTATTATGTATTCTATATTCTAAATTCTGTGTTCCTCATTCAATATTCTATATTCTGGAGTCTATATTCTCTTTTCTATATTCAATATTCTATGTTCTTCAGTCTAAATTCTAAATTCTATATTCAGTATTATGTATTCTATATTCTAAATTCTGTGTTCTGTGTTCTATGTTCAAAATGATATATTCATTATACTGTATTTAATATTCTATATTCTATGTTCTCAATTTCATGTTATAAATTTTGGGTTCTGTATTCTGTTTTCCATAATCTGTATTTTGTTTTCTAAATTCTATATTCTGTTTTCTATATTCTGCTTTCCGTATTATATATTGTATATTCTGTGTTCTACATTCTATATTCTAAATTCTATATTCAGTATTCTGTATTCTATATTGTAAATTCTGTGTTCTGCATTCCAAGTTATAAATTTTATATTAAGTATCCTGTATACTATATTCTAAATTCTGTGTTGTACATTCTATTTTCAAAATTCTAATTTCAGAATTCTTTATTCTATATTCTAAATTCTGTATTCAGCATTCAATATTCTAAATTCGGTGTTCTATATTCTCTGTTCTCTATTTTATATTGTGTGTTCAATCTATATTCTACATACTATATTTTGCATTCTGTATTCCATATTCTAAATTCTGAGTTCTTAATTTTAATTCTAATTTCTATATTCAGTATTCTGTTTTCTATATTCTATTTTCTGTTTTCTGCATTCCATGTTCTAAATGCTAGTTTCAGAATTCTATATTCTATATTCTAAATTCTGTGTTCTTCATTCCATGTTCTATATTCTATTTTCAGTATTCTATATTCTTTATCCAAAATTCTGTGTTCTGCATTCCATGTTCTAAATTCTGGGTTCTGTATTCTGTTTTCCATATTCTATATTCTGTGTTCTAAATTCTATATACTGTATTGTATATTCTGCATTCCGTATTCTATATTCTATATTCTGTGTTCTTCATTATATATTTTAAATCCTATATTCACTATTCCGTATTCTATATTCTAAATTCTGTGTTCGGCATTCCATTATTAAATTCTAAGTTCTATATTCTCTTTTTTATATTCTTTATTTTGTGTTCAACATTCTATATTCAACATTCTATATTCTGCATTCATTTTCTATATTCTATGTTCTGTGTTCTATATTCTCTATTCTAAATTCTATATTCAGTATTCTGTATTCTATATTCTGAATTCTCAGTTTTACATTCTATATTCGAAATTCTAAACTCAGTATTCTGTATTCTATAGTATAAATTCTGTGTCCTGCATTCCATGTTCTAAATTCTGGCTTCTCTATTCTCTATTCTATATTTTGTGTTCTTCAAGCTATATTCCACATTCTATATTCGGCATTCCATATACTATATTCTATATTCTGTGTTTTACATTCTATATTCTAAATTCTATATTCAGTATTCTCTATTCTATAATCTAAAATGTGTGTTCTGCATTTCATGTTCAAAATTCTGTGTTCTATATTCTCTACTCTATTCAATTTTGTGTGTTTTTCATTCTATAATCTACATACTATAGTCTGCATTCCGTATTGTATATTCAATATTATGTGTTTTCATTCTATATACTAAATTCTATATTCTGTATTCTATATTCTACATTATAAATTCTGTGTTCTGCATTCCATGTTCTAAAATCTGGGTTCTATATTCTCTTTCTATATTCTGTATTCTGTGTTCTTCATTCTATATTCTAAATTCTATATTCAGTATTCTGTGTTCTATATTCTAAATTCTGTGTTCTGCATTCTATGTTCTAAATTCTATATTCTGTATTCTGTGTCGTATATTCTAAATTCTGTGTTCTGCATTCCATGTTCTAAATTCTGAGTTCTATACTCTCTATTCTTTATTCTGTGTTCTACATTCTATATTCTTTATTCTATATTCTGCATTCCATATTCTATATTCTATATTCTGTGTTCTACATTCTATATTCTAAATTCAATATTCAGTATTCTGTGTTCTATATTCTAAATTCTGTGTTCTGCATTCCATGTTCTAAATTCTGGGTTCTATACACTGTATTCTATGTTCTTTGTTCTAGATTCTATATTCTGTAGTCTATATTCTGCATTCCGTATACTATATTCTATATTCTGTGTTCTACATTCTATATTCTAAATTCTATATTCAGTATTTTTTATTCTATATTCTAAATTCTATGTACTGCATTTCATGTTCTAAATTCTATATTCATTATTCTGTATTCTATAATCTAAATTCTGTGTTCTTCATTCCACGTTCTATATTCTGGGTTCTATATTCTCTACTCTATTTTATATTGTGTGTTCTTCATTCTATATTCTACACACTATATTCTGCATTCCGTATTCTATATTCTATATTATGTGTTCTACATTCTATATTCTAAATTCTATATTCTGTATTCTGTATTCTAAATTCTGAATTCTGTGTTCTGCATCCTATGTTCAAAATTATATATTCATCATTCTGTATTTAATATTCTAAATTCTGTGTTCTAAATTCCACGTTATAAATTCTGTATTCTGAATTCTGTATTCCATATTCTATATTCTGTGTTCTAAATTCTATATTCTGTATTCTATATTCTGCATTCCGTATTATATATTGTATATTCTGTGTTCTACATCCTATATTCAAATTCTATATTCAGTATTCTATATTCTATATTCTAAATTCTGTGTTATGCATTCCAAGTTCTAAATTCTATATTAAGTATCCTGTATACTATATTCTAAATTCTATGTACTGCATTTCATGTTCTAATTTCTATATTCATTATTCTGTATTCTATAATCGAAATTCTGTGTCCTGCATTCCATGTTCTATATTCTGGATTCTGTATTCTGTTTTTCATATTCTATATTCTTTGTTCTATATTCTATATACTGTATTCTATATTCTGCATTCCGTATTCTATATTGTATATTCTGTGTTCTTCATTATATATTCTAAATTGTATATACACTATTCCGTATTCTATATTCTAAATTCTGTGTTCGGCATTCCATTACTATATACTAAGTTCTATATTCTATTTTTTATATTCTTTTTTTGTGTTCTTCATTCTATATTCTACAATCAATATTCTGCATTCATTTTCTATATTCTATGTTCTGTGTTCTATATTCTGTATTCTAAGTTCTATATTCAGTATTCTGTATTCTATATTCTGAATTCTCAGTTCTACATTCTATATTCAAAATCCTAAATTCAGTATTCTGTATTCTATATTCTAAATTCAGTATCCTGCATTCCATTTTCTGAATTCTGGCTTCTATATTCTCTATTCTCTATTCTATATTTTGTGTTCTTCATTCAATATTCCACATTCTATATTCTGCATTCCATATACTATATTCTATATTCTGTGTTTTACATTCTATATTCTAAATTCTATATTAAGTATTCTGTATTATATAATCTAAATTCTGTATTCTGCATTCCATGTTCTAAATTCTGAGTTCTACATTCTCTTCTCTATTCTATATTTTGTGTTTATCATTCTATATTCTACATACTATATTCTGCATTCCGTATTCTATATTCCATACTATATGCTCTACATTCTGTATTCTAAACTCTATATTCAGTATTTAGTATTCTATATTCTAATTTCTGTGTTCTGCATTATATGTTCTAAATTCAATATTCAGGATTCTGTATTCTATTTTCTAAATTCTGTGTTATGCATTCCATGTTCTAAATTATGGATTGTATATTCTCTATGCTATATTCTATATTCTGTGTTCAAAATTCTATATTCAAAATTCCTTGTTCAGTATTCTGTATTCTATATTCTAAATTCTGTGTTCATCATTCTATGTTCTGCATTCTATATTCATTATTCTGTATTGTATATTCTAAACTTTGTGTTCTGCAATCCATATTCTAAATTCTGGGTTCTGAATTCTGTTTTCCATGTTCTATATTCTTGTTCTACATTCTATGTTCTGTATTCTATATTCTGCATTCCGAATACTACATTCTATATTCTGTGTTCTACATTCTACATTCTAAATTCTATATTAGGTATTCATATTCTATATACTAAATTCTGTGTTCTGCATTCCATGTGCTAAACTCTGGATTCTATATTCTCTATTCTGTATTCTGTGTTCTACATTCTATATTCTAAATTCTATATTCAGTATTCTGTATTGTATGTTCTATATTCTGTGTTTTGCATTCCATGTTCTAAATTCATCGTTCTACATTGTCTATTGTATATTCTGTATAGTGTGTTCTTCATTCTATACTCTACATATTTTATTTTGCATTCCGTACACTATATTATATCTTCTGTGTTCTAAATACTTAATTCTAAATTATATATTCAGTATTCTATATTCTGTATACTAAATTCGGTGTTCTGCATTCTATGCTCTAAATTCCATTTTCAGTATTCTATATTCTAGTTTCGAAATTCAGTGTTCTGCATATCATGTTCTAAATACTGGATTCAGTATTCTAAATTCTGTGTTCTACATTCTATATTCTAAATTCTATATTCAGTATTCTGTATTGTATTGTCTATATTTTGTGTTCTGCAATCCATGTTATAAATTCTGGGTTTTCTATTCTGTTTTCCATATTCTATACTCTGTGTTCTACATTCTATATTCTGCATTCCGAATTCTATATTATATATTCTGTGTTTTACATTGTTTATTCTAAATTCTATATTCAGTATTCTGTATTCTATATTCTAAATTCGGTGTCCTGCATTCCATGTTCTAAATTCTGGGTTCTATATTCTCTGTTCTACTTTCTATATTCAAAATTCTATATTCAGTATTCTGTATTCTAAATTCTAAATTCTGTGTTCTGCATTCCATGTTCTAAATTCTATATTCAGTATATTCTATTCTATATTCTTAATTCTGTGTTCTACATTCCATGTTATAAATTCTGTATTCTGTATTCTGTATTACATATTCTTTATTCTGTGTTCTAAATTCTATATTCTGTATTCTATATTCTGCATTCCGTATTACATATTGTATATTCTTTGTTCTACATTCTGTATTCTATATTTTATATTCAGTATTCTGTATTCTATATTCTAAATTCTGTGTTATGCATTCCAAGTTCTAAATCCTATATTAAGTATCCTGTATACTATATCCTATATTCTGTGTTCTACATTCTATGTTCAAAATTCTATATTCAGAATTCGGTATTCTATATTCTAAATTCTGTGTTCAGCATTCCATACTCTAAATTCTGTGTTATATATTCCCTATTTTCTATTCTATATTGTGTTCTTCATTCTATACTCTACATACTATATTTTGCATTCCGATTCTATATTCTAAATTCTGAGTTCTTAATTTTAATTCTAAATTCTATATTCAGTATTCTGTTTTCTATATTCTAAATTCTGTGTTCTGCAATCCATGTTCTAAATTCTTTGTTCTGTATTCTGTTTTCCATATTCTATATTCTTTGTTCTACATTCTATATACTGTTTTCTATATTCTGCATTCCGTATTCTATATTCTATATTCTGTGTTCTTCATTATATATTCTAAATTGTATATACACTATTTCATATTCTATATTCTAAATTCTGTGTTCGGCATTCCATTACTAATTTCTAAGTTCTATATTCTACTTTTTATATTCTTTATTTTGTGTTCTTCATTCTATATTCTACAATTTATATTCTGCCTTCATTTTCTATATTCTATGTTCTGTGTTCTATATTCTGTATTCTAAATTCTATATTCAGTATTCTGTATTCTATATTCTGAATTCTCTGTTCTACATTCTATATTCAAAATTCTAAATTCAGGATTCTGTATTCTATATTCTAAATTCTGTGTTATGATTTCCATGTTCTAAATTCTGAATTCTATATACTCTATGCTATATTCTATATTCTGTGTTCTACATTCTATATTCTAAATTCTGTATTCAGTATTCTGTATTCTATATTCTGAATTCTCCGTTCTACATTCTATATTCAAAATTCTAAATTCAGTATTCTGTATTCTATATTCTATATTCTGTGTTCTGCATTCCATGATCTAAATTCTGACTTCTTTATTGTCTTTTATATATTCTATAATTTGTGTTGTTCTTACTATATTCCATATTCTATATTCTGCATTTCGTATTCTATGTTGTATATTCTGTGTTTTACATTCTATATTCGAAATTCTATATTCAGTATTCTATATTCTATAATCTAAATTCTGTGTTCTGCATTCCATTTTTTATATTCTGTGTTTTATAATCTGTACTCTATTCTATATAGTGTGTTTTTCATTCTATATTCTACATACTATTGTCTGCATTCAGTATTCTATATTCTGTATTGTGTGATCTACATTCTATAATTTAAATACTATATTCGGTATTCTGTATTCTATATTCTAAATTTTGTGTTCTGCATTCCATGTTATAATTTCCGGTTTCTACATTCTCAATTCTATATTCTATATTCTGTGTTCTACATTATATATTCTAAATTCTATATTTTGTATTTATACTCTATATTCAAAATTCTATGTTCTGCATTCCATGTTCTAAATTCGATATTAAGTATTCAGTATTCTGTATTCTAAATTCCGTGTTCTGCATTTATGTTCTAAATACTATATTCAGTGTTCTGTATTCTATTTTCTAAATTCTGTGTTCTACATTCCATGTTCTAAATTCTTTTTCTATATTCTCTATTATATATTCTATATTCTGTGTTCTTCATTTTATACTCTTAATAATATATTTTGCCTTCCATATTGTATATTCTAAATTTTGAATTCTAAATTCTGAATTCTAAATTCTATATTCAGTATTCTGTTTTCTTTATTCTAAATTCTGTGTACTGCATTCCATGTTCTATATTCTATTTTCAGTATTCTATATTCTAAATTCTGTGTTCTGCATTCTATGTTCTAAATTCTATATTCAGTATTCTGTATTGTATATTCTAAATTCTGTGTTTGCATCCCATGTTCTAAATTCTGGATTCTATATTTTTGATTCTATATTCTATATTCTGTGTTCTACATTATATATTCTAAATTCTATATTCAGTATTCTGTTTTCTATAGTCTAAAATCTGTGTTCTGCATTCTATGTTCTAATTTGTATATTCAGTGTTCTGTATTCTATATTCTAAATTCTGTGTTCTGCATTCCATGTTCTAAATTCTGGGTTCTATTTTCTCTAATCTATATTCTATATTCTGTGTTCTACATTCTATATTCTAAATTCTATATTCAGTATTCTGTATCCTATATTCTAAATTGTGTGTTTTGCTTTCCAAATTCTTAATTCTATATTCCGTATTCTGTATTCTATATTCTTTATTCTATATTCTAAATTCTATATTCAGTATTCTGTATCCTATATTCTAAATTCTGTGTTTTGCTTTCCAAATTCTTAATTCTATATTCCTTATTCTGTATTCTATATTCTATATTCTGTGTTCTACATTCTATATTCTAAATTCTATGTTCTGCATTCCATGTTCTATATTCTTTATTCAGTATTCTGTATTATATATTCTAAATCCTGTGTTCTGCATTCCGTGTTCTAAATTCTTGTTTCTATATTCTCTATACTATATTCTATATCCTGTGTTCTAAATTCTGCATTCTAAATTCTATATTCAGCATTCTGTATTCTATATTCTGTATTGTGTGTTCTTCATTCTATTCTCTACATACTTTATTTTGCATTCCGTATTCTATATTCTATATTCTGTGTTCTACATTTTACATTCTAAATCCTTTATTCAGTATTCTGTATTCTATAGTCTAAATTCTGTCTTCTGCATTCAATATTCTATATTCCATATTCATTATTATGTATTCTATATTCTAAATTCTGTGTTCCTCATTCAATATTCTATATTCTGGAGTCTATATTCTCTTTTCTATATTCAATATTCTATGTTCTTCAGTCTAAATTCTAAATTCTATATTCAGTATTATGTATTCTATATTCTAAATTCTGTGTTCTGTGTTCTATGTTCAAAATTATATATTCATTATACTGTATTTAATATTCTATATTCTATGTTCTCAATTTCATGTTATAAATTTTGGGTTCTGTATTCTGTTTTCCATAATCTGTATTTTGTTTTCTAAATTCTATATTCTGTATTCTATATTCTGCTTTCCGTATTATATATTGTATATTCTGTGTTCTGCATTCTATATTCTAAATTCTATATTCAGTATTCTGTATTCTATATTGTAAATTCTGTGTTCTGCATTCCAAGTTATAAATTTTATATTAAGTATCCTGTATACTATATTCTAAATTCTGTGTTGTACATTCTATTTTCAAAATTCTAATTTCAGAATTCTTTATTCTATATTCTAAATTCTGTATTCAGCATTCAATATTCTAAATTCTGTGTTCTATATTCTCTGTTCTCTATTCTATATTGTGTGTTCAATCTATATTCTACATACTATATTTTGCATTCTGTATTCCATATTCTAAATTCTGAGTTCTTAATTTTAATTCTAATTTCTATATTCAGTATTCTGTTTTCTATATTCTATTTTCTGTTTTCTGCATTCCATCTTCTAAATGCTAGTTTCAGAATTCTATATTCTATATTCTAAATTCTGTGTTCTTCATTCCATGTTCTATATTCTATTTTCAGTATTCTATATTCTTTATCCAAAATTCTGTGTTATGCATTCCATGTTCTAAATTCTGGGTTCTGTATTCTGTTTTCCATATTCTATATTCTGTGTTCTAAATTCTATATACTGTATTGTATATTCTGCATTCCGTATTCTATATTCTATATTCTGTGTTCTTCATTATATATTTTAAATCCTATATTCACTATTCCGTATTCTATATTCTAAATTCTGTGTTCGGCATTCCATTATTAAATTCTAAGTTCTATATTCTCTTTTTTATATTCTTTATTTTGTGTTCAACATTCTATATTCAACATTCTATATTCTGCATTCATTTTCTATATTCTATGTTCTGTGTTCTATATTCTCTACTCTAAATTCTATATTCAGTATTCTGTATTCTATATTCTGAATTCTCAGTTTTACATTCTATATTCGAAATTCTGAACTCAGTATTCTGTATTCTATAGTCTAAATTCTGTGTCCTGCATTCCATGTTCTAAATTCTAGCTTCTTTATTCTCTATTCTCTATTCTATATTTTGTGTTCTTCAAGCTATATTCCACATTCTTTATTCGGCATTCCATATACTATATTCTCTATTCTGTGTTTTACATTCTATATTCTAAATTCTATATTCAGTATTCTCTATTCTATAATCTAAAATGTGTGTTCTGCATTTCATGTTCAAAATTCTGTGTTCTATATTCTCTACTCTATTCAATTTTGTGTGTTTTTCATTCTATATTCTACATACTATAGTCTGCATTCCGTATTGTATATTCAATATTATGTGTTCTTCATTCTATATACTAAATTCTATATTCTGTATTCTATATTCTACATTATAAATTCTGTGTTCTGCATTCCATGTTCTAAAATCTGGGTTCTATATTCTCTTTCTATATTCTGTATTCTGTGTTCTTCATTCTATATTCTAAATTCTATATTCAGTATTCTGTGTTCTATAGTCTAAATTCTGTGTTCTGCATTCTATGTTCTAAATTCTATATTCTGTATTCTGTGTCGTAGATTCTAAATTCTGTGTTCTGCATTCCATGTTCTAAATTCTGAGTTCTATACTCTCTATTCTTTATTCTGTGTTCTACATTCTATATTCTGTATTCTATATTCTGCATTCCGTATTCTATATTCTATATTCTGTGTTCTACATTCTATATTCTAAATTCAATATTCAGTATTCTGTGTTCTATATTCTAAATTCTGTGTTCTGCATTCCATGTTCTAAATTCTGGGTTCTATACACTGTATTCTATGTTCTTTGTTCTACATTCTATATTCTGTAGTCTATATTCTGCATTCCGTATACTATATTCTATATTCTGTGTTCTACATTCTATATTCTAAATTCTATATTCAGTATTTTTTATTCTATATTCTAAATTCTATGTACTGCATTTCATGTTCTAAATTCTATATTCATTATTCTGTATTCTATAATCTAAATTCTGTGTTCTTCATTCCACGTTCTATATTCTGGGTTCTATATTCTCTACTCTATTTTATATTGTGTGTTCTTCATTCTATATTCTACACACTATATTCTGCATTCCGTATTCTATATTCTATATTATGTGTTCTACATTCTATATTCTAAATTCTATATTCTGTATTCTGTATTCTAAATTCTGAATTCTGTGTTCTGCATTCTATGTTCAAAATTATATATTCATCATTCTGTATTTAATATTCTAAATTCTGTGTTCTAAATTCCACGTTATAAATTCTGTATTCTGAATTCTGTATTCCATATTCTATATTCTGTGTTCTAAATTCTATATTCTGTATTCTATATTCTGCATTCCGTATTATATATTGTATATTCTGTGTTCTACATCCTATATTCAAATTCTATATTCAGTATTCTATATTCTATATTCTAAATTCTGTGTTATGCATTCCAAGTTCTAAATTCTATATTAAGTATCCTGTATACTATATTCTAAATTCTATGTACTGCATTTCATGTTCTAAATTCTATATTCATTATTCTGTATTCTATAATCGAAATTCTGTGTCCTGCATTCCATGTTCTATATTCTGGATTCTGTATTCTGTTTTTCATATTCTATATTCTTTGTTCTATATTCTATATACTGTATTCTATATTCTGCATTCCGTATTCTATATTGTATATTCTGTGTTCTTCATTATATATTCTAAATTGTATATACACTATTCCGTATTCTATATTCTAAATTCTGTGTTCGGCATTCCATTACTATATACTAAGTTCTATATTCTATTTTTTATATTCTTTTTTTGTGTTCTTCATTCTATATTCTACAATCAATATTCTGCATTCATTTTCTATATTCTATGTTCTGTGTTCTATATTCTGTATTCTAAGTTCTATATTCAGTATTCTGTATTCTATATTCTGAATTCTCAGTTCTACATTCTATATTCAAAATTCTAAATTCAGTATTCTGTATTCTATATTCTAAATTCAGTATCCTGCATTCCATTTTCTGAATTCTGGCTTCTATATTCTCTATTCTCTATTCTATATTTTGTGTTCTTCATTCAATATTCCACATTCTATATTCTGCATTCCATATACTATATTCTATATTCTGTGTTTTACATTCTATATTCTAAATTCTATATTAAGTATTCTGTATTATATAATCTAAATTCTGTATTCTGCATTCCATGTTCTAAATTCTGAGTTCTACATTCTCTTCTCTATTCTATATTTTGTGTTTATCATTCTATATTCTACATACTATATTCTGCATTCCGTATTCTATATTCCATACTATATGCTCTACATTCTGTATTCTAAACTCTATATTCAGTATTTAGTATTCTATATTCTAATTTCTGTGTTCTGCATTATATGTTCTAAATTCAATATTCAGGATTCTGTATTCTATTTTCTAAATTCTGTGTTATGCATTCCATGTTCTAAATTATGGATTGTATATTCTCTATGCTATATTCTATATTCTGTGTTCAAAATTCTATATTCAAAATTCCTTGTTCAGTATTCTGTATTCTATATTCTAAATTCTGTGTTCATCATTCTATGTTCTGCATTCTATATTCATTATTCTGTATTGTATATTCTAAACTTTGTGTTCTGCAATCCATATTCTAAATTCTGGGTTCTGAATTCTGTTTTCCATGTTCTATATACTTGTTCTACATTCTATGTTCTGTATTCTATATTCTGCATTCCGAATACTACATTCTATATTCTGTGTTCTACATTCTACATTCTAAATTCTATATTAGGTATTCATATTCTATATACTAAATTCTGTGTTCTGCATTCCATGTGCTAAACTCTGGATTCTATATTCTCTATTCTGTATTCTGTGTTCTACATTCTATATTCTAAATTCTATATTCAGTATTCTGTATTGTATGTTCTATATTCTGTGTTTTGCATTCCATGTTCTAAATTCATCGTTCTACATTGTCTATTGTATATTCTGTATAGTGTGTTCTTCATTCTATTCTCTACATATTTTATTTTGCATTCCGTACACTATATTATATCTTCTGTGTTCTAAATACTTAATTCTAAATTATATATTCAGTATTCTATATTCTGTATACTAAATTCGGTGTTCTGCATTCTATGCTCTAAATTCCATTTTCAGTATTCTATATTCTAGTTTCGAAATTCAGTGTTCTGCATATCATGTTCTAAATACTGGATTCAGTATTCTAAATTCTGTGTTCTACATTCTATATTCTAAATTCTATATTCAGTATTCTGTATTGTATTGTCTATATTTTGTGTTCTGCAATCCATGTTATAAATTCTGGGTTTTCTATTCTGTTTTCCATATTCTATACTCTGTGTTCTACATTCTATATTCTGCATTCCGAATTCTATATTATATATTCTGTGTTTTACATTGTTTATTCTAAATTCTATATTCAGTATTCTGTATTCTATATTCTAAATTCGGTGTCCTGCATTCCATGTTCTAAATTCTGGGTTCTATATTCTCTGTTCTACTTTCTATATTCAAAATTCTATATTCAGTATTCTGTATTCTAAATTCTAAATTCTGTGTTCTGCATTCCATGTTCTAAATTCTATATTCAGTATATTCTATTCTATATTCTTAATTCTGTGTTCTACATTCCATGTTATAAATTCTGTATTCTGTATTCTGTATTACATATTCTTTATTCTGTGTTCTAAATTCTATATTCTGTATTCTATATTCTGCATTCCGTATTACATATTGTATATTCTTTGTTCTACATTCTGTATTCTATATTTTATATTCAGTATTCTGTATTCTATATTCTAAATTCTGTGTTATGCATTCCAAGTTCTAAATCCTATATTAAGTATCCTGTATACTATATTCTATATTCTGTGTTCTACATTCTATGTTCAAAATTCTATATTCAGAATTCGGTATTCTATATTCTAAATTTTGTGTTCAGCATTCCATACTCTAAATTCTGTGTTATATATTCCCTATTTTCTATTCTATATTGTGTTCTTCATTCTATACTCTACATACTATATTTTGCATTCAGATTCTATATTCTAAATTCTGAGTTCTTAATTTTAATTCTAAATTCTATATTCAGTATTCTGTTTTCTATATTCTAAATTCTGTGTTCTGCAATCCATGTTCTAAATTCTTTGTTCTGTATTCTGTTTTCCATATTCTATATTCTTTGTTCTACATTCTATATACTATTTTCTATATTCTGCATTCCGTATTCTATATTCTATATTCTGTGTTCTTCATTATATATTCTAAATTGTATATACACTATTTCATATTCTATATTCTAAATTCTGTGTTCGGCATTCCATTACTAATTTCTAAGTTCTATATTCTACTTTTTATATTCTTTATTTTGTGTTCTTCATTCTATATTCTACAATTTATATTCTGCCTTCATTTTCTATATTCTATGTTCTGAGTTCTATATTCTGTATTCTAAATTCTATATTCAGTATTCTGTATTCTATATTCTGAATTCTCTGTTCTACATTCTATATTCAAAATTCTAAATTCAGGATTCTGTATTCTATATTCTAAATTCTGTGTTATGATTTCCATGTTCTAAATTCTGAATTCTATATACTCTATGCTATATTCTATATTCTGTGTTCTACATTCTATATTCTAAATTCTGTATTCAGTATTCTGTATTCTATATTCTAAATTCTGTGTTCTGCATTCTATGTTCAAAATTGTATATTCATATTTCTGTGTTCTATATTCTAAATTCTGTGTTCTGCATTCCATATTCTAAATTCTGGGTTCTGTATTCTGTTTTCCATGTTCTATATTGTGTGTTCTACATTCTATATTCTGTATTCTATATTCTGAATTCCAAAATCTACATTCTATATTCTGTGTTCTACATTCTATATGCTTAATTCTATATTCAGTATTCATATTCTATTTTCTAAATTCTGTGTTCTGCATTCCATGTGCTAAATTCTGTATTCTATAATCTGTATTCTATGTTCTGTGTTCTACATTCTATATTCTAAATTCTTAATTCAGTATTCTGTATTGTATATTCAAAATTCTGTGTTCTGAATTCCATGTTCTAAATTCTGGGTTCTACATTGTCTATTGTATATTCTATATAGTGTGTTCTTCATTCTATACTCTACGTACTATATTTTGCATTCTGTAATCAATATTATATATTCTTTGTTCTAAATTTTTAATTCTAAATTCTATATTCAGTATTCTATATTCTATATACTAAATTCGGTGTTCTGCATTCTATGTTCTAAGTTCTATATTCAGTATTCTGTATTCTATAGTATATATTTTGTGTTCTGCATTCCATGTTATAAATTCTGGGTTCTGTATTCTGTTTTTCATATACTATACTCTGTGTTCTACATACTATATTCTGCATTCCGAATTCTACATTCTATATTCTGTGTTCTCCATTCTATATTCTAAATTCTATATTCAGTATTCTGTATTGTATATTCTAAATTCTTTGTTCTGAATTCCATGTTCTAAATTCTGGGTTCTACATTGTCTGTTGTATATTCTATATAGTGTGTTCTACATTCTATTCTCTACGTACTATATTTTGCATTCTGTAGTCTATATTATATATTCTTTGTTCTAAATTTTTAATTCTAAATTCAATATTCAGTATTCTATATTCTATATACTAATTTCGGTGTTCTGCATTCTATGTTCTAAATTCTATATTCAGTATTCTGCATTCTATAGTCTATATTTTGTGTTCTGCATTCCATGTTATAAATTCTGGGTTCTGTATTCTGTTTTTCATATACTATACTCTGTGTTCTACATACTATATTCTGCATTCAGAATTCTATATTCTATATTCTGAGTTCTACATTCTATATTCTAAATTCTATATTCAGTATTCTGTATTCTATATTCTAAATTCTGTGTTCTGCATTCCATGTTCTAAATTCTTGGTTCTATATTCTCTACACTATACTATATTTTATGTATTTCATTCTATATTCTACATACTATATGCTGCATTCCGTTTTATATATGTTATATTATGTGTTCTACATTCTGTATTCTAAATTCTATATTCTGTATTCTGTATTCTATATTCTAAATTCTGTGTTCTGCATTTCATGTTCTAAATCCTGGGTTCTATATTCTCTATTCTATATTCTGTGTTCTGTGTTCTACATTCTATATTATAAATTCTATATTCAGTATTCTTTATTCTATGTTCTAAATTCTATGTTCTGCATTCTATGTTCTATATTCTATATTCAGTATTCTGTATTCTATATTCTAAATTCTGTGTTCTGCATTCCATGTTCTATATTCTGGGTTCTATATACTCTATTCTATATTCTATATTGTGTGTTCTTCATTCCATAATCAACATACTAAATTTTGCATTCCGTATCCTATATTCTAAATTCTGTGTTCTAAATTCTAAATTCTAAATTTTATATTCAGTATTCTGTTTTCTATATCCTAAATTCTGTGTTCTGCATTCCATGTTCTATATTCTAATTTCAGTATTCTATATTCTATATCTAAATTCTGTGTTCTGCATTCTATGATCTAAATTCTATATTCAGTATTCTGTATTCTATATTCTAAATTCTGTGTTCCTCATTCAATATTCTATATTCTGGAGTCTATATTCTCTTTTCTATATTCAATATTCTATGTTCTTCAGTCTAAATTCTAAATTCTATATTCAGTATTATGTATTCTATATTCTAAATTCTGTGTTCTGTGTTCTATGTTCAAAATTATATATTCATTATACTGTATTTAATATTCTATATTCTATGTTCTCAATTTCATGTTATAAATTTTGGGTTCTGTATTCTGTGTTCCATAATCTGTATTTTGTTTTCTAAATTCTAAATTCTGTATTCTATATTCTGCTTTCCGTATTATATATTGTATATTCTGTGTTCTACATTCTATATTCTAAATTCTATATTCAGTATTCTGTATTCTAAATTGTAAATTCTGTGTTCTGCATTCCAAGTTATAAATTTTATATTAAGTATCCTGTATACTATATTCTAAATTCTGTGTTGTACATTCTATTTTCAATATTCTAATTTCAGAATTCTTTATTCTATATTCTAAATTCTGTATTCAGCATTCAATATTCTAAATTCTGTGTTCTATATTCTCTGTTCTCTAGTCTATATTGTGTGTTCAATCTATACTCTATATACTATATTTTGCATTCTGTATTCCATATTCTAAA
The DNA here is from genome assembly GCF_048564905.1 of Vicugna pacos. Taxonomy (NCBI): domain Eukaryota; kingdom Metazoa; phylum Chordata; class Mammalia; order Artiodactyla; family Camelidae; genus Vicugna; species Vicugna pacos. The sequence continues at coordinate 1,971,062 of NW_027328740.1, forward strand.
TTCTGAGTTCTTAATTTTAATTCTAATTTCTATATTCAGTATTCTGTTTTCTATATTCTATTTTCTGTTTTCTGCATTCCATGTTCTAAATTCTAGTTTCAGAATTCTATATTCTATATTCTAAATTCTGTGTTCTTCATTCCATGTTCTATATTCTATTTTTAGTATTCTATATTCTTTATCCAAAATTCTGTGTTCTGCATTCCATGTTCTAAATTTTGGGTTCTGTATTGTGTTTTCCATATTCTATATGTGGTGTTCTACATTCTATATTCTAAATTCTATATTCAGTATTTTGTATTATATATTTAAATTCTGTGTTCTGCATTCCATTACTAAATTCTAGGTTCTATATTCTCTTTTATATATTCAATATTTTGTGTTCTTAATTCTATATTCTACATTCTATATTCTGCATTCATTTTCCATATTCTATGTTCTGTGTTCTATATTCTGTATTCTAATTCCTATATTCAGTATTCTGTATTCAATATTCTGAATTCGGTGTTCTACATTCTATATTCAATATTCTAAATTCAGTATTCTGTATTCTATATTCTAAATTCCGTATTCTGCATTCCATGATCTAAATTCTGGCTTCTAATTTCTCTTTTATATATTCTGTATTTTGTGTTGTTCTTTCTATATTCCACATTCTATATTCTGAATACGGTATTCTATATTGAATATTCTGTGTTTTACATTCTATATTTGAAATTCTATATTAAATATTCTGTATTCTATAACCTAAACTCTGTATTCTGCATTCCATGTTCTAAATTCTGGGTTCTAAATTCTCTAATCTATTCTATATTGTGTGTTTTTCATTCTATATTCTACATAGTATAGTCTGCATTCCGTATTCTATATTCCATACTATATGCTCTACATTCTGTATTCTAAACTCTATATTCAGTATTTAGTATTCTATATTCTAATTTCTGTGTTTTGCATTATATGTTCTAAATTCAATATTCAGGATTCTGTATTCTATTTTCTAAATTCTGTGTTATGCATTCCATGTTCTAAATTATGGATTGTATATTCTCTATGCTATATTCTATATTCTGTGTTCAAAATTCTATATTCAAAATTCCTTGTTCAGTATTCTGTATTCTATATTCTAAATTCTGTGTTCATCATTCTATGTTCTGCATTCTATATTCATTATTCTGTATTGTATATTCTAAACTTTGTGTTCTGCAATCCATATTCTAAATTCTGGGTTCTGAATTCTGTTTTCCGTGTTCTATATTCTTGTTCTACATTCTATGTTCTGTATTCTATATTCTGCATTCTGAATACTACATTCTATATTCTGTGTTCTACATTCTACATTCTAAATTCTATATTAGGTATTCATATTCTATATACTAAATTCTGTGTTCTGCATTCCATGTGCTAAACTCTGGATTCTATATTCTCTATTCTGTATTCTGTGTTCTACATTCTATATTCTAAATTCTATATTCAGTATTCTGTATTGTATGTTCTATATTCTGTGTTTTGCATTCCATGTTCTAAATTCATCGTTCTACATTGTCTATTGTATATTCTGTATATTGTGTTCTTCATTCTATACTCTACATATTTTGTTTTGCATTCCGTACACTATATTATATCTTCTGTGTTCTAAATACTTAATTCTAAATTATATATTCAGTATTCTATATTCTGTATACTAAATTCGGTGTTCTGCATTCTATGCTCTAATTTCCATATTCAGTATTCTATATTCTAGTTTCGAAATTCAGTGTTCTGCATATCATGTTCTAAATACTGGATTCAGTATTCTAAATTCTGTGTTCTACATTCTATATTCTAAATTCTATATTCAGTATTCTGTATTGTATTGTCTATATTTTGTGTTCTGCATTCCATGTTATAAATTCTGGGTTTTCTATTCTGTTTTCCATATTCTATACTCTGTGTTCTACATTCTATATTCTGCATTCCGAATTCTATATTATATATTCTGTGTTTTACATTGTTTATTCTAAATTCTATATTCAGTATTCAGTATTCTATATTCTAAATTCGGTGTCCTGCATTCCATGTTCTACATTCTGGGTTCTATATTCTCTATTCTATATTCTCTGTTCTACTTTCTATATTCAAAATTCTATATTCAGTATTCTTTATTCTATATTCTAAATTCTATGTTCTGCATTCCATATTCTATATTCTATATTCAGTATTCTGTTTTCTATATTCTAAATTCGGTGTTCTGCATTCTATGTTCTAAATTGTATATTCATTATTTTGTAAGCTATATTCTAAATTCTGGGTTCTGCTTTTCATGCTCTAATTTCTGGGTTCTGTATTCTGTTTTCCATATTCTATATTCTGTGTTATACATTCTATATTCTGTTTTCTATGTTCTGCATTCCGTATTCTACATTCTATATTCTGTGTCCTACATTCTATATTCTAATTTCTATATTCAGTATTCATATTCTATATTCAAAATTCTGTGTTCTGCATTCTAATTTCTTAATTCTATATACAGTATTCTGTGTACTATATTCTATATTCTGTGTTCTACATTCTATAATCTATATTCTATATTCAGAATTATGTATTCTATATACTAAATTCTGTGTTCAGCACTCCATTTCTAAATTAAGGTTTCTATGTTCCATTTTATATATTCTATATTTTGGGTTCTTCATTCTATATTCCAAATTCTATATTCTATATTCCGTATTCCATATTCTATATTCTGTGTTCTACATTCTATATTCTAAATTTTATATTCAGTATTCTGTATTCTATATTCTAAATTCTATGTTCTGCTTTCCATGTTCCAAATTCTGGATTCTATATTCTCTATTCTGTATTCTATATTGTGTGTTGTTCATTCTATACTCTACATTCTATATTTTGCATTCCGTAATCTATATTCTAAATGCTGTGTTCTAAATTCTAAATTCTAAATTCTATATACAGTATTCTGTTTTCTATATTCTATATTCTGTGTTCTTCATTCCATGTTCTATATTCTATTTTCAGTATTCTATATTCTGTATTCTAAATTCTGTGTTCTGCATTCTATGTTCTTAATTCTATATTCAGTATTATGTATTATGTATTCTAAATTCTGTGTTTGCATTCCATGTTCTAAATACTGGATTCTATATTCTGTATTCTGTGTTCTACATTCTATATTCTAAATTCTATATTCAGTATTCTGTATTCTATTTTCTAAATTCTGTGTTGTGCATTCCATGTTCTAATTTCTATATTCAGTATTCTCTATTCTGTATTATAATTCTGTGTTCTACTTTCAATGATCTAAATTCTATATTCAGTAATCTGTATTCTATATTCTAATTTCTGTGTTCTGCATTCCATGTTATAAATTTTGGGTTCTGAATTCTGTTTTCCATATTCTCTATTCTGTGTTCTACTTTGTATATTCTAAATTCTATATTCAGTATTTTGTATTCTATATTATAAATTCTGTGTTCTGCATTCCATTACTAATTTCTAGGTTCTATATTCTCTTTTATATATTCAATACTTTGTGTTCTTCATTCTATATTCTACATTTTATATTCTGCATACATTTTCTATATTCTTTATTCTGTATTCTAATTTCTATATTCAGTATACTGTATTCAATATTTTGAATTCTGTGTTATACATTCTATATTCAAAATTTAAAATTCACTATTCTGTATTCTATGTTTTATACTCTGTGTTCTTCTTTCCATGATCTAAATTCCGACTTCTAATTCTCTTTTATATATTCTATATTTTGTGTTGTTTTTCTATATTCCACATTCTATATTCTGCATTCCGTATACTATATTCTATATTCTGTGTTTTACATTCTATATTCTAAATTCTATATTCAGTATTCTGTACTCTATAATCTAAATTCTGTGTTCTGAATTCCATGTTCTAAATTCTGGGTTCTATATACACAATTCTATATTCTATATTCTGTGTTCTACATTATATATTCTAAATTCTATATTTTGTATTCTTTTTTCTATATTCTAAATTCTGTGTTCTGCATTCCATGTTCTAAATTCTATATTCAGTATTCTGTATTCTATATTCTAAATTCTGTGTTCTGCATTCTATGTTCTAAATTCTATATTCAGTGTTCTGTACTATATTTTCTAAATTCTGTGTTCTACATTCCATGTTTTAAATTCTTTTTCTATATTCTCTATTATATATTCTATATTCTGTGCTCTTCATTTTATACTCTTAATAATATATTTTGCCTTCCATATTGTATATTCTAAATTTTGAATTCTAAATTCTGTATTCTAAATTCTATATTCAGTATTCTGTTTTGTATATTCTAAATTCTGTGTTCTGCATTCCATGTTCTATATTCTATTTTCAGTATTCTATATTCTAAATTCTGTGTTCTGCATTCTATGTTCTAAATTCTATATTCAGTATTCTGTATTGTATATTCTAAATTCTGTGTTTGCATCCCATGTTCTAAATTCTGGATTCTATATTTTTGATTCTATATTCTATATTCTGTGTTCTACATTATATATTCTAAATTCTATATTCAGTATTCTGTTTTCTATAGTCTAAAATCTGTGTTCTGCATTCTATGTTCTAATTTGTATATTCAGTGTTCTGTATTCTATATTCTAAATTCTGTGTTCTGCATTCCATGTTCTAAATTCTGGGTTCTATATTCTCTAATCTATATTCTATATTCTGTGTTCTACATTCTATATTCTATATTCTATATTCAGTATTCTGTATCCTATATTCTAAATTGTGTGTTTTGCTTTCCAAATTCTTAATTCTATATTCCGTATTCTGTATTCTATATTCTATATTCTGTGTTCTACATTCTATATTCTAAATTCTATATTCAGTATTCTGTATCCTATATTCTAAATTCTGTGTTTTGCTTTCCAAATTCTTAATTCTATATTCCGTATTCTGTATTCTAGATTCTATATTCTGTGTTCTACATTCTATATTCTAAATTCTATGTTCTGCATTCCATGTTCTATATTCTTTATTCAGTATTCTGTATTATATATTCTAAATCCTGTGTTCTGCATTCCGTGTTCTAAATTCTTGTTTCTATATTCTCTATACTATATTCTATATCCTGTGTTCTAAATTCTGCTTCTAAATTCTATATTCAGCATTCTGTATTCTATATTCTATATTGTGTGTTCTTCATTCTATTCTCTACATACTATATTTTGCATTCCGTATTCTATATTCTATATTCTGTGTTCTACATTTTACATTCTAAATACTTTATTCAGTATTCTGTATTCTATAGTCTAAATTCTGTCTTCTGCATTCAATATTCTATATTCCATATTCATTATTATGTATTCTATATTCTAAATTCTGTGTTCCTCATTCAATATTCTATATTCTGGAGTCTATATTCTATTTTCTATATTCCATATTCTATGTTCTTCAGTCTAAATTCTAAATTCTATATTCAGTATTATGTATTCTTTATTCTAAATTCTGTGTTCTGTGTTCTAGTTCAAAATTATATATTCATTATACTGTATTTAATATTCTATATTCTATGTTCTCAATTTCATGTTATAAATTTTGGGTTCTGTATTCTGTTTTCCATAATCTGTATTTTGTTTTCTAAATTCTATATTCTGTATTCTATATTCTGCTTTCCGTATTATATATTGTATATTCTGTGTTCTACATTCTATATTCTAAATTCTATATTCAGTATTCTGTATTCTATATTGTAAATTCTGTGTTCTGCATTCCAAGTTATAAATTTTATATTAAGTATCCTGTATACTATATTCTAAATTCTGTGTTGTACATTCTATTTTCAAAATTCTAATTTCAGAATTCTTTATTCTATATTCTAAATTCTGTATTCAGCATTCAATATTCTAAATTCTGTGTTCTATATTCTCTGTTCTCTATTCTATATTGTGTGTTCAATCTATACTCTACATACTATATTTTGCATTCTGTATTCCATATTCTAAATTCTGAGTTCTTAATTTTAATTCTAATTTCTATATTCAGTATTCTGTTTTCTATATTCTATTTTCTGTTTTCTGCATTCCATGTTCTAAATGCTAGTTTCAGAATTCTATATTCTATATTCTAAATTCTGTGTTCTGCATTCCATGTTCTAAATTCTGGGTTCTGTATTCTGTTTTCCATATTCTATATTCTGTGTTCTAATTTCTATATACTGTATTGTATATTCTGCATTCCGTGTTCTATATTCTATATTCTGTGTTCTTCATTATATATTTTAAATCCTATATTCACTATTCCGTATTCTATATTCTAAATTCTGTGTTCGGCATTCCATTATTAAATTCTAAGTTCTATATTCTCTTTTTTATATTCTTTATTTTGTGTTCAACATTCTATATTCAACATTCTATATTCTGCATTCATTTTCTATATTCTATGTTCTGTGTTCTATATTCTGTATTCTAAATTCTATATTCAGTATTCTGTATTCTATATTCTGAATTCTCAGTTTTACATTCTATATTCGAAATTCTAAACTCAGTATTCTGTATTCTATAGTCTAAATTCTGTGTCCTGCATTCCATGTTCTAAATTCTAGCTTCTCTATTCTCTATTCTCTATTCTATATTTTGTGTTCTTCAAGCTATATTCCACATTTTATATTCGGCATTCCATATACTATATTCTATATTCTGTGTTTTACATTCTATATTCTAAATTCTATATTCAGTATTCTCTATTCTATAATCTAAAATGTGTGTTCTGCATTTCATGTTCAAAATTCTGTGTTTTATATTCTCTACTCTATTCAATTTTGTGTGTTTTCCATTCTATATTCTACATACTATAGTCTGCATTCCGTATTGTATATTCAATATTATGTGTTCTTCATTCTATATACTTAATTCTATATTCTGTATTCTATATTCTACATTATAAATTCTGTGTTCTGCATTCCATGTTCTAAAATCTGGGTTCTATATTCTCTTTCTATATTCTGTATTCTGTGTTCTTCATTCTATATTCTAAATTCTATATTCAGTATTCTGTATTCTATAGTCTAAATTCTGTGTTCTGCATTCTATGTTCTAAATTCTATATTCTGTATTCTGTGTCGTATATTCTAAATTCTGTGTTCTGCATTCCATGTTCTAAATTCTGAGTTCTATACTCTCTATTCTTTATTCTGTGTTCTACATTCTATATTCTTTATTCTATATTCTGCATTCCGTATTCTATATTCTATATTCTGTGTTCTACATTCTATATTCTAAATTCAATATTCAGTATTCTGTGTTCTATATTCTAAATTCTGTGTTCTGCATTCCATGTTCTAAATTCTGGGTTCTATACACTGTATTCTATGTTCTTTGTTCTACATTCTATATTCTGTAGTCTATATTCTGCATTCCGTATACTATATTCTATATTCTGTGTTCTACATTCTATATTCTAAATTCTATATTCAGTATTTTTTATTCTATATTCTATATTCTATGTACTGCATTTCATGTTCTAAATTCTATATTCATTATTCTGTACTCTATAATCTTAATTCTGTGTTCTTCATTCCACGTTCTATATTCTGGGTTCTATATTCTCTAGTCTATTTTATATTGTGTGTTCTTCATTCTGTATTCTACACACTATATTCTGCATTCCGTATTCTATATTCTATATTATGTGTTCTACGTTCTATATTCTAAATTCTATATTCTGTATTCTGTATTCTAAATTCTGAATTCTGTGTTCTGCATTCTATGTTCAAAATTATATATTCATCATTCTGTATTTAATATTCTAAATTCTGTGTTCTAAATTCCACGTTATAAATTCTGTATTCTGAATTCTGTATTCCATATTCTATATTCTGTGTTCTAAATTCTATATTCTGTATTCTATATTCTGCATTCAGTATTATATATTGTATATTCTGTGTTCTACATCCTATATTCAAATTCTATATTCAGTATTCTATATTCTATATTCTAAATTCTGTGTTATGCATTCCAAGTTCTAAATTCTATATTAAGTATCCTGTATACTATATTCTAAATTCTATGTACTGCATTTCATGTTCTAAATTCTATATTCATTATTCTGTATTCTATAATCGAAATTCTGTGTCCTGCATTCCATGTTCTATATTCTGGGTTCTGTATTCTGTTTTTCATATTCTATATTCTTTGTTCTATATTCTATATACTGTATTCTATATTCTGCATTCCGTATTCTATATTGTATATTCTGTGTTCTTCATTATATATTCTAAATTGTATATACACTATTCCGTATTCTATATTCTAAATTCTGTGTTCGGCATTCCATTACTATATACTAAGTTCTATATTCTATTTTTTATATTCTTTATTTTGTGTTCTTCATTCTATATTCTACAATCTATATTCTGCATTCATTTTCTATATTCTATGTTCTGTGTTCTATATTCTGTATTCTAAGTCCTATATTCAGTATTGTGTATTCTATATTCTGAATTCTCAGTTCTACATTCTATATTCAAAATTCTAAATTCAGTATTCTGTATTCTATATGCTAAATTCAGTATCCTGCATTCCATTTTCTGAATTCTGGCTTCTATATTCTCTATTCTCTATTCTATATTTTGTGTTCTTCATTCAATATTCCACATTCTATATTCTGCATTCCATATACTATATTCTATATTCTGTGTTTTACATTCTATATTCTAAGTTCTATATTAAGTATTCTGTATTATATAATCTAAATTCTGTATTCTGCATTCCATGTTCTAAATTCTGAGTTCTACATTCTCTTCTCTATTCTATATTTTGTGTTTATCATTCTATATTCTACATACTATATTCTGCATTCCGTATTCTATATTCCATACTATATGCTCTACATTCTGTATTCTAAACTCTATATTCAGTATTTAGTATTCTATATTCTAATTTCTGTGTTCTGCATTATATGTTCTAAATTCAATATTCAGGATTCTGTATTCTATTTTCTAAATTCTGTGTTATGCATTCCATGTTCTAAATTATGGATTGTATATTCTCTATGCTATATTCTATATTCTGTGTTCAAAATTCTATATTCAAAATTCCTTGTTCAGTATTCTGTATTCTATATTCTAAATTCTGTGTTCATCATTCTATGTTCTGCATTCTATATTCATTATTCTGTATTGTATATTCTAAACTTTGTGTTCTGCAATCCATATTCTAAATTCTGGGTTCTGAATTCTGTTTTCCATGTTCTATATTCTTGTTCTACATTCTATGTTCTGTATTCTATATTCTGCATTCCGAATACTACATTCTATATTCTGTGTTCTACATTCTACATTCTAAATTCTATATTAGGTATTCATATTCTATATACTAAATTCTGTGTTCTGCATTCCATGTGCTAAACTCTGGATTCTATATTCTCTATTCTGTATTCTGTGTTCTACATTCTATATTCTAAATTCTATATTCAGTATTCTGTATTGTATGTTCTATATTCTGTGTTTTGCATTCCATGTTCTAAATTCATCGTTCTACATTGTCTATTGTATATTCTGTATAGTGTGTTCTTCATTCTATACTCTACATATTTTATTTTGCATTCCGTACACTATATTATATCTTCTGTGTTCTAAATACTTAATTCTAAATTATATATTCAGTATTCTATATTCTGTATACTAAATTCGGTGTTCTGCATTCTATGCTCTAAATTCCATATTCAGTATTCTATATTCTAGTTTCGAAATTCAGTGTTCTGCATATCATGTTCTAAATACTGGATTCAGTATTCTAAATTCTGTGTTCTACATTCTATATTCTAAATTCTATATTCAGTATTCTGTATTGTATTGTCTATATTTTGTGTTCTGCATTCCATGTTATAAATTCTGGGTTTTCTATTCTGTTTTCCATATTCTATACTCTGTGTTCTACATTCTATATTCTGCATTCCGAATTCTATATTATATATTCTGTGTTTTACATTTTTTATTCTAAATTCTATATTCAGTATTCTGTATTCTATATTCTAAATTCGGTGTCCTGCATTCCATGTTCTAAATTCTGGGTTCTATATTCTCTATTCTATATTCTCTGTTCTACTTTCTATATTCAAAATTCTATATTCAGTATTCTTTATTCTATATTCTAAATTCTATGTTCTGCATTCCATGTTCTATATTCTATATTCAGTATTCTGTTTTCTATATTCTAAATTCGGTGTTCTGCATTCTATGTTCTAAATTGTATATTCATTATTCTGTATGCTATATTCTAAATTCTGGGTTCTGCTTTTCATGCTCTAATTTCTGGGTTCTAATTCTGTTTTCCATATTCTATATTCTGTGTTATTCATTCTATATTCTGTTTTCTATGTTCTGCATTCCGTATTCTACATTCTATATTCTGTGTCCTACATTCTATATTCTAATTTCTATATTCAGTATTCATATTCTATATTCAAAATTCTGTGTTATGCATTCTAATTTCTTAATTCTATATACAGTATTCTGTGTACTATATTCTATATTCTGTGTTCTACATTCTATAATCTATATTCTATATTCAGAATTATGTATTCTATATACTAAATTCTGTGTTCAGCACTCCATTTCTAAATTAAGGTTTCTATGTTCCATTTTATATATTCTATATTTTGGGTTCTTCATTCTATATTCCAAATTCTATATTCTATATTCCATATTCCATATTCTATATTCTGTGTTCTACATTCTATATTCTAAATTTTATATTCAGTATTCTGTATTCTATATTCTAAATTCTATGTTCTGCTTTCCATGTTCCAAATTCTGGATTCTATATTCTCTATTCTGTATTCTATATTGTGTGTTGTTCATTCTATACTCTACATTCTATATTTTGCATTCCGTAATCTATATTCTAAATGCTGTGTTCTAAATTCTAAATTCTAAATTCTATATACAGTATTCTGTTTTCTATATTCTATATTCTGTGTTCTGCATTCCATGTTCTATATTCTATTTTCAGTATTCTATATTCTGTATTCTAAATTCTGTGTTCTGCATTCTATGTTGTAAATTCTATATTCAGTATTATGTATTATGTATTCTAAATTCTGTGTTGGCATTCCATGTTCTAAATACTGGATTCTATATTCTGTATTATGTGTTCTACATTCTATATTCTAAATTCTATATTCAGTATTCTGTATTCTATTTTCTAAATTCTGTGTTGTGCATTCCATGTTCTAATTTCTATATTCAGTATTCTCTATTCTGTATTATAATTCTGTGTTCTACTTTCAATGATCTAAATTCTATATTCAGTAATCTGTATTCTATATTCTAATTTCTGTGTTCTGCATTCCATGTTATAAATTTTATGTTCTGAATTCTGTTTTCCATATTCTCTATTCTGTGTTCTACTTTGTATATTCTAAATTCTATATTCAGTATTTTGTATTCTATATTATAAATTCTGTGTTCTGCATTCCATTACTAATTTCTAGGTTCTATATTCTCTTTTATATATTCAATACTTTGTGTTCTTCATTCTATATTCTACATTTTATATTCTGCATACATTTTCTATATTCTTTATTCTGTATTCTAATTTCTATATTCAGTATACTGTATTCAATATTCTGAATTCTGTGTTATACATTCTATATTCAAAATTTAAAATTCAGTATTCTGTATTCTATGTTTTATACTCTGTGTTCTGATTTCCATGATCTAAATTCCGACTTCTAATTCTCTTTTATATATTCTATATTTTGTGTTGTTTTTTCTATATTCCACATTCTATATTCTGCATTCCGTATTCTATATTATATATTCTGTGTTTTACATTCTATATTCGAATTTCTATATTCAGTATTCTGTACTCTATAATCTAAATTCTGTGTTCTGAATTCCATGTTCTAAATTCTGGGTTCTATATACACAATTCTATATTCTATATTCTGTGTTCTACATTATATATTCTAAATTCTATATTTTGTATTCTTTTTTCTATATTCTAAATTCTGTGTTCTGCATTCCATGTTCTAAATTCTATATTCAGTATTCTGTATTCTATATTCTAAATTCTGTGTTCTGCATTCTATGTTCTAAATTCTATATTCAGTGTTCTGTACTATATTTTCTAAATTCTGTGTTCTACATTCCATGATCTAAATTCTGGATTCTATATTCTCTATTCTATATTCTATATTGTGTGTTCTTCATTCTATACCATAAATCTATATTTTGCATTCTGTATTCTATATTCTAAATTTTGAGTTCTAAATTCTAAATTCGATATTCTTTATTCAGTGTTCTGTATTCTATTTTCTAAATTCTATGTTCTACATTCCATGTTCTAAATTCTGGATTCTCTATTCTCTATTCTCTATTCTATATTATGTGTTCTTCATTCTATTCTCTAAATACTGTATTTTCCCTTCCGTATTCTATATTCTAAATTTTAAGTTCTAATTTCTAAATTCTTACTTCTACATTCAGTACTCTGTTTTCTGTATTCTAAATTCTGCTTTCTGCATCCATTTTCTATATTCTATTTTCAGTATTCTATATTCTAAATTCTAAATTCTGTGTTCTGCATTCTATGTTCTAAATTTTATATTCAGATTCCGTATGGTACATTCTAAATTCTGTGTTTGTATCCCATGTTCTAAATTCAAGATTATATATTTTTGATTCTATATTCTATATTCTGTGTTCAAAATTATATATTCTAAATTCTATATTCAGTATTCGGTTTTCTATAGTCTAAAATCTATGTTCTGCATTCTATGATCTAAATTCTATTTTCAGTATTCTGTATTCTATATTCTAAATTGTGTGTTCCGCATTCCATTTTCTAAATTCTGGGTTCTGTATTCTGTTTTCCATATTCTATATTCTCTGTTCAACATTCTATATTCTGTATTCTATATTCTGCATTCCGTATTCTATATTCTATATTCTGTGTTCTACATTCTATATTCTAAATTCTGCGTTCTGCATTCCATGTTGTATATTCTGGGTTCTATATTCTCTACTCTATTCTATATTGTGTGTTATTCATTCTATATTCTACATACTATAGTCTGCATTCCGTATTCTATATTCTATATTATGTGTTCTACATTCTATATTCTAAATTCTATATTCTGTATTCTGTATTCAATATTGTAAATTCTGTGTTCTGCATTCCATGTTCTATATTCTCAATTCTATATTCTATAGTCTGTGTTCTATATTATATATTCTAAATTCTATATTCAGTATTCTTTATTCTATATTCTAAACTCTGTGTTCTGCATTCCATGTTCTAAATTCCATATTCCGTATTCTGTATTCTAAATTCTAAATTCTGTGTTCTGCATTTTATGTTCAAAATTCTTTATTCAGTGTTCTGTATTCTATTTTCTAAATTCTGTGTTCTACAAACCATGTTCTAAATTCTGGATTCTATATTCTCTATTCTATATTCTATATTGTGTGTTCTTCATTCTATACTCTACATACGATGTTTTGCATTCCGTATCCTATATTCTAAATTTTGAGTTCTAAATTCTAAATTCTAAATTCTATATTCAGTATTGTGTTTTCAATATTCTAAACTCTGTGTTCTGCGTTCCATGTTCTATATTCTATTTTCAGTATTCTATACTCCATATTCTAAATTTTGTGTTCTTCATTCTAGTTCAAACTTCTATATTCAGTACTCTGTATTGTATAATCTAAATTCTGTGTTTGCATCACATATTCTAAATTCTGGATTCTATATTTTCGATTCTATATTCTATATTCTGTGTTCTACATTCTATATTCTAAATTCTATATTCAGTATTATGTATTGTATATTCTAAATTCTGTGTTTGAGTCCCATGTTCTAAATTCTGGATTCTATATTTTCGATTCTATATTCTGTTTTCTGCATTCTATATTCTATACCTGCATTCCGTATTCTATATTCTATATTCTGTGTTCTACATTCTATAATCTAAATTCTATATTCAGTATTCTGTTTTCTATATTCTAAACTCTGTTTTCTGCATTTCATGTTCTAAATTCAGAGTTCTCTATTCTCTTTTCTCTATTCTATATTCTGTGTTCTGCATTGTATTTTCTAAATTCTATATTCAGTATTCTGTATTCTATATTCTAAATTCTGTGTTCTGTATTCCAACTTCTTAAATCTATGTACAGTAGTCTGTATTCTATAATCTATATTCTGTGTACTACATTCTATAATCTGTATTCTATATTCAGAATTATGTATTCTATATACTAAATTCTGTGTTCAGCACTCCATTTCTAAATTAAAGTTTCTATGTTCCATTTTATATATACTATATTTTGTGTTCTTCATTCTATATTCCAAATTCTATATTCTACATTCCGTATTCCATATTCTATATTCTGTGTTCTACATTCTATATTCTAAATTTTATATTCAGTATTCTGTATTCTATATTCTAAATTCTATGTTCTGCTTTCCATGTTCCAAATTCTGGATTCTATATTCTCTATTCTGTATTCTATATTGTGTGTTGTTCATTCTATACTCTACATACTATATTTTGCATTCCGTAATCTGTATTCTAAATGCTGTGTTCTAAATTCTAAATTCTAAATTCTATATACAGTATTCTGTTTTCTATATTCTATATTCTGTGTTCTGCATTCCATGTTCTATATTCTATTTTCAGTATTCTATATTCTGTATTCTAAATTCTGTGTTCTGCATTCTATGTTCTAAATTCTATATTCAGTATTATGTATTATGTATTCTAAATTCTGTGTTTGCATTCCATGTTCTAAATACTGGATTCTATATTCTGTATTCTGTGTTCTACATTCTATATTCTAAATTCTATATTCAGTATTCTGTATTCTATATTCTAAATTCTGTGTTGTGCATTCCATGTTCTAATTTCTATATTCAGTATTCTCTATTCTGTATTATAATTCTGTGTTCTACTTTCAATGATCTAAATTCTATATTCAGTAATCTGTATTCTATATTCTAATTTCTGTGTTCTGCATTCCATGTTATAAATTTTGGGTTCTGAATTCTGTTTTCCATATTCTCTATTCTGTGTTCTACATTGTATATTCTAAATTCTATATTCAGTATTTTGTATTCTATATTATAAATTCTGTGTTCTGCATTCCATTACTAATTTCTAGGTTCTATATTCTCTTTTAAATATTCAATACTTTGTGTTCTTCATTCTATATTCTACATTTTATATTCTGCATTCATTTTCTATATTCTATATTCTGTATTCTAATTTCTATATTCAGTATACTGTATTCAATATTCTGAATTCTGTGTTATACATTCTATGTTCAAAATTTAAAATTCAGTATTCTTTATTCTATGTTTTATACTCTGTGTTCTGCTTTCCATGATCTAAATTCCGACTTCTATATTCTCTTTTATATATTCTTTATTTTGTGTTGATTTTCTATATTCCACATTCTATATTCTACATTCCGTATTCTATATTATATATTCTGTATTTTTCGTTCTATATTCGAAATTCTTTATTCAGTATTCTGTATTCTATAATTTAAATTCTGCGTTCTGCATTCCATGTTCTATATTCTGGGTTCTATATTCTCTACTCTATTCTATATTGTGTGTTATTCATTCTATATTCTACATACTCTAGTGTGCATTCCGTATTCTATATTCTATATTATGTGTTCTACATTCTATATTCTAAATTCTATATTCTGTATTCTGTATTCTATATTGTAAATTCTGTGCTCTGCATTCCATGTTGTAAATTCTGGGTTCTATATTCTCAATTATTTATTCTATATTCTGTGTTCTATATTATATATTCTAAATTCTGCATTCAGTATTTTGTATTCTATATTATAAATTCTGTGTTCTGCATTCTATGTTCTAAATTCTTTATTCAGTGTTCTGTATTCTAATTTCTAAGTTCTGTGATCTACATTCCATGTTCTAAATTCTGGTTTCTATATTCTCTTTTCTCTATTATATTCTGTGTTCTTCATTCTATACTGTATATGCTATATTTTGCATTCAGTAACCTATATAATAAAGTTTGAATTTTAAACCTTATTTCTAAATTCTATATTCAGTATTCTGTTTTCTATATTCTAAATTATGTGTTCTGCATTCCATGTTCTATATTCTATTTTCAGTATTCTATATTCTATATTCTAAATTCTGTGTTCTGCATTCTATGTTTCAAATTCTATATTCAGTATTCTGTATTGTATATTATAAATTCTGTGTTTGCATCCCATGTTCTATATTCTGGATTCTATATTTTGATTCTATATTCTATATTCTGTGTTCTACATTCTATATTCTAAATTCTATATTCAGTATTTGTATTCAATATTACAAATTCTGTGTTTTGAATTCCATTACTAAATTCTAGGTTCAATATTCTCTTTTATATATTCAATACTTTCTGTTCTTCATCTTTTTTTACATTTTATATTCTGCATTCATTTTCTATATTCTATAATTTGTATTCTTAATTCTATATTCAGTATTCTGTATTCTATATTCTGAATTCTGTGTTCTACATTCTACCTTTAAAATTTAAAATTCAGGATTCTGTATTCTATATTCTATATTCTGTGTTCTGCATTCCATGATCTAAATTCTGACTTCTATATTCTCTTTTATATATTCTATATTTTGTGTTGTTCTTTCTATATTCCACATTCTATATTCTGCATTCCGTATTCTATATTATATATTCCGTGTTTTACATTCTATATTCGAATTTCTATATTCTGTATTCTGTACTCTATAATCTAAATTCTGTGTTCTGAATTCCATGTTCTAAATTCTGGGTTCTATATACACAATTCCATATTCTATATTATGTGTTCTACATTATATATTCTAAATTCTATATATTGTAGTCTTTTTTCTATATTCTAAATTCTGTGTTCTGCATTCCATGTTCTAAATTCTATATTCAGTATTCTGTATTCTGTATTCTAAATTCTGTGTTCTGCATTCTATGTTCTAAATTCTATATTCAGTGTTCTGTAATATATTTTCTAAATTCTGTGTTCTACATTCCATGATCTAAATTCTGGATTCTATATTCTCTATTCTATATTCTATATTGTGTGTTCTTCATTCTATACCCTAAAAACTATATTTTGCATTCCGTATTCTATATTCTAAATTTTGAGTTCTAAATTCTAAATTCTAAATTCTATATTCAGTGTTCTGTATTCTATTTTCTAAATTGTATGTTCTACATTCCATGTTCTAAATTCTGGATTCTCTATTCTCTATTCTATATTGTGTGTTCTTCATTCTATACTCTAAATACTGTATTTTCCCTTCCGTATTCTATATTCTAAATTTTAAGTTCTAATTTCTAAATTCTAAATTCTACATTCAGTACTCTGTTTTCTATATTCTAAATTCTGCTTTCTGCATCCATTTTCTATATTCTATTTTCAGTATTCTATATTCTAAATTCTAAATTCTTTGTTCTGCATTCTATGTTCTAAATTTTATATTCAGTATTCAGTATGGTACATTCTGAATTCTGTGTTTGCATCCCATGTTCTAAATTCAGGATTATATATTTTTGATTCTATATTCTATATTCTGTGTTCAACATTATATATTGTAAATTCTATATTCAGTATTCGATTTTCTATAGTCTAAAATCTATGTTCTGCATTCTATGTTCTAAATTCTATTTTCAGTATTCTGTATTCTATATTCTAAATTCTGTGTTCTGCATTCAATTTTCTAAATTCTGGGTTCTGTATTCTGTTTTCCATATTCTATATTCTCTGTTCAACATTCTATATTCTGTATTCTATATTCTGCATTCCGTATTCTATATTCTATATTCTGTGTTCTACATTCTATATTCTAAATTCTGCGTTCTGCATTCCATGTTCTATATTCTGGGTTCAATATTCTCTACTCTATTCTATATTGTGTGTTATTCATTCTATATTCTACATACTATAGTCTGCATTCCGTATTCTATATTCTATATTATGTGTTCTACATTCTATATTCTAAATTCTATATTCTGTATTCTGTATTATAAATTCTGAATTCTGTGTTCTGCATTCCATGTTCTATATTCTCAATTCTATATTCTATATTCTGTGTTCTATATTATATATTCTAAATTCTATATTCAGTATTCTTTATTCTATATTCTAAACTCTGTGTTCTGCATTCCATGTTCTAAATTCCATATTCCGTATTCTGCATTCTATATTCTAAATTCTGTGTTCTGCATTTTATGTTCAAAATTCTTTATTCAGTGTTCTGTATTCTATTTTCTAAATTCTGTGTTCTACAAACCATGTTCTAAATTCTGGATTCTCTATTCTCTATTCTCTATTCTATATTGTGTGTTCTTCATTCTATACTCTACATACTATATTTTGCATTCCGTATCCTATATTCTAAATTTTGAGTTCTAAATTCTAAATTCTAAATTCTATATTCAGTATTCTGTTTTCAATATTCTAAACTCTGTGTTCTGCGTTCCATGTTCTATATTCTATTTTCAGTATTCTATACACTATATTCTAAATTTTGTGTTCTTCATTCAAGTTCAAACTTCTATATTCAGTACTCTGTATTGTATAATCTAAATTCTGTGTTTGCATCACATATTCTAAATTCTGGATTCTATATTTTCGATTCTATATTCTATATTCTGTGTTCTGCATTCTATATTCTGTATTCTATATTCTGCATTCCGTATTCTATATTCTATATTCTGTGTTCAACATTCTATATTCTAAATTCTATATTCAGTATTATGTATTGAATATTCTAAATTCTGTGTTTGAGTCCCATGTTCTACATTCTGGATTCTATATTTTCGATTCTATATTCTTTGTTCTGTATTCTATATTGTATAATCTATATCTGCATTCCGTATTCTATATTCTATATTCTGTGTTCTACATTCTATAATCTAAATTCTATATTCAGTATTCTGTTTTCTATATTCTAAACTCTGTTTTCTGCATTTCATGATCTAAATTCTTAGTTCTCTATTCTCTATTCTCTATTCTATATTCTGTGTTCTGCATTCTATTTTCTAAATTCTATATTCAGTATTCTGTATTGTATATTCTAAATTCTGTGTTCTGCATTCCAACTTCTTAAATCTATGTACAGTATTGTGTATTCTATAATCTATATTCTGTGTACTTCATTCTTTAATCTGTATTCTATATTCAGAATTATGTATTCTATATACTAAATTCTGTGTTCAGCATTCCATTTCTAAATAAAGGGTTCTATATTCCCTTTTATATATTCTATATTTTGTGTTCTTCATTCTATATTCCAAATTCCAATTACTGCATTCCATATTCCATATTCTATATTCTGTGTTCTACATTCTATATTCTAAATTCTATATTCTGTATTGTGTATTCTATATTTAATTCTGTGTTCTGCATTTTATGTTCTAAATCCTGGGTTCTATATTCTGAATACTATATTCTATATTCTGTGTTCTGCATTCTATATTCTAAACTCTATATTCAGTATTCTTTATTCTATATTCTAAATTCTATGTTCTGCATTCCATGTTCTATATACTATATTCAGTATTCTGTATTCTATATTCTAAATTCTGTGTTCTGCATTATATGTTCTAAATTCTATATACAGTATTCTGTATTCTATTTCCTAAATTCTGTGTTCTGCATTCCATGTTCTAAATTCTGGGTTCTATATACTCTATTCTATATTCTATACTGTTTGTTCTTCATTCCATATTCTACATACTAAATTTTGCATTCCGTATTCTATATTCTAAATTCTTTGTCCTGAATTCTAAATTCAAAATTCTATATTCAGTATTCTGTTTTCTATATTCTAAATCCTGTGTTCTGCATTCCATGTTCTATATTCTATTTTCAGTATTTTATATTCTATATCTAAATTCTGTGTTCTGCATTGTATTTTTTAAATTCTATATTCAGTATTATGTATTATGTATTCTAAATTCTGTGTTTGCATTCCATGTTCTAAATACTGGATTCTATATTCTGTATTCTGTGTTCTACATTCTATATTCTAAATTCTATATTTAGTATTCTGTATTCTATTTTCTAAATTCTGTGTTGTGCATTCCATGTTCTAATTTCTATATTCAGTATTCTCTATTCTGTATTATAATTCTGTGTTCTACTTTCAATGATCTAAATTCTATATTCAGTAATCTGTATTCTATATTCTAAATTCTGTGTTCTGTATTCCATGTTCTAAATTCTGTGTCCTATATTCTCTATTCTATGTTCTAAATTCTATATTTAGTATTCAGTATTATATATTCTAAATTCTGTGTTCTGCATTCTGTGTTCTTAATTCTGGATTCTACATTCTCTATGCTAAATTCCATATGCTGTGTTCTAAATTCTATATTCTAAATTCTATATTCAGTATTATGTATCCTGTATTGTAAATTCTGTTATGTGCAATCCATGTTCTAATTTCTATATTCAGTATTCTGAATTCTGTATTCTAAATTCTGTGCTCTACATTCGATGTTCTAAATTCTAAATTCAGTATTTTTTAGTCTATATTCTAAATTCTGTGTTCTGCAATTCATGTTTTAAATCTTGGTTTCTGTATTCTGTTATCCACATTCTATATTTTGTGTTCTTCATTATATATTCTAAATATTATATTCAGTATTTTGTATTATATATTTAAATTCTGTGTTCTGCATTCCATTACTAAATTCTAGGTTCTATATTCTCTTTTATATATTCAATATTTTGTGTTCTTAATCGTATAATCTACATTCTATAT
Organism: Vicugna pacos; assembly: GCF_048564905.1. NCBI lineage: Eukaryota > Metazoa > Chordata > Mammalia > Artiodactyla > Camelidae > Vicugna > Vicugna pacos. The sequence continues at coordinate 1,991,833 of NW_027328740.1, forward strand.
TCTGCATTCATTTTCTATATTCTATATTCTGTGTTCAATATTCTGTATTCTAATTCCTATATTCAGTAATATGTATTCTATATTTTGAATTCTGTGTTCTACATTCTGTATTGAAATTCTAAATTCAGTATTCTTTATTCTATATTCTAAATTCTGTGTTCTTCATTCCATGATCTAAATTCTGCCTTCTATATTCTCTTTTTTATATTCTATATTCTGTGTTCTTCATTCTATATTCCACATTCTATATTCTGCATTCTGTATTCTATATTGTATGTTCTGTGTTTTACATTCTATATTCTTTATTCTATATTTAGTATTCTGTATTCTATAATCTAAATTCTGTGTTATGCATTCCATGATCTATAATCTGGGTTCTATATTCTCTACTCTATTTTATATTATGTGATCTTCATTCTATATTCTTCATACTATATTCTGCATTCCGTATTCTATATTCTATATTATGTGTTCTGCATTCTATATTCTAAATTCTATATTCTGTATTCTGTATTCTAAATCCTAAATTCTGTGTTCTGCATTCCAATTTCTAAATTCTGTGTTCTGCATTCCATGTTCTAAATTATGTGTTCTATATTCTCTGTTCTCTATTCTATATTCTGTGTTCTACATTCTATATTCTAAATACTATATTCAGTATTCAGTGTTCTATATTCTAAATTCTGTGTTCTGCATTCCATGTTCTAAATTCTGGGTTCTATACACTCTATTCTATATTCTGTGTTCTAAAATCTATATTCTGAAGTCTATATTCTTCAATCCGTATACTATATTCTATATTCTGTGTTCTACAATCTATATTCTAAATTCTATATTCAGGATTTTTATTCTATATTCTAAATTCTATGTTCTGCATTTCATGTTCTAAATTCTGTATTCAGTATTCTGCTTTCTGTATTCTAAATTCTGTGTTCTGCATCATATATTCTTAATTCTATATTCATTATTCTGTATTCTATAATCTAAATTCTGTGTTCTGCATTCCACTTTCTATATTCTGGTTTCTATATTCTCTACTCTATTTTATATTGTGTGTTCTTCATTCTATATTCTACACAGTATATTCTGCATTCCGTTTTCTATATTCTATATTATGTGTTCTACATTCTATATTCTATATTCAATATTCTGTATTCTGTATTCTAAATTCTAAATTCTGTGTTCTGCATTCCATGTTCTAAATTCTATATTCAGTATACTCTATTCTATATTCTTAATTCTGTGTTCTAAATTCCATGTTATAAATTCTGTATTCTGTATTCTGTATTACATATTCTTTATTCTGTGTTCTAAATTCTATATTCTGAATTCTATACTCTGCATTCCGTATTATATATTGTATATTCTGTGTTCTACATTCTATATTCTATATTTTATATTCAGTATTCTGTATTCTATATTCTAAATTCTGTGTTATGCATTCCAAGTTCTAAATCCTATATTAAGTATCCTGTATACTATATTCTATATTTTGTGTTCTACATTCTATGTTCAAAATTCTATATTCAGAATTCGGTATTCTATATTCTAAATTCTGTGTTCAGCATTCCATACTCTAAATTCTGTGCTCTATATTCCCTATTTTCTATTCTATATTGTGTTCTTCATTCTATACTCTACATACTATATTTTGCATTCCGATTCTATATTCTAAATTCTGAGTTCTTAATTTTAATTCTAAATTCTATATTCAGTATTCTGTTTTCTATATTCTAAATTCTGTTTTCTGCATTCCATGTTCTATATTCTATTTTCAGTATTCTATATTCTATAATCTAAATTCTGTGTTCTGCAATCCATGTTCTAAATTCTTTGTTCTGTATTCTGTTTTCCATATTCTATATTCTTTGTTCTACATTCTATATACTGTTTTCTATATTCTGCATTCCGTATTCTATATTCTATATTCTGTGTTCTTCATTATATATTCTGAATTGTATATACACTATTCCGTATTCTATATTCTAAATTCTGTGTTCGGCATTCCATTACTAAATTCTAAGTTCTATATTCTATTTTTTATATTCTTTATTTTGTGTTCTTCATTCTATATTCTACAATTTATATTCTGCCTTCATTTTCTATATTCTATGTTCTGTGTTCTATATTCTGTATTCTAAATTCTATATTCAGTATTCTGTATTATATATTCTGAATTCTCTGTTCTACATTCTATATTCAAAATTCTAAATTCAGGATTCTGTATTCTATATTCTAAATTCTGTGTTATGATTTCCATGTTCTAAATTCTTAATTCTATATACTCTATGCTATATTCTATATTCTGTGTTCTACATTATATATTCTAAATTCTGTATTCAGTATTCTGTATTCTATATTCTAAATTCTGTGTTCTGCATTCTATGTTCTATATTGTATCTTCATATTTCTGTGTTCTATATTCTAAATTCTGTGTTCTGCATTCCATATTCTAAATTCTGGGTTCTGTATTCTGTTTTCCATGTTCTATATTCTGTGTTCTACATTCTATATTCTGTATTCTATATTCTGAATTCCAAAATCTACAGTCTATATTCTGTGTTCTAAATTCTATATGCTTAATTCTATATTCAGTATTCATATTCTATTTTCTACATTCTGTGTTCTGCATTCCATGTGCTAAATTCTGTATTCTATAATCTGTATTCTATGTTCTGTGTTCTACATTCTATATTCTAAATTCTTAATTCAGTATTCTGTATTGTATATTCTAAATTCTGTGTTCTGAATTCCATGTTCTAAATTCTGGTTTCTACATTGTGTATTGTATATTCTATATAGTGTGTTCTTCATTCTATACCCTACGTACTATATTTTGCATTCTGTAATCTATATTATATATTCTTTGTTCTAAATTTTTAATTCAAAATTCTATATTCAGTATTCTATATTCTATATACTAAATTCGGTGTTCTGCATTCTATGTTCTAAATTCTATATTCAGTATTCTGTATTCTATAGTCTATATTTTGTGTTCTGCATTCCATGTTATAAATTCTGGGTTCTGTATTCTGTTTTTCATATACTATACTCTGTGTTCTACATACTATATTCTGCATTCCGGATTCTATATTCTATATTCTGTGTTCTACATTCTATATTCTAAATTCTATATTCAGTATTCTGTATTCTATATTCTAAATTCTGTGTTCTGCATTCCATGTTCTAAATTCTTGGTTCTATATTCTCTTCACTATACTATTTTTTATGTTTTTCATTCTATATTCTACATACTATATGCTTCATTCCGTTTTATATATGTTATATTATGTGTTCTACATTCTGTGTTCTAAATTCTATATTCTGTATTCTGTATTGTATATTCTAAATTCTGTGTTCTGCATTTCATGTTCTAAATCCTGGGTTCTATAATCTGTATTCTATATACTGTGTTCTGTGTTCTACATTCTATATTCTAAATTCTATATTCGGTATTCTTTATTCTATGTTCTAAATTCTATGTTCTGCATTCTATGTTCTATATTCTATATTCAGTATTCTGTATTCTATATTCTAAGTTCTGTGTTCTGCATTCCATTTTCTATATTCTGTGTTCTATATACTCTATTCTACATTCTATATTGTGTGTTCTTCATTCCATAATCAACATACTAAATTTTGCATTCCTTATCCTATATTCTAAATTCTGTGTTCTAAATTCTAAATTCTAAATTTTATATTCAGTATTCTGTTTTCTATATCCTAAATTCTGTGTTCTGCATTCCATGTTCTATATTCTAATTTCAGTATTCTATATTCTATATCTAAATTCTGTGTTCTGCATTCTATGATCTAAATTCTATATTCAGTATTCTGTTTTCTATATTCTAAGTTCTGTGTTCTGAATTCCATGTTCTAAATTTTGGGTTCTGTATTCTCTACTCTATATACTAAAATCCGTGTCCTGCATTCTATGTTCTAAATTCTTTATTCAGTATTTTGTATTCTATATTCTAAAGTCTGTGTTCTGCATTCCATGTCCTAAATTTTGGGTTCTGTATTCTGTTTTCCATATTCTATATTTTGTGTTCTACATTCTATATTCTAAATTCTATATTCCGTATTCTATATTCTACATTATAAATTCTGTGTTCTGCATTCCATGATCAAAATTCTGGCTTCTGTATTCTCTTTTATATATCCTATATTTTGTGTTGTTCTTTCTATATTCCACATTCCATATTCTGCATACGGTATTGTATATTTTATATTCTGTGTTTTACATTCTCTATTCGAAATTCTATATTCAGTATTCATTATTCTATATTCTAAACTCTGTTTTCTGCATTCCATGTTCTAAATTCTGAGTTCTATATTCTCTACTCTATTCTATATTGTGGTTTTTCATTCTATATTCTGCATACTGTAGTCTGCATTCCGTATTCTATATTCTATATTATGTGTTCTTCATTCTATATTCTAAATTCTATATCCCGTATTCTGTATTCTATATATTTTATTCTGTGTTTTACATGCTATATTCAAAATTCTATAATCAGTATTCTGTATTCTATATTCTAAATTCTGTGTTGTACATTCCATGTTCTAAATTCTGGTTTCTATATTCTCTATTCTATATTCTGTGTTATTCATTCTATATTCGAAAGTCTATATTCAGTATTCTGTATTCTATATCCTAAATTCTGTGTTCTGCATTCCATGTTCAAAATTCTGTGTTCTATATTCTCCTTTCTAAATTCTATATTGCGTGTTCTTCATTCTATACTCTACATACTATATTTTGCATTCCGTATACTATATGCTAAATTCTGTGTTCTAAATTCTAAATTTTAATTCTATATTCAGTATTCTATATTCTATATACTTAATTCTTTGTTCTGCATTATATGTTCTTAATTCTATATTCAGTATTCTGTATTCTATTTTATAATTTCATTGTTCTGAATTTCATGTTCTAAATTCTGGATTCTATATTCTATATTCTGTGTTCTACATTTTACATTCTAAATCCAATATTCAGTATTCTGTATTCTATAGTCCAAATTCTGTCTTCTGCATTCAATATTCTAAATTCCATATTCATTATTATGTATTCTATATTCTAAATTCTGTGTTCGGCATTCCATTATTAAATTCTAAGTTCTATATTCTCTTTTTTATATTCTTTATTTTGTGTTCAACATTCTATATTCAACATTCTATATTCTGCATTTATTTTCTATATTTTATGTTCTGTGTTCTATATTCTGTATTCTAAATTCTATATTCAGTATTCTGTATTCTATATTCTACATTATAAATTCTGTGTTCTGCATTCCATGTTCTAAAATCTGGGTTCTATATTCTCTTTCTATATTCTGTATTCTGTGTTCTACATTCTATATTCTAAATGCTATATTCTGTGTTCTGTATTCTAAATTCTGAATTCTGTGTTCTGCATTCTATGTTCAAAATTATATATTCATCATTCTGTATTTAATATTCTAAATTCTGTGTTCTAAATTCCATGTTATAAATTCTGTTCTCTGTATTCTGTATTCCATATTCTATATTCTGTGTTCAAAATTGTATATTCTGTATTCTATATTCTGCATTCCGTATTATATATTGTATATTCTGTGTTCTACATCGTATATTCTAAATCCTATATTCAGTATTCTGTATTCTATATTCTAAATTCTGTGTTATGCATTCCAAGTTCTAAATTCTATATTAAGTATCCTGTATACTATATTCTAAATTCTATGTACTGCATTTCATGTTCTAAATTCTATATTCATTATTCTGTATTCTATAATCTAAATTCTGTGTTCTGCATTCCATGTTCTATATTCTGGGTTCTGTATTCTGTTTTCCATATTCTATATTCTTTGTTCTATATTCTATATACTGTATTCTATATTCTGCATTCCGTATTCTATATTCTATATTCTGTGTTCTTCATTATATATTCTAAATTGTATATACACTATTCCGTATTCTATATTCTAAATTCTGTATTCGGCATTCCATTACTATATTCTAAGTTCTATATTCTATTTTTTATATTCTTTATTTTGTGTTCTTCATTCTATATTCTACAATCTATATTCTGCATTCATTTTCTATATTCTATGTTCTGTGTTCTATATTCTGTATTCTAAATTCTATATTCAGTATTCATTATTCTGTATTCTGAATTCTCAGTTCTACATTCTATATTAAAAATTCTAAATTCAGTATTCTGTATTCTATATTCTAAATTCAGTATCCTGCATTCCATGTTCTGAATTCTGGCTTCTATATTCTCTATTCTCTATTATATATTTTGTGTTCTTCATTCAATATTCCACATTCTATATTCTGCATTCGGTATACTATATTCTATATTCTGTGTTTTACATTCTATATTCAAAATTCTATATTAAGTATTCTGTATTATATAATCTAAATTCTGTATTCTGCATTCCATGTTCTAAATTCTGAGTTATATATTCTCTTCTCTTTTCTATATTTTGTGTTTATCATTCTATATTCTACATACTATATTCTGCATTCCGTATTCACTATTCTATATTATGTGTTTTACATTCTGTATTCTAAATTCTAAATTCTGTATTCTGTATTCTTTATACTAAATTCTGTGTTCTGCATCCCATGTTCTAAATTCTGGGTTGTGTATTATGTTTTCCATATTCTATATTCTGTGTTCTACATTCTATATACTGTATTCTATATTCTGCATTCCGTATTCTGTATTGTATATTCTGTGTTCACCATTATATATTCTAAATTCTATATTCACTATTCCGTATTCTATATTCTAAATTCTGTGTTCGGCATTCCATTACTAAATTCTAAGTTCTATATTCTCTATTTTATATTCTTTATATTGTGTTCTGCATTCTATATTCTGCATTCATTTTCTATGTTCTATGTTCTGTGTTTTATATTCTGTATTCTAAATTCTATATTCAGTATTCTGTATTCTATAGTCTGAATTCTCTGTTCTACGTTCTATATTCAAAATTCTAAATTCAGTATTCTGTATTCTATATTCTAAATTCTGTGTCCTGCATTCCATATTCTAAATTCTGGCTTCTATATTCTCTATTATATATTCTATATTTTGTGTTCTTCATTCTATATTCCACATTCTATATTCTGAATTCCGTATACCATATTCTATATTCTGTGTTTTACATTCTATATTCTAAATTCTATGTTCAGTATTCTGTATTCTATAATCTAAATTCTGTGTTATGCATTCCATGTTCTAAATTTTGGGTTCTGTATTCTGTTTTCCATATTCTATATTTTGTGTTCTACATTCTATTTTCTAAATTCTATATTCAGTATTTTGTATTATATATTTAAATTCTGTGTTCTGCATTCCATTACTAAATTCTAGGTTCTATATTCTCTTTTATATATTCAATATTTTGTGTTCTTATTTCTATATTCTACATTCTATATCCTGCATTCATTTTCCATATTCTATGTTCTGTGTTCTACATTCTGTATTCTAATTATTATATTCAGTATTCTGTATTCTATATTCTGAATTCGGTGTTCTACATTCTTTATTCAAAATTCTAAATTCAGTATTCTGTATTCTATATTCTAAATTCTGTGTTCTGCATTCCATGATCTAAATTCTGGCTTCTAATTTCTCTTTTATATATTCTATATTTTGTGTTGTTCTTTCTATATTCCACATTCTATATTCTGAATACGGTATTCTATATTGAATATTCTGTGTTTTACATTCTATATTCGAAATTCTATATTCAATATTCTGTATTCTATAACCTAAACTCTGTATTCTGCATTCCATGTTCTAAATTCTGGGTTCTATATTCTCTAATCTAATCTATATTGTGTGTTTTTCATTCTATATTCTACATAGTATAGTCTGCATTCCGTATTCTATATTCTATATTATGTGTTCTTCATTCTATATTCTAAATTCCATATTCTCTATTCTGTATTCTATATTCTAAATACTGTGTTCTGCATTCCATGATCTAAATTCTGGGTTCTATATTCTCTTTCTATATTCTATATTGTGTTTTCTTCATTCTATTTTCCACATTCTATATTCTGCATTCATTTCTATATTCTATATTCTGTGTTCTATATTCTGTATTCTAATTTCTATATTCAGTATTCTGTATTCTTTATTCTGAACTCTCTGTTCTTCATTCTATATTCAAAATTCTAAATTCAGTATTCTGTATTCTATATTCTAAATTCTGTGTTCTGTATTCCATGATCTAAATTCTGGCTTCTATATACTCTTTTATATATTCTATATTTTGTGTTGTTCTTTCTATATTCCACATACTATATAATGCATACGGTATTCTATATTATATATTCTGTGTTTTACTTTCTATTTTCGATATTCTATATTCAGTATTCTGTATTCTACAATCTAAACTGTTTGTTCTGCATTCCATGCTCTAAATTCTGGATTCTATATTCTCTATTCTCTATTCTATATTTTGTGTTCTACATTCTTTATTCTGAATTCTATATTCAGGATTCTTTATTCTATACTCTAAATTTTATGTTCTGCATTCGATGTACTAATTTCTATATTCAGTATTTTGTATTTTATATTCTAAATTGCGTGTTCTGCATTCTATGTTCTAAATTCTATATTCAGTATTCTATATTCTATTTTCAATATTCAGTGTTCGGCATATCATATTCTAAATTCTGTATTTTTTATTCTATATTCTGTGTTCTACATTCAATTTTCTAAATTTTATATTCAGTATTCTGTATTCTATATTCTATATTCTGTGTTCTGCATTGCATGATCTAAATTCTGGTTTCTATATTCTCTAAAATATATTCTATATTGTGTGTTCTTCATTCTATATTCCAGATTCAGTATTCTGCATTCCGTATTCTACATTCTATATTCTGTGTTCTATATTCTATATTCTAAATTCTATATTCTTTATTCTGTATTCTATAGTCTAAATTCTGTGTTCTGCATTCCATGTTCTATATACTGGGTTGTGTATTCTGTTTTCCATATTCTATATTCTGTGTTCTGCATTCCATTCCTAAATTCTAGGTTCTATATTCTCTTTTATATATTCAATACTTTGTGTTCTGCATTCTATATTCTACATTTTATATTTTGCATTTATTCTCTATATTCTATATTCTGTATTCTAAATTCAATATTCAGTATTCTGTATTCTATATTCTGAATTCTCAGTTCTACATTCTATATTCAAAATTCTAAATTCAGTATTCTGTATTCTATATTCTATATTCTGTGTTCTGCATTCCATGATCTAAATTCTGACTTCTTTATTGTCTTTTATATATTCTATAATTTGTGTTGTTCTTACTATATTCCATATTCTATATTCTGCATTTCGTATTCTATGTTATATATTCTGTGTTTTACATTCTATATTCGAAATTCTATATTCAGTATTCTGTATTCTATAATCTAAATTCTGTGTTCTGCATTCCATTTTCTATATTCTGTGTTTTATATTCTGTACTCTATTCTATATAGTGTGTTTTTCATTCTATTTTCTACATACTATTGTCTGCATTCTGTATTCTATATTCTATATTGTGTGATCTACATTCTATGTTTTAAATACTATATTCGGTATTCTGTATTCTATATTCTAAATTTTGTGTTCTGCATTCCATGTTATAAATTCCGGTTTCTACATTCTCAATTCTATATTCTATATTCTGTGTTCTACATTATATATTCTAAATTCTATTTTTTGTATTTATATTCTATATTCAAAATTCTGTGTTCTGCATTCCATGTTCTAAATTCGATATTAAGTATTCTGTATTCTGTATTCTAAATTCCGTGTCCTGCATTTATGTTCTAAATACTGTATTCAGTGTTCTGTATTCTATTTTCTAAATTCTGTGTTCTACATTCCATGTTCTAAATTCTTTATTCTATATTCTCTATTATATATTCTGTATTCTGTGTTCTTCATTTTATACTCTAAATACTATATTTTGCCTTCCATATTGTATATTGTAAATTTTGAATTCTAAATTCTGAATTCTAAATTCTATATTCAGTATTCTGTTTTCTATATTCTAAATTCTGTGTTCTGCATTCCATGTTCTATATTCTATTTTCAGTATTCTATATTCTATATTCTGTGTTCTGCATTCTATGTTCTAAATTCTATATTCAGTATTCTGTATTGTATATTCTAAATTCTGTGTTTGCATCCCATGTTCTAAATTCTGGATTCTATATTTTTATTCTATATTCTATATTCTGTGTTCTACATTATATATTCTAAATTCTATATTCAGTATTCTGTTTTCTATAGTCTAAAATCTGTGATCTGCATTCTATGTTCTAATTTGTATATTCAGTATTCTGTATTCTATATTCTAAATTGTGTGTTCTGCATTCCATGTTCTAAATTCTGGGTTCTATATTCTCTAATCTATATTCTATATTCTGTGTTCTACATTCTATATTCTAAATTCTATATTCAGTATTCTGTATCCTATATTCTAAATTCTGTGTTTTGCTTTCCAAATTCTTAATTGTATATTCGGTATTCTGTATTCTATATTCTATATTCTGTGTTCTACATTCTATATTCTAAATTCTATATTCAGTATTCTGTTTTCTATATTCTAAATTCTACGTTCTGCATTCCATGTTCTATATTCTATATTCAGTATTCTGTATTATATAGTCTAAATCCTGTGTTCTGCATTCCGTGTTCTAAATTCTTGTTTCTATATTCTCTATACTATATCCTATATCCTGTGTTCTAAATTCTGTATTCTAAATTCTATATTCAGCATTCTGTATTCTATATTCTATATTGTGTGTTCTTCATTCTTTTCTCTACATACTATATTTTGCATTCCGTATTCTATATTCTATATTCTGTGTTCTACATTTTACATTCTAAATCCTTTATTCAGTATTCTGTATTCTATAGTCTAAATTCTGTCTTCTGCATTCAATATTCTAAATTCCATATTCATTATTATGTATTCTATATTCTAAATTCTGTGTTCCTCATTCAATATTCTATATTGTGGAGTCTATATTCTCTTTTCTATATTCAATATTCTATGTTCTTCAGTCTAAATTCTAAGTTCTATATTCAGTATTCTGTATTCTATATTCTAAATTATGTGTTCTGTGTTCTATGTTCAAAATTATATATTCATTATACTGTATTTAATATTCTATATTCTATGTTCTCAATTTCATGTTATGAATTTTGGGTTCTGTATTCTGTTTTCCATAATCTGTATTTTGTTTTCTAAATTCTATATTCTGTATTCTATATTCTGCTTTCCGTATTATATATTGTATATTCTGTGTTCTACATTCTATATTCTAAATTCTACATTCAGTATTCTGTATTCTATATTGTAAATTCTGTGTTCTGCATTCCAAGTTATAAATTTTATATTAAGTATCCTGTATACTATATTCTAAATTCTGTGTTGTACATTCTATTTTCAAAACTCTAATTTCAGAATTCTGTATTCTATATTCTAAATTCTGTATTCAGCATTCAATATTCTAAATTCTGTGTTCTATATTCTCTGTTCTCTATTCTATATTGTGTGTTCTTCATTCTATACTCTACATACTATATTTTGCATTCTGTATTCCATATTCTAAATTCTGAATTCTTAATTTTAATTCTAATTTCTATATTCAGTATTCTGTTTTCTATATTCTATTTTCTGTTTTCTGCATTTCATGTTCTAAATTCTAGTTTCAGAATTCTATATTCTATATTCTAAATTCTGTGTTCTTCATTCCATGTTCTATATTCTATTTTCAGTATTCTATATTCTTTATCCAAAATTCTGTGTTCTGCATTCCATGTTCTAAATTCAGGGTTCTGTATTCTGTTTTCCATATTCTATATTCTGTGTTCTAAATTCTATATACTGTATTCTATATTCTGCATTCCGTATTCTATATTCTATATTCTGTGTTCTTCATTATATATTTTAAATCCTATATTCACTATTCCGTATTCTATATTCTAAATTCTGTGTTCGGCATTCCATTATTAAATTCTAAGTTCTATATTCTCTTTTTTATATTCTTTATTTTGTGTTCAACATTCTATATTCAACATTCTATATTCTGCATTCATTTTCTATATTCTATGTTCTGTGTTCTATATTCTGTATTCTAAATTCTTTTTTCAGTATTCTGTATTCTATATTCTCAATTCTCAGTTTTACATTCTATATTCAAAATTCTAAACTCAGTATTCTGTATTCTATAGTCTAAATTCTGTGTCCTGCATTCCATGTTCTAAATTCTGGCTTCTCTATTCTCTATTCTCTATTCTATATTTTGTGTTCTTCAAGCTATATTCCACATTCTATATTCGGCATTCCATATACTATATTCTCTATTCTGTGTTTTACATTCTTATTCTAAATTCTATATTCAGTATTCTCTATTCTATAATCTAAAATCTGTGTTCTGCATTTCCTGTTCAATATTCTGTGTTCTATATTCTCTACTCTATTCAATATTGTGTGTTTTTCATTCTATATTCTACATACTATAGTATGCATTCCGTATTGTATATTCAATATTATGTGTTCTTCATTCTATATACTAAATTCTAAATTCTGTATTCTATATTCTAAATTCTGTGTTCTGCATTCCATGATCTATATTCTGGGTTCTATATTCTCTTTCTATATTCTATATTGTGTTTTCTTCATTCTATTTTCCACATTCTATATTCTGCATTCATTTCTATATTCTATATTCTGTGTTCTATATTCTGTATTCTAATTTCTATATTCAGTATTCTGTATTCTTTATTCTGAACTCTCTGTTCTTCATTCTATATTCAAAATTCTAAATTCAGTATTCTGTATTCTATATTCTAAATTCTGTGTTCTGTATTCCATGATCTAAATTCTGGCTTCTATATACTCTTTTATATATTCTATATTTTGTGTTGTTCTTTCTATATTCCACATACTATATAATGCATACGGTATTCTATATTATATATTCTGTGTTTTACTTTCTATTTTCGATATTCTATATTCAGTATTCTGTATTCTATAATCTAAACTGTTTGTTCTGCATTCCATGCTCTAAATTCTGGGTTCTATATTCTCTATTCTCTATTCTATATTTTGTGTTCTACATTCTTTATTCTGAATTCTATATTCAGGATTCTTTATTCTATACTCTAAATTTTATGTTCTGCATTCGATGTACTAATTTCTATATTCAGTATTTTGTATTTTATATTCTAAATTGCGTGTTCTGCATTCTATGTTCTAAATTCTATATTCAGTATTCTATATTCTATTTTCAATATTTAGTGTTCGGCATATCATATTCTAAATTCTGTATTTTGTATTCTATATTCTGTGTTCTACATTCAATTTTCTAAATTTTATATTCAGTATTCTGTATTCTATATTCTATATTCTGTGTTCTGCATTGCATGATCTAAATTCTGGTTTCTATATTCTCTAAAATATATTCTATATTGTGTGTTCTTCATTCTATATTCCAGATTCAGTATTCTGCATTCCGTATTCTACATTCTATATTCTGTGTTCTATATTCTATATTCTAAATTCTATATTCTTTATTCTGTATTCTATAGTCTAAATTCTGTGTTCTGCATTCCATGTTCTATATACTGGGTTGTGTATTCTGTTTTCCATATTCTATATTCTGTGTTCTGCATTCCATTCCTAAATTCTAGGTTCTATATTCTCTTTTATATATTCAATACTTTGTGTTCTGCATTCTATATTCTAAATTTTATATTTTGCATTTATTCTCTATATTCTATATTCTGTATTCTAAATTCAATATTCAGTATTCTGTATTCTATATTCTGAATTCTCAGTTCTACATTCTATATTCAAAATTCTAAATTCAGTATTCTGTATTCTATATTCTATATTCTGTGTTCTGCATTCCATGATCTAAATTCTGACTTCTTTATTGTCTTTTATATATTCTATAATTTGTGTTGTTCTTACTATATTCCATATTCTATATTCTGCATTTCATATTCTATGTTATATATTCTGTGTTTTACATTCTATATTCGAAATTCTATATTTAGTATTCTGTATTCTATAATCTAAATTCTGTGTTCTGCATTCCATTTTCTATATTCTGTGTTTTATATTCTGTACTCTATTCTATATAGTGTGTTTTTCATTCTATTTTCTACATACTATTGTCTGCATTCTGTATTCTATATTCTATATTGTGTGATCTACATTCTATGTTTTAAATACTATATTCGGTATTCTGTATTCTATATTCTAAATTTTGTGTTCTGCATTCCATGTTATAAATTCCGGTTTCTACATTCTCAATTCTATATTCTATATTCTGTGTTCTACATTATATATTCTAAATTCTATTTTTTGTATTTATATTCTATATTCAAAATTCTGTGTTCTGCATTCCATGTTCTAAATTCGATATTAAGTATTCTGTATTCTGTATTCTAAATTCCGTGTCCTGCATTTATGTTCTAAATACTGTATTCAGTGTTCTGTATTCTATTTTCTTAATTCTGTGTTCTACATTCCATGTTCTAAATTCTTTATTCTATATTCTCTATTATATATTCTGTATTCTGTGTTCTTCATTTTATACTCTAAATACTATATTTTGCCTTCCATATTGTATATTGTATATTTTGAATTCTAAATTCTGAATTCTAAATTCTATATTCAGTATTCTGTTTTCTATATTCTAAATTCTGTGTTCTGCATTCCATGTTCTATATTCTATTTTCAGTATTCTATATTCTATATTCTGTGTTCTGCATTCTATGTTCTAAATTCTATATTCAGTATTCTGTATTGTATATTCTAAATTCTGTGTTTGCATCCCATGTTCTAAATTCTGGATTCTATATTTTTATTCTATATTCTATATTCTGTGTTCTACATTATATATTCTAAATTCTATATTCAGTATTCTGTTTTCTATAGTCTAAAATCTGTGATCTGCATTCTATGTTCTAATTTGTATATTCAGTATTCTGTATTCTATATTCTAAATTGTGTGTTCTGCATTCCATGTTCTAAATTCTGGGTTCTATATTCTCTAATCTATATTCTATATTCTGTGTTCTACATTCTATATTCTAAATTCTATATTCAGTATTCTGTATCCTATATTCTAAATTCTGTGTTTTGCTTTCCAAATTCTTAATTCTATATTCGGTATTCTGTATTCTATATTCTATATTCTGTGTTCTACATTCTATATTCTAAATTCTATATTCAGTATTCTGTTTTCTATATTCTAAATTCTACGTTCTGCATTCCATGTTCTATATTCTATATTCAGTATTCTGTATTATATATTCTAAATCCTGTGTTCTGCATTCCGTGTTCTAAATTCTTGTTTCTATATTCTCTATACTATATCCTATATCCTGTGTTCTAAATTCTGTATTCTAAATTCTATATTCAGCATTCTGTATTCTATATTCTATATTGTGTGTTCTTCATTCTATTCTCTACATACTATATTTTGCATTCCGTATTCTATATTCTATATTCTGTGTTCTACATTTTACATTCTAAATCCTTTATTCAGTATTCTGTATTCTATAGTCTAAATTCTGTCTTCTGCATTCAATATTCTAAATTCCATATTCATTATTATGTATTCTATATTCTAAATTCTGTGTTCCTCATTCAATATTCTATATTGTGGAGTCTATATTCTCTTTTCTATATTCAATATTCTATGTTCTTCAGTCTAAATTCTAAGTTCTATATTCAGTATTCTGTATTCTATATTCTAAATTCTGTGTTCTGTGTTCTATGTTCAAAATTATATATTCATTATACTGTATTTAATATTCTATATTCTATGTTCTCAATTTCATGTTATGAATTTTGGGTTCTGTATTCTGTTTTCCATAATCTGTATTTTGTTTTCTAAATTCTATATTCTGTATTCTATATTCTGCTTTCCGTATTATATATTGTATATTCTGTGTTCTACATTCTATATTCTAAATTCTACATTCAGTATTCTGTATTCTATATTGTAAATTCTGTGTTCTGCATTCCAAGTTATAAATTTTATATTAAGTATCCTGTATACTATATTCTAAATTCTGTGTTGTACATTCTATTTTCAAAATTCTAATTTCAGAATTCTGTATTCTATATTCTAAATTCTGTATTCAGCATTCAATATTCTAAATTCTGTGTTCTATATTCTCTGTTCTCTATTCTATATTGTGTGTTCTTCATTCTATACTCTACATACTATATTTTGCATTCTGTATTCCATATTCTAAATTCTGAATTCTTAATTTTAATTCTAATTTCTATATTCAGTATTCTGTTTTCTATATTCTATTTTCTGTTTTCTGCATTTCATGTTCTAAATTCTAGTTTCAGAATTCTATATTCTATATTCTAAATTCTGTGTTCTTCATTCCATGTTCTATATTCTATTTTCAGTATTCTATATTCTTTATCCAAAATTCTGTGTTCTGCATTCCATTTTCTAAATTCTGGGTTCTGTATTCTGTTTTCCATATTCTATATTCTGTGTTCTAAATTCTATATACTGTATTCTATATTCTGCATTCCGTATTCTATATTCTATATTCTGTGTTCTTCATTATATATTTTAAATCCTATATTCACTATTCCGTATTCTATATTCTAAATTCTGTGTTCGGCATTCCATTATTAAATTCTTAGTTCTATATTCTCTTTTTTATATTCTTTATTTTGTGTTCAACATTCTATATTCAACATTCTATATTCTGCATTCATTTTCTATATTCTATGTTCTGTGTTCTATATTCTGTATTCTAAATTCTTTTTTCAGTATTCTGTATTCTATATTCTCAATTCTCAGTTTTACATTCTATATTCAAAATTCTAAACTCAGTATTCTGTATTCTATAGTCTAAATTCTGTGTCCTGCATTCCATGTTCTAAATTCTGGCTTCTCTATTCTCTATTCTCTATTCTATATTTTGTGTTCTTCAAGCTATATTCCACATTCTATATTCGGCATTCCATATACTATATTCTCTATTCTGTGTTTTACATTCTTATTCTAAATTCTATATTCAGTATTCTCTATTCTATAATTTAAAATCTGTGTTCTGCATTTCCTGTTCAATATTCTGTGTTCTATATTCTCTACTCTATTCAATATTGTGTGTTTTTCATTCTATATTCTACATACTATAGTCTGCATTCCGTATTGTATATTCAATATTATGTGTTCTTCATTCTATATACTAAATTCTAAATTCTGTATTCTATATTCTACATTATAAATTCTGTGTTCTGCATTCCATGTTCTAAAATCTGGGTTCTATATTCTCTTTCTATATTCTGTATTCTGTGTTCTTCATTCTATATTCTAAATTCTAAATTCAGTATTCTGTATTCTATAGTCTAAATTCTGTGTTCTGCATTCTATGTTCTAAATTCTATATTCTTTATTCTGTGTCCTATATTCTAAATTCTGTGTTCTGCATTCCATGTTCTAAATTCTGAGTTCTATACTCTCTATTCTTTATTCTGTGTTCTTCATTCTATATTCTGTATTCTATATTCTGCATTCCGTATTCTATATTCTGTATTCTGTGTTCTACATTCTATATTCTAAATTCAATATTCAGTATTCTGTGTTCTATAATCTAAATTCTGTGTTCTTCATTTCATGTTCTAAATTCTATATTCATTATTCTGTATTCTATAATCTAAATTCTGTGTTCTTCATTCCACGTTCTATATTCTGGGTTCTATATTCTCTACTCTATTTTATATTGTGTGTTCTTCATTCTATATTCTACACACTATATTCTGCATTCCGTATTCTATATTCTATATTATGTGTTCTACATTCTATATTCTAAATTCTATATTCTGTATTCTGTATTATAAATTCTGAATTCTGTGTTCTGCATTCTATGTTCAAAATTATATATTCATCATTCTGTATTTAATATTCTAAATTCTGTGTTCTAAATTCCATGATATAAATTCTGTATTCTGTATTCTGTATTCCATATTCTATATTCTGTGTTCTAAATTCTATATTCTGTATTCAATATTCTGCATTCCGTATTATATATTGTATATTCTGTGTTCTACATTCTACATTCTAAATTCCTTGTTCAGTATTCTGTATTCTATATTCTAAATTCTGTGTTCTACATCCTATATTCAAATTCTATATTCAGTATTCTATATTCTATATTCTAAATTCTGTGTTATGCATTCCAAGTTCTAAATTCTATATTAAGTATCCTGTATACTATATTCTAAATTCTATGTACTGCATTTCATGTTCTAAATTCTATATTCATTATTCTGTATTCTATAATCTAAATTCTGTGTCCTGCATTCCATGTTCTATATTCTGTGTTCTGTATTCTGTTTTCCATATTCTATATTCTTTGATCTATATTCTATATACTGTATTCTATATTCTGCATTCCGTATTCTATATTGTATATTCTGTGTTCTTCATTATATATTCTAAATTGTATATACACTATTCCGTATTCTATATTCTAAATTCTGTGTTCGGCATTCCATTACTATATACTTACTTCTATATACTATTTTTTATATTCTTTATTTTGTGTTCTTCATTCTATATTCTACAATCTATATTCTGCATTCATTTTCTATATTCTATGTTCTGTGTTCTATATTCTGTATTCTAAGTTCTATATTCAGTATTCTGTATTCTATATTCTGAATTCTCAGTTCTACATTCTATATTCAAAATCCTAAATTCAGTATTCTGTATTCTATATTCTAAATTCAGTATCCTGCATTCCATGTTCTGAATTCTGGCTTCTATATTCTCTATTCTCTATTGTATACTTTGTGTTCTACATTCAATATTCCACATTCTATATTCTGCATTCCATATACTATATTCTCTATTCTGTGTTTTACATTCTATATTCTAAATTCTATATTAAGTATTCTGTATTATATAATCTAAATTCTGTATTCTGCATTCCATGTTCTAAATTCTGAGTTCTACATTCTCTTCTCTATTCTATATTTTGTGTTTATCATTCTATATTCTACATACTATATTCTGCATTCCGTATTCTATATTCCATACTATATGCTCTAGTTTCTGTATTCTAAACTCTATATTCAGTATTTAGTATTCTATATTCTAATTTCTGTGTTCTGCATTATATGTTCTAAATTCAATATTCAGGATTCTGTATTCTATTTTCTAAATTCTGTGTTATGCATTCCATGTTCTAAATTATGGATTGTATATTCTCTATGCTATATTCTATATTCTGTGTTCAAAATTCTATATTCAAAATTCCTTGTTCAGTATTCTGTATTCTATATTCTAAATTCTGTGTTCATCATTCTATGTTCTGCATTCTATATTCATTATTCTGTATTGTATATTCTAAATTTTGTGTTCTGCAATCCATATTCTAAATTCTGGGTTCTGAATTCTGTTTTCCATGTTCTATATTCTTGTTCTACATTCTATGTTCTGTATTCTATATTCTGCATTCCGAAATCTACATTCTATATTCTGTGTTCTACATTCTACATTCTAAATTCTGTATTAGGTATTCATATTCTATATACTAAATTCTGTGTTCTGCATTCCATGTGCTAAACTCTGGATTCTATATTCTCTATTCTGTATTCTGTGTTCTACATACTATATTCTAGATTCTATATTCAGTATTCTGTATTGTATGTTCTAAATTCTGTGTTTTGCATTCCATGTTCTAAATTCATCGTTCTACATTGTCTATTGTATATTCTATATAGTGTGTTCTTCATTCTATACTCTACATATTTTATTTTGCATTCCGTACACTATATTATATCTTCTGTGTTCTAAATGCTTAATTCTAAATTATATATTCAGTATTCTATATTCTATATACTAAATTCGGTGTTCTGCATTCTATGCTCTAAATTCCATATTCAGTATTCTATATTCTAGTTTCGAAATTCAGTGTTCTGCATATCATGTTCTAAATACTGGATTCAGTATTCTAAATTCTGTGTTCTACATTCTATATTCTAAATTCTATATTCAGTATTCTGTATTGTATTGTCTATATTTTGTGTTCTGCATTCCATGTTATAAATTCTGGGTTTTCTATTCTGTTTTCCATATTCTATACTCTGTGTTCTACATTCTATATTCTGCATTCCGAATTCTATATTATATATTCTGTGTTTTACATTGTTTATTCTAAATTCTATATTCAGTATTCTGTATTCTATATTCTAAATTCGGTGTCCTGCATTCCATGTTCTAAATTCTGGGTTCTATATTCTCTATTCTATATTCTGTGTTCTACTTTCTATATTCAAAATTCTATATTCAGTATTCTTTATTCTATATTCTAAATTCTATGTTCTGCATTCCATGTTCTATATTCTATATTCAGTATTCTGTATTCTATATTCTAAATTCTGTGTTCTGCATTCTATGTTCTAAATTGTATATTCATTATTCTGTATGCTATATTCTAAATTCTGGGTTCTGCTTTTCATGCTCTAATTTCTGGGTTCTGTATTCTGTTTTCCATATTCTATATTCTGTGTTATACATTCTATATTCTGTTTTCTATGTTCTGCATTCCGTATTCTACATTCTATATTCTGTGTCCTACATTCTATATTCTAATTTCTATATTCAGTATTCATATTCTATATTCAAAATTCTGTGTTCTGCATTCTAATTTCTTAATTCTATATACAGTATTCTGTGTACTATATTCTACATTCTGTGTTCTACATTCTATAATCTATATTCTATATTCAGAATTATGTATTCTATATACTAAATTCTGTGTTCAGCACTCCATTTCTAAATTAAGGTTTCTATGTTCCATTTTATATATTCTATATTTTGTGTTCTTCATTCTATATTCCAAATTCTATATTCTACATTCCGTATTCCATATTCTATATTCTGTGTTCTACATTCTATATTCTAAATTTTATATTCAGTATTCTGTATTCTATATTCTAAATTCTATGTTCTGCTTTCCATGTTTCAAATTCTGGATTCTATATTCTCTATTCTGTATTCTATATTGTGTGTTGTTCATTCTATACTCTACATACTATATTTTGCATTCCGTAATCTGTATTCTAAATGCTGTGTTCTAAATTCTAAATTCTAAATTCTATATACAGTATTCTGTTTTCTATATTCTATATTCTGTGTTCTGCATTCCATGTTCTTTATTCTATTTTCAGTATTCTATATTCTGTATTCTAAATTCTGTGTTCTGCATTCTATGTTCTAAATTCTATATTCAGTATTATGTATTATGTATTCTAAATTCTGTGTTTGCATTCCATGTTCTAAATACTGGATTCTATATTCTGTATTCTGTGTTCTACATTCTATATTCTAAATTCTATATTCAGTATTCTGTATTCTATTTTCTAAATTCTGTGTTGTGCATTCCATGTTCTAATTTCTATATTCAGTATTCTCTATTCTGTATTATAATTCTGTGTTCTACTTTCAATGATCTAAATTCTATATTCAGTAATCTGTATTCTATATTCTAATTTCTGTGTTCTGCATTCCATGTTATAAATTTTGGGTTCTGAATTCTGTTTTCCATATTCTCTATTCTGTGTTCTACATTATATATTCTAAATTCTGTATTCAGTATTTTGTATTCTATATTACAAATTCTGTGTTCTGCATTCCATTACTAATTTCTAGGTTCTATATTCTCTTTTATATATTCAATACTTTGTGTTCTTCATTCTATATTCTTCATTTTATATTCTGCATTCATTTTCTATATTCTATATTCTGTATTCTAATTTCTATATTCAGTATACTGTATTCAATATTCTGAATTCTGTGTTATACATTCTATATTCAAAACTTAAAATTCAGTATTCTGTATTCTATGTTTTATACTCTGTGTTCTGCTTTCCATGATCTAAATTCCGACTTCTATATTCTCTTTTATATATTCTTTATTTTGTGTTGATTTTCTATATTCCACATTCTATATTCTGCATTCCGTATTCTATATTATATATTCTGTATTTTTCGTTCTATATTCGAAATTCTATATTCAGTATTCTGTATTCTATAATCTAAATTCTGCGTTCTGCATTCCATCTTCTATATTCTGGGTTCTATATTCTCTACTCTATTCTATATTGTGTGTTATTCATTCTATATTCTTCATACTATAGTGTGCATTCCGTATTCTATATTCTATATTATGTGTTCTACATTCTATATTCTTAATTCTATATTCTGTATTCTGTATTCTATATATTAAATTCTGTGTTCTGCATTCCATGTTGTAAATTCTGGGTTCTATATTCTCAATTCTTTATTCTATATTCTGTGTTCTATATTATATATTCTAAATTCTGCATTCAGTATTTTGTATTCTATATTATAAATTCTGTGTTCTGCATTCTATGTTCTAAATTCTATATTCAGTGTTCTGTATTCTATTTTCTAATTTCTGTGTTCTACATTCCATGTTCTAAATTCTGGTTTCTATATTCTCTTTTCTCTATTCTATACTGTGTGTTCTTCATTCTATACTCTATATGCTATATTTTGCATTCAGTAACCTATATAATAAAGTTTGAATTTTAAACCTTATTTCTAAATTCTATATTCAGTATTATGTATTCTATATTATAAATTCTGTGATTTGAATTCCATTACTAAATTCTAGGTTCAATATTCTCTTTTATATTTTCAATACTTTCTGTTCTTCATTCTATATTTTACATTTTATATTCTGCATTCATTTTCTAAATTCTATATTTTGTTTTCTAAATTCTATATTCAGTATTCTGTATTCTATATTCTGAATTCTGTGTTCTACATTCTATCTTCAAAATTTAAAATTCAGGATTATGTATTCTATATTCTATATTCTGTGTTCTGCATTCCATGATCTAAATTCTGACTTCTATATTCTCTTTTATATATTCTATATTTTGTGTTGTTCTTTCTATATTCCACATTCTATATTCTGCATTCCGTATTCTATATTATATATTCTGTGTTTTACATTCTATATTCGAATTTCTATATTCAGTATTCTGTACTCTATAATCTAAATTCTGTGTTCTGAATTCCATGTTCTAAATTCTGGGTTCTATATACACAATTCCATATTCTATATTCTGTGTTCTACATTATCTATTCTATATTTTATATTTTGTATTCTTTTTCTATATTCTAAATTCTGTGTTCTGCATTCTATGTTCTAAATACTATATTCAGTGTTCTGTACTATATTTTCTAAATTCTGTGTTCTACATTCCATGATCTAAATTCTGGATTCTATATTCTCTATTCTATATTCTATATTGTGTGTTCTTCATTCTATACCCTAAAAACTATATTTTGCATTCCGTATTCTATATTCTAAATCCTGAGTTCTAAATTCTAAATTCGAAATTCTATATTCAGTGTTCTGTATTCTATTTTCTAAATTCTATGTTCTACATTCCATGTTCTAAATTCTGGATTCTATATTCTCTATTCTATATTGTGTGTTCTTCATTCTATAGTCTAAATACTGTATTTTCCCTTCCGTATTCTATATTCTAAATTTTAAGTTCTAATTTCTAAATTCTAAATTCTACATTCAGTACTCTGTTTTCTATATTCTAAATTCTGCTTTCTGCATCCATTTTCTATATTCTATTTTCAGTATTCTATATTCTAAATTCTAAATTCTGTGTTCTGCATTCTATGTTCTAAATTTTATATTCAGTATTCCGTGTGGTACATTCTAAATTCTGTGTTTGCATCCCATTTTCTAAATACAGGATTATATATTTTCGATTCTATATTCTATATTCTGTGTTCAATATTATATATTCTAAATTCTATATTCAGTATTCGGTTTTCTATAGTCTAAAATCTATGTTGTGCATTCTATGTTCTAAATTCTATTTTCAGTATTCTGTATTCTATATTCTAAATTCTGGGTTCTGCATTCTCTTTTCTAAATTCTGGGTTCTGTATTCTGTTTTCCATATTCTATATTCTCTGTTCAACATTCTATATTCTGTATTCTATATTCTGCATTCCGTATTCTATATTCTATATTCTGTGTTCTACATTCTATATTCTAAATTCTCCGTTCTGCATTCCATGTTCTATATTCTGGGTTCTATATTCTCTACTCTATTCTACATTGTGTGTTATTCATTCTATATTCTACATACTATAGTCTGCATTCCGTATTCTATATTCTATATTATGTGTTCTACATTCTATATTCTAAATTCTTTATTCTGTATTCTGTATTCTATATTGTAAATTCTGTGTTCTGCATTCCAAGTTCTATATTCTCAATTCTATATTTTATATTCTGTGTTCTATATTATATATTCTAAATTCTATATTCAGTATTCTTTATTCTATATTCTAAACTCTGTGTTCTGCATTCCATGTTCTAAATTCCATATTCCGTATTCTGTATTCTATATTCTAAATTCTGTGTTCTGCATTTTATGTTCAAAATTCTTTATTCAGTGTTCTGTATTCTATTTTCTATATTCTGTGTTCTACAAGCCATGTTCTAAATTCTGGATTCTATATTCTCTATTATATATTCTGTATTGTGTGTTCTTCATTCTATACTCTACATACTATATTTTGCATTCCGTATCCTATATTCTAAATTTTGATTTCTAAATTCTAAATCCTAAATTCTATATTCAGTGTTCTGTTTTCAATATTCTAAACTCTGTATTCTGCATTCCATGTTCTAAATTCTGGGTTCTATATTCTCTAATCTATTCTTTATTGTGTGTTTTTCATTCTATATTCTACATAGTATAGTCTGCATTCTGTATTCTATATTCTATATTATGTGTTCTTCATTCTATATTCTAAATTCTATATTCTCTATTCTGTATTCTATATTCTAAATTCTGTGTTCTGCATTCCATGATCTAAATTCTGGGTTCTATATTCTCTTTCTATATTCTATATTCTGTTTTCTTCATTCTATTTTCCACATTCTATATTCTGCATTCATTTCTATATTCTGTATTCTGTGTTCTATATTCTGTATTCTAATTTCTATATTCAGTATTCTGTATTCTTTATTCTGAACTCTCTGTTCTTCATTCTATATTCAAAATTCTAAATTCAGTATTCTGTATTCTATATTCTAAATTCTGTGTTCTGTATTCCATGATCTAAATTCTGGCTTCTATATACTCTTTTATATATTCTATATTTTGTGTTGTTCTTTCTATATTCCACATACTATATAATGCATACGGTATTCTATATTATATATTCTGTGTTTTACTTTCTATTTTCGATATTCTATATTCAGTATTCTGTATTCTATAATCTAAACTGTTTGTTCTGCATTCCATGCTCTAAATTCTGGATTCTATATTCTCTATTCTCTATTCTATATTTTGTGTTCTACATTCTTTATTCTGAATTCTATATTCAGGATTCTTTATTCTATATTCTAAATTTTATGTTCTGCATTCGATGTACTAATTTCTATATTCAGTATTTTGTATTTTATATACTAAATTGCGTGTTCTGCATTCTATGTTCTAAATTCGATATTCAGTATTCTATATTCTATTTTCAATATTCAGTGTTCGGCATATCATATCCTAAATTCTGTATTTTGTATTCTATATTCTGTGTTCTACATTCAATTTTCTAAATTTTATATTCAGTATTCTGTATTCTATATTCTATATTCTGTGTTCTGCATTCCGTGATCTAAATTCTGGTTTCTATATTCTCTAAAATATATTCTATATTGTGTGTTCTTCATTCTATATTCCAGATTCAATATTCTGCATTCCGTATTCTACATTCTATATTCTGTGTTCTATATTCTATATTCTAAATTCTATATTCTTTATTCTGTATTCTATAGTCTAAATTCTGTGTTCTGCATTCCATGTTCTATATACTGGGTTGTGTATTCTGTTTTCCATATTCTATATTCTGTGTTCTGCATTCCATTCCTAAATTCTAGGTTCTATATTCTCTTTTATATATTCAATACTTTGTGTTCTTCATTCTATATTCTACATTTTATATTTTGCATTTATTCTCTATATTCTATATTCTGTATTCTAAATTCAATATTCAGTATTCTGTATTCTATAGTCTGAATTCTCAGTTCTACATTCTATATTCAAAATTCTAAATTCAGTATTCTGTATTCTATATTCTATATTCTGTGTTCTGCATTCCATGATCTAAATTCTGACTTCTTTATTGTCTTTTATATATTCTATAATTTGTGTTGTTCTTACTATTTCCATAATCTATATTCTGTATTTCGTATTCTATGTTATATATTCTGTGTTTTACATTCTATATTCGAAATTCTATATTCAGTATTCTATATTCTATAATCTAAATTCTGTGTTCTGCATTCCATTTTCTATATTCTGTGTTTTATATTCTGTACTCTATTCTATATAGTGTGTTTTTCATTCTATATTCTAAATACTATTGTCTGCATTCACTATTCTATATTCTATATTGTGTGATCTACATTCTATAATTTAAATACTATATTCGGTATTCTGTATTCTATATTCTAAATTTTGTGTTCTGCATTCCATGTTATATTTTCCGGTTTCTACATTCTCAATTCTATATTCTATATTCTGTGTTCTACATTATATATTCTAAATTCTATATTTTGTATTTATATTCTATATTCAAAATTCTATGTTCTGCATTCCATGTTCTAAATTCGATATTAAGTATTCAGTATTCTGTATTCTAAATTCCGTGTTCTGCATTTATGTTCTAAATACTATATTCAGTGTTCTGTATTCTATTTTCTAAATTCTGTGTTCTACATTCCATGTTCTAAATTCTTTATTCTATATTCTCTATTATATATTCTATATTCTGTGTTCTTCATTTTATACTCTTAATAATATATTTTGCCTTCCATATTGTATATTCTAAATTTTGAATTCTAAATTCTGAATTCTAAATTCTATATTCAGTATTCTGTTTTCTATATTCTAAATTCTGTGTTCTGCATTCCATGTTCTATTTTCTATTTTCAGTATTCTATATTCTAAATTCTGTGTTCTGCATTCTATGTTCTAAATTCTATATTCAGTATTCCGTATTGTATATTCTAAATTCTGTGTTTGCATCCCATGTTCTAAATTCTGGATTCTATATTTTTGATTCTATATTCTATATTCTGTGTTCTACATTATATATTCTAAATTCTATATTCAGTATTCTGTTTTCTATAGTCTAAAATCTGTGTTCTGCATTCTATGTTCTAATTTGTATATTCAGTATTCTGTATTCTATATTCTAAATTCTGTGTTCTGCATTCCATGTTCTAAATTCTGGGTTCTATATGCTCTAATCTATATTCTATATTCTGTGTTCTACATTCTATATTCTAAATTCTATATTCAGTATTCTGTATCCTATATTCTAAATTCTGTGTTTTGCTTTCCAAATTCTTAATTCTATATTCCGTATTCTGTATTCTATATTCTATATTCTGTGTTCTACATTCTATATTCTAAATTCTATATTCAGTATTCTGTATCCTATATTCTAAATTCTGTGTTTTGCTTTCCAAATTCTTAATTCTATATTCCGTATTCTGTATTCTATATTCTATATTCTGTGTTCTACATTCTATATTCTAAATTCTATGTTCTGCATTCCATGTTCTATATTCTATATTCAGTATTCTGTATTATATATTCTAAATCCTGTGTTCTGCATTCCGTGTTCTAAATTCTTGTTTCTATATTCTCTATACTATATTCTATATCCTGTGTTCTAAATTCTGTATTCTAAATTCTATATTCAGCATTCTGTATTCTATATTCTATATTGTGTGTTCTTCATTCTATTCTCTACATACTATATTTTGCATTCCGTATTCTATATTCTATATTCTGTGTTCTACATTTTACATTCTAAATCCTTTATTCAGTATTCTGTATTCTATAGTCTAAATTCTGTCTTCTGCATTCAATATTCTAAATTCCATTTTCATTATTATGTATTCTATATTCTAAATTCTGTGTTCCTCATTCAATATTCTATATTCTGGAGTCTATATTCTCTTTTCTATATTCAATATTCTATGTTCTTCAGTCTAAATTCTAAATTCTATATTCAGTATTATGTATTCTATATTCTAAATTCTGTGTTCTGTGTTCTATGCTCAAAATTATATATTCATTATACTGTATTTAATATTCTATATTCTATCTTCTCAATTTCATGTTATAAATTTTGGGTTCTGTATTCTGTTTTCCATAATCTGTATTTTGTTTTCTAAATTCTATATTCTGTATTCTATATTCTGCTTTCCGTATTATATATTGTATATTCTGTGTTCTGCATTCTATATTCTAAATTCTATATTCAGTATTCTGTATTCCATATTGTAAATTCTGTGTTCTGCATTCCAAGTTATAAATTTTATATTAAGTATCCTGTATAATATATTCTAAATTCTGTGTTGTACATTCTATTTTCAAAATTCTAATTTCAGAATTCTGTATTCTATATTCTAAATTCTGTATTCAGCATTCAATATTCTAAATTCTGTGTTCTATATTCTCTATTCTCTATTCTATATTGTGTGTTCTTCATTCTATACTCTACATACAATATTTTGCATTCTGTATTCCATGTTCTAAATTCTGAGTTCTTAATTTTAATTCTAATTTCTATATTCAGTATTCTGTTTTCTATATTCTATTTTCTGATTTCTGCATTCCATGTTCTAAATTCTAGTTTCAGAATTCTATATTCTATATTCTAAATTCTGTGTTCTTCATTCCATGTTCTATATTCTATTTTCAGTATTCTATATTCTTTATCCAAAATTCTGTGTTATGCATTCCATGTTCTAAATTCTGGGTTCTGTATTCTGTTTTCCATATTCTATATTCTGTGTTCTAAATTCTATATACTGTATTGTATATTCTGCATTCCGTATTCTATATTCTATATTCTGTGTTCTTCATTATATATTTTAAATCCTATATTCACTATTCCGTATTCTATATTCTAAATTCTGTGTTCGGCATTCCATTATTAAATTCTAAGTTCTATATTCTCTTTTTTATATTCTTTATTTTGTGTTCAACATTCTATATACAACATTCTATATTCTGCATTCATTTTCTATATTCTATATTCTGTGTTCTATATTCTGTATTCTAAATTCTATATTCAGTATTCTGTATTCTATATTCTGAATTCTCAGTTTTACATTCTATATTCAAAATTCTAAACTCAGTATTCTGTATTCTATAGTCTAAATTCTGTGTCCTGCATTCCATGTTCTAAATTCTGGCTTCTCTATTCTCTATTCTCTATTCTATATTTTGTGTTCTTCAAGCTATATTCCACATTCTATATTCGGCATTCCGTATACTATATTCTATATTCTGTGTTTTACATTCTATATTCTAAATTCTATATACAGTATTCTCTATTCTATAATCTAAAATGTGTGTTCTGCATTTCATGTTCAAAATTCTGTGTTCTATATTCTCTACTCTATTCAATATTGTGTGTTTTTCATTCTATATTCTACATACTATAGTCTGCATTCCGTATTGTATATTCAATATTATGTGTTCTTCATTCTATATACTAAATTCTATATTCTGTATTCTATATTCTACATTATAAATTCTGTGTTCTGCATTCCATGTTCTAAACTCTGGGTTCTATATTCTCTTTCTATATTCTGTATTCTGTGTTCTTCATTCTATATTCTAAATTCTATATTCAGTATTCTGTATTCTATAGTCTAAATTCTGTGTTCTGCATTCTATGTTCTAAATTCTATATTCTGTATTCTGTGTCGTATATTCTAAATTCTGTGTTCTGCATTCCATGTTCTAAATTCTGAGTTCTATACTCTCTATTCTTTATTCTGTGTTCTACATTCTATATTCTGTATTCTATATTCTGCATTCCGTATTCTATATTCTATATTCTGGGTTCTACATTCTATATTCTAAATTCAATATTCAGTATTCTGTGTTCTATATTCTAAATTCTGTGTTCTGCATTCCATGTTCTAAATTCTGGGTTCTATACACTGTATTCTATGTTCTTTGTTCTACATTCTATATTCTGTAGTCTATATTCTGCATTCCGTATACTATATTCTATATTCTGTGTTCTACATTCTATATTCAAATTCTATATTCAGTATTTTTTATTCTATATTCTAAATTCTATGTACTGCATTTCATGTTCTAAATTCTATATTCATTATTCTGTATTCTATAATCTAAATTCTGTGTTCTTCATTCCACGTTCTATATTCTGTGTTCTATATTCTCTACTCTATTTTATATTGTGTGTTCTTCATTCTATATTCTACACACTATATTCTGCATTCCGTATTCTATATTCTATATTATGTGTTCTACATTCTATATTCTAAATTCTATATTCTGTATTGTGTATTCTAAATTCTGAATTCTGTGTTCTGCATTCTATGTTCAAAATTATATATTCATCATTCTGTATTTAATATTCTAAATTCTGTGTTCTAAATACCACGTTATAAATTCTGTATTCTGAATTCTGTATTCCATAGTCTATATTCTGTGTTCTAAATTCTATATTCTGTATTCTATATTCTGCATTCCGTATTATATATTGTATATTCTGTGTTCTACATCCTATATTCAAATTCTATATTCAGTATTCTATATTCTATATTCTAAATTCTGTGTTATGCATTCCAAGTTCTAAATTCTATATTAAGTATCCTGTATACTATATTCTAAATTCTATGTACTGCATTTCATGTTCTAAATTCTATATTCATTATTCTGTATTCTATAATCTAAATTCTGTGTCCTGCATTCCATGTTCTATATTCTGGGTTCTGTATTCTGTTTTTCATATTCTATATTCTTTGTTCTATATTCTATATACTGTATTCTATATTCTGCATTCCGTATTCTATATTGTATATTCTGTGTTCTTCATTATATATTCTAAATTGTATATACACTATTCCGTATTCTATATTCTAAATTCTGTGTTCGGCATTCCATTACTATATTCTAAGTTCTATATTCTTTTTTTTATATTCTTTATTTTGTGTTCTTCATTCTATATTCTACAATCTATATTCTGCATTCATTTTCTATATTCTATGTTCTGTGTTCTATATTCTGTATTCTAAGTTCTATATTCAGTATTCTGTATTCTATATTCTGAATTCTCAGTTCTACATTCTATATTCAAAATTCTAAATTCAGTATTCTGTATTCTATATGCTAAATTCAGTATCCTGCATTCCATTTTCTGAATTCTGGCTTCTATATTCTCTATTCTCTATTCTATATTTTGTGTTCTTCATTCAATATTCCACATTCTATATTCTGCATTCCATATACTATATTCTCTATTCTGTGTTTTACATTCTATATTCTAATTTCTATATTAAGTATTCTGTATTATATAATCTAAATTCTGTATTCTGCATTCCATGTTCTAAATTCTGAGTTCTACATTCTCTTCTCTATTCTATATTTTGTGTTTATCATTCTATATTCTACATACTATATTCTGCATTCTGTATTCTATATTCCGTACTATATGCTCTACATTCTGTATTCTAAACTCTATATTCAGTATTTAGTATTCTATATTCTAATTTCTGTGTTCTGCATTATATGTTCTAAATTCAATATTCAGGATTCTGTATTCTATTTTCTAAATTCTGTGTTATGCATTCCATGTTCTAAATTATGGATTGTATATTCTCTATGCTATATTCTATATTCTGTGTTCAAAATTCTATATTCAAAATTCCTTGTTCAGTATTCTGTATTCTATATTCTAAATTCTGTGTTCATCATTCTATGTTCTGCATTCTATATTCATTATTCTGTATTGTATATTCTAAATTTTGTGTTCTGCAATCCATATTCTAAATTCTGGGTTCTGAATTCTGTTTTCCATGTTCTATATTCTTGTTCTACATTCTATGTTCTGTATTCTATATTCTGCATTCCGATTTCTACATTCTATATTCTGTGTTCTACATTCTACATTCTAAATTCTATATTAGGTATTCATATTCTATATACTAAATTCTGTGTTCTGCATTCCATGTGCTAAACTCTGGATTCTATATTCTCTATTCTGTATTCTGTGTTCTACATACTATATTCTAAATTCTATATTCAGTATTCTGTATTGTATGTTCTAAATTCTGTGTTTTGCATTCCATGTTCTAAATTCATCGTTCTACATTGTGTATTCTATATTCTATATAGTGTGTTCTTCATTCTATACTCTACATATTTTATTTTGCATTCCGTACACTATATTATATATTCTGTGTTCTAAATACTTAATTCTAAATTATATATTCAGTATTCTATATTCTATATACTAAATTCGGTGTTCTGCATTCTATGCTCTAAATTCCATATTCAGTATACTATATTCTAGTTTCGAAATTCAGTGTTCTGCATATCATGTTCTAAATACTGGATTCAGTATTCTAAATTCTGTGTTCTACATTCTATATTCTTAATTCTATATTCTGTATTCTGTATTCTATATTGTAAATTCTGTGTTCTGCATTCCATGTTCTAAATTCTGGGTTCTATATTCTCTATTCTATATTCTGTGTTCTACTTTCTATATTCAAAATTCTATATTCAGTATTCTTTATTCTATATTCTAAATTCTATGTTCTGCATTCCATGTTCTATATTCTATATTCAGTATTCTGTATTCTATATTCTAAATTCTGTGTTCTGCATTCTATGTTCTAAATTGTATATTCATTATTCTGTATGCTATATTCTAAATTCTGGGTTCTGCTTTTCATGCTCTAATTTCTGGGTTCTGTATTCTGTTTTCCATATTCTATATTCTGTGTTATACATTCTATATTCTGTTTTCTATGTTCTGCATTCCGTATTCTACATTCTATATTCTGTGTCCTACATTCTATATTCTAATTTCTATATTCAGTATTCATATTCTATATTCAAATTTCTGTGTTCTGCATTCTAATTTCTTAATTCTATATACAGTATTCTGTGTACTATATTCTATATTCTGTGTTCTACATTCTATAATCTATATTCTATATTCAGAATTATGTATTCTATATACTAAATTCTGTGTTCAGCACTCCATTTCTAAATTAAGGTTTCTATGTTCCATTTTATATTTTCTATATTTTGTGTTCTTCATTCTATATTCCAAATTCTATATTCTACATTCCGTATTCCATATTCTATATTCTGTGTTCTACATTCTATATTCTAAATTTTATATTCAGTATTCTGTATTCTATATTCTAAATTCTATGTTCTGCTTTCCATGTTCCAAATTCTGGATTCTATATTCTCTATTCTGTATTCTATATTGTGTTTTGTTCATTCTATACTCTACATACTATATTTTGCATTCCGTAATCTATATTCTAAATGCTGTGTTCTAAATTCTAAATTCTAAATTCTATATACAGTATTCTGTTTTCTATATTCTATATTCTGTGTTCTGCATTCCATGTTCTATATTCTATTTTCAGTATTCTATATTCTGTATTCTAAATTCTGTGTTCTGCATTCTATGTTCTAAATTCTATATTCAGTATTATGTATTATGTATTCTAAATTCTGTGTTTGCATTCCATGTTCTAAATACTGGATTCTATATTCTGTATTCTGTGTTCTACATTCTATATTCTAAATTCTATATTCAGTATTCTGTATTCTATTTTCTAAATTCTGTGTTGTGCATTCCATGTTCTAATTTCTATATTCAGTATTCTCTATTCTGTATTATAATTCTGTGTTCTACTTTCAATGATCTAAATTCTATATTTAGTAATCTGTATTCTATATTCTAATTTCTGTGTTCTGCATTCCATGTTATAAATTTTGGGTTCTGAATTCTGTTTTCCATATTCTCTATTCTGTGTTCTACATTGTATATTCTAAATTCTATATTCAGTATTTTGTATTCTATATTACAAATTCTGTGTTCTGCATTCCATTACTAATTTCTAGGTTCTATATTCTCTTTTATATATTCAATAATTTGTGTTCTTCATTCTATATTCTACATTTGATATTCTGCATTCATTTTCTATATTCTATATTCTGTATTCTAATTTATATATTCAGTATACTGTATTCAATATTCTGAATTCTGTGTTATACATTCTATATTCAAAATTTAAAATTCAGTATTCTGTATTCTATGTTTTATACTCTGTGTTCTGCTTTCTATGATCTAAATTCCGACTTCTATATTCTCTTTTATATATTCTTTTTTTTGTGTTGATTTTCTATATTCCACATTCTATATTCTGCATTCCGTATTCTATATTATATATTCTGTATTTTTCGTTCTATATTCGAAATTCTATATTCAGTATTCTGTATTCTATAATCTAAATTCTGCGTTCTGCATTCCATGTTCTATATTCTGGGTTCTATATTCTCTACTCTATTCTATATTGTGTGTTATTCATTCTATATTCTACATACTATAGTGTGCATTCCGTATTCTATATTCTATATTATGTGTTCTACATTCTATATTCTTAATTCTATATTCTGTATTCTGTATTCTATATATTAAATTCTGTGTTCTGCATTCCATGTTGTAAATTCTGGGTTCTATATTCTCAATTCTTTATTCTATATTCTGTGTTCTATATTATATATTCTAAATTCTGCATTCAGTATTTTGTATTCTATATTATAAATTCTGTGTTCTGCATTCTATGTTCTAAATTCTATATTCAGTGTTCTGTATTCTATTTTCTAATTTCTGTGTTCTACATTCCATGTTCTAAATTCTGGTTTCTATATTCTCATTTCTCTATTCTATGCTGTGTGTTCTTCATTCTATACTCTATATGCTATATTTTGCATTCAGTAACCTATATAATAAAGTTTGAATTTTAAACCTTATTTCTAAATTCTATATTCAGTATTCTGTTTTCTATATTCTAAATTATGTGTTCTGCATTCCATGTTCTATATTCTATTTTCAGTATTCTATATTCTATATTCTAAATTCTGTGTTCTGCATTCTATGTTTCAAATTCTATATTCAGTATTCTGTATTGTATATTATACATTCTGTGTTTGCATCCAATGTTCTATATTCTGGATTCTATATTTTGATTCTATATTCTATATTCTGTGTTCTACATTCTATATTCTAAATTCTATATTCAGTATTTTGTATTCTATATTATAAATTCTGTGATTTGAATTCCATTACTAAATTCTAGGTTCAATATTCTCTTTTATATATTCAATACTTTCTGTTCTTCATCCTATATTTTACATTTTATATTCTGCATTCATTTTCTATATTCTATATTTTGTATTCTAAATTCTATATTCAGTATTCTGTATTCTATATTCTGAATTCTGTGTTCCACATTCTATCTTCAAAATTTAAAATTCAGGATTCTGTATTCTATATTCTATATTCTGTGTTCTGCATTCCATGATCTAAATTCTGACTTCTATATTCTCTTTTATATATTCTATATTTTGTGTTGTTCTTTCTATATTCCACATTCTATATTCTGCATTCCGTATTCTATATTATATATTCTGTGTTTTACATTCTATATTCGAATTTCTATATTCAGTATTCTGTACTCTATAATGTAAATTCTGTGTTCTGAATTCCATGTTCTAAATTCTGGGTTCTATATACACAATTCCATATTCTATATTCTGTGTTCTACATTATATATTCTATATTCTATATTTTGTATTCTTTTTCTATATTCTAAATTCTGTGTTCTGCATTCTATGTTCTAAATACTATATTCAGTGTTCTGTACTATATTTTCTAAATTCTGTGTTCTACATTCCATGATCTAAATTCTGGATTCTATATTCCCTATTCTATATTCTATATTGTGTGTTCTTCATTCTATACCCTTAAAACTATACTTTGCATTCCGTATTCTATATTCTAAATCCTGAGTTCTAAATTCTAAATTCGAAATTCTATATTCAGTGTTCTGTATTCTATTTTCTAAATTCTATGTACTACATTCCATGTTCTAAATTCTGGATTCTATATTCTCTATTCTATATTGTGTGTTCTTCATTCTATACTCAAAATACTGTATTTTCCCTTCCGTATTCTATATTCTTAACTTTAAGTTCTAATTTCTAAATTCTAAATTCTACATTCAGTACTCTGTTTTCTATATTCTAAATTCTGCTTTCTGCATCCATTTTCTATATTCTATTTTCAGTATTCTATATTCTAAATTCTAAATTCTGTGTTCTGCATTCTATGTTCTAAATTTTTTATTCAGTATTCCGTATGGTACATTCTAAATTCTGTGTTTGCATCCCATGTTCTAAATTCAGTATTATATATTTTCAATTCTATATTCTATATTCTGTGTTCAACATTATATATTCTAAATTCTATATACAGTATTCGGTTTTCTATAGTCTAAAATCTATGTTCTGCATTATATGTTCTAAATTCTATTTTCAGTATTCTGTATTCTATATTCTAAATTCTGGGTTCTGCATTCTATTTTCTAAATTCTGGGTTCTGTATTCTGTTTTCCATATTCTATATTCTCTGTTCAACATTCTATATTCTGTATTCTATATTCTGCATTCCGTATTCTATATTCTATATTCTGTGTTCTACATTCTATATTCTAAATTCTGCGTTCTGCATTCCATGTTCTATATTCTGGGTTCTATATTCTCTACTCTATTCTATATTGTGTGTTATTCATTCTATATTC
This sequence comes from Vicugna pacos, assembly GCF_048564905.1. NCBI lineage: Eukaryota > Metazoa > Chordata > Mammalia > Artiodactyla > Camelidae > Vicugna > Vicugna pacos. The sequence continues at coordinate 2,028,651 of NW_027328740.1, forward strand.
TACATACTATAGTCTGCATTCCGTATTCTATATTCTATATTATGTGTTCTACATTCTATATTCTAAATTCTATATTCTGTATTCTGTATTCTATATTGTAAATTCTGTGTTCTGCATTCCATGTTCTATATTCTCAATTCTATATTCTATATTCTGTGTTCTATATTATATATTCTAAATTCTATATTCAGTATTCTTTATTCTATATTCTAAACTCTGTGTTCTGCATTCCATGTTCTAAATTCCATATTCCGTATTCTGTATTCTATATTCTAAATTCTGTGTTCTGCATTTTATGTTCAAAATTCTTTTTTCAGTGTTCTGTATTCTATTTTCTAAATTCTGTGTTCTACAAACCATGTTCTAAATTCTGGATTCTATATTCTCTATTCTATATTGTGTGTTCTTCATTCTATACTCTACATACTATATTTTGCATTCCGTATCCTATATTCTAAATTTTGAGTTCTAAATTCTAAATCCTAAATTCTATATTCAGTATTCTGTTTTCAATATTCTAAACTCTGTGTTCTGCGTTCCATGTTCTATATTCTATTTTCAGTATTCTATACTCCATATTCTAAATTTTGTGTTTTCATTCTAGTTCAAATTTCTATATTCAGTACTCTGTATTGTATAATCTAAATTCTGTGTTTGCATCACATATTCTAAATTCTGGATTCTATATTTTCGATTCTATATTCTATATTCTGTGTTCTGCATTCTATATTGTGTATTCTATATTCTGCATTCCATATTCTATATTCTATATTGTGTGTTCTACATTCTATATTCTAAATTCTATTTTCAGTATTATGTATTGTATATTCTAAATTCTGTGTTTGAGTCCCATGTTCTAAATTCTGGATTCTATATTTTCGATTCTATATTCTGTGTTCTGCATTCTATATTCTATATTCTATATCTGCATTCCGTATTCTATATTCTATATTCTGTGTTCTACATTCTATAATCTAAATTCTATATTCAGTATTCTGTATTGTATATTCTAAATTCTGTGTTCTGCATTCCAACTTCTTAAATCTATGTACAGTATTCTGTATTCTATAATCTATATTCTGTGTACTACATTCTATAATCTGTATTCTATATTCAGAATTATATATTCTATATACTAAATTCTGTGTTCAGCATTCCATTTCTAAATAAAGGGTTCTATATTCCCTTTTATATATTCTATATTTTGTGTTCTTCATTCTATATTCCAAATTCCAATTTCTGCATTCCATATTCCATATTCTATATTCTGTGTTCTACATTCTATATTCTAAATTCTATATTCTGTATTGTGTATTCTATATTTAATTCTGTGTTCTGCATTTTATGTTCTAAATCCTGGCTTCTATATTCTGTATACTATATTCTATATTCTGTGTTCTACATTCTATATTCTAAACTCTATATTCAGTGTTCTTTATTCTATATTCTAAATTCTATGTTCTGCATTCCATGTTCTATATACTATATTCAGTATTCTGTATTCTATATTCTAAATTCTGTGTTCTGCATTATATGTTCTAAATTCTATATACACTATTCTGTATTCTATTTCCTAAATTCTGTGTTCTGCATTCCATGTTCTACATTCTGGGTTCTATATACTCTATTCTATATTCTATAGTGTTTGTTCTTCATTCCATATTCTACATTCTAAATTTTGCATTCCGTATTCTATATTCTAAATTCTGTGTTCTAAATTCTAAATTCAAAATTCTATATTCAGTATTCTGTTTTCTATATTCTAAACTCTGTTTTCTGCATTTCATGATCTAAATTCTGAGTTCTCTAGTCTATATTCTCTATTCTATATTCTGTGTTCTGCATTCTATTTTCTAAATTCTATATTCAGTATTCTGTATTCTATATTCTAAATTCTGTGTTCTGCATTCCAACTTCTTAAATCTATGTACAGTATTCTGTATTCTATAATCTATATTCTGTGTACTACACTCTATAATCTGTATTCTATATTCAGAATTATGTATTCTATATACTAAATTCTGTGTTCAGCATTCCATTTCTAAATAAAGGGTTCTATATTCCCTTTTATATAATCTATATTTTGTGTTCTTCATTCTATATTCCAAATTCCAATTTCTGCATTCCATATTCCATATTCTATAGTCTGTGTTCTACATTCTATATTCTAAATTCTATATTCTGTATTGTGTATTCTATATTTAATTCTGTGTTCTGCATTTTATGTTCTAAATCCTGGGTTCTATATTCTGTATACTATATCCTATATTCTGTGTTCTACATTCTATATTCTAAACTCTATATTCAGTATTCTTTATTCTATATTCTAAATTCTATGTTCTGCATTCCATGTTCTATATACTATATTCAGTATTCTGTATTCTATATTCTAAATTCTGTGTTCTGCATTATATGTTCTAAATTCTATATACAGTATTCTGTAGTCTATTTCCTAAATTCTGTGTTCTGCATTCCATGTTCTAAATTCTGGGTTCTATATACTCTATTCTATATTCTATAGTGTTTGTTCTTCATTCCATATTCTACATACTAAATTTTGCATTCCGTATTCTATATTCTAAATTCTGTGTTCTAAATTCTAAATTCAAAATTCTATATTCAGTATTCTGTTTTCTATATTCTAAATCCTGTGTTCTGCATTCCATATTCTATATTCTATTTTCAGTATTCTATATTCTATATCTAAATTCTGTGTTATGCATTCCAAGTTCTAAATTCTATATTAAGTATCCTGTATACTATATTCTAAATTCTATGTACTGCATTTCATGTTCTAAATTCTATATTCATTATTCTGTATTCTATAATCTAAATTCTGTGTCCTGCATTCCATGTTCTATATTCTGGGTTCTGTATTCTGTTTTTCATATTCTATATTCTTTGTTCTATATTCTATATACTGTATTCTAAATTCTGCATTCCATATTCTATATTCTATATTTTGTGTTCTTCATTCAATATTCCACATTCTATATTCTGCATTCCATATACTATATTCTATATTCTGTGTTTTACATTCTATATTCTAAATTCTATATTAAGTATTCTGTATTATATAATCTAAATTATGTATTCTGCATTCCATGTTCTAAATTCTGAGTTCTACATTCTCTTCTCTATTCTATATTTTGTGTTTATCATTCTATATTCTACATACTATATTCTGCATTCCGTATTCTATATTCCATACTATATGCTCTACATTCTGTATTCTAAACTCTATATTCAGTATTTAGTATTCTATATTCTAATTTCTGTGTTCTGCATTATATGTTCTAAATTCAATATTCAGGATTCTGTATTGTATTTTCTAAATTCTGTGTTATGCATTCCATATTCTAAATTATGGATTGTATATTCTCTATGCTATATTCTATATTCTGTGTTCAAAATTCTATATTCAAAATTCCTTGTTCAGTATTCTGTATTCTATATTCTAAATTCTGTTTTCCTCATTCAATATTCTATATTCTGGAGTCTATATTCTCTTTTCTATATTCAATATTCTATATTCTTCAGTCTAAATTCTAAATTCTATATTCAGTATTATGTATTCTATATTCTAAATTCTGTGTTCTGTGTTCTATGTTCAAAATTATATATTCATTATACTGTATTTAATATTCTATATTCTATGTTCTCAATTTCATGTTATAAATTTTGGGTTCTGTATTCTGTTTTCCATAATCTGTATTTTGTTTTCTAAATTCTAAATTCTGTATTCTATATTCTGCTTTCCGTATTATATATTGTATATTCTGTGTTCTACATTCTATATTCTAAATTCTATATTCAGTATTCTGTATTCTAAATTGTAAATTCTGTGTTCTGCATTCCAAGTTATAAATTTTATATTAAGTATCCTGTATACTATATTCTAAATTCTGTGTTGTACATTCTATTTTCAAAATTCTAATTTCAGAATTCTGTATTCTATATTCTAAATTCTGTATTCAGCATTCAATATTCTAAATTCTGTGTTCTATATTCTCTGTTCTCTATTCTATATTGTGTGTTCAATCTATACTCTACATACTATATTTTGCATTCTGTATTCCATATTCTAAATTCTGAGTTCTTAATTTTAATTCTAATTTCTATATTCAGTATTCTGTTTTCAATATTCTATTTTCTGTTTTCTGCATTCCATGTTCTAAATTCTAGTTTCAGAATTCTATATTCTATATTCTAAATTCTGTGTTCTTCATTCCATGTTCTATATTCTATTTTCAGTATTCTATATTCTTTATCCAAAATTCTGTGTTCTGCATTCCATGTTCTAAATTTTGGGTTCTGTATTCTGTTTTCCATATTCTATATGTTGTGTTCTACATTCTATATTCTAAATTCTATATTCAGTATTTTGTATTATATATTTAAATTCTGTGTTCTGCATTCCATTACTAAATTTTAGGTTCTATATTCTCTTTTATATATTCAATATTTTGTGTTCTTAATTCTATATTCTACATTCTATATTCTGCATTCATTTTCCATATTCTATGTTCTGTGTTCTATATTCTGTATTCTAATTCCTATATTCAGTATTCTGTATTCAATATTCTGAATTCGGTGTTCTACATTCTATATTCAATATTCTATATTCAGTATTCTGTATTCTATATTCTAAATTCTGTATTCTGCATTCCATGATCTAAATTCTGGCTTCTAATTTCTCTTTTATTTATTCTATATTTTGTGTTGTTCTTTCTATATTCCACATTCTATATTCTGAATACGGTATTCTATATTGAATATTCTGGGTTTTACATTCTATATTCGAAATTCTATATTCAATATTCTGTATTCTATAACCTAAACTCTGTATTCTGCATTCCATGTTCTAAATTCTGGGTTCTATATTCTCTAATCTATTCTATATTGTGTGTTTTTGATTCTATATTCTACATAGTATAGTCTGCATTCCGTATTCTATATTCTATATTATGTGTTCTTCATTCTATATTCTAAATTCTATATTCTCTATTCTGTATTCTATATACTAAATTCTGTGTTCTGCATCCATGATCTAAATTCTGGGTTCTATATTCTCTTTCTATATTCTATATACTGTTTTCTTCATTCTATTTTCCACATTCTATATTCTGCATTCATTTCTATATTCTATATTCTGTATTCTATATTCTGTATTCTAATTTCTATATTCAGTATTCTGTATTCTTTATTCTGAACTCTCTGTTCTTTATTCTATATTCAAAATTCTAAATTCAGTATTCTGTATTCTATATTCTAAATTCTGTGTTCTGTATTCCATGATCTAAATTCTGGCTTCTATATACTCTTTTATATATTCTATATTTTGTGTTGTTTTTTCTATATTCCACATACTATATAATGCATACGGTATTCTATATTATATATTCTGTGTTTTACATTCTATTTTCGATATTCTATATTCAGTATTCTGTATTCTATAATCTAAACTGTTTGTTCTGCATTCCATGCTCTAAATTCTGGGTTCTATATTCTCTATTCTCTATTCTATATTTTGTGTTCTACATTCTTTATTCTAAATTCTATATTCAGGATTCTTTATTCTATATTCTAAATTTTATGTTCTGCATTCGATGTACTAATTTCTATATTCAGTATTTTGTATTTTATATAGTAAATTGCGTGTTCTGCATTCTATGTTCTAAATTCTATATTCAGTATTCTATATTCTATTTTCAATATTCAGTGTTCGGCATATCATATTCTAAATTCTGTATTTTGTATTCTATATTCTGTGTTCTACATTCAATTTTCTAAATTTTATATTCATTATTCTGTATTCTATAATCTATATTCTGTGTTCTGCATTCCATGATCTAAATTCTGGTTTCTATATTCTCTAAAATATATTCTATATTGTGTGTTCTTCATTCTATATTCCAGATTCAATATTCTGCATTCCGTATTCTACATTCTATATTCAGTGTTCTATATTCTATATTCTAAATTCTATATTCTTTATTCTGTATTCTATAGTCTAAATTCTGTGTTCTGCATTCCATGTTCTATATACTGGGTTGTGTATTCTGTTTTCCATATTCTATATTCTGTGTTCTGCATTCCATTCCTAAATTCTAAGTTCTATATTCTCTTTTATATATTCAATACTTTGTGTTCTGCATTCTATATTCTACATTTTATATTTTGCATTTATTCTCTATATTCTATATTCTGTATTCTAAATTCAATATTCAGTATTCTGTATTCTATAGTCTGAATTCTCAGTTCTACATTCTATATTCAAAATTCTAAATTCAGTATTCTGTATTCTATATTCTATATTCTGTGTTCTGCATTCCATGATCTAAATTCTGACTTCTTTATTGTCTTTTATATATTCTATAATTTGTGTTGTTCTTACTATATTCCATATTCTATATTCTGCATTTCGTATTCTATGTTATATATTCTGTGTTTTACATTCTATATTCGAAATTTTATATTCAGTATTCTATATTCTATAATCTAAATTCTGTGTTCTGCATTCCATTTTCTATATTCTGTGTTTTATATTCTGTACTCTATTCTATATAGTGTGTTTTTCATTCTATATTCTACATACTATTGTCTGCATTCAGTATTCTATATTCTATATTGTGTGATCTACATTCTATAATTTAAATACTATATTCGGTATTCTGTATTCTATATTCTAAATTTTGTGTTCTGCATTCCATGTTATAATTTCCGGTTTCTACATTCTCAATTCTATATTCTATATTCTGTGTTCTACATTATATATTCTAAATTCTATTTTTTGTATTTATATTCTATATTCAAAATTCTATGTTCTGCATTCCATGTTCTAAATTCGATATTAAGTATTCAGTATTCTGTACTCTAAATTCCGTGTTCTGCATTTATGTTCTAAATACTATATTCAGTGTTCTGTATTCTATTTTCTAAATTCTGTGTTCTACATTTCATGTTCTAAATTCTTTTTCTATATTCTCTATTATATATTCTATATTCTGTGTTCTTCATTTTATACTCTTAATAATATGTTTTGCCTTCCATATTGTATATTCTAAATTTTGAATTCTAAATTCTGAATTCTAAATTCTATATTCAGTATTCTGTTTTCTATATTCTAAATTCTGTGTTCTGCATTCCATGTTCTATATTCTATTTTCAGTATTCTATATTCTAAATTCTGTGTTCTGCATTCTATGTTCTAAATTCTATATTCAGTATTCTGTATTGTATATTCTAAATTCTGTGTTTGCATCCCATGTTCTAAATTCTGGATTCTATATTTTTGATTCTATATTCTATATTCTGTGTTCTACATTATATATTCTAAATTCTATATTCAGTATTCTGTTTTCTATAGTCTAAAATCTGTGTTCTGCATTCTATGTTCTAATTTGTATATTCAGTGTTCTGTATTCTATATTCTAAATTCTGTGTTCTGCATTCCATGTTCTAAATTCTGGGTTCTATATTCTCTAATCTATATTCTATATTTTGTGTTCTACATTCTATATTCTAAATTCTATATTCAGTATTCTGTATCCTATATTCTAAATTGTGTGTTTTGCTTTCCAAATTCTTAATTCTATATTCCGTATTCTGTATTCTATATTCTATATTCTGTGTTCTACATTCTATATTCTAAATTCTATATTCAGTATTCTGTATCCTATATTCTAAATTCTGTGTTTTGCTTTCCAAATTCTTAATTCTATATTCCGTATTCTGTATTCTATATTCTATATTCTGTGTTCTACATTCTATATTCTAAATTCTATGTTCTGCATTCCATGTTCTATATTCTTTATTCAGTATTCTGTATTATATATTCTAAATCCTGTGTTCTGCATTCCGTGTTCTAAATTCTTGTTTCTATATTCTCTATACTTTATTCTATATCCTGTGTTCTAAATTCTGCATTCTAAATTCTATATTCAGCATTCTGTATTCTATATTCTATATTGTGTGTTCTTCATTCTATTCTCTACATACTATATTTTGCATTCCGTATTCTATATTCTATATTCTGTGTTCTACATTTTACATTCTAAATCCTTTATTCAGTATTCTGTATTCTATAGTCTAAATTCTGTCTTCTGCATTCAATATTCTATATTCCATATTCATTATTATGTATTCTATATTCTAAATTCTGTGTTCCTCATTCAATATTCTATATTCTGGAGTCTATATTCTCTTTTCTATATTCAATATTCTATGTTCTTCAGTCTAAATTCTAAATTCTATATTCAGTATTATGTATTCTATATTCTAAATTCTGTGTTCTGTGTTCTATGTTCAAAATTATATATTCATTATACTGTATTTAATATTCTATATTCTATGTTCTCAATTTCATGTTATAAATTTTGGGTTCTGTATTCTGTTTTCCATAATCTGTATTTTGTTTTCTAAATTCTATATTCTGTATTCTATATTCTGCTTTCCGTATTATATATTGTATATTCTGTGTTCTACATTCTATATTCTAAATTCTATATTCAGTATTCTGTATTCTATATTGTAAATTCTGTGTTCTGCATTCCAAGTTATAAATTTTATATTAAGTATCCTGTATACTATATTCTAAATTCTGTGTTGTACATTCTATTTTCAAAATTCTAATTTCAGAATTCTTTATTCTATATTCTAAATTCTGTATTCAGCATTCAATATTCTAAATTCTGTGTTCTATATTCTCTGTTCTCTATTCTATATTGTGTGTTCAATCTATATTCTACATACTATATTTTGCATTCTGTATTCCATATTCTAAATTCTGAGTTCTTAATTTTAATTCTAATTTCTATATTCAGTATTCTGTTTTCTATATTCTATTTTCTGTTTTCTGCATTCCATGTTCTAAATGCTAGTTTCAGAATTCTATATTCTATATTCTAAATTCTGTGTTCTTCATTCCATGTTCTATATTCTATTTTCAGTATTCTATATTCTTTATCCAAAATTCTATGTTCTGCATTCCATGTTCTAAATTCTGGGTTCTGTATTCTGTTTTCCATATTCTATATTATGTGTTCTAAATTCTATATACTGTATTGTATATTCTGCATTCCGTATTCTATATTCTATATTCTGTGTTCTACATTCTGTATTCTAAATTCTATATTCAGTATTTTTTATTCTATATTCTAAATTCTATGTACTGCATTTCATGTTCTAAATTCTATATTCATTATTCTGTATTCTATAATCTTAATTCTGTGTTCTTCATTCCACGTTCTATATTCTGGGTTCTATATTCTCTACTCTATTTTGTATTGTGTGTTCTTCATTCTATATTCTACACACTATATTCTGCATTCCGTATTCTATATTCTATATTATGTGTTCTACATTCTATATTCTAAATTCTATATTCTGTATTCTGTATTCTAAATTCTGAATTCTGTGTTCTGCATTCTATGTTCAAAATTATATATTCATCATTCTGTATTTAATATTCTAAATTCTGTGTTCTAAATTCCACGTTATAAATTCTGTATTCTAAATTCTGTATTCCATAGTCTATATTCTGTGTTCTAAATTCTATATTCTGTATTCTATATTCTGCATTCCGTATTATATATTGTATATTCTGTGTTCTACATCCTATATTCAAATTCTATATTCAGTATTCTATATTCTATATTCTAAATTCTGTGTTATGCATTCCAAGTTCTAAATTCTATATTAAGTATCCTGTATACTATATTCTAAATTCTATGTACTGCATTTCATGTTCTAAATTCTATATTCATTATTCTGTATTCTATAATCTAAATTCTGTGTCCTGCATTCCATGTTCTATATTCTGGGTTCTGTATTCTGTTTTTCATATTCTATATTCTTTGTTCTATATTCTATATACTGTATTCTATATTCTGCATTCCGTATTCTATATTGTATATTCTGTGTTCTTCATTATATATTCTAAATTGTATATACACTATTCCGTATTCTATATTCTAAATTCTGTGTTCGGCATTCCATTACTATATACTAAGTTCTATATTCTATTTTTTATATTCTTTATTTTGTGTTCTTCATTCTATATTCTACAATCTATATTCTGCATTCATTTTCTATATTCTATGTTCTGTGTTCTATATTCTGTATTCTAAGTTCTATATTCAGTATTCTGTATTCTATATTCTGAATTCTCAGTTCTACATTCTATATTCAAAATTCTAAATTCAGTATTTTGTATTCTATATGCTAAATTCAGTATCCTGCATTCCATTTTCTGAATTCTGGCTTCTATATTCTCTATTCTCTATTCTATATTTTGTGTTCTTCATTCAATATTCCACATTCTATATTCTGCATTCCATATACTATATTCTATATTCTGTGTTTTACATTCTATATTCTAAATTCTATATTAAGTATTCTGTATTATATAATCTAAATTCTGTATTCTGCATTCCATGTTCTAAATTCTGAGTTCTACATTCTCTTCTCTATTCTATATTTTGTGTTTATCATTCTATATTCTACATACTATATTCTGCATTCCGTATTCTATATTCCATACTATATGCTCTACATTCTGTATTCTAAACTCTATATTCAGTATTTAGTATTCTATATTCTAATTTCTGTGCTCTGCATTATATGTTCTAAATTCAATATTCAGGATTCTGTATTCTATATTCTAAATTCTGTGTTATGCATTCCATGTTCTAAATTATGGATTGTATATTCTCTATGCTATATTCTATATTCTGTGTTCAAAATTCTATATTCAAAATTCCTTGTTCAGTATTCTGTATTCTATATTCTAAATTCTGTGTTCCTCATTCAATATTCTATATTCTGGAGTCTATATTCTCTTTTCTATATTCAATATTCTATGTTCTTCAGTCTAAATTCTAAATTCTATATTCAGTATTATGTATTCTTTATTCTAAATTCTGTGTTCTGTGTTCTAGTTCAAAATTATATATTCATTATACTGTATTTAATATTCTATATTCTATGTTCTCAATTTCATGTTATAAATTTTGGGTTCTGTATTCTGTTTTCCATAATCTGTATTTTGTTTTCTAAATTCTATATTGTGTATTCTATATTCTGCTTTCCGTATTATATATTGTATATTCTGTGTTCTACATTCTATATTCTAAATTCTATATTCAGTATTCTGTATTCTATATTGTAAATTCTGTGTTCTGCATTCCAAGTTATAAATTTTATATTAAGTATCCTGTATACTATATTCTAAATTCTGTGTTGTACATTCTATTTTCAAAATTCTAATTTCAGAATCCTTTATTCTATATTCTAAATTCTGTATTCAGCATTCAATATTCTAAATTCTGTGTTCTATATTCTCTGTTCTCTATTCTATATTGTGTGTTCAATCTATACTCTACATACTATATTTTGCATTCTGTATTCCATATTCTAAATTCTGAGTTCTTAATTTTAATTCTAATTTCTATATTCAGTATTCTGTTTTCTATATTCTATTTTCTGTTTTCTGCATTCCATGTTCTAAATGCTAGTTTCAGAATTCTATATTCTATATTCTAAATTCTGTGTTCTGCATTCCATGTTCTAAATTCTGGGTTCTGTATTCTGTTTTCCATATTCTATATTCTGTGTTCTAAATTCTATATACTGTATTGTATATTCTGCATTCCGTATTCTATATTCTATATTCTGTGTTCTTTATTATATATTTTAAATCCTATATTCACTATTCCGTATTCTATATTCTAAATTCTGTGTTCGGCATACCATTATTAAATTCTTAGTTCTATATTCTCTTTTTTATATTCTTTATTTTGTGTTCAACATTCTATATTCAACATTCTATATTCTGCATTCATTTTCTATATTCTATGTTCTGTGTTCTATATTCTGTATTCTAAATTCTATATTCAGTATTCTGTATTCTATATTCTGAATTCTCAGTTTTACATTCTATATTCGAAATTCTAAACTCAGTATTCTGTATTCTATAGTCTAAATTCTGTGTCCTGCATTCCATGTTCTAAATTCTAGCTTCTCTATTCTCTATTCTCTATTCTATATTTTGTGTTCTTCAAGCTATATTCCACATTCTATATTCGGCATTCCATATACTATATTCTATATTCTGTGTTTTACATTCTATATTCTAAATTCTATATTCAGTATTCTGTATTCTATAATCTAAACTGTTTGTTCTGCATTCCATGCTCTAAATTCTGGGTTCTATATTCTCTATTCTCTATTCTATATTTTGTGTTCTACATTCTTTATTCTAAATTCTATATTCAGGATTCTTTATTCTATATTCTAAATTTTATGTTCTGCATTCGATGTACTAATTTCTATATTCAGGATTTTGTATTTTATATAGTAAATTGCGTGTTCTGCATTCTATGTTCTAAATTCTATATTCAGTATTCTATATTCTATTTTCAATATTTAGTGTTCGGCATATCATATTCTAAATTCTGTATTTTGTATTCTATATTCTGTGTTCTACATTCAATTTTCTAAATTTTATATTCATTATTCTGTATTCTATATTCTATATTCTGTGTTCTGCATTCCATGATCTAAATTCTGGTTTCTGTATTCTCTAAAATATATTCTATATTGTGTGTTCTTCATTCTATATTCCAGATTCAATATTCTGCATTCCGTATTCTACATTCTATATTCAGTGTTCTATATTCTATATTCTAAATTCTATATTCTTTATTCTGTATTCTATAGTCTAAATTCTGTGTTCTGCATTCCATGTTCTATATACTGGGTTGTGTATTCTGTTTTCCATATTCTATATTCTGTGTTCTGCATTCCATTCCTAAATTCTAGGTTCTATATTCTCTTTTATATATTCAATACTTTGTGTTCTGCATTCTATATTCTACATTTTATATTTTGCATTTATTCTCTATATTCTATATTCTGTATTCTAAATTCAATATTCAGTATTCTGTATTCTATATTCTGAATTCTCAGTTCTACATTCTATATTCAAAATTCTAAATTCAGTATTCTGTATTCTATATTCTATATTCTGTGTTCTGCATTCCATGATCTAAATTCTGACTTCTTTATTGTCTTTTATATATTCTATAATTTGTGTTGTTCTTACTATATTCCATATTGTATATTCTGCATTTCGTATTCTATGTTATATATTCTGTGTTTTACATTCTATATTCGAAATTCTATATTCAGTATTCTATATTCTATAATCTAAATTCTGTGTTCTGCATTCCATTTTCTATATTCTGTGTTTTATATTCTGTACTCTATTCTATATAGTGTGTTTTTCATTCTATATTCTACATACTATTGTCTGCATTCAGTATTCTATATTCTATATTGTGTGATCTACATTCTATAATTTAAATACTATATTCGGTATTCTGTATTCTATATTCTAAATTTTGTGTTCTGCATTCCATGTTATAATTTCCGGTTTCTACATTCTCAATTCTATATTCTATATTCTGTGTTCTACATTATATATTCTAAATTCTACATTTTGTATTTATATTCTATATTCAAAATTCTATGTTCTGCATTCCATGTTCTAAATTCGATATTAAGTATTCAGTATTCTGTATTCTAAATTCCGTGTTCTGCATTTATGTTCTAAATACTATATTCAGTGTTCTGTATTCTATTTTCTAAATTCTGTGTTCTACATTCCATGTTCTAAATTCTTTTTCTATATTCTCTATTATATATTCTATATTCTGTGTTCTTCATTTTATACACTTAATAATATATTTTGCCTTCCATATTGTATATTATTAATTTTGAATTCTAAATTCTGAATTCTAAATTCTATATTCAGTATTCTGTTTTCTATATTCTAAATTCTGTGTTCTGCATTCCATGTTCAATATTCTATTTTCAGTATTCTATATTCTAAATTCTGTGTTCTGCATTCTATGTTCTAAATTCTATATTCAGTATTCTGTATTGTATATTCTAAATTCTGTGTTTGCATCCCATGTTCTAAATTCTGGATTCTATATTTTTGATTCTATATTCTATATTCTGTGTTCTACATTATATATTCTAAATTCTATATTCAGTATTCTGTTTTCTATAGTCTAAAATCTGTGTTCTGCATTCTATTTTCTAATTTGTATATTCAGTGTTCTGTATTCTATATTCTAAATTCTGTGTTCTGCATTCCATGTTCTAAATTCTGGGTTCAATATTCTCTAATCTATATTCTATATTTTGTGTTCTACAATCTATATTCTAAATTCTATATTCAGTATTCTGTATCCTATATTCTAAATTGTGTGTTTTGCTTTCCAAATTCTTAATTCTATATTCCGTATTCTGTATTCTATATTCTATATTCTGTGTTCTACATTCTATATTCTAAATTCTATATTCAGTATTCTGTATCCTATATTCTAAATTCTGTGTTTTGCTTTCCAAATTCTTAATTCTATATTCGGTATTCTGTATTCTATATTCTATATTCTGTGTTCTACATTCTATATTCTAAATTCTATATTCAGTATTCTGTTTTCTATATTCTAAATTCTACGTTCTGCATTCCATGTTCTATATTCTATATTTAGTATTCTGTATTATATATTCTAAATCCTGTGTTCTGCATTCCGTGTTCTAAATTCTTGTTTCTATATTCTCTATACTATATCCTATATCCTGTGTTCTAAATTCTGTATTCTAAATTCTATATTCAGCATTCTGTATTCTATATTCTATATTGTGTGTTCTTCATTCTATACTCTACATACTATATTTTGCATTCCGTATTCTATATTCTATATTCTGTGTTCTACATTTTACATTCTAAATCCTTTATTCAGTATTCTGTATTCTATAGTCTAAATTCTGTCTTCTGCATTCAATATTCTAAATTCCATATTCATTATTATGTATTCTATATTCTAAATTCTGTGTTCCTCATTCAATATTCTATATTGTAGGGTCTATATTCTCTTTTCTATATTCAATATTCTATGTTCTTCAGTCTAAATTCTAAATTCTATATTCAGTATTCTGTATTCTATATTCTAAATTCTGTGTTCTGTGTTCTATGTTCAAAATTATATATTCATTATACTGTATTTAATATTCTATATTCTATGTTCTCAATTTCATGTTATGAATTTTGGGTTCTGTATTCTGTTTTCCATAATCTGTATTTTGTTTTCTAAATTCTATATTCTGTATTCTATATTCTGCTTTCCGTATTATATATTGTATATTCTGTGTTCTACATTCTATATTCTAAATTCTATATTCAGTATTCTGTATTCTATATTGTAAATTCTGTGTTCTGCATTCCAAGTTATAAATTTTATATTAAGTATCCTGTATACTATATTCTAAATTCTGTGTTGTACATTCTATTTTCAAAATTCTAATTTCAGAATTCTGTATTCTATATTCTAAATTCTGTATTCAGCATTCAATATTCTAAATTCTGTGTTGTATATTCTCTGTTCTCTATTCTATATTGTGTGTTCTTCATTCCATACTCTACATACTATATTTTGCATTCTGTATTCCATATTCTAAATTCTGAATTCTTAATTTTAATTCTAATTTCTATATTCAGTATTCTGTTTTCTATATTCTATTTTCTGTTTTCTGCATTTCATGTTCTAAATTCTTGTTTCAGAATTCTATATTCTATATTCTAAATTCTGTGTTCTTCATTCCATGTTCTATATTCTATTTTCAGTATTCTATATTCTTTATCCAAAATTCTGTGTTCTGCATTCCATGTTCTAAATTCTGGGTTCTGTATTCTGTTTTCCATATTCTATATTCTGTGTTCTAAATTCTATATACTGTATTGTATATTCTGCATTCCGTATTCTATATTCTATATTCTGTGTTCTTCATTATATATTTTAAATCCTATATTCACTATTCCGTATTCTATATTCTAAATTCTGTGTTCGGCATTCCATTATTAAATTCTAAGTTCTATATTCTCTTTTTTATATTCTTTATTTTGTGTTCAACATTCTATATTCAACATTCTATATTCTGCATTCATTTTCTATATTCTATGTTCTGTGTTCTATATTCTGTATTCTAAATTCTTTTTTCAGTATTCTGTATTCTATATTCTGAATTCTCAGTTTTACATTCTATATTCAAAATTCTAAACTCAGTATTCTGTATTCTATAGTCTAAATTCTGTGTCCTGCATTCCATGTTCTAAATTCTGGCTTCTCTATTCTCTATTCTCTATTCTATATTTTGTGTTCTTCAAGCTATATTCCACATTCTATATTCGGCATTCCATATACTATATTCTCTATTCTGTGTTTTACATTCTTATTCTAAATTCTATATTCAGTATTCTCTATTCTATAATCTAAAATCTCTGTTCTGCATTTCCTGTTCAATATTCTGTGTTGTATATTCTCTACTCTATTCAATATTGTGTGTTTTTCATTCTATATTCTACATACTATAGTCTGCATTCCGTATTGTATATTCAATATTATGTGTTCTTCATTCTATATACTAAATTCTAAATTCTGTATTCTATATTCTACATTATAAATTCTGTGTTCTGCATTCCATGTTCTAAAATCTGGGTTCTATATTCTCTTTCTATATTCTGTATTCTGTGTTCTTCATTCTATATTCTAAATTCTAAATTCAGTATTCTGTATTCTATAGTCTAAATTATGTGTTCTGCATTCTATGTTCTAAATTCTATATTCTTTATTCTGTGTCCTATATTCTAAATTCTGTGTTCTGCATTCCATGTTCTAAATTCTGAGTTCTATACTCTCTATTCTTTATTCTGTGTTCTACATTCTATATTCTGTATTCTATATTCTGCATTCCGTATTCTATATTCTGTATTCTGTGTTCTACATTCTATATTCTAAATTCAATATTCAGTATTCTGTGTTCTATATTCTAAATTCTGTGTTCTGCATTCCATGTTCTAAATTCTGGGTTCTATACACTGTATTCTATGTTCTTTGTTCTACATTCTATATTCTGTAGTCTATATTCTGCATTCCGTATACTATATTCTATATTCTGTGTTCTACATTCTATATTCTAAATTCTATATTCAGTATTTTTTATTCTATATTCTAAATTCTATGTACTGCATTTCATGTTCTAAATTCTATATTCATTTTTCTGTATTCTATAATCTAAATTCTGTGTTCTTCATTCCACGTTCTATATTCTGGGTTCTATATTCTCTACTCTATTTTATATTGTGTGTTCTTCATTCTATATTCTACACACTATATTCTGCATTCCGTATTCTATATTCTATATTATGTGTTCTACATTCTATATTCTAAATTCTATATTCTGTATTCTGTATTATAAATTCTGAATTCTGTGTTCTGCATTCTATGTTCAAAATTATATATTCATCATTCTGTATTTAATATTCTAAATTCTGTGTTCTAAATTCCATGATATAAATTCTGTATTCTGTATTCTGTATTGCATATTCTATATTCTGTGTTCTAAATTCTATATTCTGTATTCTATATTCTGCATTCCGTATTATATATTGTATATTCTGTGTTCTACATCCTATATTCAAATTCTATATTCAGTATTCTGTATTCTATATTCTAAATTCTGTGTTATGCATTCCAAGTTCTAAATTCTATATTAAGTATCCTGTATACTATATTCTAAATTCTATGTACTGCATTTCATGTTCTAAATTCTATATTCATTATTCTGTATTCTATAATCTAAATTCTGTGTCCTGCATTCCATGTTCTATATTCTGTGTTCTGTATTCTGTTTTCCATATTCTATATTCTTTGATCTATATTCTATATACTGTATTCTATATTCTGCATTCCGTATTCTATATTGTATATTCTGTGTTCTTCATTATATATTCTAAATTGTATATACACTATTCCGTATTCTATATTCTAAATTCTGTGTTCGGCATTCCATTACTATATACTTACTTCTATATACTATTTTTTATATTCTTTATTTTGTGTTCTTCATTCTATATTCTACAATCTATATTCTGCATTCATTTTCTATATTCTATGTTCTGTGTTCTATATTCTGTATTCTAAGTTCTATATTCAGTATTCTGTATTCTATATTCTGAATTCTCAGTTCTACATTCTATATTCAAAATCCTAAATTCAGTATTCTGTATTCTATATTCTAAATTCAGTATCCTGCATTCCATGTTCTGAATTCTGGCTTCTATATTCTCTATTCTCTATTGTATACTTTGTGTTCTACATTCAATATTCCACATTCTATATTCTGCATTCCATATACTATATTCTCTATTCTGTGTTTTACATTCTATATTCTAAATTCTATATTAAGTATTCTGTATTATATAATCTAAATTCTGTATTCTGCATTCCATGTTCTAAATTCTGAGTTCTACATTCTCTTCTCTATTCTATATTTTGTGTTTATCATTCTATATTCTACATACTATATTCTGCATTCCGTATTCTATATTCCATACTATATGCTCTAGTTTCTGTATTCTAAACTCTATATTCAGTATTTAGTATTCTATATTCTAATTTCTGTGTTCTGCATTATATGTTCTAAATTCAATATTCAGGATTCTGTATTCTATTTTCTAAATTCTGTGTTATGCATTCCATGTTCTAAATTATGGATTGTATATTCTCTATGCTATATTCTATATTCTGTGTTCAAAATTCTATATTCAAAATTCCTTGTTCAGTATTCTGTATTCTATATTCTAAATTCTGTGTTCATCATTCTATGTTCTGCATTCTATATTCATTATTTTGTATTGTATATTCTAAATTTTGTGTTCTGCAATCCATATTCTAAATTCTGGGTTCTGAATTCTGTTTTCCATGTTCTATATTCTTGTTCTACATTCTATGTTCTGTATTCTATATTCTGCATTCCGAATTCTACATTCTATATTCTGTGTTCTACATTCTACATTCTAAATTCTGTATTAGGTATTCATATTCTATATACTAAATTCTGTGTTCTGCATTCCATGTGCTAAACTCTGGATTCTATATTCTCTATTCTGTATTCTGTTTTCTACATACTATATTCTAGATTCTATATTCAGTATTCTGTATTGTATGTTCTAAATTCTGTGTTTTGCATTCCATGTTCTAAATTCATCGTTCTACATTGTCTATTGTATATTCTATATAGTGTGTTCTTCATTCTATACTCTACATATTTTATTTTGCATTCCGTACACTATATTATATCTTCTGTGTTCTAAATGCTTAATTCTAAATTATATATTCAGTATTCTATATTCTATATACTAAATTCGGTGTTCTGCATTCTATGCTCTAAATTCCATATTCAGTATTCTATATTCTAGTTTCGAAATTCAGTGTTCTGCATATCATGTTCTAAATACTGGATTCAGTATTCTAAATTCTGTGTTCTACATTCTATATTCTAAATTCTATATTCAGTATTCTGTATTGTATTGTCTATATTTTGTGTTCTGCATTCCATGTTATAAATTCTGGGTTTTCTATTCTGTTTTCCATATTCTATACTCTGTGTTCTACATTCTATATTCTGCATTCCGAATTCTATATTATATATTCTGTGTTTTACATTGTTTATTCTAAATTCTATATTCAGTATTCTGTATTCTATATTCTAAATTCGGTGTCCTGCATTCCATGTTCTAAATTCTGGGTTCTATATTCTCTATTCTATATTCTGTGTTCTACTTTCTATATTCAAAATTCTATATTCAGTATTCTTTATTCTATATTCTAAATTCTATGTTCTGCATTCCATGTTCTATATTCTATATTCAGTATTCTGTATTCTATATTCTAAATTCTGTGTTCTGCATTCTATGTTCTAAATTGTATATTCATTATTCTGTATGCTATATTCTAAATTCTGGGTTCTGCTTTTCATGCTCTAATTTCTGGGTTCTGTATTCTGTTTTCCATATTCTATATTCTGTGTTATACATTCTATATTCTGTTTTCTATGTTCTGCATTCCGTATTCTACATTCTATATTCTGTGTCCTACATTCTATATTCTAATTTCTATATTCAGTATTCATATTCTATATTCAAAATTCTGTGTTCTGCATTCTAATTTCTTAATTCTATATACAGTATTCTGTGTACTATATTCTACATTCTGTGTTCTACATTCTATAATCTATATTCTATATTCAGAATTATGTATTCTATATACTAAATTCTGTGTTCAGCACTCCATTTCTAAATTAAGGTTTCTATGTTCCATTTTATATTTTCTATATTTTGTGTTCTTCATTCTATATTCCAAATTCTATATTCTACATTCCGTATTCCATATTCTATATTCTGTGTTCTACATTCTATATTCTAAATTTTATATTCAGTATTCTGTATTCTATATCCTAAATTCTATGTTCTGCTTTCCATGTTCCAAATTCTGGATTCTATATTCTCTATTCTGTATTCTATATTGTGTGTTGTTCATTCTATACTCTACATACTATATTTTGCATTCCGTAATCTGTATTCTAAATGCTGTGTTCTAAATTCTAAATTCTAAATTCTATATACAGTATTCTGTTTTCTATATTCTATATTCTGTGTTCTGCATTCCATGTTCTTTATTCTATTTTCAGTATTCTATATTCTGTATTCTAAATTCTGTGTTCTGCATTCTATGTTCTAAATTCTATATTCAGTATTATGTATTATGTATTCTAAATTCTGTGTTTGCATTCCATGTTCTAAATACTGGATTCTATACTCTGTATTCTGTGTTCTACATTCTATATTCTAAATTCTATATTCAGTATTCTGTATTCTATTTTCTAAATTCTGTGTTGTGCATTCCATGTTCTAATTTCTATATTCAGTATTCTCTATTCTGTATTATAATTCTGTGTTCTACTTTCAATGATCTAAATTCTATATTCAGTAATCTGTATTCTATATTCTAATTTCTGTGTTCTGCATTCCATGTTATAAATTTTGGGTTCTGAATTCTGTTTTCCATATTCTCTATTCTGTGTTCTACATTGTATATTCTAAATTCTGTATTCAGTATTTTGTATTCTATATTACAAATTCTGTGTTCTGCATTCCATTACTAATTTCTAGGTTCTATATTCTCTTTTATATATTCAATACTTTGTGTTCTTCATTCTATATTCTTCATTTTATATTCTGCATTCATTTTCTATATTCTATATTCTGTATTCTAATTTCTATATTCAGTATACTGTATTCAATATTCTGAATTCTGTGTTATACATTCTATATTCAAAATTTAAAATTCAGTATTCTGTATTCTATGTTTTATACTCTGTGTTCTGCTTTCCATGATCTAAATTCCGACTTCTATATTCTCTTTTATATATTCTTTATTTTGTGTTGATTTGCTATATTCCACATTCTATATTCTGCATTCCGTATTCTATATTATATATTCTGTATTTTTCGTTCTATATTCGAAATTCTATATTCAGTATTCTGTATTCTATAATCTAAATTCTGCGTTCTGCATTCCATGTTCTATATTCTGGGTTCTATATTCTCTACTCTATTCTATATTGTGTGTTATTCATTCTATATTCTACATACTATAGTGTGCATTCCTTATTCTATATTCTATATTATGTGTTCTACATTCTATATTCTTAATTCTATATTCTGTATTCTGTATTCTATATATTAAATTCTGTGTTCTGCATTCTATGTTGTAAATTCTGGGTTCTATATTCTCAATTCTTTATTCTATATTCTGTGTTCTATATTATATATTCTAAATTCTGCATTCAGTATTTTGTATTCTATATTATAAATTCTGTGTTCTGCATTCTATGTTCTAAATTCTATATTCAGTGTTCTGTATTCTAATTTCTAATTTCTGTGTTCTACATTCCATGTTCTAAATTCTGGTTTCTATATTCTCTTTTCTCTATTCTATACTGTGTGTTCTTCATTCTATACTCTATATGCTATATTTTGCATTCAGTAACCTATATAATAAAGTTTGAATTTTAAACCTTATTTCTAAAATCTATATTCAGTATTATGTATTCTATATTATAAATTCTGTGATTTGAATTCCATTACTAAATTCTAGGTTCAATATTCTCTTTTATATTTTCAATACTTTCTGTTCTTCATTCTATATTTTACATTTTATATTCTGCATTCATTTTCTAAATTCTATATTTTGTTTTCTAAATTCTATATTCAGTATTCTGTATTCTATATTCTGAATTCTGTGTTCTACATTCTATCTTCAAAATTTAAAATTCAGGATTATGTATTCTATATTCTATATTCTGTGTTCTGCATTCCATGATCTAAATTCTGACTTCTATATTCTCTTTTATATATTCTATATTTTGTGTTGTTCTTTCTATATTCCACATTCTATATTCTGCATTCCGTATTCTATATTATATATTCTGTGTTTTACATTCTATATTCGAATTTCTATATTCAGTATTCTGTACTCTATAATGTAAATTCTGTGTTCTGAATTCCATGTTCTAAATTCTGGGTTCTATATACACAATTCCATATTCTATATTCTGTGTTCTACATTATATATTCTATATTCTATATTTTGTATTCTTTTTCTATATTCTAAATTCTGTGTTCTGCATTCTATGTTCTAAATACTATATTCAGTGTTCTGTACTATATTTTCTAAATTCTGTGTTCTACATTCCATGATCTAAATTCTGGATTCTATATTCTCTATTTTATATTCTATATTGTGTGTTCTTCATTCTATACCCTAAAAACTATATTTTGCATTCCGTATTCTATATTCTAAATCCTGAGTTCTAAATTCTAAATTCGAAATTCTATATTCAGTGTTCTGTATTCTATTTTCTAAATTCTATGTTCTACATTCCATGTTCTAAATTCTGGATTCTATATTCTCTATTCTATATTGTGTGTTCTTCATTCTATAGTCTAAATACTGTATTTTGCCTTCCGTATTCTATATTCTAAATTTTAAGTTCTAATTTCTAAATTCTAAATTCTACATTCAGTACTCTGTTTTCTATATTCTAAATTCTGCTTTCTGCATCCATTTTCTATATTCTATTTTCAGTATTCTATATTCTAAATTCTAAATTCTGTGTTCTGCATTCTATGTTCTAAATTTTATATTCAGTATTCCGTGTGGTACATTCTAAATACTGTGTTTGCATCCCATGTTCTAAATACAGGATTATATATTTTCGATTCTATATTCTATATTCTGTGTTCAACATTATATATTCTAAATTCTATATTCAGTATTCGGTTTTCTATAGTCTAAAATCTATGTTGTGCATTCTATGTTCTAAATTCTATTTTCAGTATTCTGTATTCTATATTCTAAATTCTGGGTTCTGCATTCTCTTTTCTAAATTCTGGGTTCTGTATTCTGTTTTCCATATTCTATATTCTCTGTTCAACATTCTATATTCTGTATTCTATATTCTGCATTCCGTATTCTATATTCTATATTCTGTGTTCTACATTCTATATTCTAAATTCTGCGTTCTGCATTCCATGTTCTATATTCTGGGTTCTATATTCTCTACTCTATTCTATATTGTGTGTTATTCATTCTATATTCTACATACTATAGTCTGCATTCCGTATTCTATATTCTATATTATGTGTTCTACATTCTATATTCTAAATTCTTTATTCTGTATTCTGTATTCTATATTGTAAATTCTGTGTTCTGCATTCCAAGTTCTATATTCTCAATTCTATATTCTATATTCTGTGTTCTATATTATATATTCTAAATTCTATATTCAGTATTCTTTATTCTATATTCTAAACTCTGTGTTCTGCATTCCATATTCTAAATTCCATATTCCGTATTCTGTATTCTATATTCTAAATTCTGTGTTCTGCATTTTATGTTCAAAATTATTTATTCAGTGTTCTCTATTCTATTTTCTATATTCTGTGTTCTACAAACCATGTTCTAAATTCTGGATTCTATATTCTCTATTCTATATTCTGTATTGTGTGTTCTTCATTCTATACTCTACATACTATATTTTGCATTCCGTATCCTATATTCTAAATTTTGAGTTCTAAATTCTAAATCCTAAATTCTATATTCAGTGTTCTGTTTTCAATATTCTAAACTCTGTATTCTGCATTCCATGTTCTAAATTCTGGGTTCTATATTCTCTAATCTATTCTTTATTGTGTGTTTTTCATTCTATATTCTACATAGTATAGTCTGCATTCTGTATTCTATATTCTATATTATGTGTTCTTCATTCTATATTCTAAATTCTATATTCTCTATTCTGTATTCTATATTCTAAATTCTGTGTTCTGCATTCCATGATCTAAATTCTGGGTTCTATATTCTCTTTCTATATTCTATATTCTGTTTTCTTCATTCTATTTTCCACATTCTATATTCTGCATTCATTTCTATATTCTGTATTCTGTGTTCTATAGTCTGTATTCTAATTTCTATATTCAGTATTCTGTATTCTTTATTCTGAACTCTCTGTTCTTCATTCTATATTCAAAATTCTAAATTCAGTATTCTGTATTCTATATTCTAAATGCTGTGTTCTGTATTCCATGATCTAAATTCTGGCTTCTATATACTCTTTTATATATTCTATATTTTGTGTTGTTCTTTCTATATTCCACATACTATATAATGCATACGGTATTCTATAATATATATTCTGTGTTTTACTTTCTATTTTCGATATTCTATATTCAGTATTCTGTATTCTATAATCTAAACTGTTTGTTCTGCATTCCATGCTCTAAATTCTGGATTCTATATTCTCTATTCTCTATTCTATATTTTGTGTTCTACATTCTTTATTCTGAATTCTATATTCAGGATTCTTTATTCTATACTCTAAATTTTATGTTCTGCATTCGATGTACTAATTTCTATATTCAGTATTTTGTATTTTATATACTAAATTGCGTGTTCTTCATTCAATGTTCTAAATTCGATATTCAGTATTCTATATTCTATTTTCAATATTCAGTGTTCGGCATATCATATTCTAAATTCTGTATATTGTATTCTATATTCTGTGTTCTACATTCAATTTTCTGAATTTTATATTCAGTATTCTGTATTCTATATTCTATATTCTGTGTTCTGCATTCCATGATCTAAATTCTGGTTTCTATATTCTCTAAAATATATTCTATATTGTGTGTTCTTCATTCTATATTCCAGATTCAATATTCTGCATTCCGTATTCTACATTCTATATTCTGTGTTCTATATTCTATATTCTAAATTCTATATTCTTTATTCTGTATTCTATAGTCTAAATTCTGTGTTCTGCATTCCATGTTCTATATACTGGGTTGTGTATTCTGTTTTCCATATTCTATATTCTGTGTTCTGCATTCCATTCCTAAATTCTAGGTTCTATATTCTCTTTTATATATTCAATACTTTGTGTTCTTCATTCTATATTCTACATTTTATATTTTGCATTTATTCTCTATATTCTATATTCTGTATTCTAAATTCAATATTCAGTATTCTGTATTCTATAGTCTGAATTCTCAGTTCTACATTCTATATTCAAAATTCTAAATTCAGTATTCTGTATTCTATAATCTATATTCTGTGTTCTGCATTCCATGATCTAAATTCTGACTTCTTTATTGTCTTTTATATATTCTAAAATTTGTGTTGTTCTTACTATTTCCATAATCTATATTCTGTATTTCGTATTCTATGTTATATATTCTGTGTTTTACATTCTATATTCGAAATTCTATATTCAGTATTCTATATTCTATAATCTAAATTCTGTGTTCTGCATTCCATTTTCTATATTCTGTGTTTTATATTCTGTACTCTATTCTATATAGTGTGTTTTTCATTCTATATTCTAAATACTATTGTCTGCATTCAGTATTCTATATTCTATATTGTGTGATCTACATTCTATAATTTAAATACTATATTCGGTATTCTGTATTCTATATTCTAAATTTTGTGTTCTGCATTCCATGTTATATTTTCCGGTTTCTACATTCTCAATTCTATATTCTATATTCTGTGTTCTACATTATATATTCTAAATTCTACATTTTGTATTTATATTCTATATTCAAAATTCTATGTTCTGCATTCCATGTTCTAAATTCGATATTAAGTATTCAGTATTCTGTATTCTAAATTCCGTGTTCTGCATTTATGTTCTAAATACTATATTCAGTGTTCTGTATTCTATTTTCTAAATTCTGTGTTCTACATTCCATGTTCTAAATTCTTTATTCTATATTCTCTATTATATATTCTATATTCTGTGTTCTTCATTTTATACTCTTAATAATATATTTTGCCTTCCATATTGTATATTCTAAATTTTGAATTCTAAATTCTGAATTCTAAATTCTATATTCAGTATTCTGTTTTCTATATTCTAAATTCTGTGTTCTGCATTCCATGTTCTATTTTCTATTTTCAGTATTCTATATTCTAAATTCTGTGTTCTGCATTCTATGTTCTAAATTCTATATTCAGTATTCTGTATTGTATATTCTAAATTCTGTGTTTGCATCCCATGTTCTAAATTCTGGATTCTATATTTTTGATTCTATATTCTATATTCTGTGTTCTACATTATATATTCTAAATTCTATATTCAGTATTCTGTTTTCTATAGTCTAAAATCTGTGTTCTGCATTCTATGTTCTAATTTGTATATTCAGTATTCTGTATTCTATATTCTAAATTCTGTGTTCTGCATTCCATGTTCTAAATTCTGGGTTCTATATGCTCTAATCTATATTCTATATTCTGTGTTCTACATTCTATATTCTAAATTCTATATTCAGTATTCTGTATCCTATATTCTAAATTCTGTGTTTTGCTTTCCAAATTCTTAATTCTATATTCCGTATTCTGTATTCTATATTCTATATTCTGTGTTCTACATTCTATATTCTAAATTCTATATTCAGTATTCTGTATCCTATATTCTAAATTCTGTGTTTTGCTTTCCAAATTCTTAATTCTATATTCCGTATTCTGTATTCTATATTCTATATTCTGTGTTCTACATTCTATATTCTAAATTCTATGTTCTGCATTCCATGTTCTATATTCTATATTCAGTATTCTGTATTATATATTCTAAATCCTGTGTTCTGCATTCCGTGTTCTAAATTCTTGTTTCTATATTCTCTATACTATATTCTATATCCTGTGTTCTAAATTCTGTATTCTAAATTCTATATTCAGCATTCTGTATTCTATATTCTATATTGTGTGTTCTTCATTCTATTCTCTACATACTATATTTTGCATTCCGTATTCTATATTCTATATTCTCTGTTCTACATTTTACATTCTAAATCCTTTATTTAGTATTCTGTATTCTATAGTCTAAATTCTGTCTTCTGCATTCAATATTCTAAATTCCATATTCATTATTATGTATTCTATATTCTAAATTCTGTGTTCCTCATTCAATATTCTATATTCTGGAGTCTATATTCTCTTTTCTATATTCAATATTCTATGTTCTTCAGTCTAAATTCTAAATTCTATATTCAGTATTATGTATTCTATATTCTAAATTCTGTGTTCTGTGTTCTATGCTCAAAATTATATATTCATTATACTGTATTTAATATTCTATATTCTATGTTCTCAATTTCATGTTATAAATTTTGGGTTCTGTATTCTGTTTTCCATAATCTGTATTTTGTTTTCTAAATTCTATATTCTGTATTCTATATTCTGCTTTCCGTATTATATATTGTATATTCTGTGTTCTACATTCTATATTCTAAATTCTATATTCAGTATTCTGTATTCTATATTGTAAATTCTGTGTTCTGCATTCCAAGTTATAAATTTTATATTAAGTATCCTGTATACTATATTCTAAATTCTGTGTTGTACATTCTATTTCCAAAATTCTAATTTCAGAATTCTGTATTCTATATTCTAAATTCTGTATTCAGCATTCAATATTCTAAATTCTGTGTTCTATATTCTCTATTCTCTATTCTATATTGTGTGTTCTTCATTCTATACTCTACATACAATATTTTGCATTCTGTATTCCATGTTCTAAATTCTGAGTTCTTAATTTTAATTCTAATTTCTATATTCAGTATTCTGTTTTCTATATTCTATTTTCTGATTTCTGCATTCCATGTTCTAAATTCTAGTTTCAAAATTCTATATTCTATATTCTAAATTCTGTGTTCTTCATTCCATGTTCTATATTCTATTTTCAGTATTCTATATTCTTTATCCAAAATTCTGTGTTATGCATTCCATGTTCTAAATTCTGGGTTCTGTATTCTGTTTTCCATATTCTATATTCTGTGTTCTAAATTCTATATACTGTATTGTATATTCTGCATTCCGTATTCTATATTCTATATTCTGTGTTCTTCATTATATATTTTAAATCCTATATTCACTATTCCGTATTCTATATTCTAAATTCTGTGTTCGGCATTCCATTATTAAATTCTAAGTTCTATATTCTCTTTTTTATATTCTTTATTTTGTGTTCAACATTCTATATTCAACATTCTATATTCTGCATTCATTTTCTATATTCTATGTTCTGTGTTCTATATTCTGTATTCTAAATTCTATACTCAGTATTCTGTATTCTATATTCTGAATTCTCAGTTTTACATTCTATATTCAAAATTCTAAACTCAGTATTCTGTATTCTATAGTCTAAATTCTGTGTCCTGCATTCCATGTTCTAAATTCTGGCTTCTCTATTCTCTATTCTCTATTCTATATTTTGTGTTCTTCAAGCTATATTCCACATTCTATATTCGGCATTCCGTATACTATATTCTATATTCTGTGTTTTACATTCTATATTCTAAATTCTATATTCAGTATTCTCTATTCTATAATCTAAAATGTGTGTTCTGAATTTCATGTTCAAAATTCTGTGTTCTATATTCTCTACTCTATTCAATATTGTGTGTTTTTCATTCTATATTCTACATACTATAGTCTGCATTCCGTATTGTATATTCAATATTATGTGTTCTTCATTCTATATACTAAATTCTATATTCTGTATTCTATATTCTACATTATAAATTCTGTGTTCTGCATTCCATGTTCTAAAATCTGGGTTCTATATTCTCTTTCTATATTCTGTATTCTGTGTTCTTCATTCTATATTCTAAATTCTATATTCAGTATTCTGTATTCTATAGTCTAAATTCTGTGTTCTGCATTCTATGTTCTAAATTCTATATTCTGTATTCTGTGTCGTATATTCTAAATTCTGTGTTCTGCATTCCATGTTCTAAATTCTGAGTTCTATGCTCTCTATTCTTTATTCTGTGTTCTACATTCTATATTCTGTATTCTATATTCTGCATTCCGTATTCTATATTCTATATTCTGTGTTCTACATTCTATATTCTCAATTCAATATTCAGTATTCTGTGTTCTATATTCTAAATTCTGTGTTCTGCATTCCATGTTCTAAATTCTGGGTTCTATACACTGTATTCTATGTTCTTTGTTCTACATTCTATATTCTGTAGTCTATATTCTGCATTCCGTATACTATATTCTATATTCTGTGTTCTACATTCTATATTCAAATTCTATATTCAGTATTTTTTATTCTATATTCTAAATTCTATGTACTGCATTTCATGTTCTAAATTCTATATTCATTATTCTGTATTCTATAATCTAAATTCTGTGTTCTTCATTCCACGTTCTATATTCTGGGTTCTATATTCTCTACTCTATTTTATATTGTGTGTTCTTCATTCTATATTCTACACACTATATTCTGCATTCCGTATTCTATATTCTATATTATGTGTTCTACATTCTATATTCTAAATTCTATATTCTGTATTCTGTATTCTAAATTCTGAATTCTGTGTTCTGCATTCTATGTTCAAAATTATATATTCATCATTCTGTATTTAATATTCTAAATTCTGTGTTCTAAATTCCACGTTATAAATTCTGTATTCTGAATTCTGTATTCCATAGTCTATATTCTGTGTTCTAAATTCTATATTCTGTGTTCTATATTCTGCATTCCGTATTATATATTGTATATTCTGTGTTCTACATCCTATATTCAAATTCTATATTCAGTATTCTATATTCTATATTCTAAATTCTGTGTTATGCATTCCAAGTTCTAAATTCTATATTAAGTATCCTGTATACTATATTCTAAATTCTATGTACTGCATTTCATGTTCTAAATTCTATATTCATTATTCTGTATTCTACAATCTAAATACTGTGTCCTGCATTCCATGTTCTATATTCTGGGTTCTGTATTCTGTTTTTCATATTCTATATTCTTTGTTCTATATTCTATATACTGTATTCTATATTCTGCATTCCGTATTCTATATTGTATATTCTGTGTTCTTCATTATATATTCTAAATTGTATATACACTATTCCGTATTCTATATTCTAAATTCTGTGTTCGGCATTCCATTACTATATTCTAAGTTCTATATTCTATTTTTTATATTCTTTATTTTGTGTTCTTCATTCTATATTCTACAATCTATATTCTGCATTCATTTTCTATATTCTATGTTCTGTGTTCTATATTCTGTATTCTAAGTTCTATATTCAGTATTCTGTATTCTATATTCTGAATTCTCAGTTCTACATTCTATATTCAAAATTCTAAATTCAGTATTCTGTATTCTATATGCTAAATTCAGTATCCTGCATTCCATTTTCTGAATTCTGGCTTCTATATTCTCTATTCTCTATTCTATATTTTGTGTTCTTCATTCAATATTCCACATTCTATATTCTGCATTCCATATACTATATTCTCTATTCTGTGTTTTACATTCTATATTCTAAATTCTATATTAAGTATTCTGTATTATATAATCTAAATTCTGTATTCTGCATTCCATGTTCTAAATTCTGAGTTCTACATTCTCTTCTCTATTCTATATTTTGTGTTTATCATTCTATATTCTACATACTATATTCTGCATTCCGTATTCTATATTCCGTACTATATGCTCTACATTCTGTATTCTAAACTCTATATTCAGTATTTAGTATTCTATATACTAATTTTTGTGTTCTGCATTATATGTTCTAAATTCAATATTCAGGATTCTGTATTCTATTTTCTAAATTCTGTGTTATGCATTCCATGTTCTAAATTATGGATTGTATATTCTCTATGCTATATTCTATATTCTGTGTTCAAAATTCTATATTCAAAATTCCTTGTTCAGTATTCTGTATTCTATATTCTAAATTCTGTGTTCATCATTCTATGTTCTGCATTCTATATTCATTATTCTGTATTGTATATTCTAAATTTTGTGTTCTGCAATCCATATTCTAAATTCTGGGTTCTGAATTCTGTTTTCCATGTTCTATATTCTTGTTCTACATTCTATGTTCTGTATTCTATATTCTGCATTCCGAATTCTACATTCTATATTCTGTGTTCTACATTCTACATTCTAAATTCTATATTAGGTATTCATATTCTATATACTAAATTCTGTGTTCTGCATTCAATCTGCTAAACTCTGGATTCTATATTCTCTATTCTGTATTCTGTGTTCTACATACTATATTCTAAATTCTATATTCAGTATTCTGTATTGTATGTTCTAAATTCTGTGTTTTGCATTCCATGTTCTAAATTCATCGTTCTACATTGTGTATTCTATATTCTATATAGTGTGTTCTTCATTCTATACTCTACATATTTTATTTTGCATTCCGTACACTATATTATATATTCTGTGTTCTAAATACTTAATTCTAAATTATATATTCAGTATTCTATATTCTATATACTAAATTCGGTGTTCTGCATTCTATGCTCTAAATTCCATATTCAGTATTCTATATTCTAGTTTCGAAATTCAGTGTTCTGCATATCATGTTCTAAATACTGGATTCAGTATTCTAAATTCTGTGTTCTACATTCTATATTCTTAATTCTATATTCTGTATTCTGTATTCTATATTGTAAATTCTGTGTTCTGCATTCCATGTTCTAAATTCTGGGTTCTATATTCTCTATTCTATATTCTGTGTTCTACTTTCTATATTCAAAATTCTATATTCAGTATTCTTTATTCTATATTCTAAATTCTATGTTCTGCATTCCATGTTCTATATTCTATATTCAGTATTCTGTATTCTATATTCTAAATTCTGTGTTCTGCATTCTATGTTCTAAATTGTATATTCATTATTCTGTATGCTATATTCTAAATTCTGGGTTCTGCTTTTCATGCTCTAATTTCTGGGTTCTGTATTCTGTTTTCCATATTCTATATTCTGTGTTATACATTCTATATTCTGTTTTCTATGTTCTGCATTCCGTATTCTACATTCTATATTCTGTGTCCTACATTCTATATTCTAATTTCTATATTCAGTATTCATATTCTATATTCAAATTTCTGTGTTCTGCATTCTAATTTCTTAATTCTATATACAGTATTCTGTGTACTATATTCTATATTCTGTGTTCTACATTCTATAATCTATATTCTATATTCAGAATTATGTATTCTATATACTAAATTCTGTGTTCAGCACTCCATTTCTAAATTAAGGTTTCTATGTTCCATTTTATATTTTCTATATTTTGTGTTCTTCATTCTATATTCCAAATTCTATATTCTACATTCCGTATTCCATATTCTATATTCTGTGTTCTACATTCTATATTCTAAATTTTATATTCAGTATTCTGTATTCTATATTCTAAATTCTATGTTCTGCTTTCCTTGTTCCAAATTCTGGATTCTATATTCTCTATTCTGTATTCTATATTGTGTGTTGTTCATTCTATACTCTACATACTATATTTTGCATTCCGTAATCTATATTCTAAATGCTGTGTTCTAAATTCTAAATTCTAAATTCTATATACAGTATTCTGTTTTCTATATTCTATATTCTGTGTTCTGCATTCCATGTTCTATATTCTATTTTCAGTATTCTATATTCTGTATTCTAAATTCTGTGTTCTGCATTCTATGTTCTAAATTCTATATTCAGTATTATGTATTATGTATTCTAAATTCTGTGTTTGCATTCCATGTTCTAAATACTGGATTCTATATTCTGTATTCTGTGTTCTACATTCTATATTCTAAATTCTATATTCAGTATTCTGTATTCTATTTTCTAAATTCTGTGTTGTGCATTCCATGTTCTAATTTCTATATTCAGTATTCTCTATTCTGTATTATAATTCTGTGTTCTACTTTCAATGATCTAAATTCTATATTTAGTAATCTGTATTCTATATTGTAATTTCTGTGTTCTGCATTCCATGTTATAAATTTTGGGTTCTGAATTCTGTTTTCCATATTCTCTATTCTGTGTTCTACATTGTATATTCTAAATTCTATATTCAGTATTTTGTATTCTATATTACAAATTCTGTGTTCTGCATTCCATTACTAATTTCTAGGTTCTATATTCTCTTTTATATATTCAATACTTTGTGTTCTTCATTCTATATTCTACATTTTATATTCTGCATTCATTTTCTATATTCTATATTCTGTATTCTAATTTCTATATTCAGTATACTGTATTCAATATTCTGAATTCTGTGTTATACATTCTATATTCAAAATTTAAAATTCAGTATTCTGTATTCTATGTTTTATACTCTGTGTTCTGCTTTCCATGATCTAAATTCCGACTTCTATATTCTCTTTTATATATTCTTTATTTTGTGTTGATTTTCTATATTCCACATTCTATATTCTGCATTCCGTATTCTATATTATATATTCTGTATTTTTCGTTCTATATTCGAAATTCTATATTCAGTATTCTGTATTCTATAATCTAAATTCTGCGTTCTGCATTCCATGTTCTATATTCTGGGTTCTATATTCTCTACTCTATTGTATATTGTGTGTTATTCATTCTATATTCTACATACTATAGTGTGCATTCCGTATTCTATATTCTATATTATGTGTTCTACATTCTATATTCTTAATTCTATATTCTGTATTCTGTATTCTATATATTAAATTCTGTGTTCTGCATTCCATGTTGTAAATTCTGGGTTCTATATTCTCAATTCTTTATTCTCTATTCTGTGTTCTATATTATATATTCTAAATTCTGCATTCAGTATTTTGTATTCTATATTATAAATTCTGTGTTCTGCATTCTATGTTCTAAATTCTATATTCAGTGTTCTGTATTCTATTTTCTAATTTCTGTGTTCTACATTCCATGTTCTAAATTCTGGTTTCTATATTCTCATTTCTCTATTCTATGCTGTGTGTTCTTCATTCTATACTCTATATGCTATATTTTGCATTCAGTAACCTATATAATAAAGTTTGAATTTTAAACCTTATTTCTAAATTCTATATTCAGTATTCTGTTTTCTATATTCTAAATTATGTGTTCTGCATTCCATGTTCTATATTCTATTTTCAGTATTCTATATTCTATATTCTAAATTCTGTGTTCTGCATTCTATGTTTCAAATTCTATATTCAGTATTCTGTATTGTATATTATACATTCTGTGTTTGCATCCCATGTTCTATATTCTGGATTCTATATTTTGATTCTATATTCTATATTCTGTGTTCTACATTCTATATTCTAAATTCTATATTCAGTATTTTGTATTCTATATTATAAATTCTGTGATTTGAATTCCATTACTAAATTCTAGGTTCAATATTCTCTTTTAAATATTCAATACTTTCTGTTCTTCATCCTATATTTTACATTTTATATTCTGCATTCATTTTCTATATTCTATATTTTGTATTCTAAATTCTATATTCAGTATTCTGTATTCTATATTCTGAATTCTGTGTTCCACATTCTATCTTCAAAATTTAAAATTCAGGATTCTGTATTCTATATTCTATATTCTGTGTTCTGCATTCCATGATCTAAATTCTGACTTCTATATTCTCTTTTATATATTCTATATTTTGTGTTGTTCTTTCTATATTCCACATTCTATATTCTGCATTCCGTATTCTATATTATATATTCTGTGTTTTACATTCTATATTCGAATTTCTATATTCAGTATTCTGTACTCTATAATGTAAATTCTGTGTTCTGAATTCCATGTTCTAAATTCTGGGTTCTATATACACAATTCCATATTCTATATTCTGTGTTCTACATTATATATTCTATATTCTATATTTTGTATTCTTTTTCTATATTCTAAATTCTGTGTTCTGCATTCTATGTTCTAAATACTATATTCAGTGTTCTGTACTATATTTTCTAAATTCTGTGTTGTACATTCCATGATCTAAATTCTGGATTCTATATTCCCTATTCTATATTCTATATTGTGTGTTCTTCATTCTATACCCTTAAAACTATACTTTGCATTCCGTATTCTATATTCTAAATCCTGAGTTCTAAATTCTAAATTCGAAATTCTATATTCAGTGTTCTGTATTCTATTTTCTAAATTCTATGTACTACATTCCATGTTCTAAATTCTGGATTCTATATTCTCTATTCTATATTGTGTGTTCTTCATTCTATACTCAAAATACTGTATTTTCCCTTCCGTATTCTATATTCTTAACTTTAAGTTCTAATTTCTAAATTCTAAATTCTACATTCAGTACTCTGTTTTCTATATTCTAAATTCTGCTTTCTGCATCCATTTTCTATATTCTATTTTCAGTATTCTATATTCTAAATTCTAAATTCTGTGTTCTGCATTCTATGTTCTAAATTTTTTATTCAGTATTCCGTATGGTACATTCTAAATTCTGTGTTTGCATCCCATGTTCTAAATTCAGTATTATATATTTTCAATTCTATATTCTATATTCTGTGTTCAACATTATATATTCTAAATTCTATATACAGTATTCGGTTTTCTATAGTCTAAAATCTATGTTCTGCATTCTATGTTCTAAATTCTATTTTCAGTATTCTGTATTCTATATTCTAAATTCTGGGTTCTGCATTCTATTTTCTAAATTCTGGGTTCTGTATTCTGTTTTCCATATTCTATATTCTCTGTTCAACATTCTATATTCTGTATTCTATATTCTGCATTCCGTATTCTATATTCTATATTCTGTGTTCTACATTCTATATTCTAAATTCTGCGTTCTGCATTCCATGTTCTATATTCTGGGTTCTATATTCTCTACTCTATTCTATATTGTGTGTTATTCATTCTATATTCTACATACTATAGTCTGCATTCCGTATTCTATATTCTATATTATGTGTTCTACATTCTATATTCTAAATTCTATATTCTGTATTCTGTATTCTATATTGTAAATTCTGTGTTCTGCATTCCATGTTCTATATTCTCAATTCTATATTCTATATTCTGTGTTCTATATTATATATTCTAAATTCTATATTCAGTATTCTTTATTCTATATTCTAAACTCTGTGTTCTGCATTCCATGTTCTAAATTCCATATTCCGTATTCTGTATTCTATATTCTAAATTCTGTGTTCTGCATTTTATGTTCAGAATTCTTTTTTCAGTGTTCTGTATTCTATTTTCTAAATTCTGAGTTCTACAAACCATGTTCTAAATTCTGGATTCTATATTCTCTATTCTATATTGTGTGTTCTTCATTCTATACTCTACATACTATATTTTGCATTCCGTATCCTATATTCTAAATTTTGAGTTCTAAATTCTAAATCCTAAATTCTATATTCAGTATTCTGTTTTCAATATTCTAAACTCTGTGTTCTGCGTTCCATGTTCTATATTCTATTTTCAGTATTCTATACTCCATATTCTAAATTTTGTGTTTTCATTCTAGTTCAAATTTCTATATTCAGTACTCTGTATTGTATAATCTAAATTCTGTGTTTGCATCACATATTCTAAATTCTGGATTCTATATTTTCGATTCTATATTCTGTGTTCTGCATTCTATATTGTGTATTCTATATTCTGCATTCCATATTCTATATTCTATATTCTGTGTTCTACATTCTATATTCTAAATTCTATATTCAGGATTATGTATTGTATATTCTAAATTCTGTGTTTGAGTCCCATGTTCTAAATTCTGGATTCTATATTTTCGATTCTATATTCTGTGTTCTGCATTCTATATTCTATATTCTATATCTGCATTCCGTATTCTATATTCTATATTCTGTGTTCTACATTCTATAATCTAAATTCTATATTCAGTATTCTGTATTGTATATTCTAAATTCTGTGTTCTGCATTCCAACTTCTTAAATCTATGTACAGTATTCTGTATTCTATAATCTATATTCTGTGTATTACATTCTATAATCTGTATTCTATATTCAGAATTATATATTCTATATACTAAATTCTGTGTTCAGCATTCCATTTCTAAATAAAGGGTTCTATATTCCCTTTTATATATTCTATATTTTGTGTTCTTCATTCTATATTCCAAATTCCAATTTCTGCATTCCATATTCCATATTCTATATTCTGTGTTCTACATTCTATATTCTAAATTCTATATTCTGTATTGTGTATTCTATATTTAATTCTGTGTTCTGCATTTTATGTTCTAAATCCTGGCTTCTATATTCTGTATACTATATTCTATATTCTGTGTTCTACATTCTATATTCTAAACTCTATATTCAGTATTCTTTATTCTATATTCTAAATTCTATGTTCTGCATTCCATGTTCTATATACTATATTCAGTATTCTGTATTCTATATTCTAAATTCTGTGTTCTGCATTATATGCTCTAAATTCTATATACACTATTCTGTATTCTATTTCCTAAATTCTGTGTTCTGCATTCCATGTTCTACATTCTGGGTTCTATATACTCTATTCTATATTCTATAGTGTTTGTTCTTCATTCCATATTCTACATACTAAATTTTGCATTCCGTATTCTATATTCTAAATTCTGTGTTCTAAATTCTAAATTCAAAATTCTATATTCAGTATTCTGTTTTCTATATTCTAAATCCTGTGTTCTGCATTCCATATTCTATATTCTATTTTCAGTATTCTATATTCTATATCTAAATTCTGTGTTATGCATTCCAAGTTCTAAATTCTATATTAAGTATCCTGTATACTATATTCTAAATTCTATGTACTGCATTTCATGTTCTAAATTCTATATTCATTATTCTGTATTCTATAATCGAAATTCTGTGTCCTGCATTCCATGTTCTATATTCTGGATTCTGTATTCTGTTTTTCATATTCTATATTCTTTGTTCTATATTCTATATACTGTATTCTATATTCTGCATTCCGTATTCTATATTGTATATTCTGTGTTCTTCATTATATATTCTAAATTGTATATACACTATTCCGTATTCTATATTCTAAATTCTGTGTTCGGCATTCCATTACTATATACTAAGTTCTATATTCTATTTTTTATATTCTTTTTTTGTGTTCTTCATTCTATATTCTACAATCAATATTCTGCATTCATTTTCTATATTCTATGTTCTGTGTTCTATATTCTGTATTCTAAGTTCTATATTCAGTATTCTGTATTCTATATTCTGAATTCTCAGTTCTACATTCTATATTCAAAATTCTAAATTCAGTATTCTGTATTCTATATTCTAAATTCAGTATCCTGCATTCCATTTTCTGAATTCTGGCTTCTATATTCTCTATTCTCTATTCTATATTTTGTGTTCTTCATTCAATATTCCACATTCTATATTCTGCATTCCATATACTATATTCTATATTCTGTGTTTTACATTCTATATTCTAAATTCTATATCAATTATTCTGTATTATATAATCTAAATTCTGTATTCTGCATTCCATGTTCTAAATTCTGAGTTCTACATTCTCTTCTCTATTCTATATTTTGTGTTTATCATTCTATATTCTACATACTATATTCTGCATTCCGTATTCTATATTCCATACTATATGCTCTACATTCTGTATTCTAAACTCTATATTCAGTATTTAGTATTCTATATTCTAATTTCTGTGTTCTGCATTATATGTTCTAAATTCAATATTCAGGATTCTGTATTCTATTTTCTAAATTCTGTGTTATGCATTCCATGTTCTAAATTATGGATTGTATATTCTCTATGCTATATTCTATATTCTGTGTTCAAAATTCTATATTCAAAATTCCTTGTTCAGTATTCTGTATTCTATATTCTAAATTCTGTGTTCCTCATTCAATATTCTATATTCTGGAGTCTATATTCTCTTTTCTATATTCAATATTCTATGTTCTTCAGTCTAAATTCTAAATTCTATATTCAGTATTATGTATTCTATATTCTAAATTCTGTGTTCTGTGTTCTATGTTCAAAATTATATATTCATTATACTGTATTTAATATTCTATATTCTATGTTCTCAATTTCATGTTATAAATTTTGGGTTCTGTATTCTGTTTTCCATAATCTGTATTTTGTTTTCTAAATTCTAAATTCTGTATTCTATATTCTGCTTTCCGTATTATATATTGTATATTCTGTGTTCTACATTCTATATTCTAAATTCTATATTCAGTATTCTGTATTCTAAATTGTAAATTCTGTGTTCTGCATTCCAAGTTATAAATTTTATATTAAGTATCCTGTATACTATATTCTAAATTCTGTGTTGTACATTCTATTTTCAAAATTCTAATTTCAGAATTCTGTATTCTATATTCTAAATTCTGTATTCAGCATTCAATATTCTAAATTCTGTGTTCTATATTCTCTGTTCTCTATTCTATATTGTGTGTTCAATCTATACTCTACATACTATATTTTGCATTCTGTATTCCATATTCTAAATTCTGAGTTCTTAATTTTAATTCTAATTTCTATATTCAGTATTCTGTTTTCTATATTCTATTTTCTGTTTTCTGCATTCCATGTTCTAAATTCTAGTTTCAGAATTCTATATTCTATATTCTAAATTCTGTGTTCTTCATTCCATGTTCTATATTCTATTTTCAGTATTCTATATTCTTTATCCAAAATTCTGTGTTCTGCATTCCATGTTCTAAATTTTGGGTTCTGTATTCTGTTTTCTATATTCTATATGTTGTGTTCTACATTCTATATTCTAAATTCTATATTCAGTATTTTGTATTATATATTTAAATTCTGTGTTCTGCATTCCATTACTAAATTTTAGGTTC
Organism: Vicugna pacos; assembly: GCF_048564905.1. Classification (NCBI taxonomy): domain Eukaryota; kingdom Metazoa; phylum Chordata; class Mammalia; order Artiodactyla; family Camelidae; genus Vicugna; species Vicugna pacos. The sequence continues at coordinate 2,068,746 of NW_027328740.1, forward strand.
TATATTCCCTTTTATATATTCAATATTTTGTGTTCTTAATTCTATATTCTACATTCTATATTCTGCATTCATTTTCCATATTCTATGTTCTGTGTTCTATATTCTGTATTCTAATTCCTATATTCAGTGTTCTGTATTCAATATTCTGAATTCGGTGTTCTACATTCTATATTCAATATTCTAAATTCAGTATTCTGTATTCTGTATTCTAAATTCTGTATTCTGCATTCCATGATCTAAATTCTGGCTTCTAATTTCTCTTTTATATATTCTATATTTTGTGTTGTTCTTTCTATATTCCACATTCTATATTCTCAATACGGTATTCTATATTGAATATTCTGTGTTTTACATTCTATATTCGAAATTCTATATTCAATATTCTGTATTCTATAACCTAAACTCTGTATTCTGCATTCCATGTTCTAAATTCTGGGTTCTATATTCTCTAATCTATTCTATATTGTGTGTTTTTCATTCTATATTCTACATAGTATAGTCTGCATTCCGTATTCTATATTCTATATTATGTGTTCTTCATTCTATATTCTAAATTCTATATTCTCTATTCTGTATTCTATATACTAAATTCTGTGTTCTGCATTCCATGATCTTAATTCTGGGTTCTATATTCTCTTTCTATATTCTATATACTGTTTTCTTCATTCTATTTTCCACATTCTATATTCTGCATTCATTTCTATATTCTATATTCTGTGTTCTATATTCTGTATTCTAATTTCTATATTCAGTATTCTGTATTCTTTATTCTGAACTCTCTGTTCTTTATTCTATATTCAAAATTCTAAATTCAGTATTCTGTATTCTATATTCTAAATTCTGTGTTCTGTATTCCATGATCTAAATTCTGGCTTCTATATACTCTTTTATATATTCTATATTTTGTGTTGTTCTTTCTATATTCCACATACTATATAATGCATACTGTATTCTATATTATATATTCTGTGTTTTACATTCTATTTTCGATATTCTATATTCAGTATTCTGTATTCTATAATCTAAACTGTTTGTTCTGCATTCCATGCTCTAAATTCTGGGTTCTATATTCTCTATTCTCTATTCTATATTTTGTGTTCTACATTCTTTATTCTAAATTCTATATTCAGGATTCTTTATTCTATATTCTAAATTTTATGTTCTGCATTCGATGTACTAATTTCTATATTCAGTATTTTGTATTTTATATAGTAAATTGCGTGTTCTGCATTCTATGTTCTAAATTCTATATTCAGTAATCTATATTCTATTTTCAATATTCAGTGTTCGGCATATCATATTCTAAATTCTGTATTTTGTATTCTATATTCTGTGTTCTACATTCAATTTTCTAAATTTTATATTCATTATTCTGTATTCTATATTCTATATTCTGTGTTCTGCATTCCATGATCTAAATTCTGGTTTCTATATTCTCTAAAATATATTCTATATTGTGTGTTCTTCATTCTATATTCCAGATTCAATATTCTGCATTCCGTATTCTACATTCTATATTCAGTGTTCTATATTTTATATTCTAAATTCTATATTCTTTATTCTGTATTCTATAGTCTAAATTCTGTGTTCTGCATTCCATGTTCTATATACTGGGTTGTGTATTCTGTTTTCCATATTCTATATTCTGTGTTCTGCATTCCATTCCTAAATTCTAGGTTCTATATTCTCTTTTATATATTCAATACTTTGTGTTCTGCATTCTATATTCTACATTTTATATTTTGCATTTATTCTCTATATTCTATATTCTGTATTCTAAATTCAATATTCAGTATTCTGTATTCTATATTCTGAATTCTCAGTTCTACATTCTATATTCAAAATTCTAAATTCAGTATTCTGTATTCTATATTCTATATTCTGTGTTCTGCATTCCATGATCTAAATTCTGACTTCTTTATTGTCTTTTATATATTCTATAATTTGTGTTGTTCTTACTATATTCCATAATCTATATTCTGCATTTCGTATTCTATGTTATATATTCTGTGTTTTACATTCTATATTCGAAATTCTATATTCAGTATTCTATATTCTATAATCTAAATTCTGTGTTCTGCATTCCATTTTTATATTCTGTGTTTTATATTCTGTACTCTATTCTATATAGTGTGTTTTTCATTCTATATTCTACATACTATTGTCTGCATTCAGTATTCTATATTCTATATTGTGTGATCTACATTCTATAATTTAAATACTATATTCGGTATTCTGTATTCTATATTCTAAATTTTGTGTTCTGCATTCCATGTTATAATTTCCGGTTTCTACATTCTCAATTCTATATTCTATATTCTGTGTTCTACATTATATATTCTAAATTCTACATTTTGTATTTATATTCTATATTCAAAGTTCTATGTTCTGCATTCCATGTTCTAAATTCGATATTAAGTATTCAGTATTCTGTATTCTAAATTCCGTGTTCTGCATTTATGTTCTAAATACTATATTCAGTGTTCTGTATTCTATTTTCTAAATTCTGTGTTCTACATTCCATGTTCTAAATTCTTTTTCTATATTCTCTATTATATATTCTATATTCTGTGTTCTTCATTTTATACTCTTAATAATATATTTTGCCTTCCATATTGTATATTCTAAATTTTGAATTCTAAATTCTGAATTCTAAATTCTATATTCAGTATTCTGTTTTCTATATTCTAAATTCTGTGTTCTGCATTCCATGTTCTATATTCTATTTTCAGTATTCTATATTCTAAATTCTGTGTTCTGCATTCTATGTTCTAAATTCTATATTCAGTATTCTGTATTGTATATTCTAAATTCTGTGTTTGCATCCCATGTTCTAAATTCTGGATTCTATATTTTTGATTCTATATTCTATATTCTGTGTTCTACATTATATATTCTAAATTCTATATTCAGTATTCTGTTTTCTATAGTCTAAAATCTGTGTTCTGCATTCTATGTTCTAATTTGTATATTCAGTGTTCTGTATTCTATATTCTAAATTCTGTGTTCTGCATTCCATGTTCTAAATTCTGGGTTCAATATTCTCTTATCTATATTCTATATTTTGTGTTCTACATTCTATATTCTAAATTCTATATTCAGTATTCTGTATCCTATATTCTAAATTGTGTGTTTTGCTTTCCAAATTCTTAATTCTATATTCCGTATTCTGTATTCTATATTCTATATTCTGTGTTCTACATTCTATATTCTAAATTCTATATTCAGTATTCTGTATCCTATATTCTAAATTCTGTGTTTTGCTTTCCAAATTCTTAATTCTATATTCCGTATTCTGTATTCTGTATTCTATATTCTGTGTTCTACATTCTATATTCTAAATTCTATGTTCTGCATTCCATGTTCTATATTCTTTATTCAGTATTCTGTATTATATATTCTAAATCCTGTGTTCTGCATTCCGTGTTCTAAATTCTTGTTTCTATATTCTCTATACTATATTCTATATCCTTTGTTCTAAATTCTGCATTCTAATTTCTATATTCAGCATTCTGTATTCTATATTCTATATTGTGTGTTCTTCATTCTATTCTCTACATACTATATTTTGCATTCCGTATTCTATATTCTATATTCTGTGTTCTACATTTTACATTCTAAATCCTTTATTCAGTATTCTGTATTCTATAGTCTAAATTCTGTCTTCTGCATTCAATATTCTATATTCCATATTCATTATTATGTATTCTATATTCTAAATTCTGTGTTCCTCATTCAATATTCTATATTCTGGAGTCTATATTCTCTTTTCTATATTCAATATTCTATGTTCTTCAGTCTAAATTCTAAATTCTATATTCAGTATTATGTATTCTATATTCTAAATTCTGTGTTCTGTGTTCTACGTTCAAAATTATATATTCATTATACTGTATTTAATATTCTATATTCTATGTTCTCAATTTCATGTTATAAATTTTGGGTTCTGTATTCTGTTTTCCATAATCTGTATTTTGTTTTCTAAATTCTATATTCTGTATTCTATATTCTGCTTTCCGTATTATATATTGTATATTCTGTGTTCTACATTCTATATTCTAAATTCTATATTCAGTATTCTGTATTCTATATTGTAAATTCTGTGTTCTGCATTCCAAGTTATAAATTTTATATTAAGTATCCTGTATACTATATTCTAAATTCTGTGTTGTACATTCTATTTTCAAAATTCTAATTTCAGAATTCTTTATTCTATATTCTAAATTCTGTATTCAGCATTCAATATTCTAAATTCTGTGTTCTATATTCTCTGTTCTCTATTCTATATTGTGTGTTCAATCTATATTCTACATACTATATTTTGCATTCTGTATTCCATATTCTAAATTCTGAGTTCTTAATTTTAATTCTAATTTCTATATTCAGTATTCTGTTTTCTATATTCTATTTTCTGTTTTCTGCATTCCATGTTCTAAATGCTAGTTTCAGAATTCTATATTCTATATTCTAAATTCTGTGTTCTTCATTCCATGTTCTATATTCTATTTTCAGTATTCTATATTCTTTATCCAAAATTCTATGTTCTGCATTCCATGTTCTAAATTCTGGGTTCTGTATTCTGTTTTCCATATTCTATATTATGTGTTCTAAATTCTATATACTGTAATGTATATTCTGCATTCCGTATTCTATATTCTATATTCTGTGTTCTTCATTATATATTTTAAATCCTATATTCACTATTCCGTATTCTATATTCTAAATTCTGTGTTCGGCATTCCATTATTAAATTCTAATTTCTATATTCTCTTTTTTATATTCTTTATTTTGTGTTCAACATTCTATATTCAACATTCTATATTCTGCATTCATTTTCTATATTCTATGTTCTGTGTTCTATATTCCCTATTCTAAATTCTATATTCAGTATTCTGTATTCTATATTCTGAATTCTCAGTTTTACATTCTATATTCGAAATTCTAAACTCAGTATTCTGTATTCTATAGTATAAATTCTGTGTCCTGCATTCCATGTTCTAAATTCTGGCTTCTCTATTCTCTATTCTATATTTTGTGTTCTTCAAGCTATATTCCACAATCTATATTCGGCATTCCATATACTATATTCTATATTCTGTGTTTTACATTCTATATTCTAAATTCTATATTCAGTATTCTCTATTCTATAATCTAAAATGTGTGTTCTGCATTTCATGTTCAAAATTCTGTGTTCTATATTCTCTACTCTATTCAATTTTGTGTGTTTTTCATTCTATAATCTACATACTATAGTCTGCATTCCGTATTGTATATTCAATATTATGTGTTCTTCATTCTATATACTAAATTCTATATTCTGTATTCTATATTCTACATTATAAATTCTGTGTTCTGCATTCCATGTTCTAAAATCTGGGTTCTATATTCTCTTTCTATATTCTGTATTCTGTGTTCTTCATTCTATATTCTAAATTCTATATTCAGTATTCTGTGTTCTATAGTCTAAATTCTGTGTTCTGCATTCTATGTTCTAAATTCTATATTCTGTATTCTGTGTCGTATATTCTAAATTCTGTGTTCTGCATTCCATGTTCTAAATTCTGAGTTCTATACTCTCTATTCTTTATTCTGTGTTCTACATTCTATATTCTTTAATCTATATTCTGCATTCCGTATTCTATATTCTATATTCTGTGTTCTACATTCTATATTCTAAATTCAATATTCAGTATTCTGTGTTCTATATTCTAAATTCTGTGTTCTGCATTCCATGTTCTAAATTCTGGGTTCTATACACTGTATTCTATGTTCTTTGTTCTATATTCTATATTCTGTAGTCTATATTCTGCATTCCGTATACTATATTCTATATTCTGTGTTCTACATTCTATATTCTAAATTCTATATTCAGTATTTTTTATTCTATATTCTAAATTCTATGTACTGCATTTCATGTTCTAAATTCTATATTCATTATTCTGTATTCTCTAATCTAAGTTCTGTGTTCTTCATTCCACGTTCTATATTCTGGGTTCTATATTCTCTACTCTATTTTATATTGTGTGTTCTTCATTCTATATTCTACACACTATATTCTGCATTCCGTATTCTATATTCTATATTATGTGTTCTACATTCTATATTCTAAATTCTATATTCTGTATTCTGTATTCTAAATTGTGAATTCTGTGTTCTGCATTCTATGTTCAAAATTATATATTCATCATTCTGTATTTAATATTCTAAATTCTGTGTTCTAAATTCCAAGTTATAAATTCTGTATTCTGAATTCTGTATTCCATAGTCTATATTCTGTGTTCTAAATTCTATATTCTGTATTCTATATTCTGCATTCCGTATTATATATTGTATATTCTGTGTTCTACATCCTATATTCAAATTCTATATTCAGTATTCTATATTCTATATTCTAAATTCTGTGTTATGCATTCCAAGTTCTAAATTCTATATTAAGTATCCTGTATACTATATTCTAAATTCTATGTACTGCATTTCATGTTCTAAATTCTATATTCATTATTCTGTATTCTATAATCGAAATTCTGTGTCCTGCATTCCATGTTCTATATTCTGGATTCTGTATTCTGTTTTTCATATTCTATATTCTTTGTTGTATATTCTATATACTGTATTCTATATTCTGCATTCCGTATTCTATATTGTATATTCTGTGTTCTTCATTATATATTCTAAATTGTATATACACTATTCCGTATTCTATATTCTAAATTCTGTGTTCGGCATTCCATTACTATATACTAAGTTCTATATTCTATTTCTTATATTCTTTTTTGTGTTCTTCATTCTATATTCTACAATCAATATTCTGCATTCATTTTCTATATTCTATGTTCTGTGTTCTATATTCTGTATTCTAAGTTCTATATTCAGTATTCTGTATTCTATATTCTGAATTCTCTGTTCTACATTCTATATTCAAAATTCTAAATTCAGTATTCTGTATTCTATATTCTAAATTCAGTATCCTGCATTCCATTTTCTGAATTCTGGCTTCTATATTCTCTATTCTCTATTCTATATTTTGTGTTCTTCATTCAATATTCCACATTCTATATTCTGCATTCCATATACTATATTCTATATTCTGTGTTTTACATTCTATATTCTAAATTCTATATTAAGTATTCTGTATTATATAATCTAAATTCTGTATTCTGCATTCCATGTTCTAAATTCTGAGTTCTACATTCTCTTCTCTATTCTATATTTTGTGTTTATCATTCTATATTCTACATACTATATTCTGCATTCCGTATTCTATATTCCATACTATATGCTCTACATTCTGTATTCTAAACTCTATATTCAGTATTTAGTATTCTATATTCTAATTTCTGTGTTCTGCATTATATGTTCTAAATTCAATATTCAGGATTCTGTATTCTATTTTCTAAATTCTGTGTTATGCATTCCATGTTCTAAATTATGGATTGTATATTCTCTATGCTATATTCTATATTCTGTGTTCAAAATTCTATATTCAAAATTCCTTGTTCAGTATTCTGTATTCTATATTCTAAATTCTGTGTTCATCATTCTATGTTCTGCATTCTATATTCATTATTCTGTATTGTATATTCTAAACTTTGTGTTCTGCAATCCATATTCTAAATTCTGGGTTCTGAATTCTGTTTTCCATGTTCTATATTCTTGTTCTACATTCTATGTTCTGTATTCTATATTCTGCATTCCGAATACTACATTCTATATTCTGTGTTCTACATTCTACATTCTAAATTCTATTTTAGGTATTCATATTCTATATACTAAATTCTGTGTTCTGCATTCCATCTGCTAAACTCTGGATTCTATATTCTCTATTCTGTATTCTGTGTTCTACATTCTATATTCTAAATTCTATATTCAGTATTCTGTATTGTATGTTCTATATTCTGTGTTTTGCATTCCATGTTCTAAATTCATCGTTCTACATTGTCTATTGTATATTCTGTATAGTGTGTTCTTCATTCTATACTCTACATATTTTATTTTGCATTCCGTACACTATATTATATCTTCTGTGTTCTAAATACTTAATTCTAAATTATATATTCAGTATTCTATATTCTGTATACTAAATTCGGTGTTCTGCATTCTATGCTCTAAATTCCATATTCAGTATTCTATATTCTAGTTTCGAAATTCAGTGTTCTGCATATCATGTTCTAAATACTGGATTCAGTATTCTAAATTCTGTGTTCTACATTCTATATTCTAAATTCTATATTCAGTATTCTGTATTGTATTGTCTATATTTTGTGTTCTGCAATCCATGTTATAAATTCTGGGTTTTCTATTCTGTTTTCCATATTCTATACTCTGTGTTCTACATTCTATATTCTGCATTCCGAATTCTATATTATATATTCTGTGTTTTACATTGTTTATTCTAAATTCTATATTCAGTATTCTGTATTCTATATTCTAAATTCGGTGTCCTGCATTCCATGTTCTAAATTCTGGGTTCTATATTCTCTATTCTATATTCTCTGTTCTACTTTCTATATTCAAAATTCTATATTCAGTATTCTGTATTCTAAATTCTAAATTCTGTGTTCTGCATTCCATGTTCTAAATTCTATATTCAGTATATTCTATTCTATATTCTTAATTCTGTGTTCTACATTCCATGTTATAAATTCTGTATTCTGTATTCTGTATTACATATTCTTTATTCTGTGTTCTAAATTCTATATTCTGTATTCTATATTCTGCATTCCGTATTACATATTGTATATTCTTTGTTCTACATTCTGTATTCTATATTTTATATTCAGTATTCTGTATTCTATATTCTAAATTCTGTGTTATGCATTCCAAGTTCTAAATCCTATATTAAGTATCCTGTATACTATATTCTATATTCTGTGTTCTACATTCTATGTTCAAAATTCTATATTCAGAATTCGGTATTCTATATTCTAAATTCTGTGTTCAGCATTCCATACTCTAAATTCTGTGTTATATATTCCCTATTTTCTATTCTATATTGTGTTCTTCATTCTATACTCTACATACTATATTTTGCATTCCGATTCTATATTCTAAATTCTGAGTTCTTAATTTTAATTCTAAATTCTATATTCAGTATTCTGTTTTCTATATTCTAAATTCTGTGTTCTGCAATCCATGTTCTAAATTCTTTGTTCTGTATTCTGTTTTCCATATTCTATATTCTTTGTTCTACATTCTATATACTGTTTTCTATATCTGCATTCCGTATTCTATATTCTATATTCTGTGTTCTTCATTATATATTCTAAATTGTATATACACTATTTCATATTCTATATTCTAAATTCTGTGGTCGGCATTCCATTACTAATTTCTAAGTTCTATATTCTACTTTTTATATTCTTTATTTTGTGTTCTTCATTCTATATTCTACAATTTATATTCTGCCTTCATTTTCTATATTCTATGTTCTGTGTTCTATATTCTGTATTCTAAATTCTATATTCAGTATTCTGTATTCTATATTCTGAATTCTCTGTTCTACATTCTATATTCAAAATTCTAAATTCAGGATTCTGTATTCTATATTCTTAATTCTGTGTTATGATTTCCATGTTCTAAATTCTGAATTCTATATACTCTATGCTATATTCTATATTCTGTGTTCTACATTCTATATTCTAAATTCTGTATTCAGTATTCTGTATTCTATATTCTAAATTCTGTGTTCTGCATTCTATGTTCTAAATTGTATATTCATATTTCTGTGTTCTATATTCTAAATTCTGTGTTCTGCATTCCATATTCTAAATTCTGGGTTCTGTATTCTGTTTTCCATGTTCTATATTCTGTGTTCTACATTCTATATTCTGTATTCTATATTCTGAATTCCAAAATCTACATTCTATATTCTGTGTTCTACATTCTATATGCTTAATTCTATATTCAGTATTCATATTCTATTTTCTAAATTCTGTGTTCTGCATTCCATGTGCTAAATTCTGTATTCTATAATCTGTATTCTATGTTCTGTGTTCTACATTCTATATTCTAAATTCTTAATTCAGTATTCTGTATTGTATATTCTAAATTCTGTGTTCTGAATTCCATGTTCTAAATTCTGGGTTCTACATTGTCTATTGTATATTCTATATAGTGTGTTCTTCATTCTATACTCTACGTACTATATTTTGCATTCTGTAATCAATATTATATATTCTTTGTTCTAAATTTTTAATTCTAAATTCTATATTCAGTATTCGATATTCTATATACTAAATTCGGTGTTCTGCATTCTATGTTCTAAGTTCTATATTCAGTATTCTGTATTCTATAGTCTATATTTTGTGTTCTGCATTCCATGTTATAAATTCTGGGTTCTGTATTCTGTTTTTCATATACTATACTCTGTGTTCTACATACTATATTCTGCATTCCGAATTCTACATTCTATATTCTGTGTTCTCCATTCTATATTCTAAATTCTATATTCAGTATTCTGTATTGTATATTCTAAATTCTTTGTTCTGAATTCCATGTTCTAAATTCTGGGTTCTACATTGTCTGTTGTATATTCTATATATTGTGTTCTACATTCTATTCTCTACGTACTATATTTTGCATTCTGTAGTCTATATTATATATTCTTTGTTCTAAATTTTTAATTCTAAATTCTATATTCAGTATTCTATATTCTATATACTAATTTCGGTGTTCTGCATTCTATGTTCTAAATTCTATATTCAGTATTCTGCATTCTATAGTCTATATTTTGTGTTCTGCATTCCATGTTATAAATTCTGGGTTCTGTATTCTGTTTTTCATATACTATACTCTGTGTTCTACATACTATATTCTGCATTCCGAATTCTATATTCTATATTCTGAGTTCTACATTCTATATTCTAATTCTATATTCAGTATTCTGTATTCTATATTCTAAATTCTGTGTTCTGCATTCCATGTTCTAAATTCTTGGTTCTATATTCTCTACACTATACTATATTTTATGTATTTCATTCTATATTCTACATACTATATGCTGCATTCCGTTTTATATATGTTATATTATGTGTTCTACATTCTGTATTCTAAATTCTATATTCTGTATTCTGTATTCTATATTCTAAATTCTGTGTTCTGCATTTCATGTTCTAAATCCTGGGTTCTATATTCTCTATTCTATATTCTGTGTTCTGTGTTCTACATTCTATATTATAAATTCTATATTCAGTATTCTTTATTCTATGTTCTAAATTCTATGTTCTGCATTCTATGTTCTATATTCTATATTCAGTATTCTGTATTCTATATTCTAAATTCTGTGTTCTGCATTCCATGTTCTATATTCTGGGTTCTATATACTCTATTCTATATTCTATATTGTGTGTTCTTCATTCCATAATCAACATACTAAATTTTGCATTCCGTATCCTATATTCTAAATTCTGTGTTCTAAATTCTAAATTCTAAATTTTATATTCAGTATTCTGTTTTCTATATCCTAAATTCTGTGTTCTGCATTCTATGATCTAAATTCTATATTCAGTATTCTGTATTCTATATTCTAAATTCTGTGTTCCTCATTCAATATTCTATATTCTGGAGTCTATATTCTCTTTTCTATATTCAATATTCTTTGTTCTTCAGTCTAAATTCTAAATTCTATATTCAGTATTATGTATTCTATATTCTAAATTCTGTGTTCTGTGTTCTATGTTCAAAATTATATATTCATTATACTGTATTTAATATTCTTTATTCTATGTTCTCAATTTCATGTTATAAATTTTGGGTTCTGTATTCTGTTTTCCATAATCTGTATTTTGTTTTCTAAATTCTAAATTCTGTATTCTATATTCTGCTTTCCGTATTATATATTGTATATTCTGTGTTCTACATTCTATATTCTAAATTCTATATTCAGTATTCTGTATTCTAAATTGTAAATTCTGTGTTCTGCATTCCAAGTTATAAATTTTATATTAAGTATCCTGTATACTATATTCTAAATTCTGTGTTGTACATTCTATTTTCAAAATTCTAATTTCAGAATTCTGTATTCTATATTCTAAATTCTGTATTCAGCATTCAATATTCTAAATTCTGTGTTCTATATTCTCTGTTCTCTATTCTATATTGTGTGTTCAATCTATACTCTACATACTATATTTTGCATTCTGTATTCCATATTCTAAATTCTGAGTTCTTAATTTTAATTCTAATTTCTATATTCAGTATTCTGTTTTCTATATTCTATTTTCTGTTTTCTGCATTCCATGTTCTAAATTCTAGTTTCAGAATTCTATATTCTATATTCTAAATTCTGTGTTCTTCATTCCATGTTCTATATTCTATTTTCAGTATTCTATATTCTTTATCCAAAATTCTGTGTTCTGCATTCCATGTTCTAAATTTTGGTTTCTGTATTCTGTTTTCCATATTCTATATGTTGTGTTCTACATTCTATATTCTAAATTCTATATTCAGTATTTTGTATTATATATTTAAATTCTGTGTTCTGCATTCCATTACTAAATTCTAGGTTCTATATTCTCTTTTATATATTCAATATTTTGTGTTCTTAATTCTATATTCGACATTCTATATTCTGCATTCATTTTCCATATTCTATGTTCTGTGTTCTATATTCTGTATTCTAATTCCTATATTCAGTATTCTGTATTCAATATTCTGAATTCGGTGTTCTACATTCTATATTCAATATTCTAAATTCAGTATTCTGTATTCTATATTCTAAATTCTGTATTCTGCATTCCATGATCTAAATTCTGGCTTCTAATTTCTCTTTTATATATTCTATATTTTGTGTTGTTCTTTCTATATTCCACATTCTATATTCTGAATACGGTATTCTATATTGAATATTCTGTGTTTTACATTCTATATTCGAAATTCTATATTCAATATTCTGTATTCTATAACCTAAACTCTGTATTCTGCATTCCATGTTCTAAATTCTGGGTTCTATATTCTCTAATCTATTCTATATTGTGTGTTTTTCATTCTATATTCTACATAGTATAGTCTGCATTCCGTATTCTATATTCTATATTATGTGTTCTTCATTCTATATTCTAAATTCTATATTCTCTATTCTGTATTCTATATACTAAATTCTGTGTTCTGCATTCCATGATCTAAATTCTGGGTTCTATATTCTCTTTCTATATTCTATATACTGTTTTCTTCATTCTATTTTCCACATTCTATATTCTGCATTCATTTCTATATTCTATATTCTGTGTTCTATATTCTGTATTCTAATTTCTATATTCAGTATTCTGTATTCTTTATTCTGAACTCTCTGTTCTTCATTCTATATTCAAAATTCTAAATTCAGTATTCTGTATTCTATATTCTAAATTCTGTGTTCTGTATTCCATGATCTAAATTCTGGCTTCTATATACTCTTTTATATATTCTATATTTTGTGTTGTTCTTTCTATATTCCACATACTATATAATGCATACGGTATTCTATATTATATATTCTGTGTTTTACATTCTATTTTCGATATTCTATATTCAGTATTCTGTATTCTATAATCTAAACTTTTTGTTCTGCATTCCATGCTCTAAATTCTGGGTTCTATATTCTCTATTCTCTATTCTATATTTTGTGTTCTACATTCTTTATTCTAAATTCTATATTCAGGATTCTTTATTCTATATTCTAAATTTTATGTTCTGCATTCGATGTACTAATTTCTATATTCAGTATTTTGTATTTTATATACTAAATTGCGTGTTCTGCATTCTATGTTCTAAATTCTATATTCAGTATTCTCTATTGTATTTTCAATCTTCAGTGTTCGGCATATCATATTCTAAATTCTGTATTTTGTATTCTATATTCTGTGTTCTACATTCAATTTTCTAAATTTTATATTCATTATTCTGTATTCTATATTCTATATTCTGTGTTCTGCATTCCATGATCTAAATTCTGGTTTCTATATTCTCTAAAATATATTCTATATAGTGTGTTCTTCATTCTATATTCCAGATTCAATATTCTGCATTCCGTATTCTACATTCTATATTCAGTTTTCTATATTCTATATTCTAAATTCTATATTCTTTATTCTGTATTCTATAGTCTAAATTCTGTGTTCTGCATTCCATGTTCTATATACTGGGTTGTGAATTCTGTTTTCCATATTCTATATTCTGTGTTCTGCATTCCATTCCTAAATTCTAGGTTCTATATTCTCTTTTATATATTCAATACTTTGTGTTCTGCATTCTATATTCTACATTTTATATTTTGCATTTATTCTCTATATTCTATATTCTGTATTCTAAATTCAATATTCAGTATTCTGTATTCTATATTCTGAATTCTCCGTTCTACATTCTATATTCAAAATTCTAAATTCAGTATTCTGTATTCTATATTCTATATTCTGTGTTCTGCATTCCATGATCTAAATTCTGACTTCTTTATTGTCTTTTATATATTCTATAATTTGTGTTGTTCTTACTATATTCCATATTCTATATTCTGCATTTCGTATTCTATGTTATATATTCTGTGTTTTACATTCTATATTCGAAATTCTATATTCAGTATTCTATATTCTATAATCTAAATTCTGTGTTCTGCATTCCGTTTTCTATATTCTGTGTTTTATATTCTGTACTCTATTCTATATAGTGTGTTTTTCATTCTATATTCTACATACTATTGTCTGCATTCAGTAATCTATATTCTATATTGTGTGATCTACATTCTATAATTTAAATTCTATATTCGGTATTCTGTATTCTATATTCTAAATTTTGTGTTCTGCATTCCATGTTATAATTTCCGGTTTCTACATTCTCAATTCTATATTCTATATTCTGTGTTCTACATTATATATTCTAAATTCTATATTTTGTATTTATATTCTATATTCAAAATTCTATGTTCTGCATTCCATGTTCTAAATTCGATATTAAGTATTCAGTATTCTGTATTCTAAATTCCGTGTTCTGCATTTATGTTCTAAATACTATATTCAGTGTTCTGTATTCTATTTTCTAAATTCTGTGATCTATATTCCATGTTCTAAATTCTTTTTCTATATTCTCTATTATATATTCTATATTCTGTGTTCTTCATTTTATACTCTTAATAATATATTTTGCCTTTCATATTGTATATTCTAAATTTTGAATTCTAAATTCTGAATTCTAAATTCTATATTCAGTATTCTGTTTTCAATATTCTAAATTCTGTGTTCTGCATTCCATGTTCTATATTCTATTTTCAGTATTCTATATTCTAAATTCTGTGTTCTGCATTCTATGTTCTAAATTCTATATTCAGTATTCTGTATTGTATATTCTAAATTCTGTGTTTGCATCCCATGTTCTAAATTCTGGATTCTATATTTTTGATTATATATTCTATATTCTGTGTTCTACATTATATATTCTAAATTCTATATTCAGTATTCTGTTTTCTATAGTCTAAAATCTGTGTTCTGCATTCTATGTTCTAATTTGTATATTCAGTGTTCTGTATTCTATATTCTAAATTCTGTGTTCTGCATTCCATGTTCTAAATTCTGGGTTCTATATTCTCTAATCTATATTCTTTATTCTGTGTTCTACATTCTATATTCTAAATTCTATATTCAGTATTCTGTATCCTATATTCTAAATTGTGTGTTTTGCTTTCCAAATTCTTAATTCTATATTCCGTATTCTGTATTCTATATTCTATATTCTGTGTTCTACATTCTATATTCTAAATTCTATATTCAGTATTCTGTATTCTATATTCTGAATTCTCAGTTTTACATTCTATATTCGAAATTCTAAACTCAGTATTCTGTATTCTATAGTATAAATTCTGTGTCCTGCATTCCATGTTCTAAATTCTGGCTTCTCTATTCTCTATTCTATATTTTGTGTTCTTCAAGCTATATTCCACATTCTATATTCGGCATTCCATATACTATATTCTATATTCTGTGTTTTACATTCTATATTCTAAATTCTATATTCAGTATTCTCTATTCTATAATCTAAAATGTGTGTTCTGCATTTCATGTTCAAAATTCTGTGTTCTATATTCTCTACTCTATTCAATTTTGTGTGTTTTTCATTCTATAATCTACATACTATAGTCTGCATTCCGTATTGTATATTCAATATTATGTGTTCTTCATTCTATATACTAAATTCTATATTCTGTATTCTATATTCTACATTATAAATTCTGTGTTCTGCATTCCATGTTCTAAAATCTGGGTTCTATATTCTCTTTCTATATTCTGTATTCTGTGTTCTTCATTCTATATTCTAAATTCTATATTCAGTATTCTGTGTTCTATAGTCTAAATTCTGTGTTCTGCATTCTATGTTCTAAATTCTATACTCTGTATTCTGTGTCGTATATTCTAAATTCTGTGTTCTGCATTCCATGTTCTAAATTCTGAGTTCTATACTCTCTATTCTTTATTCTGTGTTCTACATTCTATATTCTTTAATCTATATTCTGCATTCCGTATTCTATATTCTATATTCTGTGTTCTACATTCTATATTCTAAATTCAATATTCAGTATTCTGTGTTCTATATTCTAAATTCTGTGTTCTGCATTCCATGTTCTAAATTCTGGGTTCTATACACTGTATTCTATGTTCTTTGTTCTATATTCTATATTCTGTAGTCTATATTCTGCATTCCGTATACTATATTCTATATTCTGTGTTCTACATTCTATATTCTAAATTCTATATTCAGTATTTTTTATTCTATATTCTAAATTCTATGTACTGCATTTCATGTTCTAAATTCTATATTCATTATTCTGTATTCTCTAATCTAAGTTCTGTGTTCTTCATTCCACGTTCTATATTCTGGGTTCTATATTCTCTACTCTATTTTATATTGTGTGTTCTTCATTCTATATTCTACACACTATATTCTGCATTCCGTATTCTATATTCTATATTATGTGTTCTACATTCTATATTCTAAATTCTATATTCTGTATTCTGTATTCTAATTTGTGAATTCTGTGTTCTGCATTCTATGTTCAAAATTATATATTCATCATTCTGTATTTAATATTCTAAATTCTGTGTTCTAAATTCCAAGTTATAAATTCTGTATTCTGAATTCTGTATTCCATAGTCTATATTCTGTGTTCTAAATTCTATATTCTGTATTCTATATTCTGCATTCCGTATTATATATTGTATATTCTGTGTTCTACATCCTATATTCAAATTCTATATTCAGTATTCTATATTCTATATTCTAAATTCTGTGTTATGCATTCCAAGTTCTAAATTCTATATTAAGTATCCTGTATACTATATTCTAAATTCTATGTACTGCATTTCATGTTCTAAATTCTATATTCATTATTCTGTATTCTATAATCGAAATTCTGTGTCCTGCATTCCATGTTCTATATTCTGGATTCTGTATTCTGTTTTTCATATTCTATATTCTTTGTTCTATATTCTATATACTGTATTCTATATTCTGCATTCCGTATTCTATATTGTATATTCTGTGTTCTTCATTATATATTCTAAATTGTATATACACTATTCCGTATTCTATATTCTAAATTCTGTGTTCGGCATTCCATTACTATATACTAAGTTCTATATTCTATTTTTTATATTCTTTTTTGTGTTCTTCATTCTATATTCTACAATCAATATTCTGCATTCATTTTCTATATTCTATGTTCTGTGTTCTATATTCTGTATTCTAAGTTCTATATTCAGTATTCTGTATTCTATATTCTGAATTCTCTGTTCTACATTCTATATTCAAAATTCTAAATTCAGTATTCTGTATTCTATATTCTAAATTCAGTATCCTGCATTCCATTTTCTGAATTCTGGCTTCTATATTCTCTATTCTCTATTCTATATTTTGTGTTCTTCATTCAATATTCCACATTCTATATTCTGCATTCCATATACTATATTCTATATTCTGTGTTTTACATTCTATATTCTAAATTCTATATTAAGTATTCTGTATTATATAATCTAAATTCTGTATTCTGCATTCCATGTTCTAAATTCTGAGTTCTACATTCTCTTCTCTATTCTATATTTTGTGTTTATCATTCTATATTCTACATACTATATTCTGCATTCCGTATTCTATATTCCATACTATATGCTCTACATTCTGTATTCTAAACTCTATATTCAGTATTTAGTATTCTATATTCTAATTTCTGTGTTCTGCATTATATGTTCTAAATTCAATATTCAGGATTCTGTATTCTATTTTCTAAATTCTGTGTTATGCATTCCATGTTCTAAATTATGGATTGTATATTCTCTATGCTATATTCTATATTCTGTGTTCAAAATTCTATATTCAAAATTCCTTGTTCAGTATTCTGTATTCTATATTCTAAATTCTGTGTTCATCATTCTATGTTCTGCATTCTATATTCATTATTCTGTATTGTATATTCTAAACTTTGTGTTCTGCAATCCATATTGTAAATTCTGGGTTCTGAATTCTGTTTTCCATGTTCTATATTCTTGTTCTACATTCTATGTTCTGTATTCTATATTCTGCATTCCGAATACTACATTCTATATTCTGTGTTCTACATTCTACATTCTAAATTCTATATTAGGTATTCATATTCTATATACTAAATTCTGTGTTCTGCATTCCATCTGCTAAACTCTGGATTCTATATTCTCTATTCTGTATTCTGTGTTCTACATTCTATATTCTAAATTCTATATTCAGTATTCTGTATTGTATGTTCTATATTCTGTGTTTTGCATTCCATGTTCTAAATTCATCGTTCTACATTGTCTATTGTATATTCTGTATAGTGTGTTCTTCATTCTATACTCTACATATTTTATTTTGCATTCCGTACACTATATTATATCTTCTGTGTTCTAAATACTTAATTCTAAATTATATATTCAGTATTCTATATTCTGTATACTAAATTCGGTGTTCTGCATTCTATGCTCTAAATTCCATATTCAGTATTCTATATTCTAGTTTCGAAATTCAGTGTTCTGCATATCATGTTCTAAATACTGGATTCAGTATTCTAAATTCTGTGTTCTACATTCTATATTCTAAATTCTATATTCAGTATTCTGTATTGTATTGTCTATATTTTGTGTTCTGAAATCCATGTTATAAATTCTGGGTTTTCTATTCTGTTTTCCATATTCTATACTCTGTGTTCTACATTCTATATTCTGCATTCCGAATTCTATATTATATATTCTGTGTTTTACATTGTTTATTCTAAATTCTATATTCAGTATTCTGTATTCTATATTCTAAATTCGGTGTCCTGCATTCCATGTTCTAAATTCTGGGTTCTATATTCTCTATTCTATATTCTCTGTTCTACTTTCTATATTCAAAATTCTATATTCAGTATTCTGTATTCTAAATTCTAAATTCTGTGTTCTGCATTCCATGTTCTAAATTCTATATTCAGTATATTCTATTCTATATTCTTAATTCTGTGTTCTACATTCCATGTTATAAATTCTGTATTCTGTATTCTGTATTACATATTCTTTATTCTGTGTTCTAAATTCTATATTCTGTATTCTATATTCTGCATTCCGTATTACATATTGTATATTCTTTGTTCTACATTCTGTATTCTATATTTTATATTCAGTATTCTGTATTCTATATTCTAAATTCTGTGTTATGCATTCCAAGTTCTAAATCCTATATTAAGTATCCTGTATACTATATTCTATATTCTGTGTTCTACATTCTATGTTCAAAATTCTATATTCAGAATTCGGTATTCTATATTCTAAATTCTGTGTTCAGCATTCCATACTCTAAATTCTGTGTTATATATTCCCTATTTTCTATTCTATATTGTGTTCTTCATTCTATACTCTACATACTATATTTTGCATTCCGATTCTATATTCTAAATTCTGAGTTCTTAATTTTAATTCTAAATTCTATATTCAGTATTCTGTTTTCTATATTCTAAATTCTGTGTTCTGCAATCCATGTTCTAAATTCTTTGTTCTGTATTCTGTTTTCCATATTCTATATTCTTTGTTCTACATTCTATATACTGTTTTCTATATCTGCATTCCGTATTCTATATTCTATATTCTGTGTTCTTCATTATATATTCTAAATTGTATATACACTATTTCATATTCTATATTCTAAATTCTGTGGTCGGCATTCCATTACTAATTTCTAAGTTCTATATTCTACTTTTTATATTCTTTATTTTGTGTTCTTCATTCTATATTCTACAATTTATATTCTGCCTTCATTTTCTATATTCTATGTTCTGTGTTCTATATTCTGTATTCTAAATTCTATATTCAGTATTCTGTATTCTATATTCTGAATTCTCTGTTCTACATTCTATATTCAAAATTCTAAATTCAGGATTCTGTATTCTATATTCTTAATTCTGTGTTATGATTTCCATGTTCTAAATTCTGAATTCTATATACTCTATGCTATATTCTATATTCTGTGTTCTACATTCTATATTCTAAATTCTGTATTCAGTATTCTGTATTCTATATTCTAAATTCTGTGTTCTGCATTCTATGTTCTAAATTGTATATTCATATTTCTGTGTTCTATATTCTAAATTCTGTGTTCTGCATTCCATATTCTAAATTCTGGGTTCTGTATTCTGTTTTCCATGTTCTATATTCTGTGTTCTACATTCTATATTCTGTATTCTATATTCTGAATTCCAAAATCTACATTCTATATTCTGTGTTCTACATTCTATATGCTTAATTCTATATTCAGTATTCATATTCTATTTTCTAAATTCTGTGTTCTGCATTCCATGTGCTAAATTCTGTATTCTATAATCTGTATTCTATGTTCTGTGTTCTACATTCTATATTCTAAATTCTTAATTCAGTATTCTGTATTGTATATTCTAAATTCTGTGTTCTGAATTCCATGTTCTAAATTCTGGGTTCTACATTGTCTATTGTATATTCTATATAGTGTGTTCTTCATTCTATACTCTACGTACTATATTTTGCATTCTGTAATCAATATTATATATTCTTTGTTCTAAATTTTTAATTCTAAATTCTATATTCAGTATTCGATATTCTATATACTAAATTCGGTGTTCTGCATTCTATGTTCTAAGTTCTATATTCAGTATTCTGTATTCTATAGTCTATATTTTGTGTTCTGCATTCCATGTTATAAATTCTGGGTTCTGTATTCTGTTTTTCATATACTATACTCTGTGTTCTACATACTATATTCTGCATTCCGAATTCTACATTCTATATTCTGTGTTCTCCATTCTATATTCTAAATTCTATATTCAGTATTCTGTATTGTATATTCTAAATTCTTTGTTCTGAATTCCATGTTCTAAATTCTGGGTTCTACATTGTCTGTTGTATATTCTATATAGTGTGTTCTACATTCTATTCTCTACGTACTATATTTTGCATTCTGTAGTCTATATTATATATTCTTTGTTCTAAATTTTTAATTCTAAATTCTATATTCAGTATTCTATATTCTATATACTAATTTCGGTGTTCTGCATTCTATGTTCTAAATTCTATATTCAGTATTCTGCATTCTATAGTCTATATTTTGTGTTCTGCATTCCATGTTATAAATTCTGGGTTCTGTATTCTGTTTTTCATATACTATACTCTGTGTTCTACATACTATATTCTGCATTCCGAATTCTATATTCTATATTCTGAGTTCTACATTCTATATTCTAATTCTATATTCAGTATTCTGTATTCTATATTCTAAATTCTGTGTTCTGCATTCCATGTTCTAAATTCTTGGTTCTATATTCTCTACACTATACTATATTTTATGTATTTCATTCTATATTCTACATACTATATGCTGCATTCCGTTTTATATATGTTATATTATGTGTTCTACATTCTGTATTCTAAATTCTATATTCTGTATTCTGTATTCTATATTCTAAATTCTGTGTTCTGCATTTCATGTTCTAAATCCTGGGTTCTATATTCTCTATTCTATATTCTGTGTTCTGTGTTCTACATTCTATATTATAAATTCTATATTCAGTATTCTTTATTCTATGTTCTAAATTCTATGTTCTGCATTCTATGTTCTATATTCTATATTCAGTATTCTGTATTCTATATTCTAAATTCTGTGTTCTGCATTCCATGTTCTATATTCTGGGTTCTATATACTCTATTCTATATTCTATATTGTGTGTTCTTCATTCCATAATCAACATACTAAATTTTGCATTCCGTATCCTATATTCTAAATTCTGTGTTCTAAATTCTAAATTCTAAATTTTATATTCAGTATTCTGTTTTCTATATCCTAAATTCTGTGTTCTGCATTCTATGATCTAAATTCTATATTCAGTATTCTGTATTCTATATCCTAAATTCTGTGTTCCTCATTCAATATTCTATATTCTGGAGTCTATATTCTCTTTTCTATATTCAATATTCTTTGTTCTTCAGTCTAAATTCTAAATTCTATATTCAGTATTATGTATTCTATATTCTAAATTCTGTGTTCTGTGTTCTATGTTCAAAATTATATATTCATTATACTGTATTTAATATTCTTTATTCTATGTTCTCAATTTCATGTTATAAATTTTGGGTTCTGTATTCTGTTTTCCATAATCTGTATTTTGTTTTCTAAATTCTAAATTCTGTATTCTATATTCTGCTTTCCGTATTATATATTGTATATTCTGTGTTCTACATTCTATATTCTAAATTCTATATTCAGTATTCTGTATTCTAAATTGTAAATTCTGTGTTCTGCATTCCAAGTTATAAATTTTATATTAAGTATCCTGTATACTACATTCTAAATTCTGTGTTGTACATTCTATTTTCAAAATTCTAATTTCAGAATTCTGTATTCTATATTCTAAATTCTGTATTCAGCATTCAATATTCTAAATTCTGTGTTCTATATTCTCTGTTCTCTATTCTATATTGTGTGTTCAATCTATACTCTACATACTATATTTTGCATTCTGTATTCCATATTCTAAATTCTGAGTTCTTAATTTTAATTCTAATTTCTATATTCAGTATTCTGTTTTCTATATTCTATTTTCTGTTTTCTGCATTCCATGTTCTAAATTCTAGTTTCAGAATTCTATATTCTATATTCTAAATTCTGTGTTCTTCATTCCATGTTCTATATTCTATTTTCAGTATTCTATATTCTTTATCCAAAATTCTGTGTTCTGCATTCCATGTTCTAAATTTTGGTTTCTGTATTCTGTTTTCCATATTCTATATGTTGTGTTCTACATTCTATATTCTAAATTCTATATTCAGTATTTTGTATTATATATTTAAATTCTGTGTTCTGCATTCCATTACTAAATTCTAGGTTCTATATTCTCTTTTATATATTCAATATTTTGTGTTCTTAATTCTATATTCGACATTCTATATTCTGCATTCATTTTCCATATTCTATGTTCTGTGTTCTATATTCTGTATTCTAATTCCTATATTCAGTATTCTGTATTCAATATTCTGAATTCGGTGTTCTACATTCTATATTCAATATTCTAAATTCAGTATTCTGTATTCTATATTCTAAATTCTGTATTCTGCATTCCATGATCTAAATTCTGGCTTCTAATTTCTCTTTTATATATTCTATATTTTGTGTTGTTCTTTCTATATTCCACATTCTATATTCTGAATACGGTATTCTATATTGAATATTCTGTGTTTTACATTCTATATTCGAAATTCTATATTCAATATTCTGTATTCTATAACCTAAACTCTGTATTCTGCATTCCATGTTCTAAATTCTGGGTTCTATATTCTCTAATCTATTCTATATTGTGTGTTTTTCATTCTATATTCTACATAGTATAGTCTGCATTCCGTATTCTATATTCTATATTATGTGTTCTTCATTCTATATTCTAAATTCTATATTCTCTATTCTGTATTCTATATACTAAATTCTGTGTTCTGCATTCCATGATCTAAATTCTGGGTTCTATATTCTCTTTCTATATTCTATATACTCTTTTCTTCATTCTATTTTCCACATTCTATATTCTGCATTCATTTCTATATTCTATATTCTGTGTTCTATATTCTGTATTCTAATTTCTATATTCAGTATTCTGTATTCTTTATTCTGAACTCTCTGTTCTTCATTCTATATTCAAAATTCTAAATTCAGTATTCTGTATTCTATATTCTAAATTCTGTGTTCTGTATTCCATGATCTAAATTCTGGCTTCTATATACTCTTTTATATATTCTATATTTTGTGTTGTTCTTTCTATATTCCACATACTATATAATGCATACGGTATTCTATATTATATATTCTGTGTTTTACATTCTATTTTCGATATTCTATATTCAGTATTCTGTATTCTATAATCTAAACTTTTTGTTCTGCATTCCATGCTCTAAATTCTGGGTTCTATATTCTCTATTCTCTATTCTATATTTTGTGTTCTACATTCTTTATTCTAAATTCTATATTCAGGATTCTTTATTCTATATTCTAAATTTTATGTTCTGCATTCGATGTACTAATTTCTATATTCAGTATTTTGTATTTTATATACTAAATTGCGTGTTCTGCATTCTATGTTCTAAATTCTATATTCAGTATTCTCTATTGTATTTTCAATCTTCAGTGTTCGGCATATCATATTCTAAATTCTGTATTTTGTATTCTATATTCTGTGTTCTACATTCAATTTTCTAAATTTTATATTCATTATTCTGTATTCTATATTCTATATTCTGTGTTCTGCATTCCATGATCTAAATTCTGGTTTCTATATTCTCTAAAATATATTCTATATAGTGTGTTCTTCATTCTATATTCCAGATTCAATATTCTGCATTCCGTATTCTACATTCTATATTCAGTGTTCTGTATTCTATATTCTAAATTCTATATTCTTTATTCTGTATTCTATAGTCTAAATTCTGTGTTCTGCATTCCATGTTCTATATACTGGGTTGTGAATTCTGTTTTCCATATTCTATATTCTGTGTTCTGCATTCCATTCCTAAATTCTAGGTTCTATATTCTCTTTTATATATTCAATACTTTGTGTTCTGCATTCTATATTCTACATTTTATATTTTGCATTTATTCTCTATATTCTATATTCTGTATTCTAAATTCAATATTCAGTATTCTGTATTCTATATTCTGAATTCTCCGTTCTACATTCTATATTCAAAATTCTAAATTCAGTATTCTGTATTCTATATTCTATATTCTGTGTTCTGCATTCCATGATCTAAATTCTGACTTCTTTATTGTCTTTTATATATTCTATAATTTGTGTTGTTCTTACTATATTCCATATTCTATATTCTGCATTTCGTATTCTATGTTATATATTCTGTGTTTTACATTCTATATTCGAAATTCTATATTCAGTATTCTATATTCTATAATCTAAATTCTGTGTTCTGCATTCCGTTTTCTATATTCTGTGTTTTATATTCTGTACTCTATTCTATATAGTGTGTTTTTCATTCTATATTCTACATACTATTGTCTGCATTCAGTAATCTATATTCTATATTGTGTGATCTACATTCTATAATTTAAATTCTATATTCGGTATTCTGTATTCTATATTCTAAATTTTGTGTTCTGCATTCCATGTTATAATTTCCGGTTTCTACATTCTCAATTCTATATTCTATATTCTGTGTTCTACATTATATATTCTAAATTCTATATTTTGTATTTATATTCTATATTCAAAATTCTATGTTCTGCATTCCATGTTCTAAATTCGATATTAAGTATTCAGTATTCTGTATTCTAAATTCCGTGTTCTGCATTTATGTTCTAAATACTATATTCAGTGTTCTGTATTCTATTTTCTAAATTCTGTGATCTACATTCCATGTTCTAAATTCTTTTTCTATATTCTCTATTATATATTCTATATTCTGTGTTCTTCATTTTATACTCTTAATAATATATTTTGCCTTTCATATTGTATATTCTAAATTTTGAATTCTAAATTCTGAATTCTAAATTCTATATTCAGTATTCTGTTTTCTATATTCTAAATTCTGTGTTCTGCATTCCATGTTCTATATTCTATTTTCAGTATTCTATATTCTAAATTCTGTGTTCTGCATTCTATGTTCTAAATTCTATATTCAGTATTCTGTATTGTATATTCTAAATTCTGTGTTTGCATCCCATGTTCTAAATTCTGCATTCTATATTTTTGATTATATATTCTATATTCTGTGTTCTACATTATATATTCTAAATTCTATATTCAGTATTCTGTTTTCTATAGTCTTAAATCTGTGTTCTGCATTCTATGTTCTAATTTGTATATTCAGTGTTCTGTATTCTATATTCTAAATTCTGTGTTCTGCATTCCATGTTCTAAATTCTGGGTTCTATATTCTCTAATCTATATTCTTTATTCTGTGTTCTACATTCTATATTCTAAATTCTATATTCAGTATTCTGTATCCTATATTCTAAATTGTGTGTTTTGCTTTCCAAATTCTTAATTCTATATTCCGTATTCTGTATTCTATATTCTATATTCTGTGTTCTACATTCTATATTCTAAATTCTATATTCAGTATTCTGTATCCTATATTCTAAATTCTGTGTTTTGCTTTCCAAATTCTTAATTCTATATTCCGTATTCTGTATTCTATATTCTATATTCTGTGTTCTACATTCTATATTCTAAATTCTATGTTCTGCATTCCATGTTCTATATTCTTTATTCAGTATTCTGTATTATATATTCTAAATCCTGTGTTCTGCATTCCGTGTTCTAAATTCTTGTTTCTATATTCTCTATACTATATTCTATATCCTGTGTTCTAAATTCTGCATTCTAAATTCTATATTCAGCATTCTGTATTCTATATTCTATATTGTGTGTTCTTCATTCTATTCTCAACATACTATATTTTGCATTCCGTATTCTATATTCTATATTCTGTGTTCTACATTTTACATTCTAAATCCTTTATTCAGTATTCTGTATTCTATAGTCTAAATTCTGTCTTCTGCATTCAATATTCTATATTCCATATTCATTATTATGTATTCTATATTCTAAATTCTGTGTTCCTCATTCAATATTCTATATTCTGGAGTCTATATTCTCTTTTCTATATTCAATATTCTATGTTCTTCAGTCTAAATTCTAAATTCTATATTCAGTATTATGTATTCTATATTCTAAATTCTGTGTTCTGTGTTCTATGTTCAAAATTATATATTCATTATACTGTATTTAATATTCTATATTCTATGTTCTCAATTTCATGTTATAAATTTTGGGTTCTGTATTCTGTTTTCCATAATCTGTATTTTGTTTTCTAAATTCTATATTCTGTATTCTATATTCTGCTTTCCGTATTATATATTGTATATTCTGTGTTCTACATTCTATATTCTAAATTCTATATTCAGTATTCTGTATTCTATATTGTAAATTCTGTGTTCTGCATTCCAAGTTATAAATTTTATATTAAGTATCCTGTATACTATATTCTAAATTCTGTGTTGTACATTCTATTTTCAAAATTCTAATTTCAGAATTCTGTATTCTATATTCTAAATTCTGTATTCAGCATTCAATATTCTAAATTCTGTGTTCTATATTCTCTGTTCTCTATTCTATATTGTGTGTTCAATCTATATTCTACATACTATATTTTGAATTCTGTATTCCATATTTTAAATTCTGAGTTCTTAATTTTAATTCTAATTTCTATATTCAGTATTCTGTTTTCTATATTCTATTTTCTGTTTTCTGCATTCCATGTTCTAAATGCTAGTTTCAGAATTCTATATTCTATATTCTAAATTCTGTGTTCTTCATTCCATGTTCTATATTCTATTTTCAGTATTCTATATTCTTTATCCAAAATTCTGTGTTCTGCATTCCATGTTCTAAATTCTGGGTTCTGTATTCTGTTTTCCATATTCTATATTCTGTGTTCTAAATTCTATATACTGTATTGTATATTCTGCATTCCGTATTCTATATTCTATATTCTGTGTTCTTCATTATATATTTTAAATCCTATATTCACTATTCCGTATTCTATATTCTAAATTCTGTGTTCGGCATTCCGTTATTAAATTCTAAGTTCTATATTCTCTTTTTTATATTCTTTATTTTGTGTTCAACATTCTATATTCAACATTCTATATTCTGCATTCATTTTCTATATTCTATGTTCTTTGTTCTATATTCTGTATTCTAAATTCTATATTCAGTATTCTGTATTCTATATTCTGAATTCTCAGTTTTACATTCTATATTCGAAATTCTAAACTCAGTATTCTGTATTCTATAGTCTAAATTCTGTGTCCTGCATTCCATGTTCTAAATTCTAGCTTCTCTATTCTCTATTCTCTATTCTATATTTTGTGTTCTTCAAGCTATATTCCACATTCTATATTCGGCATTCCATATACTATATTCTATATTCTGTGTTTTACATTCTATATTCTAAATTCTATATTCAGTATTCTCTATTCTATAATCTAAAATGTGTGTTCTGCATTTCATGTTCAGAATTCTGTGTTCTATATTCTCTACTCTATTCAATTTTGTGTGTTTTTCATTCTATAATCTACATACTATAGTCTGCATTCCTTATTGTATATTCAATATTATGTGTTCTTCATTCTATGTACTAAATTCTATATTCTGTATTCTATATTCTACATTATAAATTCTGTGTTCGGCATTCCATGTTCTAAAATCTGGGTTCTATATTCTCTTTCTATATTCTGTATTCTGTGTTCTTCATTCTATATTCTAAATTCTATATTCAGTATTCTGTGTTCTATAGTCTAACTTCTGTGTTCTGCATTCTATGTTCTAAATTCTATATTCTGTATTCTGTGTCGTATATTCTAAATTCTGTGTTCTGCATTCCATGTTCTAAATTCTGAGTTCTATACTCTCTATTCTTTATTCTGTGTTCTACATTCTATATTCTTTATTCTATATTCTGCATTCCGTATTCTATATTCTATTCTGTGTTCTACATTCTATATTCTAAATTCAATATTCAGTATTCTGTGTTCTATATTCTAAATTCTGTGTTCTGCATTCCATGTTCTAAATTCTGGGTTCTATACACTGTATTCTATGTTCTTTGTTCTACATTCTATATTCTGTAGTCTATATTCTGCATTCCGTATACTATATTCTATATACTGTGTTCTACATTCTATATTCTAAATTCTATATTCAGTATTTTTTATTCTATATTCTAAATTCTATGTACTGCATTTCATGTTCTAAATTCTATATTCATTATTCTGTATTCTATAATCTAATATCTGTGTTCTTCATTCCACGTTCTATATTCTGGGTTCTATATTCTCTACTCTATTTTATATTGTGTGTTCTTCATTCTATATTCTACACACTATATTCTGCATTCCGTATTCTATATTCTATATTATGTGTTCTACATTCTATATTCTAAATTCTATATTCTGTATTCTGTATTCTAAATTCTGAATTCTGTGTTCTGCATTCTATGTTCAAAATTATATATTCATCATTCTGTATTTAATATTCTAAATTCTGTGTTCTAAATTCCACTTTATAAATTCTGTATTCTGAATTCTGTATTCCATATTCTATATTCTGTGTTCTAAATTCTATATTCTGTATTCTATATTCTGCATTCCGTATTATATATTGTATATTCTGTGTTCTACATCCTATATTCAAATTCTATATTCAGTATTCTATATTCTATATTCTAAATTCTGTGTTCCTCATTCAATATTCTATATTCTGGAGTCTATATTCTCTTTTCTATATTCAATATTCTATGTTCTTCAGTCTAAATTCTAAATTCTATATTCAGTATTATGTATTCTATATTCTAAATTCTGTGTTCTGTGTTCTATGTTCAAAATTATATATTCATTATACTGTATTTAATATTCTATATTCTATGTTCTCAATTTCATGTTATAAATTTTGGGTTCTGTATTCTGTATTCCATAATCTGTATTTTGTTTTCTAAATTCTATATTCTGTATTCTATATTCTGCTTTCCGTATTATATATTGTATATTCTGTGTTCTGCATTCTATATTCTAAATTCTATATTCAGTATTCTGTATTCTATATTGTAAATTCTGTGTTCTGCATTCCAAGTTATAAATTTTATGTTAAGTATCCTGTATACTATATTCTAAATTCTGTGTTGTACATTCTATTTTCAAAATTCTAATTTCAGAATTCTTTATTCTATATTCTAAATTCTGCATTCAGCATTCAATATTCTAAATTCTGTGTTCTATATTCTCTGTTCTCTATTCTATATTGTGTGTTCAATCTATAGTCTACATACTATATTTTGAATTCTGTATTCCATATTCTAAATTCTGAGTTCTTAATTTTAATTCTAATTTCTATATTCAGTATTCTGTTTTCTATATTCTATTTTCTGTTTTCTGCATTCCATGTTCTAAATGCTAGTTTCAGAATTCTATATTCTATATTCTAAATTCTGTGTTCTTCATTCCATGTTCTATATACTGGGTTCTATATTCTCTACTCTATTTTATATTGTGTGTTCTTCATTCTATATTCTACACACTATATTCTGCATACCGTATTCTATATTCTATATTATGTGTTCTATATTCTATATTCTAAATTCAATAATCAGTATTCTGTGTTCTATATTCTAAATTCTGTGTTCTGCATTCCATGTTCTAAATTCTGGGTTCTATACACTGTATTCTATGTTCTTTGTTCTACATTCTATATTCTGTAGTCTATATTCTGCATTCCGTATACTATATTCTATATTCTGTGTTCTACATTCTATATTCTAAATTCTATATTCAGTATTTTTTATTCTATATTCTAAATTCTATGTACTGCATTTCATGTTCTAAATTCTATATTCATTATTCTGTATTCTATAATCTAAATTCTGTGTTCTTCATTCCACGTTCTATATTCTGGGTTCTATATTCTCTACTCTATTTTATATTGTGTGTTCTTCATTCTATATTCTACACACTATATTCTGCATTCCGTATTCTATATTCTATATTATGTGTTCTACATTCTATATTCTAAATTCTATATTCTGTATTCTGTATTCTAAATTCTGAATTCTGTGTTCTGCATTCTATGTTCAAAATTATATATTCATCATTCTGTATTTAATATTCTAAATTCTGTGTTCTAAATTCCACGTTATAAATTCTGTATTCTGAATTCTGTATTCCATATTCTATATTCTGTGTTCTAAATTCTATATTCTGTATTCTATATTCTGCATTCCGTATTATATATTGTATATTCTGTGTTCTACATCCTATATTCAAATTCTATATTCAGTATTCTATATTCTATATTCTAAATTCTGTGTTATGCATTCCAAGTTCTAAATTCTATATTAAGTATCCTGTATACTATATTCTAAATTCTATGTACTGCATTTCATGTTCTAAATTCTATATTCATTATTCTGTATTCTATAATTGAAATTCTGTGTCCTGCATTCCATGTTCTATATTCTGGATTCTGTATTCTGTTTTTCATATTCTATATTCTTTGTTCTATATTCTATATACTGTATTCTATATTCTGCATTCCGTATTCTATATTGTATATTCTGTGTTCTTCATTATATATTCTAAATTGTATATACACTATTCCGTATTCTATATTCTAAATTCTGTGTTCGGCATTCCATAACTATATACTAAGTTCTATATTCTATTTTTTATATTCTTTTTTTGTGTTCTTCATTCTATATTCTACAATCAATATTCTGCATTCATTTTCTATATTCTATGTTCTGTGTTCTATATTCTGTATTCTAAGTTCTATATTCAGTATTCTGTATTCTATATTCTGAATTCTCAGTTCTACATTCTATATTCAAAATTCTAAATTCAGTATTCTGTATTCTATATTCTAAATTCAGTATCCTGCATTCCATTTTCTGAATTCTGGCTTATATATTCTCTATTCTCTATTCTATATTTTGTGTTCTTCATTCAATATTCCACATTCTATATTCTGCATTCCATATACTATATTCTATATTCTGTGTTTTACATTCTATATTCTAAATTCTATATTAAGTATTCTGTATTATATATTCTAAATTCTGTATTCTGCATTCAATGTTCTAAATTCTGAGTTCTACATTCTCTTCTCTATTCTATATTTTGTGTTTATCATTCTATATTCTACATACTATATTCTGCATTCCGTATTCTATATTCCATACTATATGCTCTACATTCTGTATTCTAAACTCTATATTCAGTATTTAGTATTCTATATTCTAATTTCTGTGTTCTGCATTATATGTTCTAAATTCAATATTCAGGATTCTGTATTCTATTTTCTAAATTCTGTGTTATGCATTCCATGTTCTAAATTATGGATTGTATATTCTCTATGCTATATTCTATATTCTGTGTTCAAAATTCTATATTCAAAATTCCTTGTTCAGTATTCTGTATTCTATATTCTAAATTCTGTGTTCATCATTCTATGTTCTGCATTCTATATTCTTTATTCTGTATTGTATATTCTAAACTTTGTGTTCTGCAATCCATATTCTAAATTCTGGGTTCTGAATTCTGTTTTCCATGTTCTATATTCTTGTTCTACATTCTATGTTCTGTATTCTATATTCTGCATTCCGAATACTACATTCTATATTCTGTGTTCTACATTCTACATTCTAAATTCTATATTAGGTATTCATATTCTATATACTAAATTCTGTGTTCTGCATTCCATGTGCTAAACTCTGGATTCTATATTCTCTATTCTGTATTCTGTGTTCTACATTCTATATTCTAAATTCTATATTCAGTATTCTGTATTGTATGTTCTATATTCTGTGTTTTGCATTCCATGTTCTAAATTCATCGTTCTACATTGTCTATTGTATATTCTGTATAGTGTGTTCTTCATTCTATACTCTACATATTTTATTTTGCATTCCGTACACTATATTATATCTTCTGTGTTCTAAATACTTAATTCTAAATTATATATTCAGTATTCTATATTCTGTATACTAAATTCGGTGTTCTGCATTCTATGCTCTAAATTCCATATTCAGTATTCTATATTCTAGTTTCGAAATTCAGTGTTCTGCATATCATGTTCTAAATACTGGATTCAGTATTCTAAATTCTGTGTTCTACATTCTATATTCTAAATTCTATATTCAGTATTCTGTATTGTATTGTCTATATTTTGTGTTCTGCAATCCATGTTATAAATTCGGGGTATTCTATTGTGTTTTCCATATTCTATACTCTGTGTTCTACATTCTATATTCTGCATTCCGAATTCTATATTATATATTCTGTGTTTTACATTGTTTATTCTAAATTCTATATTCAGTATTCTGTATTCTATATTCTAAATTCGGTGTCCTGCATTCCATGTTCTAAATTCTGGGTTCTATATTCTCTGTTCTACTTTCTATATTCAAAATTCTATATTCAGTATTCTGTATTCTAAATTCTAAATTCTGTGTTCTGCATTCCATGTTCTAAATTCTATATTCAGAATTTTCTATTCTATATTCTTAATTCTGTGTTCTACATTCCATGTTATATATTCTGTGTTCTGTATTCTGTATTACATATTCTTTATTCTGTGTTCTAAATTCGATATTCTGTATTCTATATTCTGCATTCCGTATTACATATTGTATATACTTTGTTCTACATTCTGTATTCTATATTTTATATTCAGTATTCTGTATTCTATATTCTAAATTCTGTGTTATGCATTCCAAGTTCTAAATCCTATATTAAGTATCCTGTATACTATATTCTATATTCTGTGTTCTACATTCTATGTTCAAAATTCTATATTCAGAATTCGGTATTCTATATTCTAAATTCTGTGTTCAGCATTACATACTCTAAATTCTGTGTTATATATTCCCTATTTTCTATTCTATATTGTGTTCTTCATTCTATACTCTACATACTATATTTTGCATTCCGATTCTATATTCTAAATTCTGAGTTCTTAATTTTAATTCTAAATTCTATATTCAGTATTCTGTTTTCTATATTCTAAATTCTGTGTTCTGCAATCCATGTTCTAAATTCTTTGTTCTGTATTCTGTTTTCCATATTCTATATTCTTTGTTCTACATTCTATATACTGTTTTCTATATTCTGCATTCCGTATTCTATATTCTATATTCTGTGTTCTTCATTATATATTCTAAATTGTATATACACTATTTCATATTCTATATTCTAAATTCTGTGTTCGGCATTCCATTACTAATTTCTAAGTTCTATATTCTACTTTTTATATTCTTTATTTTGTGTTCTTCATTCTATATTCTACAATTTATATACTGCCTTCATTTTCTATATTCTCTGTTCTGTGTTCTATATTCTGTATTCTAAATTCTATATTCAGTATTCTGTATTCTATATTCTGAATTCTCTGTTCTACATTCTATATTCAAAATTCTAAATTCAGGATTCTGTATTCTATATTCTAAATTCTGTGTTATGATTTCCATGTTCTAAATTCAGAATTCTATATACTCTATGCTATATTCTATATTCTGTGTTCTACATTCTATATTCTAATTTCTGTATTCAGTATTCTGTATTCTATATTCTAAATTCTGTGTTCTGCATTCTATGTTCTAAATTGTATATTCATATTTCTGTGTTCTATATTCTAAATTCTGTGTTCTGCATTCCATATTCTAAATTCTGGGTTCTGTATTCTGTTTTCCATGTTCTATATTCTGTGTTCTACATTCTATATTCTGTATTCTATATTCTGAATTCCAAAATCTACATTCTATATTCTGTGTTCTACATTCTATATGCTTAATTCTATATTCAGTATTCATATTCTATTTTCTAAATTCTGTGTTCTGCATTCCATGTGCTAAATTCTGTATTCTATAATCTGTATTCTATGTTCTGTGTTCTACATTCTATATTCTAAATTCTTAATTCAGTATTCTGTATTGTATATTCTAAATTCTGTGTTCTGAATTCCATGTTCTAAATTCTGGGTTCTACATTGTCTATTGTATATTCTATATAGTGTGTTCTTCATTCTATACTCTACGTACTATATTTTGCATTCTGTAATCAATATTATATATTCTTTGTTCTAAATTTTTAATTCTAAATTCTATATTCAGTATTCGATATTCTATATACTAAATTCGGTGTTCTGCATTCTATGTTCTAACTTCTATATTCAGTATTCTGTATTCTATAGTCTATATTTTGTGTTCTGCATTCCATGTTATAAATTCTGGGTTCTGTATTCTGTTTTTCATATACTATACTCTGTGTTCTACATACTATATTCTGCATTCCGAATTCTACATTCTATATTCTGTGTTCTCCATTCTATATTCTAAATTCTATATTCAGTATTCTGTATTGTATATTCTAAATTCTTTGTTCTGAATTCCATGTTCTAAATTCTGGGTTCTACATTGTCTGTTGTATATTCTATATAGTGTGTTCTACATTCTATTCTCTACGTACTATATTTTGCATTCTGTAGTCTATATTATATATTCTTTGTTCTAAATTTTTAATTCTAAATTCTATATTCAGTATTCTATATTCTATATACTAATTTCGGTGTTCTGCATTCTATGTTCTAAATTCTATATTCAGTATTCTGCATTCTATAGTCTATATTTTGTGTTCTGCATTCCATGTTATAAATTCTGGGTCCTGTATTCTGTTTTTCATATACTATACTCTGTGTTCTACATACTATATTCTGCATTCCGAATTCTATATTCTATATTCTGAGTTCTACATTCTATATTCTAAATTCTATATTCAGTATTCTGTATTCTATATTCTAAATTCTGTGTTCTGCATTCCATGTTCTAAATTCTTGGTTCTATATTCTCTACACTATACTATATTTTATGTATTTCATTCTATATTCTACATACTATATGCTGCATTCCGTTTTATATATGTTATATTATGTGTTCTACATTCTGTATTCTAAATTCTATATTCTGTATTCTGTATTCTATATTCTAAATTCTGTGTTCTGCATTTCATGTTCTAAATACTGGGTTCTATATTCTCTATTCTATATTCTGTGTTCTGTGTTCTACATTCTATATTATAAATTCTATATTCAGTATTCTTTATTCTATGTTCTAAATTCTATGTTCTGCATTCTATGTTCTATATTCTATATTCAGTATTCTGTATTCTATATTCTAAATTCTGTGTTCTGCATTCCATGTTCTATATTCTGGGTTCTATATACTCTATTATATATTCTATATTGTGTATTCTTCATTCCATAATCAACATACTAAATTTTGCATTCCGTATCCTATATTCTAAATTCTGTGTTCTAAATTCTAAATTCTAAATTTTATATTCAGTATTCTGTTTTCTATATCCTAAATTCTGTGTTCTGCATTCCATGTTCTATATTCTAATTTCAGTATTCTATATTCTATATCTAAATTCTGTGTTCTGCATTCTATGATCTAAATTCTATATTCAGTATTCTGTATTCTATATTCTAAATTCTGTGTTCCTCATTCAATATTCTATATTCTGGAGTCTATATTCTCTTTTCTATATTCAATATTCTATGTTCTTCAGTCTAAATTCTAAATTCTATATTCAGTATTATGTATTCTATATTCTAAATTCTGTGTTCTGTGTTCTATGTTCAAAATTATATATTCATTATACTGTATTTAATATTCTATATTCTATGTTCTCAATTTCATGTTATTAATTTTGGGTTCTGTATTCTGTTTTCCATAATCTGTATTTTGTTTTCTAAATTCTAAATTCTGTATTCTATATTCTGCTTTCCGTATTATATATTGTATATTCTGTGTTCTACATTCTATATTCTAAATTCTATATTCAGTATTCTGTATTCTAAATTGTAAATTCTGTGTTCTGCATTCCAAGTTATAAATTTTATATTAAGTATCCTGTATACTATATTCTAAATTCTGTGTTGTACATTCTATTTTCAAAATTCTAATTTCAGAATTCTGTATTCTATATTCTAAATTCTGTATTCAGCATTCAATATTCTAAATTCTGTGTTCTATATTCTCTGTTCTCTATTCTATATTGTGTGTTCAATCTATACTCTACATACTATATTTTGCATTCTGTATTCCATATTCTAAATTCTGAGTTCTTAATTTTAATTCTAATTTCTATATTCAGTATTCTGTTTTCTATATTCTATTTTCTGTTTTCTGCATTCCATGTTCTAAATTCTAGTTTCAGAATTCTATATTCTATATTCTAAATTCTGTGTTCTTCATTCCATGTTCTATATTCTATTTTCAGTATTCTATATTCTTTATCCAAAATTCTGTGTTCTGCATTCCATGTTCTAAATTTTGGGTTCTGTATTCTGTTTTCCATATTCTATATGTTGTGTTCTACATTCTATATTCTAAATTCTATATTCAGTATTTTGTATTATATATTTAAATTCTGTGTTCTGCATTCCATTACTAAATTCTAGGTTCTATATTCTCTTTTATATATTCAATATTTTGTGTTCTTAATTCTATATTCTACATTCTATATTCTGCATTCATTTTCCATATTCTATGTTCTGTGTTCTATATTCTGTATTCTAATTCCTATATTCAGTATTCTGTATTCAATATTCTGAATTCGGTGTTCTACATTCTATAATGAATATTCTAAATTCAGTATTCTATATTCTATATTCTAAATTCTGTATTCTGCATTCCATGATCTAAATTCTGGCTTCTAATTTCTCTTTTATATATTCTATATTTTGTGTTGTTCTTTCTATATTCCACATTCTATATTCTGAATACGGTATTCTATATTGAATATTCTGTGTTTTACATTCTATATTCGAAATTCTATATTCAATATTCTGTATTCTACAACCTAAACTCTGTATTCTGCATTCCATGTTCTAAATTCTGGGTTCTATATTCTCTAATCTATTCTATATTGTGTGTTTTTCATTCTATATTCTACATAGTATAGTCTGCATTCCATATTCTATATTCCATACTATATGCTCTACATTCTGTATTCTAAACTCTATATTCAGTATTTAGTATTCTATATTCTAATTTCTGTGTTCTGCATTATATGTTCTAAATTCAATATTCAGGATTCTGTATTCTATTTTCTAAATTCTGTGTTATGCATTCCATGTTCTAAATTATGGATTGTATATTCTCTATGCTATATTCTATATTCTGTGTTCAAAATTCTATATTCAAAATTCCTTGTTCAGTATTCTGTATTCTATATTCTAAATTCTGTGTTCATCATTCTATGTTCTGCATTCTATATTCATTATTCTGTATTGTATATTCTAAACTTTGTGTTCTGCAATCCATATTCTAAATTCTGGGTTCTGAATTCTGTTTTCCATGTTCTATATTCTTGTTCTACATTCTATGTTCTGTATTCTATATTCTGCATTCCGAATACTACATTCTATATTCTGTGTTCTACATTCTACATTCTAAATTCTATATTAGGTATTCATATTCTATATACTAAATTCTGTGTTCTGCATTCCATGTGCTAAACTCTGGATTCTATATTCTCTATTCTGTATTCTGTGTTCTACATTCTATATTCTAAATTCTATATTCAGTATTCTGTATTGTATGTTCTATATTCTGTGTTTTGCATTCCATGTTCTAAATTCATCGTTCTACATTGTCTATTGTATATTCTGTATAGTGTGTTCTTCATTCTATACTCTACATATTTTATTTTGCATTCCGTACACTATATTATATCTTCTGTGTTCTAAATACTTAATTCTAAATTATATATTCAGTATTCTATATTCTGTATACTAAATTCGGTGTTCTGCATTCTATGCTCTAAATTCCATATTCAGTATTCTATATTCTAGTTTCGAAATTCAGTGTTCTGCATATCATGTTCTAAATACTGGATTCAGTATTCTAAATTCTGTGTTCTACATTCTATATTCTAAATTCTATATTCAGTATTCTGTATTGTATTGTCTATATTTTGTGTTCTGCATTCCATGTTATAAATTCTGGGTTTTCTATTCTGTTTTCCATATTCTATACTCTGTGTTCTACATTCTATATTCTGCATTCCGAATTCTATATTATATATTCTGTGTTTTACATTTTTTATTCTAAATTCTATATTCAGTATTCTGTATTCTATATTCTAAATTCGGTGTCCTGCATTCCATGTTCTAAATTCTGGGTTCTATATTCTCTATTCTATATTCTCTGTTCTACTTTCTATATTCAAAATTCTATATTCAGTATTCTTTATTCTATATTCTAAATTCTATGTTCTGCATTCCATGTTCTATATTCTATATTCAGTATTCTGTTTTCTATATTCTAAATTCGGTGTTCTGCATTCTATGTTCTAAATTGTATATTCATTATTCTGTATGCTATATTCTAAATTCTGGGTTCTGCTTTTCATGCTCTAATTTCTGGGTTCTGTATTCTGTTTTCCATATTCTATATTCTGTGTTATACATTCTATATTCTGTTTTCTATGTTCTGCATTCCGTATTCTACATTCTATATTCTGTGTCCTACATTCTATATTCTAATTTCTATATTCAGTATTCATATTCTATATTCAAAATTCTGTGTTCTGCATTCTAATTTCTTAATTCTATATACAGTATTCTGTGTACTATATTCTATATTCTGTGTTCTACATTCTATAATCTATATTCTATATTCAGAATTATGTATTCTATATACTAAATTCTGTGTTCAGCCCTCCATTTCTAAATTAAGGTTTCTATGTTCCATTTTATATATTCTATATTTTGTGTTCTTCATTCTATATTCCAAATTCTATATTCTATATTCCGTATTCCATATTCTGTATTTTGTGTTCTACATTCTATATTCTAAATTTTATATTCAGTATTCTGTATTCTATATTCTAAATTCTATGTTCTGCTTTCCATGTTCCAAATTCTGGATTCTATATTCTCTATTCTGTATTCTATATTGTGTGTTGTTCATTCTATACTCTACATTCTATATTTTGCATTCCGTAATCTATATTCTAAATGCTGTGTTCTAAATTCTAAATTCTATATACAGTATTCTGTTTTCTATATTCTATATTCTGTGTTCTGCATTCCATGTTCTATATTCTATTTTCAGTATTCTATATTCTGTATTCTAAATTCTGTGTTCTGCATTCTATGTTCTAAATTCTATATTCAGTATTATGTATTATGTATTCTAAATTCTGTGTTTGCATTCCATGTTCTAAATACTGGATTCTATATTCTGTATTCTGTGTTCTACATTCTATATTCTAAATTCTATATTCAGTATTCTGTATTCTATTTTCTAAATTCTGTGTTGTGCATTCCATGTTCTAATTTCTATATTCAGTATTCTCTATTCTGTATTATAATTCTGTGTTCTACTTTCAATGATCTAAATTCTATATTCAGTAATCTGTATTCTATATTCTAATTTCTGTGTTCTGCATTCCATGTTATAAATTTTGGGTTCTGAATTCTGTTTTCCATATTCTCTATTCTGTGTTCTACTTTGTATATTCTAAATTCTATATTCAGTATTTTGTATTCTATATTATAAATTCTGTGTTCTGCATTCCATTACTAATTTCTAGGTTCTATATTCTCTTTTATATATTCAATACTTTGTGTTCTTCATTCTATATTCTACATTTTATATTCTGCATACATTTTCTATATTCTTTATTCTGTATTCTAATTTCTATATTCAGTATACTGTATTCAATATTCTGAATTCTGTGTTATACATTCTATATTCAAAATTTAAAATTCAGTATTCTGTATTCTATGTTTTATACTCTGTGTTCTGCTTTCCATGATCTAAATTCCGACTTCTAATTCTCTTTTATATATTCTATATTTTGTGTTGTTTTTTCTATATTCCACATTCTATAATCTGCATTCCGTATTCTATATTATATATTCTGTGTTTTACATTGTATATTCGAATTTCTATATTCAGTATTCTGTACTCTATAATCTAAATTCTGTGTTCTGAATTCCATGTTCTAAATTCTGGGTTCTATATACACAATTCTATATTCTATATTCTGTGTTCTACATTATATATTCTAAATTCTATATTTTGTATTCATTTTTCTATATTCTAAATTCTGTGTTCTGCATTCCATGTTCTAAATTGTATATTCAGTATTCTGTATTCTATATTCTAAATTCTTTGTTCTGCATTCTATGTTCTAAATTCTATATTCAGTGTTCTGTACTATATTTTCTAAATTCTGTGTTCTACATTCCATGTTCTAAATTCTTTTTCTATATTCTCTATTATATATTCTATATTCTGTGTTCTTCATTTTATACTCTTAATAATATATTTTGCCTTCCATATTGTATATTCTAAATTTTGAATTCTAAATTCTATATTCAGTATTCTGTTTTCTATATTCTAAATTCTGTGTTCTGCATTTCCATGTTCTATATTCTATTTTCAGTATTCTATATTCTAAATTCTGTGTTCTGCATTCTATGTTCTAAATTCTATATTCAGTATTCTGTATTGTATATTCTAAATTCTGTGTTTGCATCCCATGTTCTAAATTCTGGATTCTATATTTTTGATTCTATATTCTATATTCTGTGTTCTACATTATATATTCTAAATTCTATATTCAGTATTCTGTTTTCTATAGTCTAAAATCTGTGTTCTGCATTCTATGTTCTAATTTGTATATTCAGTGTTCTGTATTCTATATTCTAAATTCTGTGTTCTGCATTCCATGTTCTAAATTCTGGGTTCTATATTCTCTTATCTATATTCTATATTCTGTGTTCTACATTCTATATTCTAAATTCTATATTCAGTATTCTGTATCCTATATTATAAATTGTGTGTTTTGCTTTCCAAATTCTTAATTCTATATTCCGTATTCTGTATTCTATACTCTATATTCTGTGTTCTACATTCTATATTCTAAATTCTATATTCAGTATTCTGTATCCTATATTCTAAATTCTGTGTTTTGCTTTCCAAATTCTTAATTCTATATTTCGTATTCTGTATTCTAGATTCTATATTCTGTGTTCTACATTCTATATTCTAAATTCTATGTTCTGCATTCCATGTTCTATATTCTTTATTCAGTATTCTGTATTATATATTCTAAATCCTGTGTTCTGCATTCCGTGTTCTAAATTCTTGTTTCTATATTCTCTATACTATATTCTATATCCTGTGTTCTAAATTCTGCTTCTAAGTTCTATATTCAGCATTCTGTATTCTATATTCTATATTGTGTGTTCTTCATTCTATTCTCTACATACTATATTTTGCATTCCGTATTCTATATTCTATATTCTGTGTTCTACATTTTACATTCTAAATCCTTTATTCAGTATTCTGTATTCTATAGTCTAAATTCTGTCTTCTGCATTCAATATTCTATATTCCATATTCATTATTATGTATTCTATATTCTAAATTCTGTGTTCCTCATTCAATATTCTATATTCTGGAGTCTATATTCTATTTTCTATATTCAATATTCTATGTTCTTCAGTCTAAATTCTAAATTCTATATTCAGTATTATGTATTCTTTATTCTAAATTCTGTGTTCTGTGTTCTAGTTCAAAATTATATATTCA
Organism: Vicugna pacos; assembly: GCF_048564905.1. Classification (NCBI taxonomy): domain Eukaryota; kingdom Metazoa; phylum Chordata; class Mammalia; order Artiodactyla; family Camelidae; genus Vicugna; species Vicugna pacos. The sequence goes on from NW_027328740.1 coordinate 2,111,429, forward strand.
TTATACTGTATTTAATATTCTATATTCTATGTTCTCAATTTCATGTTATAAATTTTGGGTTCTGTATTCTGTTTTCCATAATCTGTATTTTGTTTTCTAAATTCTATATTCTGTATTCTATATTCTGCTTTCCGTATTATATATTGTATATTCTGTGTTCTACATTCTATATTCTAAATTCTATATTCAGTATTCTGTATTCTATATTGTAAATTCTGTGTTCTGCATTCCAAGTTATAAATTTTATATTAAGTATCCTGTATACTATATTCTAAATTCTGTGTTGTACATTCTATTTTCAAAATTCTAATTTCAGAATTCTTTATTCTATATTCTAAATTCTGTATTCAGCATTCAATATTCTAAATTCTGTGTTCTATATTCTCTGTTCTCTATTCTATATTGTGTGTTCAATCTATACTCTACATACTATATTTTGCATTCTGTATTCCATATTCTAAATTCTGAGTTCTTAATTTTAATTCTAATTTCTATATTCAGTATTCTGTTTTCTATATTCTATTTTCTGTTTTCTGCATTCCATGTTCTAAATGCTAGTTTCAGAATTCTATATTCTATAGTCTAAATTCTGTGTTCTGCATTCAATGTTCTAAATTCTGGGTTCTGTATTCTGTTTTCCATATTCTATATTCTGTGTTCTAAATTCTATATACTGTATTGTATATTCTGCATTCCGTATTCTATATTCTATATTCTGTGTTCTTCATTATATATTTTAAATCCTATATTCACTATTCCGTATTCTATATTCTAAATTCTGTGTTCGGCATTCCATTATTAAATTCTAAGTTCTATATTCTCTTTTTTATATTCTTTATTTTGTGTTCAACATTCTATATTCAACATTTTATATTCTGCATTCATTTTCTATATTCTATGTTCTGTGTTCTATATTCTGTATTCTAAATTCTATATTCAGTATTCTGTATTCTATATTCTGAATTCTCAGTTTTACATTCTATATTCGAAATTCTAAACTCAGTATTCTGTATTCTATAGTCTAAATTCTGTGTCCTGCATTCCATGTTCTAAATTCTAGCTTCTCTATTCTCTATTCTCTATTCTATATTTTGTGTTCTTCAAGCTATATTCCACATTCTATATTCGGCATTCCATATACTATATTCTATATTCTGTGTTTTACATTCTATATTCTAAATTCTATATTCAGTATTCTCTATTCTATAATCTAAAATGTGTGTTCTGCATTTCATGTTCAAAATTCTGTGTTTTATATTCTCTAATCTATTCAATTTTGTGTGTTTTTCATTGTATATTCTACATACTATAGTCTGCATTCCGTATTGTATATTCAATATTATGTGTTCTTCATTCTATATACTAAATTCTATATTCTGTATTCTATATTCTACATTATAAATTCTGTGTTCTGCATTCCATGTTCTAAAATCTGGGTTCTATATTCTCTTTCTATATTCTGTATTCTGTGTTATTCATTCTATATTCTAAATTCTATATTCAGTATTCTGTATTCTATAGTCTAAATTCTGTGTTCTGCATTCTATGTTCTAAATTCTATATTCTGTATTCTGTGTCGTATATTCTAAATTCTGTGTTCTGCATTCCATGTTCTAAATTCTGAGTTCTATACTCTCTATTCTTTATTCTGTGTTCTACATTCTATATTCTGTATTCTATATTCTGCATTCCGTATTCTATATTCTATATTCTGTGTTCTACATTCTATATTCTAAATTCAATATTCAGGATTCTGTGTTCTATATTCTAAATTCTGTGTTCTGCATTCCATGTTCTAAATTCTGGGTTCTATACACTGTATTCTATGTTCTTTGTTCTACATTCTATATTCTGTAGTCTATATTCTGCATTCCGTATACTATATTCTATATTCTGTGTTCTACATTCTATATTCTAAATTCTATATTCAGTATTTTTTATTCTATATTCTAAATTCTATGTACTGCATTTCATGTTCTAAATTCTATATTCATTATTCTGTATTCTATAATCTTAATTCTGTGTACTTCATTCCACGTTCTATATTCTGGGTTCTATATTCTCTACTCTATTTTATATTGTGTGTTCTTCATTCTATATTCTACACACTATATTCTGCATTCCGTATTCTATATTCTATATTATGTGTTCTACATTCTATATTCTAAATTCTATATTCTGTATTCTGTATTCTAAATTCTGAATTCTGTGTTCTGCATTCTATGTTCAAAATTATATATTCATCATTCTGTATTTAATATTCTAAATTCTGTGTTCTAAATTCCACGTTATAAATTCTGTATTCTGAATTCTGTATTCCATAGTCTATATTCTGTGTTCTAAATTCTATATTCTGTATTCTATATTCTGCATTCCGTATTATATATTGTATATTCTGTGTTCTACATCCTATATTCAAATTCTATATTCAGTATTCTATATTCTATATTCTAACTTCTGTGTTATGCATTCCAAGTTCTAAATTCTATATTAAGTATCCTGTATACTATATTCTAAATTCTATGTACTGCATTTCATGTTCTAAATTCTATATTCATTATTCTGTATTCTATAATCTAAATTCTGTGTCCTGCATTCCATGTTCTATATTCTGGGTTCTGTATTCTGTTTTTCATATTCTATATTCTTTGTTCTATATTCTATATACTGTATTCTATATTCTGCATTCCGTATTCTATATTGTATATTCTGTGTTCTTCATTATATATTCTAAATTGTATATACACTATTCCGTATTCTATATTCTAAATTCTGTGTTCGGCATTCCATTACTATATACTAAGTTCTATATTCTATTTTTTATATTCTTTATTTTGTGTTCTTCATTCTATATTCTACAATCTATATTCTGCATTCATTTTCTATATTCTATGTTCTGTGTTCTATATTCTGTATTCTAAGTTCTATATTCAGTATTCTGTATTCTATATTCTGAATTCTCTGTTCTACATTCTATATTCAAAATTCTAAATTCAGTATTCTGTATTCTATATTCTAAATTCAGTATCCTGCATTCCATTTTCTGAATTCTGGCTTCTATATTCTCTATTCTCTATTCTATATTTTGTGTTCTTCATTCAATATTCCACATTCTATATTCTGCATTCCATATACTATATTCTATATTCTGTGTTCTACATTCTACATTCTAAATTCTATATTAGGTATTCATATTCTATATACTAAATTCTGTGTTCTGCATTCCATGTGCTAAACTCTGGATTCTATATTCTCTATTCTGTATTCTGTGTTCTACATTCTATATTCTAAATTCTATATTCAGTATTCTGTATTGTATGTTCTATATTCTGTGTTTTGCATTCCATGTTCTAAATTCATCGTTCTACATTGTCTATTGTATATTCTGTATAGTGTGTTCTTCATTCTATACTCTACATATTTTATTTTGCATTCCGTACACTATATTATATCTTCTGTGTTCTAAATACTTAATTCTAAATTATATATTCAGTATTCTATATTCTGTATACTAAATTCGGTGTTCTGCATTCTATGCTCTAAATTCCATATTCAGTATTCTATATTCTAGTTTCGAAATTCAGTGTTCTGCATATCATGTTCTAAATACTGGATTCAGTATTCTAAATTCTGTGTTCTACATTCTATATTCTAAATTCTATATTCAGTATTCTGTATTGTATTGTCTATATTTTGTGTTCTGCATTCCATGTTATAAATTCTGGGTTTTCTATTCTGTTTTCCATATTCTATACTCTGTGTTCTACATTCTATATTCTGCATTCCGAATTCTATATTATATATTCTGTGTTTTACATTGTTTATTCTAAATTCTATATTCAGTATTCTGTATTCTATATTCTAAATTCGGTGTCCTGCATTCCATGTTCTAAATTCTGGGTTCTATATTCTCTATTCTATATTCTCTGTTCTACTTTCTATATTCAAAATTCTATATTCAGTATTCTTTATTCTATATTCTAAATTCTATGTTCTGCATTCCATGTTCTATATTCTATATTCAGTATTCTGTTTTCTATATTCTAAATTCGGTGTTCTGCATTCTATGTTCTAAATTGTATATTCATTATTCTGTATGCTATATTCTAAATTCTGGGTTCTGCTTTTCATGCTCTAATTTCTGGGTTCTGTATTCTGTTTTCCATATTCTATATTCTGTGTTATACATTCTATATTCTGTTTTCTATGTTCTGCATTCCGTATTCTACATTCTATATTCTGTGTCCTACATTCTATATTCTAATTTCTATATTCAGTATTCATATTCTATATTCAAAATTCTGTGTTCTGCATTCTAATTTCTTAATTCTATATACAGTATTCTGTGTACTGTATTCTATATTCTGTGTTCTACATTCTATAATCTATATTCTATATTCAGAATTATGTATTCTATATACTAAATTCTGTGTTCAGCACTCCATTTCTAAATTAAGGTTTCTATGTTCCATTTTATATATTCTATATTTTGTGTTCTTCATTCTATATTCCAAATTCTATATTCTATATTCCGTATTCCATATTCTATATTCTGTGTTCTACATTCTATATTCTAAATTTTATATTCAGTATTCTGTATTCTATATTCTAAATTCTATGTTCTGCTTTCCATGTTCCAAATTCTGGATTCTATATTCTCTATTCTGTATTCTATATTGTGTGTTGTTCATTCTATACTCTACATTCTATATTTTGCATTCCGTAATCTATATTCTAAATGCTGTGTTCTAAATTCTAAATTCTATATACAGTATTCTGTTTTCTATATTCTATATTCTGTGTTCTGCATTCCATGTTCTTTATTCTATTTTCAGTATTCTATATTCTGTATTCTCAATTCTGTGTTCTGCATTCTATGTTCTAAATTCTATATTCAGTATTATGTATTATGTATTCTAAATTCTGTGTTTGCATTCCATGTTCTAAATACTGGATTCTATATTCTGTATTCTGTGTTCTACATTCTATATTCTAAATTCTATATTCAGTATTCTGTATTCTATTTTCTAAATTCTGTGTTGTGCATTCCATGTTCTAATTTCTATATTCAGTATTCTCTATTCTGTATTATAATTCTGTGTTCTACTTTCAATGATCTAAATTCTATATTCAGTAATCTGTATTCTATATTCTAATTTCTGTGTTCTGCATTCCATGTTATAAATTTTGGGTTCTGAATTCTGTTTTCCATATTCTCTATTCTGTGTTCTACTTTGTATATTCTAAATTCTATATTCAGTATTTTGTATTCTATATTATAAATTCTGTGTTCTGCATTCCATTACTAATTTCTAGGGTCTATATTCTCTTTTATATATTCAATACTTTGTGTTCTTCATTCTATATTCTACATTTTATATTCTGCATACATTTTCTATATTCTTTATTCTGTATTCTAATTTCTATATTCAGTATACTGTATTCAATATTCTGAATTCTGTGTTATACATTCTATATTCAAAATTTAAAATTCAGTATTCTGTATTCTATGTTTTATACTCTGTGTTCTGCTATCCATGATCTAAATTCCGACTTCTAATTCTCTTTTATATATTCTATATTTTGTGTTGTTTTTTCTATATTCCACATTCTATAATCTGCATTCCGTATTCTATATTATATATTCTGTGTTTTACATTGTATATTCGAATTACTATATTCAGTATTCTGTACTCTATAATCTAAATTCTGAGTTCTGAATTCCATGTTCTAAATTCTGGGTTCTATATACACAATTCTATATTCTATATTCTGTGTTCTACATTATATATTCTTAATTCTATATTTTGTATTCATTTTTCTATATTCTAAATTCTGTGTTCTGCATTCCATGTTCTAAATTCTATATTCAGTATTCTGTATTCTATATTCTAAATTCTTTGTTCTGCATTCTATGTTCTAAATTCTATATTCAGTGTTCTGTACTATATTTTCTAAATTCTGTGTTCTACATTCCATGTTCTAAATTCTTTTTCTATATTCTCTATTATATATTCTATATTCTGTGTTCTTCATTTTATACTCTTAATAATATATTTTGCCTTCCATATTGTATATTCTAAATTTTGAATTCTAAATTCTATATTCAGTATTCTGTTTTCTATATTCTAAATTCTGTGTTCTGCATTCCATGTTCTATATTCTATTTTCAGTATTCTATATTCTAAATTCTGTGTTCTGCATTCTATGTTCTAAATTCTATATTCAGTATTCTGTATTGTATATTCTAAATTCTGTGTTTGCATCCCATGTTCTAAATTCTGGATTCTATATTTTTGATTCTATATTCTATATTCTGTGTTCTACATTATATATTCTAAATTCTATATTCAGTATTCTGTTTTCTATAGTCTAAAATCTGTGTTCTGCATTCTATGTTCTAATTTGTATATTCAGTGTTCTGTATTCTATATTCTAAATTCTGTGTTCTGCATTCCATGTTCTAAATTCTGGGTTCTATATTCTCTTATCTATATTCTATATTCTGTGTTCTACATTCTATATTCTAAATTCTATATTCAGTATTCTGTATCCTATATTCTAAATTGTGTGTTTTGCTTTCCAAATTCTTAATTCTATATTCCGTATTCTGTATTCTATATTCTATATTCTGTGTTCTACATTCTATATTCTAAATTCTATATTCAGTATTCTGTATCCTATATTCTAAATTCTGTGTTTTGCTTTCCAAATTCTTAATTCTGTATTCCGTATTCTGTATTCTAGATTCTATATTCTGTGTTCTACATTCTATATTCTAAATTCTATGTTCTGCATTCCATGTTCTATATTCTTTATTCAGTATTCTGTATTATATATTCTAAATCCTGTGTTCTGCATTCCGTGTTCTAAATTCTTGTTTCTATATTCTCTATACTATATTCTATATCCTGTGTTCTAAATTCTGCTTCTAAATTCTATATTCAACATTCTGTATTCTATATTCTATATTGTGTGTTCTTCATTCTATTCTCTACATACTATATTTTGCATTCCGTATTCTATATTCTATATTCTGTGTTCTACATTTTACATTCTAAATCCTTTATTCAGTATTCTGTATTCTATAGTCTAAATTCTGTCTTCTGCATTCAATATTCTATATTCCATATTCATTATTATGTATTCTATATTCTAAATTCTGTGTTCCTCATTCAATATTCTATATTCTGGAGTCTATATTCTATTTTCTATATTCAATATTCTATGTTCTTCAGTCTAAATTCTAAATTCTATATTCAGTATTATGTATTCTTTATTCTAAATTCTGTGTTCTGTGTTCTAGTTCAAAATTATATATTCATTATACTGTATTTAATATTCTATATTCTATGTTCTCAATTTCATGTTATAAATTTTGGGTTCTGTATTCTGTTTTCCATAATCTGTATTTTGTTTTCTAAATTCTATATTCTGTATTCTATATTCTGCTTTCCGTATTATATATTGTATATTCTGTGTTCTACATTCTATATTCTAAATTCTATATTCAGTATTCTGTATTCTATATTGTAAATTCTGTGTTCTGCATTCCAAGTTATAAATTTTATATTAAGTATCCTGTATACTATATTCTAAATTCTGTGTTGTACATTCTATTTTCAAAATTCTAATTTCAGAATTCTTTATTCTATATTCTAAATTCTGTATTCAGCATTCAATATTCTAAATTCTGTGTTCTATATTCTCTGTTCTCTATTCTATATTGTGTGTTCAATCTATACTCTACATACTATATTTTGCATTCTGTATTCCATATTCTAAATTCTGAGTTCTTAATTTTAATTCTAATTTCTATATTCAGTATTCTGTTTTCTATATTCTATTTTCTGTTTTCTGCATTCCATGTTCTAAATGCTAGTTTCAGAATTCTATATTCTATATTCTAAATTCTGTGTTCTGCATTCCATGTTCTAAATTCTGGGTTCTGTATTCTGTTTTCCATATTCTATATTCTGTGTTCTAAATTCTATATACTGTATTGTATATTCTGCATTCCGTATTCTATATTCTATATTCTGTGTTCTTCATTATATATTTTAAATCCTATATTCACTATTCCGTATTCTATATTCTAAATTCTGTGTTCGGCATTCCATTATTAAATTCTAAGTTCTATATTCTCTTTTTTATATTCTTTATTTTGTGTTCAACATTCTATATTCAACATTCTATATTCTGCATTCATTTTCTATATTCTATGTTCTGTGTTCTATATTCTGTATTCTAAATTCTATATTCAGTATTCTGTATTCTATATTCTGAATTCTCAGTTTTACATTCTATATTCGAAATTCTAAACTCAGTATTCTGTATTCTATAGTCTAAATTCTGTGTCCTGCATTCCATGTTCTAAATTCTAGCTTCTCTATTCTCTATTCTCTATTCTATATTTTGTGTTCTTCAAGCTATATTCCACATTCTATATTCGTCATTCCATATACTATATTCTATATTCTGTGTTTTACATTCTATATTCTAAATTCTATATTCAGTATTCTCTATTCTATAATCTAAAATGTGTGTTCTGCATTTCATGTTCAAAATTCTGTGTTTTATATTCTCTAATCTATTCAATTTTGTGTGTTTTTCATTGTATATTCTACATACTATAGTCTGCATTCCGTATTGTATATTCAATATTATGTGTTCTTCATTCTATATACTAAATTCTATATTCTGTATTCTATATTCTACATTATAAATTCTGTGTTCTGCATTCCATGTTCTAAAATCTGGGTTCTATATTCTCTTTCTATATTCTGTATTCTGTGTTCTTCATTCTATATTCTAAATTCTATATTCAGTATTCTGTATTCTATAGTCTAAATTCTGTGTTCTGCATTCTATGTTCTAAATTCTATATTCTGTATTCTGTGTCGTATATTCTAAATTCTGTGTTCTGCATTCCATGTTCTAAATTCTGAGTTCTATACTCTCTATTCTTTATTCTGTGTTCTACATTCTATATTCTGTATTCTATATTCTGCATTCCGTATTCTATATTCTATATTCTGTGTTCTACATTCTATATTCTAAATTCAATATTCAGTATTCTGTGTTCTATATTCTAAATTCTGTGTTCTGCATTCCATGTTCTAAATTCTGGGTTCTATACACTGTATTCTATGTTCTTTGTTCTACATTCTATATTCTGTAGTCTATATTCTGCATTCCGTATACTATATTCTATATTCTGTGTTCTACATTCTGTATTCTAAATTCTATATTCAGTATTTTTTATTCTATATTCTAAATTCTATGTACTGCATTTCATGTTCTAAATCCTATATTCATTATTCTGTATTCTATAATCTTAATTCTGTGTTCTGCATTCCATGTTCTATATTCTATTTTCAGTATTTTATATTCTATATCTAAATTCTGTGTTCTGCATTGTATTTTTTAAATTCTATATTCAGTATTATGTATTATGTATTCTAAATTCTGTGTTTGCATTCCATGTTCTAAATACTGGATTCTATATTCTGTATTCTGTGTTCTACATTCTATATTCTAAATTCTATATTTAGTATTCTGTATTCTATTTTCTAAATTCTGTGTTGTGCATTCCATGTTCTAATTTCTATATTCAGTATTCTCTATTCTGTATTATAATTGTGTGTTCTACTTTCAATGATCTAAATTCTATATTCAGTAATCTGTATTCTATATTCTAAATTCTGTGTTCTGCATTCCATGTTCTAAATTCTGTGTCCTATATTCTCTATTCTATGTTCTATATTCTATATTTAGTATTCAGTATTATATATTCTAAATTCTGTGTTCTGCATTCTGTGTTCTTAATTCTGGATTCTACATTCTCTATGCTAAATTCCATATGCTGTGTTCTAAATTCTATATTCTAAATTCTATATTCAGTATTCTGTATCCTGTATTGTAAATTCTGTTATGTGCAATCCATGTTCTAATTTCTATATTCAGTATTCTGAATTCTGTATTCTAAATTCTGTGTTCTACATTCGATGTTCTAAATTCTATATTCAGTATTTTTTAGTCTATATTCTAAATTCTGTGTTCTGCATTTCATGTTTTAAATCTTGGGTTCTGTATTCTGTTATCCACATTCTATATTTTGTGTTCTTCATTATATATTCTAAATATTATATTCAGTATTTTGTATTATATATTTAAATTCTGTGTTCTGCATTCCATTACTAAATTCTAGGTTCTATATTCTCTTTTATATATTCAATATTTTGTGTTCTTAATCCTATATTCTACATTCTATATTCTGCATTCATTTTCTATATTCTATATTCTGTGTTCAATATTCTGTATTCTAATTCCTATATTCAGTATTATGTATTCTATATTTTGAATTCTGTGTTCTACATTCTGTATTGAAATTCTAATTTCAGTATTCTTTATTCTATATTCTAAATTCTGTGTTCTTCATTCCATGATCTAAATTCTGCCTTCTATATTCTCTTTTTTATATTCTATATTCTGTGTTCTTCATTCTATATTCCACATTCTATATTCTGCATTCCGTATTCTATACTGTATGTTCTGTGTTTTACATTCTATATTCTTTATTCTATATTTAGTATTCTGTATTCTATAATCTAAATTCTGTGTTATGCATTCCATGATCTATAATCTGGGTTCTATATTCTCTACTCTATTTTATATTGTGTGATCTTCATTCTATATTCTTCATACTATAGTCTGCATTCCGTATTGTATATTCAATATTATGTGTTCTACATTCTATATTCTAAATTCTATATTCTGTATTCTGTATTCTAAATCCTAAATTCTGTGTTCTGCATTCCAATTTCTAAATTCTGTGTTCTGCATTCCATGTTCTAAATTATGTGTTCTATATTCTCTGTTCTCTATTCTATATTCTGTGTTCTACATTCTATATTCTAAATACTATATTCAGTATTCTGTGTTCTATATTCTAAATTCTGTGTTCTGCATTCCATGTTCTAAATTCTGGGTTCTATACACTCTATTCTATATTCTGTGTTCTACAATCTATATTCTGTAGTCTATATTCTTCAATCCGTATACTATATTCTATACTCTGTGTTCTACAATCTATATTCTAAATTCTATATTCAGGATTTTTATTCTATATTCTAAATTCTATGTTCTGCATTTCATGTTCTAAATTCTGTATTCAGTATTCTGCTTTCTGTATTCTAAATTCTGTGTTCTGCGTCATATATTCTTAATTCTATATTCATTATTCTGTATTCTATAATCTAAATTCTGTGTTCTGCATTCCACTTTCTATATTCTGGTTTCTATATTCTCTACTCTATTTTATATTGTGTGTTCTTCATTCTATATTCTACACAGTATATTCTGCATTCCGTATTCTATAATCTATATTATGTGTTCTACATTCTATATTCTAAATTCAATATTCTGTATTCTGTATTCTAAATTCTAAATTCTGTGTTCTGCATTCCATTTTCTAAATTCTATATTCAGTATATTCTATTCTATATTCTTAATTCTGTGTTCTAAATTCCATGTTATAAATTCTGTATTCTGTATTCTGTATTACATATTCTTTATTCTGTGTTCTAAATTCTATATTCTGAATTCTATACTCTGCATTCCGTATTATATATTGTATATTCTGTGTTCTACATTCTATATTCTATATTTTATATTCAGTATTCTGTATTCTATATTCTAAATTCTGTGTTATGCATTCCAAGTTCTAAATCCTATATTAAGTATCCTGTATACTATATTCTATATTTTGTGTTCTACATTCTATGTTCAAAATTCTATATTCAGAATTCGGTATTCTATATTCTAAATTCTGTGTTCAGCATTCCATACTCTAAATTCTGTGTTCTATATTCCCTATTTTCTATTCTATATTGTGTTCTTCATTCTATACTCTACATACTATATTTTGCATTCCGATTCTATATTCTAAATTCTGAGTTCTTAATTTTAATTCTAAATTCTATATTCAGTATTCTGTTTTCTATATTCTAAATTCTGTTTTCTGCATTCCATGTTCTATATTCTATTTTCAGTATTCTATATTCTATAATCTAAATTCTGTGTCCTGCAATCCATGTTCTAAATTCTTTGTTCTGTATTCTGTTTTCCATATTCTATATTCTTTGTTCTACATTCTATATACTGTTTTCTATATTCTGCATTCCGTATTCTATATTCTATATTCTGTGTTCTTCATTATATATTCTAAATTGTATATACACTATTCCGTATTCTATATTCTAAATTCTGTGTACGGCATTCCATTACTAAATTCTAACTTCTATATTCTATTTTTTATATTCTTTATTTTGTGTTCTTCATTCTATATTCTACAATTTATATTCTGCCTTCATTTTCTATATTCTATGTTCTGTGTTCTATATTCTGTATTCTAAATTCTATATTCAGTATTCTGTATTATATATTCTGAATTCTCTGTTCTACATTCTATATTCAAAATTCTAAATTCAGGATTCTGTATTCTATATTCTAAATTCTGTGTTATGATTTCCATGTTCTAAATTCTGAATTCTATATACTCTATGCTATATTCTATATTCTGTGTTCTACATTCTATATTCTAAATTCTGTATTCAGTATTCTGTATTCTATATTCTAAATTCGGTGTTCTGCATTCTATGTTCTAAATTGTATATTCATATTTCTGTGTTCTATATTCTAAATTCTGTGTTCTGCATTCCATATTCTAAATTCTGGGTTCTGTATTCTGTTTTCCATGTTTTATATTCTGTGTTGTACATTCTATATTCTGTATTCTATATTCTGAATTCCAAAATCTACAGTCTATATTCTGTGTTCTACATTCTATATGCTTAATTCTATATTCAGTATTCATATTCTATTTTCTAAATTCTGTGTTCTGCATTCCATGTGCTAAATTCTGTATTCTATAATCTGTATTCTATGTTCTGTGTTCTACATTCTATATTCTAAATTCTTAATTCAGTATTCTGTATTGTATATTCTAAATTCTGTGTTCTGAATTCCATGTTCTAAATTCTGGGTTCTACATTGTCTATTGTATATTCTATATAGTGTGTTCTTCATTCTATACCCTACGTACTATATTTTGCATTCTGTAATCTATATTATATATTCTTTGTTCTAAATTTTTAATTCAAAATTCTATATTCAGTATTCTATATTCTATATACTAAATTCGGTGTTCTGCATTCTATGTTCTAAATTCTATATTCAGTATTCTGTATTCTATAGTCTATATTTTGTGTTCTGCATTCCATGTTATAAATTCTGGGTTCTGTATTCTGTTTTTCATATACTATACTCTGTGTTCTACATACTATATTCTGCATTCCGAATTCTATATTCTATATTCTGTGTTCTACATTCTATATTCTAAATTCTATATTCAGTATTCTGTATTCCATATTCTAAATTCTGTGTTCTGCATTCCATGTTCTAAATTCTTGGTTCTATATTCTCTACACTATACTTTTTTTTATGTTTTTCATTCTATATTCTACATACTATATGCTTCATTCCGTTTTATATATGTTATATTATGTGTTCTACATTCTGTATTCTAAATTCTATATTCTGTATTCTGTATTGTATATTCTAAATTCAGTGTTCTGCATTTCATGTTCTAAATCCTGGGTTCTATAATCTCTATTCTATATTCTGTGTTCTGTGTTCTACATTCTATATTCTAAATTCTATATTCAGTATTCTTTATTCTATGTTCTAAATTCTATGTTCTGCATTCTATGTTCTATATTCTATATTCAGTATTCTGTATTCTATATTCTAAGTTCTGTGTTCTGCATTCCATGTTCTATATTCTGTGTTCTATATACTCTATTCTATATTCTATATTGTGTGTTCTTCATTCCATAATCAACATACTAAATTTTGCATTCCTTATCCTATATTCTAAATTCTGTGTTCTAAATTCTAAATTCTAAATTTTATATTCAGTATTCTGTTTTCTATATCCTAAATTCTGTGTTCTGCATTCCATGTTCTATATTCTAATTTCAGTATTCTATATTCTATATCTAAATTCTGTGTTCTGCATTCTATGATCTAAATTCTATATTCAGTATTCTGTATTCTATATTCTAAGTTCTGTGTTCTGAATTCCATGTTCTAAATTTTGGGTTCCGTATTCTCTACTCTATATACTAAAATCCGTGTTCTGCATTGTATGTTCTAAATTCTTTATTCAGTATTTTGTATTCTATATTCTAAAGTCTGTGTTCTGCATTCCATGTCCTAAATTTTGGGTTCTGTATTCTGTTTTCCATATTCTATATTTTGTGTTCTACATTCTATATTCTAATTTCTATATTCCGTATTCTATATTCTACATTATAAATTCTGTGTTCTGCATTCCATGATCAAAATTCTGGCTTCTGTATTCTCTTTTATATATCCTATATTTTGTGTTGTTCTTTCTATATTCCACATTCCATATTCTGCATACGGTATTGTATATTTTATATTCTGTGTTTTACATTCTATATTCGAAATTCTATATTCAGTATTCATTATTCTATATTCTAAACTCTGTTTTCTGCATTCCATGTTCTAAATTCTGAGTTCTATATTCTCTACTCTATTCTATATTGTGTTTTTTCATTCTATATTCTGCATACTGTAGTCTGCATTCCGTATTCTATATTATGTGTTCTTCATTCTATATTCTAAATTCTATATCCAGTATTCTGTATTCTATATATTTTATTCTGTGTTTTACATGCTATATTCTAAATTCTATAAGCAGTATTCTGTATTCTATATTCTAAATTCTGTGTTGTACATTCCATGTTCTAAATTCTGGTTTCTATATTCTCTATTCTATATTCTGTGTTATTCATTCTATATTCGAAAGTCTATATTCAGTATTCTGTATTCTATATCCTAAATTCTGTGTTCTGCATTCCATGTTCAAAATTCTGTGTTCTATATTTTCCTTTCTAAATTCTATATTGCGTGTTCTTCATTCTATACTCTACATACTATATTTTGCATTCTGTATACTATATGCTAAATTCTGTGTCCTAAATTCTAAATTTTAATTCTATATTCAGTATTCTATATTCTATATACTTAATTCTTTGTTCTGCATTCTATGTTCTAAATTCTATATTTAGTATTCTGTATTCTATTTTATAATTTCATTGTTCTGAATTTCATGTTCTAAATTCTGGATTCTATATTCTATATTCTGTGTTCTACATTTTACATTCTAAATCCTATATTCAGTATTCTGTATTCTATAGTCTAAATTCTGTCTTCTGCATTCAATATTCTAAATTCCATATTCATTATTATGTATTCTATATTCTAAATTCTGTGTTCGGCATTCTATTATTAAATTCTAAGTTCTATATTCTCTTTTGTATATTCTTTATTTTGTGTTCAACATTCTATATTCAACATTCTATATTCTGCATTCATTTTCTATATTCTATGTTCTGTGTTCTATATTCTGTATTCTAAATTCTATATTCAGTATTCTGTATTCTATATTCTGAATTCTCAGTTTTACATTCTATATTCAAAATTCTAAACTCAGTATTCTGTATTCTATAGTCTAAATTCTGTGTCCTGCATTCCATGTTCTAAATTCTGACTTCTCTATTCTCTATTCTCTATTCTATATTTTGTGTTCTTCAAGCTATATTCCACATTCTATATTCGGCATTCCATATACTATATTCTATATTCTGTGTTTTACATTCTATATTCTAAATTCTATATTCAGTATTCTATATTCTATAATCTAAAATCTGTGTTCTGCATTTCATGTTCAAAATTCTGTGTTCTATATTCTTTAGTCTATTCAATATTGTGTGTTTTTCATTCTATATTCTACATACTATAGTCTGCATTCCGTATTGTATATTCAATATTATGTGTTCTTCGTTCTATATCCTAAATTCTATATGCTGTATTCTATATTCTACATTATAAATTCTGTGTTCTGCATTCCATGTTCTAAAATCTGGGTTCTATATTCTCTTTCTATATTCTGTATTCTGTGTTCTACATTCTATATTCTAAATGCTATACTCTGTGTTCTGTATTCTAAATTCTGAATTCTGTGTTCTGCATTCTATGTTCAAAATTATATATTCATCATTCTGTATTTAATATTCTAAATTCTGTGTTCTAAATTCCATGTTATAAATTCTGTTCTCTGTATTCTGTATTCCATATTCTATATTCTGTGTTCAAAATTGTATATTCTGTATTCTATATTCTGCATTCAGTATTATATATTGTATATTCTGTGTTCTACATCGTATATTCAAAATTCTATATTCAGTATTCTGTATTCTATATTCTAACTTCTGTGTTATGCATTCCAAGTTCTAAATTCTATATTAAGTATCCTGTATACTATATTCTAAATTCTATGTACTGCATTTCATGTTCTAAATTCTATATTCATTATTCTGTATTCTATAATCTAAATTCTGTGTTCTGCATTCCATGTTCTATATTCTGGGTTCTGTATTCTGTTTTCCATATTCTATATTCTTTGTTCTATATTCTATATACTGTATTCTATATTCTGCATTCCGTATTCTATATTCTATATTCTGTGTTCTTCATTATATATTCTAAATTGTATATACACTTTTCCGTATTCTATATTCTAAATTCTGTGTTCGGCATTCCATTACTATATTCTAAGTTCTATATTCTATTTTTTATATTCTTTATTTTGTGTTCTTCATTCTATATTCTACAATCTATATTCTGCATTCATTTTCTATATTCTATGTTCTGTGTTCTATATTCTGTATTCTAAATTCTATATTCAGTATTCATTATTCTGTATTCTGAATTCTCAGTTCTACATTCTATATTCAAAATTCTAAATTCAGTATTCTGTATTCTATATTCTAAATTCAGTGTCTTTCATTCCATGTTCTGAATTCTGGCTTCTATATTCTCTATTCTCTATTATATATTTTGTGTTCTTCATTCAATATTCCACATACTATATTCTGCATTCGGTATACTTTATTCTATATTCTGTGTTTTACATTCTATATTCTAAATTCTATATTAAGTATTCTGTATTATATAATCTAAATTCTGTATTCTGCATTCCATGTTCTAAATTCTGAGTTATATATTCTCTTCTCTATTCTATATTTTGTGTTTATCATTCTATATTCTACATACTATGATCTGCATTCCGTATTCTATATTCCATACTATATGCTCTAGTTTCTGTATTCTAAACTCTATATTCAGTATTTAGTGTTCTATATTCTAATTTCTGTGTTCTGCATTATATGTTCTAAATTCAATATTCAGGATTCTGTATTCTATTTTCTAAATTCTGTGTTATGCATTCCATGTTCTAAATTATGGATTGTATATTCTCTATGCTATATTCTATATTCTGTGTTCAAAATTCTATATTCAAAATTCTGTGTTCAGTATTCTGTATTCTATATTCTAAATTCTGTGTTCATCATTCTATGTTCTGCATTCTATATTCATTATTCTGTATTGTATATTCTAAATTTTGTGTTCTGCAATCCATATTCTAAATTCTGGGTTCTGTATTCTGTTTTCCATGTTCTATATTCTTGTTCTACATTCTATGTTCTGTATTCTATATTCTGCATTCCGAATTCTACATTCTATATTCTGTGTACTACATTCTATATTCTAAATTCTATATTAGGTATTCATATTCTATATACTAAATTCTGTGTTCTGCATTCCATGTGCTAAACTCTGGATTCTATATTCTCTATTCTGTATTCTGTGTTCTACATACTATATTCTAAATTCTATATTCAGTATTCTGTATTGTATGTTCTAAATTCTGTGTTCTGTATTCCATGATCTAAATTCTGTCTTCTATATACTCTATTATGTATTCTATATTTTGTGTTGTTCTTTCTATATTCCACATTCTTTATTCTTCATACGGTATTCTATATTATATATTCTGTGTTTTACATTCTAATTTCGAAATTCTATATTCAGTATTCTGTATTCTATAATCTAAACTATGTGTTCTGCATTCCATGTTCTTAATTCAGGGTTCTATATTCTCTATTCTATATTCTATATTTTGTGTTCCACATTCTTTCTTCAAAATTCTATATTCAGGATTCTTTATTCTATATTCTAAATTTTATGTTCTGCATTCCATGTACTAATTTCTATATTCAGTATTTTGTATTTTATATACTAAATTGGGTGTTCTGCATTCTATGTTCTAAATTCTATATTCAGTATTCTATATTCTATTTTCAATATTCAGTGTTCGGCATATCATATTGTACATTCTGTATTTTATATTCTATATTCTGTGTTCTACATCCTATATTCCCAATTCTATATTCAGTATTCTGTATTCTATAATGTAAATTCTGTGTTCTGCATTACAAGTTCTAAATTCGGGGTTCTGTATTCTGTTTTCCATATTCTATATTCTGTGTTCTACTTTTTATATTCTGTATTGTATATTCTGCATTCCGTATTCTATATTCTATATTCTGTGTTCTAAATTCTATATTTTAAATTCTATATTCAGTATTCTGTATTCTATATTCTAAATTCTGTGTTCTGCATTCCATGTTCTAAATTCTGTGTCCTATATTCTCTATTCTATTCTACATTTTGTGTTTTTCATTCTATATTCTACATACTATATTCTGCATTCCGTATTCACTATTCTATATTATGTGTTCTACATTCTGTATTCTAAATTCTAAATTCTGTATTCTGTATTCTTTATACTAAATTCTGTGTTCTGCATCCCATGTTCTAAATTCTGGGTTGTGTATTATGTTTTCCATATTCTATATTCTGTGTTCTACATTCTATATACTGTATTCTATATTCTGCATTCCGTATTCTGTACTGTATATTCTGAGTTCACCATTATATATTCTAAATTCTATATTCACTATTCCGTATTCTATATTCTATATTCTGTGTTCGGCATTCCATTACTAAATTCTAAGTTCTATATTCTCTATTTTATATTCTTTATATTGTGTTCTGCATTCTATATTCTGCATTCATTTTCTATGTTCTATGTTCTGTGTTTTATATTCTGTATTCTAAATTCTATATTCAGTATTCTGTATTCTATAGTCTGAATTCTCTGTTCTACGTTCTATATTCAAAATTCTAAATTCAGTATTCTGTATTCTATATTCTAAATTCTGTGTCCTGCATTCCATATTCTAAATTCTGGCTTCTATATTCTCTATTATATATTCTATATTTTGTGTTCTTCATTCTATATTCCACATTCTATATTCTGATTTCCGTATACTATATTCTATATTCTGTGTTTTACATTCTATATTCTAAATTCTATATTCAGTATTCTGTATTCTATAATCTAAATTCTGTGTTCTGCATTCCATGTTCTAAATTTTGGGTTCTGTATTCTGTTTTCCATATTCTATATTTTGTGATCTACATTCTATATTCTAAATTCTATATTCAGTATTTTGTATTATATATTTAAATTCTGTGTTCTGAATTCCATTACTAAATTCTAGCTTCTATATTCTCTTTTATATATTCAATATTTTGTGTTCTTTTTCTATATTCTACATTCTATATTCTGCATTCATTTTCCATATTCTATGTTCTGTGTTCTATATTCTGTATTCTAATTCCTATATTCAGTATTCTGTATTCTATATTCTGAATTCGGTGTTCTACATTCTATATTCAAAATTCTAAATTCAGTATTCTATATTCTATATTCTAAATTCTGTGTTCTGCATTCCATGATCTAAATTCTGGCTTCTAATTTCTCTTTTATATATTCTATATTTTGTGTTGTTCTTTCTATATTCCACATTCTATATTCTGAATACGGTATTCTATATTGAATATTCTGTGTTTTACATTCTATATTCGAAATTCTATATTCAATATTCTGTATTCTATAACCTAAACTCTGTATTCTGCATTCCATGTTCTAAATTCTGGGTTCTATATTCTCTAATCTATTCTATATTGTGTGTTTTTCATTCTTTATTCTACATATTATAGTCTGCATTCCGTATTCTATATTCTATATTATGTGTTCTTCATTCTATATTCTAAATTCTATATTCAAGATTCTTTATTCTATACTCTAAATTTTATGTTCTGCATTCGATGTACTAATTTCTATATTCAGTATTTTGTATTTTATATACTAAATTGCGTGTTCTGAATTCTATGTTCTAAATTCTATATTCAGTATTCTATATTCTGTTTTCAATCTTCAGTGTTCGGCATATAATATTCTAAATTCTGTATTTTGTATTCTATATTCTGTGTTCTACATTCAATTTTCTAAATTTTATATTCAGTATTCTGTATTCTATATTCTATATTCTGTGTTCTGCATTCCATGATCTAAATTCTGGTTTCTATATTCTCTAAAATATATTCTATATTGTGTGTTCTTCATTCTATATTCCAGATTCAATATTCTGCATTCCGTATTCTACATTCTATATTCTGTGTTCTATATTCTACATTCTAAATTCTATATTATTTATTCTGTATTATATAGTCTAAATTCTGTGTTCTGCATTCCATGTTCTATATACTGGGTTGTGTATTCTGTTTTCCATATTCTATATTCTGTGTTCTGCATTCCATTCCTAAATTCTAGGTTCTATATTCTCTTTTATATATTCAATACTTTGTGTTCTTCATTCTATATTCTACATTTTATATTTTGCATTTATTCTCTATATTCTATATTCTGTATTCTAAATTCAATATTCAGTATTCTGTATTCTATATTCTGAATTCTCAGTTCTACATTCTATATTCAAAATTCTAAATTCAGTATTCTGTATTCTATATTCTATATTCTGTGTTCTGCATTCCATGATCTAAATTCTGACTTCTTTATTGTCTTTTATATATTCTATAATTTGTGTTTTTCTTACTATATTCCATATTCTATATTCTGCATTTCGTATTCTATGTTATATATTCTGTGTTTTACATTCTATATTCGAAATTCTATATTCAGTATTCTGTATTCTATAATCTAAATTCTGTGTTCTGCATTCCATTTTCTATATTCTGTGTTTTATATTCTGTACTCTATTCTATATAGTGTGTTTTTTATTCTATTTTCTACATACTATTGTCTGCATTCTGTATTCTATATTCTATATTGTGTGATCTGCATTCTATGTTTTAAATACTATATTCGGTATTCTGTATTCTATATTCTAAATTTTGTGTTCTGCATTCCAAGTTATAAATTCCGGTTTCTACATTCTCAATTCTATATTCTATATTCTGTGTTCTACATTATATATTCTAAATTCTATTTTTTGTATTTATATTCTATATTCAAAATTCTGTGTTCTGCATTCCATGTTCTAAATTCGATATTAAGTATTCTGTATTCTGTATTCTAAATTCCGTGTTCTGCATTTATGTTCTAAATACTATATTCAGTGTTCTGTATTCTATTTTCTAAATTCTGTGTTCTACATTCCATGTTCTAAATTCTTTATTCTATATTCTCTGTTATATATTCTATATTCTGTGTTCTACATTTTATACTCTAAATACTATATTTTGCCTTCCATATTGTATATTCTAAATTTTGAATTCTAAATTCTGAATTCTAAATTCTATATTCAGTATTCTGTTTTCTATATTTTAAATTCTGTGTTCTGCATTCCATGTTCTATATTCTATTTTCAGTATTCTATATTCTAAATTCTGTGTTCTGCATTCTATATTCTAAATTCTATATTCAGTATTCTGTTTTCTATATTCTTAATTCTACGTTCTGCATTCCATGTTCTATATTCTATATTCAGTATTCTGTATTATATATTCTAAATCCTGTGTTCTGCATTCCGTGTTCTAAATTCTTGTTTCTATATTCACTATACTATATCCTATATCCTGTGTTCTAAATTCTGTATTCTAAATTCTATATTCAGCATTCTGTATTCTATATTCTATATTGTGTGTTCTTCATTCTATTCTCTACATACTATATTTTGCATTCCGTATTCTATATTCTATATTCTGTGTTCTACATTTTACATTCTAAATCCTTTATTCAGTATTCTGTATTCTATAGTCTAAATTCTGTCTTCTGCATTCAATATTCTAAATTCCATATTCATTATTATGTATTCTATATTCTAAATTCTGTGTTCCTCATTCAATATTCTATATTGTGGAGTCTATATTCTCTTTTCTATATTCAATATTCTATGTTCTTCAGTCTAAATTCCAAATTCTATATTCAGTATTCTGTATTCTATATTCTAAATTCTGTGTTCTGTGTTCTATGTTCAAAATTATATATTCATTATACTGTATTTAATATTCTATATTCTATGTTCTCAATTTCATGTTATGAATTTTGGGTTCTGTATTCTGTTTTCCATAATCTGTATTTTGTTTTCTAAATTCTATATTCTGTATTCTATATTCTGCTTTCCGTATTATATATTGTATATTCTGTGTTCTACATTCTATATTCTAAATTCTATATTCAGTATTCTGTATTCTATATTGTAAATTCTGTGTTCTGCATTCCAAGTTATAAATTTTATATTAAGTATCCTGTATACTATATTCTAAATTCTGTGTTGTACATCCTATTTTCAAAATTATAATTTCAGAATTCTGTATTCTATATTCTAAATTCTGTATTCAGCATTCAATATTCTAAATTCTGTGTTCTATATTCTCTGTTCTCTATTCTATATTGTGTGTTCTTCATTCTATACTCTACATACTATATTTTGCATTCTGTATTCCATATTCTAAATTCTGAATTCTTAATTTTAATTCTAATTTCTATATTCAGTATTCTGTTTTCTATATTCTATTTACTGTTTTCTGCATTCCATGTTCTAAATTCTAGTTTCAGAATTCTATATTCTATATTCTAAATTCTGTGTTCTTCATTCCATGTTCTATATTCTATTTTCAGTATTCTATATTCTTTATCCAAAATTCTGTGTTCTGCATTCCATGTTCTAAATTCTGGGTTCTGTATTCTGTTTTCCATATTCTATATTCTGTGTTCTAAATTCTATATACTGTATTCTATATTCTGCATTCCGTATTCTATATTCTATATTCTGTGTTCTTCATTATATATTTTAAATCCTATATTCACTATTCCGTATTCTATATTCTAAATTCTGTGTTCGGCATTCCATTATTAAATTCTAAGTTCTATATTCTCTTTTTTATATTCTTTATTTTGTGTTCAACATTCTATATTCAACATTCTATATTCTGCATTCATTTTCTATATTCTATGTTCTGTGTTCTATATTCTGTATTCTAAATTCTTTATTCAGTATTCTGTATTCTATATTCTGAAATCTCAGTTTTACATTCTATATTCAAAATTCTAAACTCAGTATTCTGTATTCTATAGTCTAAATTCTGTGTCCTGCATTCCATGTTCTAAATTCTGGCTTCTCTATTCCCTATTCCCTATTCTATATTTTGTGTTCTTCAAGCTATATTCCACATTCTATATTCGGCATTCCATATACTATATTCTCTATTCTGTGTTTTACATTCTATATTCTAAATTGTATATTCAGTATTCTCTATTCTATAATCTAAAATCTGGGTTCTGCATTTCATGTTCAAAATTCTGTGTTCTATATTCTCTACTCTATTCAATATTGTGTGTTTTTCATTCTATATTCTACATACTATAGTCTGCATTCCGTATTGTATATTCAATATTATGTGTTCTTCATTCTATATACTAAATTCTAAATTCTGTATTCTATATTCTACATTATAAATTCTGTGTTCTGCATTCCATGTCCTAAAATCTGGGTTCTATATTCTCTTTCTATATTCTGTATTCTGTGTTCTTCATTCTATATTCTAAATTCTAAATTCAGTATTCTGTATTCTATAGTCTAAATTCTGTGTTCTGCATTCTTTGTTCTAAATTCTATATTCTGTATTCTGTGTCCTATATTCTAAATTCTGTGTTCTGCATTCCATGTTCTAAATTCTGAGTTCTCTACTCTCTATTCTTTATTCTGTGTTCTACATTCTATATTCTGTATTCTATATTCTGCATTCCGTATTCTATATTCTGTATTCTGTGTTCTACATTCTATATTCTAAATTCAATATTCAGTATTCTGTGTTCTATATTCTAAATTCTGTGTTCTGCATTCCATGTTCTAAATTCTGGGTTCTATACACTGTATTCTATGTTCTTTGTTCTACATTCTATATTCTGTAGTCTATATTCTGCATTCCGTATACTATATTCTATATTCTGTGTTCTACATTCTATATTCTAAATTCTATATTCAGTATTTTTTATTCTATATTCTAAATTCTATGTACTGCATTTCATGTTCTAAATTCTATATTCATTATTCTGTATTCTATAATCTAAATTCTGTGTTCTTCATTCCACGTTCTATATTCTGAGTTCTATATTCTCTACTCTATTTTATATTGTGTGTTCTTCATTCTATATTCTACACACTATATTCTGCATTCCGTATTCTATATTCTATATTATTTGTTCTACATTCTATATTCTAAATTCTATATTCTGTATTCTGTATTATAAATTCTGAATTCTGTGTTCTGCATTCTATGTTCAAAATTATATATTCATCATTCTGTATTTAATATTCTAAATTCTGTGTTCTAAATTCCACGTTATAAATTCTGTATTCTGTATTCTGTATTCCATATTCTATATTCTGTGTTCTAAATTCTATATTCCGTATTCTATATTCTGCATTCCGTATTATATATTGTATATTCTGTGTTCTACATCCTATATTCAAATTCTATATTCAGTATTCTGTATTCTATATTCTAAATTCTGTGTTATGCATTCCAAGTTCTAAATTCTATATTAAGTATCCTGTATACTATATTCTAAATTCTATGTACTGCATTTCATGTTCTAAATTCTATATTCATTATTCTGTATTCTATAATCTAAATTCTGTGTCCTGCATTCCATGTTCTATATTCTGGGTTCTGTATTCTGTTTTCAATATTCTATATTCTTTGTTCTATATTCTATATACTGTATTCTATATTCTGCATTCCGTATTCTATATTGTATATTCTGTGTTCTTCATTATATATTCTAAATTGTATATACACTATTCCGTATTCTATATTCTAAATTCTGTGTTCGGCATTCCATTACTATATACTAAGTTCTATATACTATTTTTTATATTCTTTATTTTGTGTTCTTCATTCTATATTCTACAATCTATATTCTGCATTCATTTTCTATATTCTAAGTTCTGTGTTCTATATTCTGTATTCTAAGTTCTATATTCAGTATTCTGTATTCTATATTCTGAATTCTCAGTTCTACATTCTATTTTCAAAATCCTAAATTCAGTATTCTGTATTCTATATTCTAAATTCAGTATCCTGCATTCCATGTTCTGAATTCTGGCTTCTATATTCTCTATTCTCTATTGTATACTTTGTGTTCTACATTCAATATTCCA
This sequence comes from Vicugna pacos, assembly GCF_048564905.1. Classification (NCBI taxonomy): domain Eukaryota; kingdom Metazoa; phylum Chordata; class Mammalia; order Artiodactyla; family Camelidae; genus Vicugna; species Vicugna pacos. The sequence goes on from NW_027328740.1 coordinate 2,136,958, forward strand.
CATTCTATATTCTGCATTCCATATACTATAATCTCTATTCTGTGTTTTACATTCTATATTCTAAATTCTATATTAAGTATTCTGTATTATATAATCTAAATTCTGTATTCTGCATTCCATGTTCTAAATTCTGAGTTCTACATTCTCTTCTCTATTCTATATTTTGTGTTTATCATTCTATATTCTACATACTATATTCTGCATTCCGTATTCTATATTCCATACTATATGCTCTACATTCTGTATTCTAAACTCTATATTCAGTATTTAGTATTCTATATTCTAATTTCTGTGTTCTGCATTATATGTTCTAAATTCAATATTCAGGATTCTGTATTCTATTTTCTAAATTCTGTGTTATGCATTCCATGTTCTAAATTATGGATTGTATATTCTCTATGCTATATTCTATATTCTGTGTTCAAAATTCTATATTCAAAATTCCTTGTTCAGTATTCTGTATTCTATATTCTAAATTCTGTGTTCATCATTCTATGTTCTGCATTCTATATTCATTATTCTGTATTGTATATTCTAAATTTTGTGTTCTGCAATCCATATTCTAAATTCTGGGTTCTGAATTCTGTTTTCCATGTTCTATATTCTTGTTCTACATTCTATGTTCTGTATTCTATATTCTGCATTCCGAATTCTACATTCTATATTCTGTGTTCTACATTCTACATTCTAAATTCTGTATTAGGTATTCATATTCTATATACTAAATTCTGTGTTCTGCATTCCATGTGCTAAACTCTGGATTCTATATTCTCTATTCTGTATTCTGTGTTCTACATACTATATTCTAGATTCTATATTCAGTATTCTGTATTGTATGTTCTAAATTCTGTGTTTTGCATTCCATGTTCTAAATTCATCGTTCTACATTGTCTATTGTATATTCTATATAGTGTGTTCTTCATTCTATACTCTACATATTTTATTTTGCATTCCGTACACTATATTATATATTCTGTGTTCTAAATACTTAATTCTAAATTATGTATTCAGTATTCTATATTCTATATACTAAATTCGGTGTTCTGCATTCTATGCTCTAAATTCCATATTCAGTATTCTATATTCTAGTTTCGAAATTCAGTGTTCTGCATATCATGTTCTAAATACTGGATTCAGTATTCTAAATTCTGTGTTCTACATTCTATATTCTAAATTCTATATTCAGTATTCTGTATTGTATTGTCTATATTTTGTGTTCTGCATTCCATGTTATAAATTCTGGGTTTTCTATTCTGTTTTCCATATTCTATACTCTGTGTTCTACATTCTATATTCTGCATTCCGAATTCTATATTATATATTCTGTGTTTTACATTGTTTATTCTAAATTCTATATTCAGTATTCTGTATTCTATATTCTAAATTCGGTGTCCTGCATTCTATGTTCTAAATTGTATATTCATTATTCTGTATGCTATATTCTAAATTCTGGGTTCTGCTTTTCATGCTCTAATTTCTGGGTTCTGTATTCTGTTTTCCATATTCTATATTCTGTGTTATACATTCTATATTCTGTTTTCTATGTTCTGCATTCCGTATTCTACATTCTATATTCTGTGTCCTACATTCTATATTCTAATTTCTATATTCAGTATTCATATTCTATATTCAAAATTCTGTGTTCTGCATTCTAATTTCTTAATTCTATATACAGTATTCTGTGTACTATATTCTACATTCTGTGTTCTACATTCTATAATCTATATTCTATATTCAGAATTATGTATTCTATATACTAAATTCTGTGTTCAGCACTCCATTTCTAAATTAAGGTTTCTATGTTCCATTTTATATATTCTATATTTTGTGTTCTTCATTCTATATTCCAAATTCTATATTCTACATTCCGTATTCCATATTCTATATTCTGTGTTCTACATTCTATATTCTAAATTTTATATTCAGTATTCTGTATTCTATATTCTAAATTCTATGTTCTGCTTTCCATGTTCCAAATTCTGGATTCTATATTCTCTATTCTGTATTCTATATTGTGTGTTGTTCATTCTATACTCTACATACTATATTTTGCATTCCGTAATCTGTATTCTAAATGCTGTGTTCTAAATTCTAAATTCTAAATTCTATATACAGTATTCTGTTTTCTATATTCTATATTCTGTGTTCTGCATTCCATGTTCTTTATTCTATTTTCAGTATTCTATATTCTGTATTCTCAATTCTGTGTTCTGCATTCTATGTTCTAAATTCTATATTCAGTATTATGTATTATGTATTCTAAATTCTGTGTTTGCATTCCATGTTCTAAATACTGGATTCTATATTCTGTATTCTGTGTTCTACATTCTATATTCTAAATTCTATATTCAGTATTCTGTATTCTATTTTCTAAATTCTGTGTTGTGCATTCCATGTTCTAATTTCTATATTCAGTATTCTCTATTCTGTATTATAATTCTGTGTTCTACTTTCAATGATCTAAATTCTATATTCAGTAATCTGTATTCTATATTCTAATTTCTGTGTTCTGCATTCCATGTTATAAATTTTGGGTTCTGAATTCTGTTTTCCATATTCTCTATTCTGTGTTCTACATTGTATATTCTAAATTCTGTATTCAGTATTTTGTATTCTATATTACAAATTCTGTGTTCTGCATTCCATTACTTATTTCTAGGTTCTATATTCTCTTTTATATATTCAATACTTTGTGTTCTTCATTCTATATTCTTCATTTTATATTCTGCATTCATTTTCTATATTCTATATTCTGTATTCTAATTTCTATATTCAGTATACTGTATTCAATATTCTGAATTCTGTGTTATACATTCTATATTCAAAATTTAAAATTCAGTATTCTGTATTCTATGTTTTATACTCTGTGTTCTGCTTTCCATGATCTAAATTCCGACTTCTATATTCTCTTTTATATATTCTTTATTTTGTGTTGATTTTCTATATTCCACATTCTATATTCTGCATTCCGTATTCTATATTATATATTCTGTATTTTTCGTTCTATATTCGAAATTCTATATTCAGTATTATGTATTCTATAATCTAAATTCTGCGTTCTGCATTCCATGTTCTATATTCTGGGTTCTATATTCTCTTCTCTATTCTATATTGTGTGTTATTCATTCTATATTCTACATAATATAGTGTGCATTCCGTATTCTATATTCTATATTATGTGTTCTACATTCTATATTCTTAATTCTATATTCTGTATTCTGTATTCTATATTGTAAATTCTGTGTTCTGCATTCCATGTTGTAAATTCTGGGTTCTATATTCTCAATTCTTTATTCTATATTCTGTGTTCTATATTATATATTCTAAATTCTGCATTCAGTATTTTGTATTATATTTTCTAATTTCTGTGTTCTACATTCCATGTTCTAAATTCTGGTTTCTATATTCTCTTTTCTCTATTCTATACTGTGTGTTCTTCATTCTATACTCTATATGCTATATTTTGCATTCAGTAACCTATATAATAAAGTTTGAATTTTAAACCTTATTTCTAAATTCTATATTCAGTATTCTGTTTTCTATATTCTAAATTATGTGTTCTGCATTCCATGTTCTATATTCTATTTTCAATATTCTATATTCTATATTCCAAATTCTGTGTTCTGCATTCTATGTTTCAAATTCTATATTCAGTATTCTGTATTGTATATTATAAATTCTGTGTTTGCATCCCATGTTCTATATCCTGGATTCTATATTTTGATTCTATATTCTATATTCTGTGTTCTACATTCTATATTCTAAATTCCAAATTCAGTATTTTGTATTCTATATTATAAATTCTGTGATTTGAATTCCATTACTAAATTCTAGGTTCAATATTCTCTTTTATATATTCAATACTTTCTGTTCTTCATCCTATATTTTACATTTTATATTCTGCATTCATTTTCTATATTCTATATTTTGTATTCTAAATTCTATATTCAGTATTCTGTATTCTATATTCTGAATTCTGTGTTCTACATTCTATCTTCAAAATTTAAAATTCAGGATTCTTTATTCTATATTCTATATTCTGTGTTCTGCATTCCATGATCTAAATTCTGACTTCTATATTCTCTTTTATATATTCTATATTTTGTGTTGTTCTTTCTATATTCCACATTATATATTCTGCATTCCGTATTCTATATTATATATTCTGTGTTTTACATTCTATATTCGAATTTCTATATTCAGTATTCTGTACTCTATAATCTAAATTCTGTGTTCTGAATTCCATGTTCTAAATTCTGGGTTCTATATACACAATTCCATATTCTATATTCTGTGTTCTACATTATATATTCTAAATTCTATATTTTGTATTCTTTTTTCTATATTCTAAATTCTGTGTTCTGCATTCTATGTTCTAAATACTATATTCAGTGTTCTGTACTATATTTTCTAAATCCTGTGTTCTACATTCCATGATCTAAATTCTGGATTCTATATTCTCTATTCTATATTCTATATTGTGTGTTCTTCATTCTATACCCTAAAAACTATATTTTGCATTCCGTATTCTATATTCTAAATCCTGAGTTCTAAATTCTAAATTCGAAATTCTATATTCAGTGTTCTGTATTCTATTTTCTAAATTCTATGTTCTATATTTCATGTTCTAAATTCTGGATTCTATATTCTCTATTCTATATTGTATGTTCTTCATTCTATACTCTAAATACTGTATTTTCCCTTCCGTATTCTATATTCTAAATTTTAATTTCTAATTTCTAAATTCTACATTCTACATTCAGTACTCTGTTTTCTATATTCTAAATTCTGCTTTCTGCATCCATTTTCTATATTCTATTTTCAGTATTCTATATTCTAAATTCTAAATTCTTTGTTCTGCATTCTATGTTCTAAATTTTATATTCAGTATTCCGAGTGATACATTCTAAATTCTGTGTTTGCATCCCATGTTCTAAATTCAGGATTATATATTTTCGATTCTATATTCTATATTCTGTGTTCAACATTATATATTCTAAATTCTATATTCAGTATTCGGTTTTCTATAGTCTAAAATCTATGTTCTGCATTCTATGTTCTAAATTCTATTTTCAGTATTCTGTATTCTATATTCTAAATTCTGGGTTCTGCATTCTCTTGTCTAAATTCTGGGTTCTGTATTCTGTTTTCCATATTCTATATTCTCTGTTCAACATTCTATATTCTGTATTCTATATTCTGCATTCCGTATTCTATATTCTATATTCTGTGTTCTACATTCTATATTCTAAATTCTGCGTTCTGCATTCCATGTTCTATATTCTGGGTTCTATATTCTCTACTCTATTCTATATTGTGTATTATTCATTCTATATTCTACATACTATAGTCTGCATTCCGTATTCTATATTCTATATTATGTGTTCTACATTCTATATTCTAAATTCTATATTCTGTATTGTGTATTCTATATTTAATTCTGTGTTCTGCATTTTATGTTCTAAATCCTGGGTTCTATATTCTGTATACTATATTCTATATTCTGTGTTCTGCATTCTATATTCTAAACTCTATATTCAGTATTCTTTATTCTATATTCTAAATTCTATGTTCTGCATTCCATGTTCTATATACTATATTCAGTATTCTGTATTCTATATTCTAAATTCTGTGTTCTGCATTATATGTTCTAAATTCTATATACAGTATTCTGTATTCTATTTCCTAAATTCTGTGTTCTGCATTCCATTTTCTAAATTCTGGGTTCTATATACTCTATTCTATATTCTATAGTGTTTGTTCTTCATTCCATATTCTACATACTAAATTTTGCATTCCGTATTGTATATTCTAAATTCTGTGTTCTAAATTCTAAATTCAAAATTCTATATTCAGTATTCTGTTTTCTATATTCTAAATCCTGTGTTCTGCATTCCATGTTCTATATTCTATTTTCAGTATTCTATATTCTATATCTAAATTCTGTGTTCTGCATTCTATGTTCTGAATTCTATATTCAGTATTATGTGTTATGTATTCTAAATTCTGTGTTTGCATTCCATGTTCTAAATACTGGATTCTATATTCTGTATTCTGTGTTCTACATTCTATATTCTAAATTCTATATTTAGTATTCTGTATTCTATTTTCTAAATTCTGTGTTGTGCATTCCATGTTCTAATTTCTATATTCAGTATTCTCTATTCTGTATTATAATTCTGTGTTCTACTTTCAATGATCTAAATTCTATATTCAGTAATCTGTATTCTATATTCTAAATTCTGTGTTCTGCATTCCATGTTCTAAATTCTGTGTCCTATATTCTCTATTCTATGTTCTAAATTCTATATTTAGTATTCAGTATTATATATTCTAAATTCTGTGTTCTGCATTCTGTGTTCTTAATTCTGGATTCTATATTCTCTATGCTAAATTCTATATGCTGTGTTCTAAATTCTATATTCTAAATTCTATATTCAGTATTCTGTATCCTGTATTGTAAATTCTGTTATGTGCAATCCATGTTCTAATTTCTATATTCAGTATTCTGAATTCTGTATTCTAAATTCTGTGTTCTACATTCGATGTTCTAAATTCTATATTCAGTATTTTTTAGTCTATATTCTAAATTCTGTGTTCTGCATTTCATGTTCTAAATCTTGGGTTCTGTATTCTGTTATCCACATTCTATATTTTGTGTTCTTCATTATATATTCTAAATATTATATTCAGTATTTTGTATTATATATTTAAATTCTGTGTTCTGCATTCCATTACTAAATTCTAGGTTCTATATTCTCTTTTATATATTCAATATTTTGTGTTCTTAATTCTATATTCTACATTCTATATTCTGCATTCATTTTCTATATTCTATATTCTGTGTTCAATGTTATGTATTCTAATTCCTATATTCAGTATTATGTATTCTATATTTTGAATTCTGTGTTCTACATTCTGTATTGAAATTCTAAATTCAGTATTCTTTATTCTATATTCTAAATTCTGTGTTCTTCATTCCATGATCTAAATTCTGCCTTCTATATTCTCTTTTTTATATTCTATATTTTGTGTTGTTCTTTCTTTATTCCACATTCTATATTCTGCATACGGCATTCTATATTATACATTCTGTGTTTTACATTCTATATTCGAAATTCTATATTCAGTATTCTGTATACTATAATCTAAACTCTGTATTCTGCATTCCATGTTCTAAATTCTGGTTTCTATATTCTCTACTCTATTCTATATTTTGTGTTTTTCATTCTAGATTCTAAATACTTTAGTCTGCATTCTGTATTCTATATTCTATATTATGTGTTCTTCATTCTATATTCTAAATTCTATATTCTGTATTCTGTATTCTATACTCTAAATTTTGTGTTCTGCAATCCATATTCTAAATTCTGGTTTCTGTATTCTGTTTTCCATGTTCTATATTCTGTGTTCTACATTCTATATTCTGTATTCTATATTCTGCATTCCGAATTCTAAATTCTATATTCTGTGTTCTATATTCTATATTCTTAATTCTATTTTCAGTATTCATATTCTAATTTCTATATTCTGTGTTCTGCAGTCCACGTGCTAAATTCTGGATTCTATATTCTCTATTCTGTATTCTGTGTTCTACATACTATATTCTTAATTCTATATTCAGTATCCTGTATTGTATATTCTAAATTCTGTGTTCTGCATTCCATGTTCTAAATTCTGGGTTCTGTATTCTGTTTTCCATTTTCTATATTCTGTGCTCTATAGTCAATATTCTGTATTGTATATACTGCATTCAGTATTCGATATTCTGTGTTCTACATTCTATATTCGTAATTCTATATTCAGTATTCTGTATTCTATATTCTAAATTCTGTGTTCTGCATCCCATTTATAAATTCTGTGTTCTATATTCTGTTTTATTTATTCTATATTTTGTGTTCTTCATTCTATATTCCACATTCTATATTCTGAATTCCGTATTCTATATTGTATGTTCTGTGTTTTACATTCTATATTCTTTATTCTATATTTAGTATTCTGTATTCTATAATCTAAATTCTGTGTTATGCATTCCATGATCTATAATCTGGGTTCTATATTCTCTACTCTATTTTATATTTTGTGATCTTCATTCTATATTCTTCATACTATATTCTGAATTCCGTATTCTATATTCTATATTATGTGTTCTACATTCTATATTCTAAATTCTATATTCTGTATTCTGTATTCTAAATCCTAAATTCTGTGTTCTGCATTCCAAGTTCTAAATTCTGTGTTCTGCATTCCATGTTCTAAATTATGTGTTCTATATTCTCTGTTCTCTATTCTATATTCTGTGTTCTACATTCTATATTCTAAATACTATATTCAGTATTCTGTGTTCTATATTCTAAATTCTGTTTTCTGCATTCCATGTTCTAAATTCTGGGTTGTATACACTCTATTCTATATTCTGTGTTCTACATTCTATATTCTGTAGTCTATATTCTTCATTCCGTATACTATATTCTATATTCTGTGTTCTACAATCTATATTCTAAATTCTATATTCAGTATTTTTATTCTATATTCTAAATTCTATGTTCTGCATTTCATGTTCTAAATTCTATATTCAGTATTCTGCTTTCTGTATTCTAAATTCTGTGTTCTGCGTCATATATTCTTAATTCTATATTCATTATTCTGTATTCTATAATCTAAATTCTGTGTTCTGCATTCCACTTTCTATATTCTGGTTTCTCTATTCTCTACTCTATTTTATATTGTGTGTTCTTCATTCTATATTCTACACACTATATTATGCATTTCGTATTCTATATTCTATATTATGTGTTCTACATTCTATATTCTAAATTCAATATTCTGTATTCTGTATTCAAAATTCTATATTCAGTATTCTGTATTCTATATTCTGAATTCTGTGTTCTACATTCTATCTTCAAAATTTAAAATTCAGGATTCTGCATTCTATATTCTATATTCTGTGTTCTGCATTCCATGATCTAAATTCTGACTTCTATATTCTCTTTTATATATTCTATATTTTGTGTTGTTCTTTCTATATTCCACATTCTATATTCTGCATTCCGTATTCTATATTATATATTGTGTGTTTTACATTCTATATTCGAATTTCTATATTCAGTATTCTGTACTCTATAATCTAAATTCTGTGTTCTGAATTCCATGTTCTAAATTCTGGGTTCTATATACACAATTCCATATTCTATATTCTGTGTTCTACATTATATATTCTAAATTCTATATTTTGTATTCTTTTTTCTATATTCTAAATTCTGTGTTCTGCATTCTATGTTCTAAATACTATATTCAGTGTTCTGTACTATATTTTCTAAATTCTGTGTTCTACATTCCATGATCTAAATTCTGGATTCTATATTCTCTATTCTATATTCTATATTGTGTGTTCTTCATTCTATACCCTAAAAACTATATTTTGCATTCCGTATTCTATATTCTAAATCCTGAGTTCTAAATTCTAAATTCGAAATTCTATATTCAGTGTTCTGTATTCTATTTTCTAAATTCTATGTTCTACATTCCATGTTCTAAATTCTGGATTCTATATTCTCTATTCTATATTGTGTGTTCTTCATTCTATAGTCTAAATACTGTATTTTCCCTTCCGTATTCTATATTCTAAATTTTAAGTTCTAATTTCTAAATTCTAAATTCTACATTCAGTACTCTGTTTTCTATATTCTAAATTCTGCTTTCTGCATCCATTTTCTATATTCTATTTTCAGTATTCTATATTCTAAATTCTAAATTCTGTGTTCTGCATTCTATGTTCTAAATTTTATATTCAGTATTCCGTGTGGTACATTCTAAATTCTGTGTTTGCATCCCATGTTCTAAATTCAGGATTATATATTTTCGATTCTATATTCTATATTCTGTGTTCAACATTATATATTCTATATTCTATATTCAGTATTCGGTTTTCTATAGTCTAAAATCTATGTTGTGCATTCTATGTTCTAAATTCTATTTTCAGTATTCTGTATTCTATATTCTAAATTCTGGGTTCTGTATTCTGTTTTCCATATTCTATATTCTCTGTTCAACATTCTATATTCTGTATTCTATATTCTGCATTCCGTATTCTATATTCTATATTCTGTGTTCTACATTCTATATTCTAAATTCTGCGTTCTGCATTCTATGTTCTATATTCTGGGTTCTATATTCTCTACTCTATTGTATATTGTGTGTTATTCATTCTATATTCTACATACTATAGTCTGCATTCCGTATTCTATATTCTATATTATGTGTTCTACATTCTATATTCTAAATTCTATATTCTGTATTCTGTATTCTATATTGTAAATTCTGTGTTCTGCATTCCATGTTCTATATTCTCAATTCTATATTCTATATTCTGGGTTCTATATTATATATTCTAAATTCTATATTCAGTATTCTTTATTCTATATTCTAAACTCTGTGTTCTGCATTCCATGTTCTAAATTCCATATTCCGTATTCTGTATTCTATAGTCTAAATTCTGTGTTCTGCATTTTATGTTCAAAATTCTTTATTCAGTGTTCTGTATTCTATTTTCTAAATTCTGTGTTCTACAAACCATGTTCTAAATTCTGGATTCTATATTCTCTATTCTATATTCTATATTGTGTGTTCTTCATTCTATACTCTACATTCTATATTTTGCATTCCGTATCCTGTATTCTAAATTTTGAGTTCTAAATTCTAAATCCTAAATTCTATATTCAGTATTCTGTTTTCAATATTCTAAACTCTGTATTCTGCATTCCATGTTCTAAATTCTGGGTTCTATATTCTCTAATCTATTCTATATTGTGTGTTTTTATTCTATATTCTACATAGTATAGTCTGCATTCCGTATTCTATATTCTATATTATGTGTTCTTCATTCTATATTCTAAATTCTATATTCTCTATTCTGTATTCTATATTCTAAATTCTGTGTTCTGCATTCCATGATCTAAATTCTGGGTTCTATATTCTCTTTCTATATTCTATATTCTGTTTTCTTCATTCTATTTTCCACATTCTATATTCTGCATTCATTTCTATATTCTGTATTCTGTGTTCTATATTCTGTATTCTAATTTCTATATTCAGTATTCTGTATTCTTTATTCTGAACTCTCTGTTCTTCATTCTATATTCAAAATTCTAAATTCAGTATTCTATATTCTATATTCTAAATTCTGTGTTCTGTATTCCATGATCTAAATTCTGGCTTCTGTATACTCTTTTATATATTCTATATTTTGTGTTGTTCTTTCTATATTCCACATACTATATAATGCATACGGTATTCTATATTATATATTCTGTGTTTTACTTTCTATTTTCGATATTCTATATTCAGTATTCTGTATTCTATAATCTAAACTGTGTGTTCTGCATTCCATGCTCTAAATTCTGGATTCTATATTCTCTATTCTCTATTCTATATTTTGTGTTCTACATTCTTTATTCTGAATTCTATATTCAGGATTCTTTATACTATACTCTAAATTTTATGTTCTGCATTCGATGTACTAATTTCTATATTCAGTATTTTGTATTTTATATTCTAAATTGCGTGTTCTGCATTCTATGTTCTAAATTCTATATTCAGTATTCTATATTCTATTTTCAATATTCAGTGTTCGGCATATCATATTCTAAATTCTGTATTTTGTATTCTATATTCTGTGTTCTACATTCAATTTTCTAAATTTTATATTCAGTATTCTGTATTCTATATTCTATATTCTGTGTTCTGCATTCCATGATCTAAATTCTGGTTTCTATATTCTCTAAAATATATTCTATATTGTGTGTTCTTCATTCTATATTCCAGATTCAATATTCTGCATTCCGTATTCTACATTCTAGATTCTGTGTTCTATATTCTATATTCTAAATTCTATATTCTTTATTCTGTATTCTATAGTCTAAATTCTGTGTTCTGCATTCCATATTCTATATACTGGGTTGTGTATTCTGTTTTCCATATTCTATATTCTGTGTTCTGCATTCCATTCCTAAATTCTAGGTTCTATATTCTCTTTTATATATTCAATACTTTGTGTTCTTCATTCTATATTCTACATTTTATATTTTGCATTTATTCTCTATATTCTATATTCTGTATTCTAAATTCAATATTCAGTATTCTGTATTCTATATTCTGAATTCTCAGTTCTACATTCTATATTCAAAATTCTAAATTCAGTATTCTGTATTCTATATTCTATATTCTGTGTTCTGCATTCCATGATCTAAATTCTGACTTCTTTATTGTCTTTTATATATTCTATAATTTGTGTTGTTCTTACTATATTCCATAATCTATATTCTGCATTTCGTATTCTATGTTATATATTCTGTGTTTTACATTCTATATTCGAAATTCTATATTCAGTATTCTATATTCTATAATCTAAATTCTGTGTTCTGCATTCCATTTTCTATATTCTGTGTTTTATATTCTGTACTCTATTCTATATAGTGTGTTTTTCATTCTATATTCTACATACTATTGTCTGCATTCAGTATTCTATATTCTATATTGTGTGATCTACATTCTATAATTTAAATACTATATTCGGTATTCTGTATTCTATATTCTAAATTTTGTGTTCTGCATTCCATGTTATAATTTCCGGTTTCTACATTCTCAATTCTATATTCTATATTCTGTGTTCTACATTATATATTCTAAATTCTATATTTTGTATTTATATTCTATATTCAAAATTCTATGTTCTGCATTCCATGTTCTAAATTCGATATTAAGTATTCAGTATTCTGTATTCTAAATTCCGTGTTCTGCATTTATGTTCTAAATACTATATTCAGTGTTCTGTATTCTATTTTCTAAATTCTGTGTTCTACATTCCATGTTCTAAATTCTTTATTCTATATTCTCTATTATATATTCTATATTCTATGTTCTTCATTTTATACTCTTAATAATATATTTTGCCTTCCATATTGTATATTCTAAATTTTGAATTCTAAATTCTGAATTCTAAATTCTATATTCAGTATTCTGTTTTCTATATTCTAAATTCTGTGTTCTGCATTCCATGTTCTATATTCTATTTTCAGTATTCTATATTCTAAATTCTGTGTTCTGCATTCTATGTTCTAAATTCTATATTCAGTATTCTGTATTGTATATTCTAAATTCTGTGTTTGCATCCCATGTTCTAAATTCTGGATTCTATATTTTTGATTCTATATTCTATATTCTGTGTTCTACATTATATATTCTAAATTCTATATTCAGTATTCTGTTTTCTATAGTCTAAAATCTGTGTTCTGCATTCTATGTTCTAATTTGTATATTCAGTATTCTGTATTCTATATTCTAAATTCTGTGTTCTGCATTCCATGTTCTAAATTCTGGGTTCTATATGCTCTAATCTATATTCTATATTCTGTGTTCTACATTCTATATTCTAAATTCTATATTCAGTATTCTGTATCCTATATTCTAAATTCTGTGTTTTGATTTCCAAATTCTTAATTCTATATTCCGTATTCTGTATTCTATATTCTATATTCTGTGTTCTACATTCTATATTCTAAATTCTATATTCAGTATTCTGTATCCTATATTCTAAATTCTGTGTTTTGCTTTCCAAATTCTTAATTCTATATTCCGTATTCTGTATTCTATATTCTAAATTCTGTGTTCTTCATTCCATGTTCTATATTCTATTTTCAGTATTCTATATTCTTTATCCAAAATTCTGTGTTCTGCATTCCATGTTCTAAATCCTGGGTTCTGTATTCTGTTTTCCATATTCTATATTCTGTGTTCTAAATTCTATATACTGTATTGTATATTCTGCATTCCGTATTCTATATTCTATATTCTGTGTTCTTCATTATATATTTTAAATCCTATATTCACTATTCCGTATTCTATATTCTAAATTCTGTGTTCGGCATTCCATTATTAAATTCTAAGTTCTATATACTCTTTTTTATATTCTTTATTTTGTGTTCAACATTCTATATTCAACATTCTATATTCTGCATTCATTTTCTATATTCTATGTTCTGTGTTCTATATTCTGTATTCTAAATTCTATATTCAGTATTCTGTATTCTATATTCTGAATTGTCAGTTTTACATTCTATATTCAAAATTCTAAACTCAGTATTCTGTATTCTATAGTCTAAATTCTGTGTCCTGCATTCCATGTTCTAAATTCTGGCTTCTCTATTCTCTATTCTCTATTCTATATTTTGTGTTCTTCAAGCTATATTCCACATTCTATATTCGGCATTCCGTATACTATATTCTATATTCTGTGTTTTACATTCTATATTCTAAATTCTATATTCAGTATTCTCTATTCTATAATCTAAAATGTGTGTTCTGCATTTCATGTTCAAAATTCTGTGTTCTATATTCTCTACTCTATTCAATATTGTGTGTTTTTCATTCTATATTCTACATACTATAGTCTGCATTCCGTATTGTATATTCAATATTATGTGTTCTTCATTCTATATACTAAATTCTATATTCTGTATTCTATATTCTACATTATAAATTCTGTGTTCTTCATTCCTTGTTCTAAAATCTGGGTTCTATATTCTCTTTCTATATTCTGTATTCTGTGTTCTTCATTCTATATTCTAAATTCTATATTCAGTATTCTGTATTCTATAGTCTAAATTCTGTGTTCTGCATTCTATGTTCTAAATTCTATATTCTGTATTCTGTGTCGTATATTCTAAATTCTGTGTTCTGCATTCCATGTTCTAAATTCTGAGTTCTATACTCTCTATTCTTTATTCTGTGTTCTACATTCTATATTCTGTATTCTATATTCTGCATTCCGTATTCTATATTCTATATTCTGTGTTCAACATTCTATATTCTAAATTCAATATTCAGTATTCTGTGTTCTATATTCTAAATTCTGTGTTCTGCATTCCATGTTCTAAATTCTGGGTTCTATACACTGTATTCTATGTTCTTTGTTCTACATTCTATATTCTGTAGTCTATATTCTGCATTCCGTATACTATATTCTATATTCTAAATTCTATACTGTATTCAGTATTCTGAATTCTGTGTTATACATTCTATATTCAAAATTTAAAATTCAGTATTCTGTATTCTATGTTTTATACTCTGTGTTCTGCTTTCCATGATCTAAATTCCGACTTCTATATTCTCTTTTATATATTCTTTATTTTGTGTTGATTTTCTCTATTCCAAATTCTATATTCTGCATTCCATATTCTATATTATATATTCTGTATTTTTCGTTCTATATTCGAAATTCTATATTCAGTATTCTGTATTCTATAATCTAAATTCTGCGTTCTGCATTCCATGTTCTATATTCTGGGTTCTATATTCTCTACTCTATTCTATATTGTGTGTTATTCATTTTATATTCTACATACTATAGTGTGCATTCCGTATTCTATATTCTATATTATGTGTTCTACATTCTATATTCTAAATTCTATATTCTGTATTCTGTATTCTATATTTTAAATTCTGTGTTCTGCATTCCATGTTGTAAATTCTGGGTTCTATATTCTCAATTCTTTATTCTATATTCTGTGTTCTATATTATATATTCTAAATTCTGCATTCAGTATTTTGTATTCTATATTATAAATTCTGTGTTCTGCATTCTATGTTCTAAATTCTATATTCAGTGTTCTGTATTCTATTTTCTAATTTCTGTGTTCTACATTCCATGTTCTAAATTCTGGTTTCTATATTCTCTTTTCTCTATTCTATACTGTGTGTTCTTCATTCTATACTCTATATGCTATATTTTGCATTCAGTAACCTATATAAAAAAGTTTGAATTTTAAACCTTATTTCTAAATTCTATATTCAGTATTCTGTTTTCTATATTCTAAATTATGTGTTCTGCATTCCATGTTCTATATTCTATTTTCAGTATTCTATATTCAATATTCTAAATTCTGTGTTCTGCATTCTATGTTTCAAATTCTATATTCAGTATTCTGTATTGTATATTATAAATTCTGTGTTTGCATCCCATGTTCTATAATCTGGATTCTATATTTTGATTCTATATTCTATATTCTGTGTTCTACATTCTATATTCTAAATTCTATATTCAGTATTTTGTATTCTATATTATAAATTCTGTGATTTGAATTCCATTACTAAATTCTAGGTTCAATATTCTCTTTTATATATTCAATACTTTCTGTTCTTCATCCTATATTTTACATTTTATATTCTGCATTCATTTTCTATATTCTATATTTTGTATTCTAAATTCTATATTCAGTATTCTGTATTCTATATTCTGAATTCTGTGTTCTACATTCTATCTTCAAAATTTAAAATTCAGGATTCTGTATTATATATTCTATATTCTGTGTTCTGCATTCCATGATCTAAATTCTTACTTTTATTCTCTTTTATATATTCTATATTTTGTGTTGTTCTTTCTATATTCCACATTCTATATTCTGCATTCCGTATTATATATTATATATTCTGTGTTTTACATTCTATATTCGAATTTCTATATTCAGTATTCTGTACTCTATAATCTAAATTCTGTGTTCTGAATTCCATGTTCTAAATTCTGGGTTCTATATACACAATTCCATATTCTATATTCTGTGTTCTACATTATATATTCTAAATTCTATATTTTGTATTCTTTTTTCTATATTCTAAATTCTGTGTTCTGCATTCTATGTTCTAAATACTATATTCAGTGTTCTGTACTATATTTTCTAAATCCTGTGTTCTACATTCCATGATCTAAATTCTGGATTCTATATTCTCTATTCTATATTCTATATTGTGTGTCCTTCATTCTATACCCTAAAAACTATATTTTGCATTCCGTATTCTATATTCTAAATCCTGAGTTCTAAATTCTAAATTCGAAATTCTATATTCAGTGTTCTGTATTCTATTTTCTAAATTCTATGTTCTACATTCCATGTTCTAAATTCTGGATTCTATATTCTCTATTCTATATTGTGTGTTCTTCATTCTATACTCTAAATAATGTATTTTCCCTTCCGTATTCTATATTCTAAATTTTAAGTTCTAATTTCTAAATTCTAAATTCTACATTCAGTACTCTGTTTTCTATATTCTAAATTCTGCTTTCTGCATCCATTTTCTATATTCTATTTTCAGTATTCTATATTCTAAATGCTAAATTCTGTGTTCTGCATTCTATGTTCTAAATTTTATATTCAGTATTCCGTGTGGTACATTCTAAATTCTGTGTTTGCATCCCATGTTCTAAATTCAGGATTATATATTTTCGATTCTATATTCTATATTCTGTGTTCAACATTATATATTCTAAATTCTATATTCAGTATTCGGTTTTCTATAGTCTAAAATCTATGTTGTGCATTCTATGTTCTAAATTCTATTTTCAGTATTCTGTATTCTATATTCTAAATTCTGGGTTCTGCATTCTATTTTCTAAATTCTGGGTTCTGTATTCTGTTTTCCATATTCTATATTCTCTGTTCAACATTCAATATTCTGTATTCTATATTCTGCATTCCGTAATCTATATTCTATATTCTGTGTTCTACATTCTATATTCTAAATTCTGCGTTCTGCATTCCATGTTCTATATTCTGGGTTCTATATTCTCTACTCTATTGTATATTGTGTGTTATTCATTCTATATTCTACATACTATAGTCTGCATTCCGTATTCTATATTCTATATTATGTGTTCTACATTCTATATTCTAAATTCTATATTCTGCATTCTGTATTCTATATTGTAAATTCTGTGTTCTGCATTCCATGTTCTATATTCTCAATTCTATATTCTATATTCTGTGTTCTATATTATGTATTCTAAATTCTATATTCAGTATTCTTTATTCTATATTCTAAACTCTGTGTTCTGCATTCCATGTTCTAAATTCCATATTCCGTATTCTGTATTCTATATTCTAAATTCTGTGTTCTGCATTTTATGTTCAAAATTCTTTATTCAGTGTTCTGTATTCTATTTTCTAAATTCTGTGTTCTACAAACCATGTTCTAAATTCTGGATTCTATATTCTTTATTCTATATTGTGTGTTCTTCATTCTATACTCTAAATACTATATTTTGCATTCCGTATCCTATATTCTAAATTTTGAGTTCTAAATTCTAAATCCTAAATTCTATATTCAGTATTCTGTTTTCAATATTCTAAACTCTGTATTCTGCATTCCATGTTCTAAATTCTGGGTTCTATATTCTCTAATCTATTCTATATTGTGTGTTTTTCATTCTATATTCTACATAGTATAGTCTGCATTCCGTATTCTATATTCTATATTATGTGTTCTTCATTCTATATTCTAAATTCTATATTCTCTATTCTGTATTCTATATTCTAAATTCTGTGTTCTGCATTCCATGATCTAAATTCTGGGTTCTATATTCTCTTTCTATATTCTATATTCTGTTTTCTTCATTCTATTTTCCACATTCTATATTCTGCATTCATTTCTATATTCTGTATTCTGTGTTCTATATTCTGTATTCTAATTTCTTTATTCAGTATTCTGTATTCTTTATTCTGAACTCTCTGTTCTTCATTCTATATTCAAAATTCTAAATTCAGTATTCTGTATTCTATATTCTAAATTCTGTGTTCTGTATTCCATGATCTAAATTCTGGCTTCTATATACTCTTTTATATATTCTATATTTTGTGTTGTTCTTTCTATATTCCACATACTATATAATGCATACGGTATTCTATATTATATATTCTGTGTTTTACTTTCTATTTTCGATATTCTATATTCAGTATTCTGTATTCTATAATCTAAACTGTTTGTTCTGCATTCCATGCTCTAAATTCTGGATTCTATATTCTCTATTCTCTATTCTATATTTTGTGTTCTACATTCTTTATTCTGAATTCTATATTCAGGATTCTTTATCCTATACTCTAAATTTTATGTTCTGAATTCGATGTACTAATTTCTATATTCAGTATTTTGTATTTTATATACTAAATTGCGTGTTCTGCATTCTATGTTCTAAATTCTATATTCAGTATTCTATATTCTATTTTCAATATTCAGTGTTCGGCATATCATATTCTAAATTCTGTATTTTGTATTCTATATTCTGTGTTCTACATTCAATTTTCTAAATTTTATATTCAGTATTCTGTATTCTATATTCTATATTCTGTGTTCTGCATTCCATGATCTAAATTCTGGTTTCTATATTCTCTAAAATATATTCTATATTGTGTGTTCTTCATTCTATATTCCAGATTCAATATTCTGCATTCCGTATTCTACATTCTAGATTCTGTGTTCTATATTCTATATTCTAAATTCTATATTCTTTATTCTGTATTCTATAGTCTAAATTCTGTGTTCTGCATTCCATGTTCTATATACTGGGTTGTGTATTCTGTTTTCCATATTCTATATTCTGTGTTCTGCATTCCATTCCTAAATTCTAGGTTCTATATTCTCTTTTATATATTCAATACTTTGTGTTCTTCATGCTATATTCTACATTTTATATTTTGCATTTATTCTCTATATTCTATATTCTGTATTCTAAATTCAATATTCAGTATTCTGTATTCTATATTCTGAATTCTCAGTTCTACATTCTATATTCAAAATTCTAAATTCAGTATTCTGTATTCTATATTCTATATTCTGTGTTCTGCATTCCATGATCTAAATTCTGACTTCTTTATTGTCTTTTATATATTCTATAATTTGTGTTGTTCTTACTATATTCCATAATCTATATTCTGCATTTCGTATTCTATGTTATATATTCTGTGTTTTACATTCTATATTCGAAATTCTATATTCAGTATTCTATATTCTATAATCTAAATTCTGTGTTTTTCATTCCATTTTCTATATTCTGTGTTTTATATTCTGTACTCTATTCTATATAGTGTGTTTTTCATTCTATATTCTACATACTATTGTCTGCATTCAATATTCTATATTCTATATTGTGTGATCTACATTCTATAATTTAAATACTATATTCGGTATTCTGTATTCTATATTCTAAATTTTGTGTTCTGCATTCCATGTTATAATTTCCGGTTTCTACATTCTCAATTCTATATTCTATATTCTGTGTTCTACATTATATATTCTAAATTCTATATTTTGTATTTATATTCTATATTCAAAATTCTATGTTCTGCATTCCATGTTCTAAATTCGATATTAAGTATTCAGTATTCTGTATTCTAAATTCCGTGTTCTGCATTTATGTTCTAAATACTATATTCAGTGTTCTGTATTCTATTTTCTAAATTCTGTGTTCTAGATTCCATGTTCTAAATTCTTTATTCTATATTCTCTATTATATATTCTATATTCTATGTTCTTCATTTTATACTCTTAATAATATATTTTGCCTTCCATATTGTATATTCTAAATTTTGAATTCTAAATTCTGAATTCTAAATTCTATATTCAGTATTCTGTTTTCTATATTCTAAATTCTGTGTTCTGCATTCCATGTTCTATATTCTATTTTCAGTATTCTATATTCTAAATTCTGTGTTCTGCATTCTATGTTCTAAATTCTATATTCAGTATTCTGTATTGTATATTCTAAATTCTGTGTTTGCATCCCATGTTCTAAATTCTGGATTCTATATTTTTGATTCTATATTCTATATTCTGTGTTCTACATTATATATTCTAAATTCTATATTCAGTATTCTGTTTTCTATAGTTTAAAATCTGTGTTCTGCATTCTATGTTCTAATTTGTATATTCAGTATTCTGTATTCTATAATCTAAATTCTGTGTTCTGCATTCCTTGTTCTAAATTCTGGGTTCTATATGCTCTAATCTATATTCTATATTCTGTGTTCTACATTCTATATTCTAAATTCTATATTCAGTATTCTGTATCCTATATTCTAAATTCTGTGTTTTGCTTTCCAAATTCTTAATTCTATATTCCGTATTCTGTATTCTATATTCTATATTCTGTGTTCTACATTCTATATTCTAAATTCTATATTCAGTATTCTGTATCCTATATTCTAAATTCTGTGTTTTGCTTTCCAAATTCTTAATTCTATATTCCGTATTCTGTATTCTATATTCTATATTCTGTGTTCTACATTCTATATTCGAAATTCTATATTCAGTATTCTGTATCCTATATTCTAAATTCTGTGTTTTGCTTTCCAAATTCTTTATTCTATATTCCGTATTCTGTATTCTATATTCTATATTCTGTGTTCTACATTCTATATTCTAAATTCTATATTCTGCATTCCATGTTCTATATTCTATATTCAGTATTCTGTATTATATATTCTAAATCCTGTGTTCTGCATTCCGTGTTCTAAATTCTTGTTTCTATATTCTCTATACTATATTCTATATCCTGTGTTCTAAATTCTGTATTCTGAATTCTATATTCAGCATTCTGTATTCTATATTCTATATTGTGTGTTCTTCATTCTATTCTCTACATACTATATTTTGCATTCCGTATTCTATATTCTATATTCTGTGTTCTACATTTTACATTCTAAATCCTTTATTCAGTATTCTGTATTCTATAGTCTAAATTCTGTCTTCTGCATTCAATATTCTAAATTCCATATTCATTATTATGTATTCTATATTCTAAATTCTGTGTTCCTCATTCAATATTCTATATTCTGGAGTCTATATTCTCTTTTCTATATTCAATATTCTATGTTCTTCAGTCTAAATTCTAAATTCTATATTCAGTATTATGTATTCTATATTCTAAATTCTGTGTTCTGTGTTCTATGCTCAAAATTATATATTCATTATACTGTATTTAATATTCTATATTCTATGTTCTCAATTTCATGTTATAAATTTTGGGTTCTGTATTCTGTTTTCCATAATCTGTATTTTGTTTTCTAAATTCTATATTCTGTATTCTATATTCTGCTTTCCGTATTATATATTGTATATTCTGTGTTCTACATTCTATATTCTAAATTCTATATTCAGTATTCTGTATTCTATATTGTAAATTCTGAGTTCTGCATTCCAAGTTATAAATTTTATATTAAGTATCCTGTATACTATATTCTAAATTCTGTGTTGTACATTCTATTTTCAAAATTCTAATTTCAGAATTCTGTATTCTATATTCTAAATACTGTATTCAGCATTCAATATTCTAAATTCTGTGTTCTATATTCTCTATTCTCTATTCTATATTGTGTGTTCTTCATTCTATACTCTACATAGTATATTTTGCATTCTGTATTCCATGTTCTAAATTCTGAGTTCTTAATTTTAATTCTAATTTCTATATTCAGTATTCTGTTTTCTATATTCTATTTTCTGTTTTCTGCATTCAATGTTCTAAATTCTAGTTTCAGAATTCTTTATTCTATATTCTAAATTCTGTGTTCTTCATTCCATGTTCTATATTCTATTTTCAGTATTCTATATTCTTTATCCAAAATTCTGTGTTCTGCATTCCATGTTCTAAATTCTGGGTTCTGTATTCTGTTTTCCATATTCTATATTCTGTGTTCTAAATTCTATATACTGTATTGTATATTCTGCATTCCGTATTCTATATTCTATATTCTGTGTTCTTCATTATATATTTTAAATCCTATATTCACTATTCCGTATTCTATATTCTAAATTCTGTTTTCGGCATTCCATTATTAAATTCTAAGTTCTATATTCTCTTTTTTATATTCTTTATTTTGTGTTCAACATTCAATATTCAACATTCTATATTCTGCATTCATTTTCTATATTCTATGTTCTGTGTTCTATATTCTGTATTCTAAATCCTATATTCAGTATTCTGTATTCTATATTCTGAATTCTCAGTTTTACATTCTATATTCAAAATTCTAAACTCAGTATTCTGTATTCTATAGTCTAAATTCTGTGTCCTGCATTCCATGTTCTAAATTCTGGCTTCTCTATTCTCTATTCTCTATTCTATATTTTGTGTTCTTCAAGCTATATTCCACATTCTATATTCGGCATTCCGTATACTATATTCTATATTCTGTGTTTTACATTCTATATTCTAAATTCTATATTCAGTATTCTCTATTCTATAATTTAAAATGTGTGTTCTGCATTTCATGTTCAAAATTCTGTGTTCTATATTCTCTACTCTATTCAATATTGTGTGTTTTTCATTCTATATTCTACATACTATAGTCTGCATTCCGTATTGTATATTCAATATTATGTGTTCTTCATTCTATATACTAAATTCTATATTCTGTATTCTATATTCTACATTTTAAATTCTGTGTTCTGCATTCCATGTTCTAAATTCTATATTCTGTATTCTGTGTCGTATATTCTAAATTCTGTGTTCTGCATTCCATGTTCTAAATTCTGATTTCTATAGTCTCTATTCTTTATTCTGTGTTCTACATTCTATATTCTGTATTCTATATTCTGCATTCCGTATTCTATATTCTATATTCTGTGTTCTACATTCTATATTCTAAATTCAATATTCAGTATTCTGTGTTCTATATTCTAAATTCTGTGTTCTGCATTCCATGTTCTAAATTCTGGGTTCTATACACTGTATTCTATGTTCTTTGTTCTACATTCTATATTCTGTAGTCTATATTCTGCATTCCGTATACTATATTCTATATTCTGTGTTCTACATTCTATACTCTAAATTCTATATTCAGTATTTTTTATTCTATGTTCTAAATTCTATGTACTGCATTTCATGTTCTAAATTCTATATTCATTATTCTGTATTCTATAATCTAAATTCTGTGTTCTTCATTCCACGTTCTATATTCTGGGTTCTATATTCTCTACTCTATTTTATATTGTGTGTTCTTCATTCTATATTCTACACACTATATTCTGCATTCCGTATTCTATATTCTATATTATGTGTTCTACATTCTATATTCTAAATTCTATATTCTGTATTCTGTATTCTAAATTCTGAATTCTGTGTTCTGCATTCTATGTTCAAAATTATATATTCATCATTCTGTATTTAATATTCTAAATTCTGTGTTCTAAATTCCACGTTATAAATTCTGTATTCTGAATTCTGTATTCCATAGTCTATATTCTGTGTTCTAAATTCTATATTCTGTATTCTATATTCTGCATTCCGTATTATATATTGTATATTCTGTGTTCTACATCCTATATTCAAATTCTATATTCAGTATTCTATATTCTATATTCTAAATTGTGTGTTATGCATTCCAAGTTCTAAATTCTATATTAAGTATCCTGTATACTATATTCTAAATTCTATGTACTGCATTTCATGTTCTAAATTCTATATTCATTATTCTGTATTCTATAATCTAAATTCTGTGTCCTGCATTCCATGTTCTATATTCTGGGTTCTGTATTCTGTTTTTCATATTCTATATTCTTTGTTCTATATTCTATATACTGTATTCTATATTCTGCATTCCGTATTCTATATTGTATATTCTGTGTTCTTCATTATATATTCTAAATTGTATATACACTATTCCGTATTCTATATTCTAAATTCTGTGTTCGGCATTCCATTACTATATTCTAAGTTCTATATTCTATTTTTTATATTCTTTATTTTGTGTTCTTCATTCTATATTCTACAATCTATATTCTGCATTCATTTTCTATATTCTATGTTCTGTGTTCTATATTCTGTATTCTAAGTTCTATATTCAGTATTCTGTATTCTATATTCTGAATTCTCAGTTCTACATTCTATATTCAAAATTCTAAATTCAGTATTCTGTATTCTATATTCTAAATTCAGTATCCTGCATTCCATTTTCTGAATTCTGTCTTCTATATTCTCTATTCTCTATTCTATATTTTGTGTTCTTCATTCAATATTCCACATTCTATATTCTGCATTCCATATACTATATTCTCTATTCTGTGTTTTACATTCTATATTCTAAATTCTATATTAATTATTCTGTATTATATAATCTAAATTCTGTATTCTGCATTCCATGTTCTAAATTCTGAGTTCTACATTCTCTTCTCTATTCTATATTTTGTGTTTATCATTCTATATTCTACATACTATATTCTGCATTCCGTATTCTATATTCCATACTATATGCTCTACATTCTGTATTCTAAACTCTATATTCAGTATTTAGTATTCTATATTCTAATTTCTGTGTTCTGCTTTATATGTTCTAAATTCAATATTCAGGATTCTGTATTCTATTTTCTAAATTCTGTGTTATGCATTCCATGTTCTAAATTATGGATTGTATATTCTCTATGCTATATTCTATATTCTGTGTTCAAAATTCTATATTCAAAATTCCTTGTTCAGTATTCTGTATTCTATATTCTAAATTCTGTGTTCATCATTCTATGTTCTGCATTCTATATTCATTATTCTGTATTGTATATTCTAAATTTTGTGTTCTGCAATCCATATTCTAAATTCTGGGTTCTGAATTCTGTTTTCCATGTTCTATATTCTTGTTCTACATTCTATGTTCTGTATTCTATATTCTGCATTCCGAATTCTACATTCTATATTCTGTGTTCTACATTCTACATTCTAAATTCTATATTAGGTATTCATATTCTATATACTTAATTCTGTGTTCTGCATTCCATCTGCTAAACTCTGGATTCTATATTCTCTATTCTGTATTCTGTGTTCTACATACTATATTCTAAATTCTATATTCAGTATTCTGTATTGTATGTTCTAAATTCTGTGTTTTGCATTCCATGTTCTAAATTCATCGTTCTACATTGTCTATTGTATATTCTATATAGTGTGCTCTTCATTCTATACTCTACATATTTTATTTTGCATTCCGTACACTATATTATATATTCTGTGTTCTAAATACTTAATTCTAAATTATATATTCAGTATTCTATATTCTATATACTAAATTCTGTGTTCTGCATTCTATGTTCTAAATTGTATATTCATTATTCTGTATGCTATATTCTAAATTCTGGGTTCTGCTTTTCATGCTCTAATTTCTGGGTTCTGTATTCTGTTTTCCATATTCTATATTCAGTGTTATACATTCTATATTCTGTTTTCTATGTTCTGCATTCCGTATTCTACATTCTATATTCTGTGTCCTACATTCTATATTCTAATTTCTATATTCAGTATTCATATTCTATATTCAAAATTCTGTGTTCTTCATTCTAATTTCTTAATTCTATATACAGTATTCTGTGTACTATATTCTATATTCTGTGTTCTACATTCTATAATCTATATTCTATATTCAGAATTATGTATTCTATATACTAAATTCTGTGTTCAGCACTCCATTTCTAAATTAAGGTTTCTATGTTCCATTTTATATATTCTATATTTTGTGTTCTTCATTCTATATTACAAATTCTATATTCTACATTCCGTATTCCATATTTTATATTCTGTGTTCTACATTCTGTATTCTAAATTTTATATTCAGTATTCTGTATTCTATATTCTAAATTCTATGTTCTGCTTTCCATGTTCCAAATTCTGGATTCTATATTCTCTATTCTGTATTCTATATTGTGTGTTGTTCATTCTATACTCTACATACTATATTTTGCATTCCGTAATCTGTATTCTAAATGCTGTGTTCAAAATTCTAAATTCTAAATTCTATATACAGTATTCTGTTTTCTATATTCTATATTCTGTGTTCTGCATTCCATGTTCTATATTCTATTTTCAGTATTCTATATTCTGTATTCTAAATTCTGTGTTCTGCATTCTATGTTCTAAATTCTATATTCAGTATTATGTATTATGTATTCTAAATTCTGTGTTTGCATTCCATGTTCTAAATACTGGATTCTATATTCTGTATTCTGTGTTCTACATTCTATATTCTAATTTCTATATTCAGTATTCTGTATTCTATTTTCTAAATTCTGTGTTGTGCATTCCATGTTCTAATTTCTATATTCAGTATTCTCTATTCTGTATTATAATTCTGTGTTCTACTTTCAATGATCTAAATTCTATATTTAGTAATCTGTATTCTATATTCTAATTTCTGTGTTCTGCATTCCATGTTATAAATTTTGGGTTCTGAATTCTGTTTTCCATATTCTCTATTCTGTGTTCTACATTGTATATTCTAAATTCTATATTCAGTATTTTGTATTCTATATTATAAATTCTGTGTTCTGCATTCCATTACTAATTTCTAGGTTCTATATTATCTTTTATATATTCAATTCTTTGTGTTCTTAATTCTATATTCTACATTTTATATTCTGCATTCATTTTCTATATTCTATATTCTGTATTCTAATTTCTATATTCAGTATACTGTATTCAATATTCTGAATTCTGTGTTATACATTCTATATTCAAAATTTAAAATTCAGTATTCTGTATTCTATGTTTTATACTCTGTGTTCTGCTTTCCATGATCTAAATTCCGACTTCTATATTCTCTTTTATATATTCTTTATTTTGTGTTGATTTTCTATATTCCACATTCTATATTCTGCATTCCGTATTCTATATTATATATTCTGTATTTTTCGTTCTATATTCGAAATTCTATATTCAGTATTCTGTATTCTATAATCTAAATTCTGCGTTCTGCATTCCATGTTCTATATTCTGGGTTCTATATTCTCTACTCTATTCTATATTGTGTGTTATTCATTCTATATTCTACATACTATAGTGTGCATTCCGTATTCTATATTCTATATTATGTGTTCTACATTCTATATTCTTAATTCTATATTCTGTATTCTGTATTCTATATTGTAAATTCTGTGTTCTGCATTCCATGTTGTAAATTCTGGGTTCTATATTCTCAATTCTTTATTCTATATTCTGTGTTCTATATTATGTATTCTAAATTCTGCATTCAGTATTTTGTATTCTATATTATAAATTCTGTGTTCTGCATTCTATGTTCTAAATTCTATATTCAGTGTTCTGTATTCTATTTTCTAACTTCTGTGTTCTACATTCCATGTTCTAAATTCTGGTTTCTATATTCTCTTTTCTCTATTCTATACTGTGTGTTCTTCATTCTATACTCTATATGCTATATCTTGCATTCAGTAACCTATATAATAAAGTTTGAATTTTAAACCTTATTTCTAAATTCTATATTCAGTATTTTGTATTCTATATTATAAATTCTGTGATTTGAATTCCATTACTAAATTCTAGGTTCAATATTCTCTTTTATATATTCAATACTTTCTGTTCTTCATCCTATATTTTACATTTTATATTCTGCATTCATTTTCTAAATTCTATATTTTGTATTCTAAATTCTATATTCAGTATTCTGTATTCTATATTCTGTATTCTGTGTTCTACATTCTCTCTTCAAAATTTAAAATTCAGGATTCTGTATTCTATATTCTATATTCTGTGTTCTGCATTCCATGATCTAAATTCTGACTTCTATATTCTCTTTTATATATTCTATATTTTGTGTTGTTCTTTCTATATTCCACATTCTATATTCTGCATTCCGTATTCTATATTATATATTCTGTGTTTTACATTCTATATTCGAATTTCTATATTCAGTATTCTGTACTCTATAATCTAAATTCTGTGTTCTGAATTCCATGTTCTAAATTCTGTGTTCTATATACACAATTCCATATTCTATATTCTGTGTTCTACATTCTATATTCTATATTCTATATTTTGTATTCTTTTTCTATATTCTAAATTCTGTGTTCTGCATTCTATGTTCTAAATACTATATTCAGTGTTCTGTACTATATTTTCTAATTTCTGTGTTCTACATTCCATGATCTAAATTCTGGATTCTATATTCTCTATTCTATATTCTATATTGTGTGTTCTTCATTCTATACCCTAAAAACTATATTTTGCATTCCGTATTCTATATTCTAAATCCTGAGTTCTAAATTCTAAATTCGAAATTCTATATTCAGTGTTCTGTATTCTATTTTCTAAATTCTATGTTCTACATTCCATGTTCTAAATTCTGGATTCTATATTCTCTATTCTATATTGTGTGTTCTTCATTCTATAGTCTAAATACTGTATTTTCCCTTCCGTATTATATATTCTAAATTTTAAGTTCTAATTTCTAAATTCTAAATTCTACATTCAGTACTCTGTTTTCTATATTCTAAATTCTGCTTTCTGCATCCATTTTCTATATTCTATTTTCAGTATTCTATATTCTAAATTCTAAATTCTGTGTTCTGCATTCTATGTTCTTAATTTTATATTCAGTATTCCGTATGGTACATTCTAAATTCTGTGTTTGCATCCCATGTTCTAAATTCAGGATTATATATTTTCGATTCTATATTCTATATTCTGTGTTCAACATTATATATTCTAAATTCTATATTCAGTATTCGGTTTTCTATAGTCTATAATCTATGTTGTGCATTCTATGTTCTAAATTCTATTTTCAGTATTCTGTATTCTATATTCTAAATTCTGGGTTCTGCATTCTATTTTCTAAATTCTGGGTTCTGTATTCTGTTTTGCATATTCTATATTCTCTGTTCAACATTCTATATTCTGTATTCTATATTCTGCATTCCGTATTCTATATTCTATATTCTGTGTTCTACATTCTATATTCTAAATTCTGCGTTCTGCATTCCATGTTCTATATTCTGGGTTCTATATTCTCTACTCTATTCTATATTGTGTGTTATTCATTCTATATTCTACATACTATAGTCTGCATTCCGTATTCTATATTCTATATTATGTGTTCTACATTCTATATTCTAAATTCTATATTCTGTATTCTGTATTCTATATTGTAAATTCTGTGTTCTGCATTCCATGTTCTATATTCTCAATTCTATATTCTATATTCTGTGTTCTATATTATATATTCTAAATTCTATATTCAGTATTCTTTATTCTATATTCTAAACTCTGTGTTCTGCATTCCATGTTCTAAATTCCATATTCCGTATTCTGTATTCTATATTCTAAATTCTGTGTTCTGCATTTTATGTTCAAAATTCTTTATTCAGTGTTCTGTATTCTATTTTCTAAATTCTGTGTTCTACAAACCATGTTCTAAATTCTGGATTCTATATTCTCTATTCTATATTCTATATTGTGTGTTCTTCATTCTATATTCTACATACTATATTCTGCATTCCGTATTGTATATTCAATATTATGTGTTCTTCGTTCTATATCCTAAATTCTATATGCTGTATTCTATATTCTACATTATAAATTCTGTGTTCTGCATTCCATGTTCTAAAATCTGGGTTCTATATTCTCTTTCTATATTCTGTATTCTGTGTTCTTCATTCTATATTCTAAATTCTATATTCAGTATTCTGTATTCTATAGTCTAAATTCTGTGTTCTGCATTATATGTTCTAAATTCTATACTCTGTATTCTGTGTCGTATATTCTAAATTCTGTGTTCTGCATTCCATGTTCTAAATTCTGAGTTCTATACTCTCTATTCTTTATTCTGTGTTCTACATTCTATATTCTGTATTCTATATTCTGCATTCCGTATTCTATATTCTATATTCTGTGTTCTACATTCTATATTCTAAATTCAATATTCAGTATTCTGTGTTCTATATTCTAAATTCTGTGTTCTGCATTCCATGTTCTAAATTCTGGGTTCTATACACTGTATTCTATGTTCTTTGTTCTACATTCTATATTCTGTAGTCTATATTCTGCATTCCGTATACTATATTCTATATTCTGTGTTCTACATTCTGTATTCTAAATTCTATATTCAGTATTTTTTATTCTATATTCTAAATTCTATGTACTGCATTTCATGTTCTAAATTCTATATTCATTATTCTGTATTCTATAATCTTAATTCTGTGTTCTTCATTCCACGTTCTATATTCTGGGTTCTATTTTCTCTACTCTATTTTATATTGTGTGTTCTTCATTCTATATTCTACACACTATATTCTGCATTCCGTATTCTATATTCTATATTATGTGTTCTACATTCTATATTCTAAATTCTATATTCTGTATTCTGTATTCTAAATTCTGAATTCTGTGTTCTGCATTCTATGTTCAAAATTATATATTCATCATTCTGTATTTAATATTCTAAATTCTGTGTTCTAAATTCCACGTTATAAATTCTGTATTCTGAATTCTGTATTCCATATTCTATATTCTGTGTTCTAAATTCTATATTCTGTATTCTATATTCTGCATTCCGTATTATATATTGTATATTCTGTGTTCTACATCCTATATTCAAATTCTATATTCAGTATTCTATATTCTATATTCTAAATTCTGTGTTATGCATTCCAAGTTCTAAATTCTATATTAAGTATCCTGTATACTATATTCTAAATTCTATGTACTGCATTTCATGTTCTAAATTCTATATTCATTATTCTGTATTCTATAATCTAAATTCTGTGTCCTGCATTCCATGTTCTATATTCTGGGTTCTGTATTCTGTTTTTCATATTCTATATTCTTTGTTCTATATTCTATATACTGTATTCTATATTCTGCATTCCGTATTCTATATTGTATATTCTGTGTTCTTCATTATATATTCTAAATTGTATATACACTATTCCGTATTCTATATTCTAAATTCTGTGTTCGGCATTCCATTACTATATACTAAGTTCTATATTCTATTTTTTATATTCTTTATTTTGTGTTCTTCATTCTATATTCTACAATCTATATTCTGCATTCATTTTCTATATTCTATGTTCTGTGTTCTATATTCTGTATTCTAAGTTCTATATTCAGTATTCTGTATTCTATATTCTGAATTCTCAGTTCTACATTCTATATTCAAAATTCTAAATTCAGTATTCTGTATTCTATATGCTAAATTCAGTATCCTGCATTCCATGTTCTGAATTCTGGCTTCTATATTCTCTATTCTCTATTCTATATTTTGGGTTCTTCATTCAATATTCCACATTCTATATTCTGCATTCCATATACTATATTCTATATTCTGTGTTTTACATTCTATATTCTAAATTCTATATTAAGTATTCTGTATTATATAATCTAAATTCTGTATTCTGCATTCAATGTTCTAAATTCTGAGTTCTACATTCTCTTCTCTATTCTATATTTTGTGTTTATCATTCTATATTCTACATACTATATTCTGCATTCCGTATTCTATATTCCATACTATATGCTCTACATTCTGTATTCTAAACTCTATATTCAGTATTTAGTATTCTATATTCTAATTTCTGTGCTCTGCATTATATGTTCTAAATTCAATATTCAGGATTCTGTATTCTATTTTCTAAATTCTGTGTTATGCATTCCATGTTCTAAATTATGGATTGTATATTCTCTATGCTATATTCTATATTCTGTGTTCAAAATTCTATATTCAAAATTCCTTGTTCAGTATTCTGTATTCTATATTCTAAATTCTGTGTTCCTCATTCAATATTCTATATTCTGGAGTCTATATTCTCTTTTCTATATTCAATATTCTATGTTTTTCAGTCTAAATTCTAAATTCTATATTCAGTATTATGTATTCTTTATTCTAAATTCTGTGTTCTGTGTTCTAGTTCAAAATTATATATTCATTATACTGTATTTAATATTCTATATTCTATGTTCTCAATTTCATGTTATAAATTTTGGGTTCTGTATTCTGTTTTCCATAATCTGTATTTTGTTTTCTAAATTCTATATTCTGTATTCTATATTCTGCTTTCCGTATTATATATTGTATATTCTGTGTTCTACATTCTATATTCTAAATTCTATATTCAGTATTCTGTATTCTAAATTGTAAATTCTGTGTTCTGCATTCCAAGTTATAAATTTTATATTAAGTATCCTGTATACTATATTCTAAATTCTGTGTTGTACATTCTATTTTCAAAATTCTAATTTCAGAATCCTTTATTCTATATTCTAAATTCTGTATTCAGCATTTAATATTCTAAATTCTGTGTTCTATATTCTCTGTTCTCTATTCTATATTGTGTGTTCAATCTATACTCTACATACTATATTTTGCATTCTGTATTCCATATTCTAAATTCTGAGTTCTTAATTTTAATTCTAATTTCTATATTCAGTATTCTGTTTTCTATATTCTATTTTCTGTTTTCTGCATTCCATGTTCTAAATGCTAGTTTCAGAATTCTATATTCTATATTCTAAATTCTGTGTTCTGCATTCCATGTTCTAAATTCTGGGTTCTGTATTCTGTTTTCCATATTCTATATTCTGTGTTCTAAATTCTATATACTGTATTGTATATTCTGCATTCCGTATTCTATATTCTATATTCTGTGTTCTTCATTATATATTTTAAATCCTATATTCACTATTCCGTATTCTATATTCTAAATTCTGTGTTCGGCATACCATTATTAAATTCTAAGTTCTATATTCTCTTTTTTATATTCTTTATTTTGTGTTCAACATTCTATATTCAACATTCTATATTCTGCATTCATTTTCTATATTCTATGTTCTGTGTTCTATATTCTGTATTCTAAATTCTGTATTCAGTATTCTGTATTCTATATTCTGAATTCTCAGTTTTACATTCTATATTCGAAATTCTAAACTCAGTATTCTGTATTCTATAGTCTAAATTCTGTGTCCTGCATTCCATGTTCTAAATTCTAGCTTCTCTATTCTCTATTCTCTATTCTATATTTTGTGTTCTTCAAGCTTTATTCCACATTCTATATTCGGCATTCCATATACTATATTCTATATTCTGTGTTTTACATTCTATATTCTAAATTCTATATTCAGTGTTCTCTATTCTATAATCTAAAACGTGTGTTCTGCATTTCATGTTCAAAATTCTGTGTTTTATATTCTCTAATCTATTCAATTTTGTGTGTTTTTCATTCTATATTCTACATACTATAGTCTGCATTCCGTATTGTATATTCAATATTATGTGTTCTTCATTCTATATACTAAATTCTATATTCTGTATTCTATATTCTACATTATAAATTCTGTGTTCTGCATTCCATGTTCTAAAATCTGGGTTCTATATTCTCTTTCTATATTCTGTATTCTGTGTTATTCATTCTATATTCTAAATTCTATATTCAGTATTCTGTATTCTATAGTCTAAATTCTGTGTTCTGCATTCTATGTTCTAAATTCTATATTCTGTATTCTGTGTCGTATATTCTAAATTCTGTGTTCTGCATTCCATGTTCTAAATTCTGAGTTCTATACTCTCTATTCTTTATTCTGTGTTCTACATTCTATATTCTGTATTCTATATTCTGCATTCCGTATTCTATATTCTATATTCTGTGTTCTACATTCTATATTCTAAATTCAATATTCAGGATTCTGTGTTCTATATTCTAAATTCTGTGTTCTGCATTCCATGTTCTAAATTCTGGGTTCTATACACTGTATTCTATGTTCTTTGTTCTACATTCTATATTCTGTAGTCTATATTCTGCATTCCGTATACTATATTCTATATTCTGTGTTCTACATTCTATATTCTAAATTCTATATTCAGTATTTTTTATTCTATATTCTAAATTCTATGTACTGCATTTCATGTTCTAAATTCTATATTCATTATTCTGTATTCTATAATCTTAATTCTGTGTACTTCATTCCACGTTCTATATTCTGGGTTCTATATTCTCTACTCTATTTTATATTGTGTGTTCTTCATTCTATATTCTACACACTATATTCTGCATTCCGTATTCTATATTCTATATTATGTGTTCTACATTCTATATTCTAAATTCTATATTCTGTATTCTGTATTCTAAATTCTGAATTCTGTGTTCTGCATTCTATGTTCAAAATTATATATTCATCATTCTGTATTTAATATTCTAAATTCTGTGTTCTAAATTCCACGTTATAAATTCTGTATTCTGAATTCTGTATTCCATAGTCTATATTCTGTGTTCTAAATTCTATATTCTGTATTCTATATACTGCATTCCGTATTATATATTGTATATTCTGTGTTCTACATCCTATATTCAAATTCTATATTCAGTATTCTATATTCTATATTCTAACTTCTGTGTTATGCATTCCAAGTTCTAAATTCTATATTAAGTATCCTGTATACTATATTCTAAATTCTATGTACTGCATTTCATGTTCTAAATTCTATATTCATTATTCTGTATTCTATAATCTAAATTCTGTGTCCTGCATTCCATGTTCTATATTCTGGGTTCTGTATTCTGTTTTTCATATTCTATATTCTTTGTTCTATATTCTATATACTGTATTCTATATTCTGCATTCCGTATTCTATATTGTATATTCTGTGTTCTTCATTATATATTCTAAATTGTATATACACTATTCCGTATTCTATATTCTAAATTCTGTGTTCGGCATTCCATTACTATATACTAAGTTCTATATTCTATTTTTTATATTCTTTATTTTGTGTTCTTCATTCTATATTCTACAATCTATATTCTGCATTCATTTTCTATATTCTATGTTCTGTGTTCTATATTCTGTATTCTAAGTTCTATATTCAGTATTCTGTATTCTATATTCTGAATTCTCTGTTCTACATTCTATATTCAAAATTCTAAATTCAGTATTCTGTATTCTATATTCTAAATTCAGTATCCTGCATTCCATTTTCTGAATTCTGGCTTCTATATTCTCTATTCTCTATTCTATATTTTGTGTTCTTCATTCAATATTCCACATTCTATATTCTGCATTCCATATACTATATTCTATATTCTGTGTTTTACATTCTATATTCTAAATTCTATATTAAGTATTCTGTATTATATAATCTAAATTCTGTATTCTGCATTCCATGTTCTAAATTCTGAGTTCTACATTCTCTTCTCTATTCTATATTTTGTGTTTATCATTCTATATACTACATACTATATTCTGCATTCCGTATTCTATATTCCATACTATATGCTCTACATTCTATATTCTAAACTCTATATTCAGTATTTAGTATTCTATATTCTAATTTCTGTGTTCTGCATTATATGTTCTAAATTCAATATTCAGGATTCTGTATTCTATTTTCTAAATTCTGTGTTATGCATTCCATGTTCTAAATTATGGATTGTATATTCTCTATGCTATATTCTATATTCTGTGTTCAAAATTCTATATTCAAAATTCCTTGTTCAGTATTCTGTATTCTATATTCTAAATTCTGTGTTCATCATTCTATGTTCTGCATTCTATATTCATTATTCTGTATTGTATATTCTAAACTTTGTGTTCTGCAATCCATATTCTAAATTCTGGGTTCTGAATTCTGTTTTCCATGTTCTATATGCTTGTTCTACATTCTATGTTCTGTATTCTATATTCTGCATTCCGAATACTACATTCTATATTCTGTGTTCTACATTCTACATTCTAAATTCTATATTAGGTATTCATATTCTATATACTAAATTCTGTGTTCTGCATTCCATGTGCTAAACTCTGGATTCTATATTCTCTATTCTGTATTCTGTGTTCTACATTCTATATTCTAAATTCTATATTCAGTATTCTGTATTGTATGTTCTATATTCTGTGTTTTGCATTCCATGTTCTAAATTCATCGTTCTACATTGTCTATTGTATATTCTGTATAGTGTGTTCTTCATTCTATACTCTACATATTTTATTTTGCATTCCGTACACTATATTATATCTTCTGTGTTCTAAATACTTAATTCTAAATTATATATTCAGTATTCTATATTCTGTATACTAAATTCGGTGTTCTGCATTCTATGCTCTAAATTCCATATTCAGTATTCTATATTCTAGTTTCGAAATTCAGTGTTCTGCATATCATGTTCTAAATACTGGATTCAGTATTCTAAATTCTGTGTTCTACATTCTATATTCTAAATTCTATATTCAGTATTCTGTATTGTATTGTCTATATTTTGTGTTCTGCATTCCATGTTATAAATTCTGGGTTTTCTATTCTGTTTTCCATATTCTATACTCTGTGTTCTACATTCTATATTCTGCATTCCGAATTCTATATTATATATTCTGTGTTTTACATTGTTTATTCTAAATTCTATATTCAGTATTCTGTATTCTATATTCTAAATTCGGTGTCCTGCATTCCATGTTCTAAATTCTGGGTTCTATATTCTCTATTCTATATTCTCTGTTCTACTTTCTATATTCAAAATTCTATATTCAGTATTCTTTATTCTATATTCTAAATTCTATGTTCTGCATTCCATGTTCTATATTCTATATTCAGTATTCTGTTTTCTATATTCTAAATTCGGTGTTCTGCATTCTATGTTCTAAATTGTATATTCATTATTCTGTATGCTATATTCTAAATTCTGGGTTCTGCTTTTCATGCTCTAATTTCTGGGTTCTGTATTCTGTTTTCCATATTCTATATTCTGTGTTATACATTCTATATTCTGTTTTCTATGTTCTGCATTCCGTATTCTACATTCTATATTCTGTGTCCTACATTCTATATTCTAATTTCTATATTCAGTATTCATATTCTATATTCAAAATTCTGTGTTCTGCATTCTAATTTCTTAATTCTATATACAGTATTCTGTGTACTGTATTCTATATTCTGTGTTCTACATTCTATAATCTATATTCTATATTCAGAATTATGTATTCTATATACTAAATTCTGTGTTCAGCACTCCATTTCTAAATTAAGGTTTCTATGTTCCATTTTATATATTCTATATTTTGTGTTCTTCATTCTATATTCCAAATTCTATATTCTATATTCCGTATTCCATATTCTATATTCTGTGTTCTACATTCTATATTCTAAATTTTATATTCAGTATTCTGTATTCTATATTCTAAATTCTATGTTCTGCTTTCCATGTTCCAAATTCTGGATTCTATATTCTCTATTCTGTATTCTATATTGTGTGTTGTTCATTCTATACTCTACATTCTATATTTTGCATTCCGTAATCTATATTCTAAATGCTGTGTTCTAAATTCTAAATTCTATATACAGTATTCTGTTTTCTATATTCTATATTCTGTGTTCTGCATTCCATGTTCTTTATTCTATTTTCAGTATTCTATATTCTGTATTCTCAATTCTGTGTTCTGCATTCTATGTTCTAAATTCTATATTCAGTATTATGTATTATGTATTCTAAATTCTGTGTTTGCATTCCATGTTCTAAATACTGGATTCTATATTCTGTATTCTGTGTTCTACATTCTATATTCTAAATTCTATATTCAGTATTCTGTATTCTATTTTCTAAATTCTGTGTTGTGCATTCCATGTTCTAATTTCTATATTCAGTATTCTCTATTCTGTATTATAATTCTGTGTTCTACTTTCAATGATCTAAATTCTATATTCAGTAATCTGTATTCTATATTCTAATTTCTGTGTTCTGCATTCCATGTTATAAATTTTGGGTTCTGAATTCTGTTTTCCATATTCTCTATTCTGTGTTCTACTTTGTATATTCTAAATTCTATATTCAGTATTTTGTATTCTATATTATAAATTCTGTGTTCTGCATTCCATTACTAATTTCTAGGGTCTATATTCTCTTTTATATATTCAATACTTTGTGTTCTTCATTCTATATTCTACATTTTATATTCTGCATACATTTTCTATATTCTTTATTCTGTATTCTAATTTCTATATTCAGTATACTGTATTCAATATTCTGAATTCTGTGTTATACATTCTATATTCAAAATTTAAAATTCAGTATTCTGTATTCTATGTTTTATACTCTGTGTTCTGCTATCCATGATCTAAATTCCGACTTCTAATTCTCTTTTATATATTCTATATTTTGTGTTGTTTTTTCTATATTCCACATTCTATAATCTGCATTCCGTATTCTATATTATATATTCTGTGTTTTACATTGTATATTCGAATTACTATATTCAGTATTCTGTACTCTATAATCTAAATTCTGAGTTCTGAATTCCATGTTCTAAATTCTGGGTTCTATATACACAATTCTATATTCTATATTCTGTGTTCTACATTATATATTCTTAATTCTATATTTTGTATTCATTTTTCTATATTCTAAATTCTGTGTTCTGCATTCCATGTTCTAAATTCTATATTCAGTATTCTGTATTCTATATTCTAAATTCTTTGTTCTGCATTCTATGTTCTAAATTCTATATTCAGTGTTCTGTACTATATTTTCTAAATTCTGTGTTCTACATTCCATGTTCTAAATTCTTTTTCTATATTCTCTATTATATATTCTATATTCTGTGTTCTTCATTTTATACTCTTAATAATATATTTTGCCTTCCATATTGTATATTCTAAATTTTGAATTCTAAATTCTATATTCAGTATTCTGTTTTCTATATTCTAAATTCTGTGTTCTGCATTCCATGTTCTATATTCTATTTTCAGTATTCTATATTCTAAATTCTGTGTTCTGCATTCTATGTTCTAAATTCTATATTCAGTATTCTGTATTGTATATTCTAAATTCTGTGTTTGCATCCCATGTTCTAAATTCTGGATTCTATATTTTTGATTCTATATTCTATATTCTGTGTTCTACATTATATATTCTAAATTCTATATTCAGTATTCTGTTTTCTATAGTCTAAAATCTGTGTTCTGCATTCTATGTTCTAATTTGTATATTCAGTGTTCTGTATTCTATATTCTAAATTCTGTGTTCTGCATTCCATGTTCTAAATTCTGGGTTCTATATTCTCTTATCTATATTCTATATTCTGTGTTCTACATTCTATATTCTAAATTCTATATTCAGTATTCTGTATCCTATATTCTAAATTGTGTGTTTTGCTTTCCAAATTCTTAATTCTATATTCCGTATTCTGTATTCTATATTCTATATTCTGTGTTCTACATTCTATATTCTAAATTCTATATTCAGTATTCTGTATCCTATATTCTAAATTCTGTGTTTTGCTTTCCAAATTCTTAATTCTGTATTCCGTATTCTGTATTCTAGATTCTATATTCTGTGTTCTACATTCTATATTCTAAATTCTATGTTCTGCATTCCATGTTCTATATTCTTTATTCAGTATTCTGTATTATATATTCTAAATCCTGTGTTCTGCATTCCGTGTTCTAAATTCTTGTTTCTATATTCTCTATACTATATTCTATATCCTGTGTTCTAAATTCTGCTTCTAAATTCTATATTCAACATTCTGTATTCTATATTCTATATTGTGTGTTCTTCATTCTATTCTCTACATACTATATTTTGCATTCCGTATTCTATATTCTATATTCTGTGTTCTACATTTTACATTCTAAATCCTTTATTCAGTATTCTGTATTCTATAGTCTAAATTCTGTCTTCTGCATTCAATATTCTATATTCCATATTCATTATTATGTATTCTATATTCTAAATTCTGTGTTCCTCATTCAATATTCTATATTCTGGAGTCTATATTCTATTTTCTATATTCAATATTCTATGTTCTTCAGTCTAAATTCTAAATTCTATATTCAGTATTATGTATTCTTTATTCTAAATTCTGTGTTCTGTGTTCTAGTTCAAAATTATATATTCATTATACTGTATTTAATATTCTATATTCTATGTTCTCAATTTCATGTTATAAATTTTGGGTTCTGTATTCTGTTTTCCATAATCTGTATTTTGTTTTCTAAATTCTATATTCTGTATTCTATATTCTGCTTTCCGTATTATATATTGTATATTCTGTGTTCTACATTCTATATTCTAAATTCTATATTCAGTATTCTGTATTCTATATTGTAAATTCTGTGTTCTGCATTCCAAGTTATAAATTTTATATTAAGTATCCTGTATACTATATTCTAAATTCTGTGTTGTACATTCTATTTTCAAAATTCTAATTTCAGAATTCTTTATTCTATATTCTAAATTCTGTATTCAGCATTCAATATTCTAAATTCTGTGTTCTATATTCTCTGTTCTCTATTCTATATTGTGTGTTCAATCTATACTCTACATACTATATTTTGCATTCTGTATTCCATATTCTAAATTCTGAGTTCTTAATTTTAATTCTAATTTCTATATTCAGTATTCTGTTTTCTATATTCTATTTTCTGTTTTCTGCATTCCATGTTCTAAATGCTAGTTTCAGAATTCTATATTCTATATTCTAAATTCTGTGTTCTGCATTCCATGTTCTAAATTCTGGGTTCTGTATTCTGTTTTCCATATTCTATATTCTGTGTTCTAAATTCTATATACTGTATTGTATATTCTGCATTCCGTATTCTATATTCTATATTCTGTGTTCTTCATTATATATTTTAAATCCTATATTCACTATTCCGTATTCTATATTCTAAATTCTGTGTTCGGCATTCCATTATTAAATTCTAAGTTCTATATTCTCTTTTTTATATTCTTTATTTTGTGTTCAACATTCTATATTCAACATTCTATATTCTGCATTCATTTTCTATATTCTATGTTCTGTGTTCTATATTCTGTATTCTAAATTCTATATTCAGTATTCTGTATTCTATATTCTGAATTCTCAGTTTTACATTCTATATTCGAAATTCTAAACTCAGTATTCTGTATTCTATAGTCTAAATTCTGTGTCCTGCATTCCATGTTCTAAATTCTCGCTTCTCTATTCTCTATTCTCTATTCTATATTTTGTGTTCTTCAAGCTATATTCCACATTCTATATTCGTCATTCCATATACTATATTCTATATTCTGTGTTTTACATTCTATATTCTAAATTCTATATTCAGTATTCTCTATTCTATAATCTAAAATGTGTGTTCTGCATTTCATGTTCAAAATTCTGTGTTTTATATTCTCTAATCTATTCAATTTTGTGTGTTTTTCATTGTATATTCTACATACTATAGTCTGCATTCCGTATTGTATATTCAATATTATGTGTTCTTCATTCTATATACTAAATTCTATATTCTGTATTCTATATTCTACATTATAAATTCTGTGTTCTGCATTCCATGTTCTAAAATCTGGGTTCTATATTCTCTTTCTATATTCTGTATTCTGTGTTCTTCATTCTATATTCTAAATTCTATATTCAGTATTCTGTATTCTATAGTCTAAATTCTGTGTTCTGCATTCTATGTTCTAAATTCTATATTCTGTATTCTGTGTCGTATATTCTAAATTCTGTGTTCTGCATTCCATGTTCTAAATTCTGAGTTCTATACTCTCTATTCTTTATTCTGTGTTCTACATTCTATATTCTGTATTCTATATTCTGCATTCCGTATTCTATATTCTATATTCTGTGTTCTACATTCTATATTCTAAATTCAATATTCAGTATTCTGTGTTCTATATTCTAAATTCTGTGTTCTGCATTCCATGTTCTAA
Source organism: Vicugna pacos (assembly GCF_048564905.1). Classification (NCBI taxonomy): domain Eukaryota; kingdom Metazoa; phylum Chordata; class Mammalia; order Artiodactyla; family Camelidae; genus Vicugna; species Vicugna pacos. The sequence continues at coordinate 2,179,225 of NW_027328740.1, forward strand.
ATTCTGGGTTCTATACACTGTATTCTATGTTCTTTGTTCTACATTCTATATTCTGTAGTCTATATTCTGCATTCCGTATACTATATTCTATATTCTGTGTTCTACATTCTGTATTCTAAATTCTATATTCAGTATTTTTTATTCTATATTCTAAATTCTATGTACTGCATTTCATGTTCTAAATCCTATATTCATTATTCTGTATTCTATAATCTTAATTCTGTGTTCTGCATTCCATGTTCTATATTCTATTTTCAGTATTTTATATTCTATATCTAAATACTGTGTTCTGCATTGTATTTTTTAAATTCTATATTCAGTATTATGTATTATGTATTCTAAATTCTGTGTTTGCATTCCATGTTCTAAATACTGGATTCTATATTCTGTATTCTGTGTTCTACATTCTATATTCTAAATTCTATATTTAGTATTCTGTATTCTATTTTCTAAATTCTGTGTTGTGCATTCCATGTTCTAATTTCTATATTCAGTATTCTCTATTCTGTATTATAATTGTGTGTTCTACTTTCAATGATCTAAATTCTATATTCAGTAATCTGTATTCTATATTCTAAATTCTGTGTTCTGCATTCCATGTTCTAAATTCTGTGTCCTATATTCTCTATTCTATGTTCTATATTCTATATTTAGTATTCAGTATTATATATTCTAAATTCTGTGTTCTGCATTCTGTGTTCTTAATTCTGGATTCTACATTCTCTATGCTAAATTCCATATGCTGTGTTCTAAATTCTATATTCTAAATTCTATATTCAGTATTCTGTATCCTGTATTGTAAATTCTGTTATGTGCAATCCATGTTCTAATTTCTATATTCAGTATTCTGAATTCTGTATTCTAAATTCTGTGTTCTACATTCGATGTTCTAAATTCTATATTCAGTATTTTTTAGTCTATATTCTAAATTCTGTGTTCTGCATTTCATGTTTTAAATCTTGGGTTCTGTATTCTGTTATCCACATTCTATATTTTGTGTTCTTCATTATATATTCTAAATATTATATTCAGTATTTTGTATTATATATTTAAATTCTGTGTTCTGCATTCCATTACTAAATTCTAGGTTCTATATTCTCTTTTATATATTCAATATTTTGTGTTCTTAATCCTATATTCTACATTCTATATTCTGCATTCATTTTCTATATTCTATATTCTGTGTTCAATATTCTGTATTCTAATTCCTATATTCAGTATTATGTATTCTATATTTTGAATTCTGTGTTCTACATTCTGTATTGAAATTCTAAATTCAGTATTCTTTATTCTATATTCTAAATTCTGTGTTCTTCATTCCATGATCTAAATTCTGCCTTCTATATTCTCTTTTTTATATTCTATATTCTGTGTTCTTCATTCTATATTCCACATTCTATATTCTGCATTCCGTATTCTATACTGTATGTTCTGTGTTTTACATTCTATATTCTTTATTCTATATTTAGTATTCTGTATTCTATAATCTAAATTCTGTGTTATGCATTCCATGATCTATAATCTGGGTTCTATATTCTCTACTCTATTTTATATTGTGTGATCTTCATTCTATATTCTTCATACTATAGTCTGCATTCCGTATTGTATATTCAATATTATGTGTTCTACATTCTATATTCTAAATTCTATATTCTGTATTCTGTATTCTAAATCCTAAATTCTGTGTTCTGCATTCCAATTTCTAAATTCTGTGTTCTGCATTCCATGTTCTAAATTATGTGTTCTATATTCTCTGTTCTCTATTCTATATTCTGTGTTCTACATTCTATATTCTAAATACTATATTCAGTATTCTGTGTTCTATATTCTAAATTCTGTGTTCTGCAATCCATGTTCTAAATTCTGGGTTCTATACACTCTATTCTATATTCTGTGTTCTACAATCTATATTCTGTAGTCTATATTCTTCAATCCGTATACTATATTCTATACTCTGTGTTCTACAATCTATATTCTAAATTCTATATTCAGGATTTTTATTCTATATTCTAAATTCTATGTTCTGCATTTCATGTTCTAAATTCTGTATTCAGTATTCTGCTTTCTGTATTCTAAATTCTGTGTTCTGCATCATATATTCTTAATTCTATATTCATTATTCTGTATTCTATAATCTAAATTCTGTGTTCTGCATTCCACTTTCTATATTCTGGTTTCTATATTCTCTACTCTATTTTATATTGTGTGTTCTTCATTCTATATTCTACACAGTATATTCTGCATTCCGTATTCTATAATCTATATTATGTGTTCTACATTCTATATTCTAAATTCAATATTCTGTATTCTGTATTCTAAATTCTAAATTCTGTGTTCTGCATTCCATTTTCTAAATTCTATATTCAGTATATTCTATTCTATATTCTTAATTCTGTGTTCTAAATTCCATGTTATAAATTCTGTATTCTGTATTCTGTATTACATATTCTTTATTCTGTGTTCTAAATTCTATATTCTGAATTCTATACTCTGCATTCCGTATTATATATTGTATATTCTGTGTTCTACATTCTATATTCTATATTTTATATTCAGTATTCTGTATTCTATATTCTAAATTCTGTGTTATGCATTCCAAGTTCTAAATCCTATATTAAGTATCCTGTATACTATATTCTATATTTTGTGTTCTACATTCTATGTTCAAAATTCTATATTCAGAATTCGGTATTCTATATTCTAAATTCTGTGTTCAGCATTCCATACTCTAAATTCTGTGTTCTATATTCCCTATTTTCTATTCTATATTGTGTTCTTCATTCTATACTCTACATACTATATTTTGCATTCCGATTCTATATTCTAAATTCTGAGTTCTTAATTTTAATTCTAAATTCTATATTCAGTATTCTGTTTTCTATATTCTAAATTCTGTTTTCTGCATTCCATGTTCTATATTCTATTTTCAGTATTCTATATTCTATAATCTAAATTCTGTGTCCTGCAATCCATGTTCTAAATTCTTTGTTCTGTATTCTGTTTTCCATATTCTATATTCTTTGTTCTACATTCTATATACTGTTTTCTATATTCTGCATTCCGTATTCTATATTCTATATTCTGTGTTCTTCATTATATATTCTAAATTGTATATACACTATTCCGTATTCTATATTCTAAATTCTGTGTACGGCATTCCATTACTAAATTCTAAGTTCTATATTCTATTTTTTATATTCTTTATTTTGTGTTCTTCATTCTATATTCTACAATTTATATTCTGCCTTCATTTTCTATATTCTATGTTCTGTGTTCTATATTCTGTATTCTAAATTCTATATTCAGTATTCTGTATTATATATTCTGAATTCTCTGTTCTACATTCTATATTCAAAATTCTAAATTCAGGATTCTGTATTCTATATTCTAAATTCTGTGTTATGATTTCCATGTTCTAAATTCTGAATTCTATATACTCTATGCTATATTCTATATTCTGTGTTCTACATTCTATATTCTAAATTCTGTATTCAGTATTCTGTATTCTATATTCTAAATTCGGTGTTCTGCATTCTATGTTCTAAATTGTATATTCATATTTCTGTGTTCTATATTCTAAATTCTGTGTTCTGCATTCCATATTCTAAATTCTGGGTTCTGTATTCTGTTTTCCATGTTTTATATTCTGTGTTGTACATTCTATATTCTGTATTCTATATTCTGAATTCCAAAATCTACAGTCTATATTCTGTGTTCTACATTCTATATGCTTAATTCTATATTCAGTATTCATATTCTATTTTCTAAATTCTGTGTTCTGCATTCCATGTGCTAAATTCTGTATTCTATAATCTGTATTCTATGTTCTGTGTTCTACATTCTATATTCTAAATTCTTAATTCAGTATTCTGTATTGTATATTCTAAATTCTGTGTTCTGAATTCCATGTTCTAAATTCTGGGTTCTACATTGTCTATTGTATATTCTATATAGTGTGTTCTTCATTCTATACCCTACGTACTATATTTTGCATTCTGTAATCTATATTATATATTCTTTGTTCTAAATTTTTAATTCAAAATTCTATATTCAGTATTCTATATTCTATATACTAAATTCGGTGTTCTGCATTCTATGTTCTAAATTCTATATTCAGTATTCTGTATTCTATAGTCTATATTTTGTGTTCTGCATTCCATGTTATAAATTCTGGGTTCTGTATTCTGTTTTTCATATACTATACTCTGTGTTCTACATACTATATTCTGCATTCCGAATTCTATATTCTATATTCTGTGTTCTACATTCTATATTCTAAATTCTATATTCAGTATTCTGTATTCCATATTCTAAATTCTGTGTTCTGCATTCCATGTTCTAAATTCTTGGTTCTATATTCTCTACACTATACTTTTTTTTATGTTTTTCATTCTATATTCTACATACTATATGCTTCATTCCGTTTTATATATGTTATATTATGTGTTCTACATTCTGTATTCTAAATTCTATATTCTGTATTCTGTATTGTATATTCTAAATTCAGTGTTCTGCATTTCATGTTCTAAATCCTGGGTTCTATAATCTCTATTCTATATTCTGTGTTCTGTGTTCTACATTCTATATTCTAAATTCTATATTCAGTATTCTTTATTCTATGTTCTAAATTCTATGTTCTGCATTCTATGTTCTATATTCTATATTCAGTATTCTGTATTCTATATTCTAAGTTCTGTGTTCTGCATTCCATGTTCTATATTCTGTGTTCTATATACTCTATTCTATATTCTATATTGTGTGTTCTTCATTCCATAATCAACATACTAAATTTTGCATTCCTTATCCTATATTCTAAATTCTGTGTTCTAAATTCTAAATTCTAAATTTTATATTCAGTATTCTGTTTTCTATATCCTAAATTCTGTGTTCTGCATTCCATGTTCTATATTCTAATTTCAGTATTCTATATTCTATATCTAAATTCTGTGTTCTGCATTCTATGATCTAAATTCTATATTCAGTATTCTGTATTCTATATTCTAAGTTCTGTGTTCTGAATTCCATGTTCTAAATTTTGGGTTCCGTATTCTCTACTCTATATACTAAAATCCGTGTTCTGCATTGTATGTTCTAAATTCTTTATTCAGTATTTTGTATTCTATATTCTAAAGTCTGTGTTCTGCATTCCATGTCCTAAATTTTGGGTTCTGTATTCTGTTTTCCATATTCTATATTTTGTGTTCTACATTCTATATTCTAATTTCTATATTCCGTATTCTATATTCTACATTATAAATTCTGTGTTCTGCATTCCATGATCAAAATTCTGGCTTCTGTATTCTCTTTTATATATCCTATATTTTGTGTTGTTCTTTCTATATTCCACATTCCATATTCTGCATACGGTATTGTATATTTTATATTCTGTGTTTTACATTCTATATTCGAAATTCTATATTCAGTATTCATTATTCTATATTCTAAACTCTGTTTTCTGCATTCCATGTTCTAAATTCTGAGTTCTATATTCTCTACTCTATTCTATATTGTGTTTTTTCATTCTATATTCTGCATACTGTAGTCTGCATTCCGTATTCTATATTATGTGTTCTTCATTCTATATTCTAAATTCTATATCCAGTATTCTGTATTCTATATATTTTATTCTGTGTTTTACATGCTATATTCTAAATTCTATAAGCAGTATTCTGTATTCTATATTCTAAATTCTGTGTTGTACATTCCATGTTCTAAATTCTGGTTTCTATATTCTCTATTCTATATTCTGTGTTATTCATTCTATATTCGAAAGTCTATATTCAGTATTCTGTATTCTATATCCTAAATTCTGTGTTCTGCATTCCATGTTCAAAATTCTGTGTTCTATATTTTCCTTTCTAAATTCTATATTGCGTGTTCTTCATTCTATACTCTACATACTATATTTTGCATTCTGTATACTATATGCTAAATTCTGTGTCCTAAATTCTAAATTTTAATTCTATATTCAGTATTCTATATTCTATATACTTAATTCTTTGTTCTGCATTCTATGTTCTAAATTCTATATTTAGTATTCTGTATTCTATTTTATAATTTCATTGTTCTGAATTTCATGTTCTAAATTCTGGATTCTATATTCTATATTCTGTGTTCTACATTTTACATTCTAAATCCTATATTCAGTATTCTGTATTCTATAGTCTAAATTCTGTCTTCTGCATTCAATATTCTAAATTCCATATTCATTATTATGTATTCTATATTCTAAATTCTGTGTTCGGCATTCTATTATTAAATTCTAAGTTCTATATTCTCTTTTGTATATTCTTTATTTTGTGTTCAACATTCTATATTCAACATTCTATATTCTGCATTCATTTTCTATATTCTATGTTCTGTGTTCTATATTCTGTATTCTAAATTCTATATTCAGTATTCTGTATTCTATATTCTGAATTCTCAGTTTTACATTCTATATTCAAAATTCTAAACTCAGTATTCTGTATTCTATAGTCTAAATTCTGTGTCCTGCATTCCATGTTCTAAATTCTGACTTCTCTATTCTCTATTCTCTATTCTATATTTTGTGTTCTTCAAGCTATATTCCACATTCTATATTCGGCATTCCATATACTATATTCTATATTCTGTGTTTTACATTCTATATTCTAAATTCTATATTCAGTATTCTATATTCTATAATCTAAAATCTGTGTTCTGCATTTCATGTTCAAAATTCTGTGTTCTATATTCTTTAGTCTATTCAATATTGTGTGTTTTTCATTCTATATTCTACATACTATAGTCTGCATTCCGTATTGTATATTCAATATTATGTGTTCTTCGTTCTATATCCTAAATTCTATATGCTGTATTCTATATTCTACATTATAAATTCTGTGTTCTGCATTCCATGTTCTAAAATCTGGGTTCTATATTCTCTTTCTATATTCTGTATTCTGTGTTCTACATTCTATATTCTAAATGCTATACTCTGTGTTCTGTATTCTAAATTCTGAATTCTGTGTTCTGCATTCTATGTTCAAAATTATATATTCATCATTCTGTATTTAATATTCTAAATTCTGTGTTCTAAATTCCATGTTATAAATTCTGTTCTCTGTATTCTGTATTCCATATTCTATATTCTGTGTTCAAAATTGTATATTCTGTATTCTATATTCTGCATTCAGTATTATATATTGTATATTCTGTGTTCTACATCGTATATTCAAAATTCTATATTCAGTATTCTGTATTCTATATTCTAACTTCTGTGTTATGCATTCCAAGTTCTAAATTCTATATTAAGTATCCTGTATACTATATTCTAAATTCTATGTACTGCATTTCATGTTCTAAATTCTATATTCATTATTCTGTATTCTATAATCTAAATTCTGTGTTCTGCATTCCATGTTCTATATTCTGGGTTCTGTATTCTGTTTTCCATATTCTATATTCTTTGTTCTATATTCTATATACTGTATTCTATATTCTGCATTCCGTATTCTATATTCTATATTCTGTGTTCTTCATTATATATTCTAAATTGTATATACACTTTTCCGTATTCTATATTCTAAATTCTGTGTTCGGCATTCCATTACTATATTCTAAGTTCTATATTCTATTTTTTATATTCTTTATTTTGTGTTCTTCATTCTATATTCTACAATCTATATTCTGCATTCATTTTCTATATTCTATGTTCTGTGTTCTATATTCTGTATTCTAAATTCTATATTCAGTATTCATTATTCTGTATTCTGAATTCTCAGTTCTACATTCTATATTCAAAATTCTAAATTCAGTATTCTGTATTCTATATTCTAAATTCAGTGTCTTTCATTCCATGTTCTGAATTCTGGCTTCTATATTCTCTATTCTCTATTATATATTTTGTGTTCTTCATTCAATATTCCACATACTATATTCTGCATTCGGTATACTTTATTCTATATTCTGTGTTTTACATTCTATATTCTAAATTCTATATTAAGTATTCTGTATTATATAATCTAAATTCTGTATTCTGCATTCCATGTTCTAAATTCTGAGTTATATATTCTCTTCTCTATTCTATATTTTGTGTTTATCATTCTATATTCTACATACTATGATCTGCATTCCGTATTCTATATTCCATACTATATGCTCTAGTTTCTGTATTCTAAACTCTATATTCAGTATTTAGTGTTCTATATTCTAATTTCTGTGTTCTGCATTATATGTTCTAAATTCAATATTCAGGATTCTGTATTCTATTTTCTAAATTCTGTGTTATGCATTCCATGTTCTAAATTATGGATTGTATATTCTCTATGCTATATTCTATATTCTGTGTTCAAAATTCTATATTCAAAATTCTGTGTTCAGTATTCTGTATTCTATATTCTAAATTCTGTGTTCATCATTCTATGTTCTGCATTCTATATTCATTATTCTGTATTGTATATTCTAAATTTTGTGTTCTGCAATCCATATTCTAAATTCTGGGTTCTGTATTCTGTTTTCCATGTTCTATATTCTTGTTCTACATTCTATGTTCTGTATTCTATATTCTGCATTCCGAATTCTACATTCTATATTCTGTGTACTACATTCTATATTCTAAATTCTATATTAGGTATTCATATTCTATATACTAAATTCTGTGTTCTGCATTCCATGTGCTAAACTCTGGATTCTATATTCTCTATTCTGTATTCTGTGTTCTACATACTATATTCTAAATTCTATATTCAGTATTCTGTATTGTATGTTCTAAATTCTGTGTTCTGTATTCCATGATCTAAATTCTGTCTTCTATATTCTCTATTATGTATTCTATATTTTGTGTTGTTCTTTCTATATTCCACATTCTTTATTCTTCATACGGTATTCTATATTATATATTCTGTGTTTTACATTCTAATTTCGAAATTCTATATTCAGTATTCTGTATTCTATAATCTAAACTATGTGTTCTGCATTCCATGTTCTTAATTCAGGGTTCTATATTCTCTATTCTATATTCTATATTTTGTGTTCCACATTCTTTCTTCAAAATTCTATATTCAGGATTCTTTATTCTATATTCTAAATTTTATGTTCTGCATTCCATGTACTAATTTCTATATTCAGTATTTTGTATTTTATATACTAAATTGGGTGTTCTGCATTCTATGTTCTAAATTCTATATTCAGTATTCTATATTCTATTTTCAATATTCAGTGTTCGGCATATCATATTGTACATTCTGTATTTTATATTCTATATTCTGTGTTCTACATCCTATATTCCCAATTCTATATTCAGTATTCTGTATTCTATAATGTAAATTCTGTGTTCTGCATTACAAGTTCTAAATTCGGGGTTCTGTATTCTGTTTTCCATATTCTATATTCTGTGTTCTACTTTTTATATTCTGTATTGTATATTCTGCATTCCGTATTCTATATTCTATATTCTGTGTTCTAAATTCTATATTTTAAATTCTATATTCAGTATTCTGTATTCTATATTCTAAATTCTGTGTTCTGCATTCCATGTTCTAAATTCTGTGTCCTATATTCTCTATTCTATTCTACATTTTGTGTTTTTCATTCTATATTCTACATACTATATTCTGCATTCCGTATTCACTATTCTATATTATGTGTTCTACATTCTGTATTCTAAATTCTAAATTCTGTATTCTGTATTCTTTATACTAAATTCTGTGTTCTGCATCCCATGTTCTAAATTCTGGGTTGTGTATTATGTTTTCCATATTCTATATTCTGTGTTCTACATTCTATATACTGTATTCTATATTCTGCATTCCGTATTCTGTACTGTATATTCTGAGTTCACCATTATATATTCTAAATTCTATATTCACTATTCCGTATTCTTTATTCTATATTCTGTGTTCGGCATTCCATTACTAAATTCTAAGTTCTATATTCTCTATTTTATATTCTTTATATTGTGTTCTGCATTCTATATTCTGCATTCATTTTCTATGTTCTATGTTCTGTGTTTTATATTCTGTATTCTAAATTCTATATTCAGTATTCTGTATTCTATAGTCTGAATTCTCTGTTCTACGTTCTATATTCAAAATTCTAAATTCAGTATTCTGTATTCTATATTCTAAATTCTGTGTCCTGCATTCCATATTCTAAATTCTGGCTTCTATATTCTCTATTATATATTCTATATTTTGTGTTCTTCATTCTATATTCCACATTCTATATTCTGATTTCCGTATACTATATTCTATATTCTGTGTTTTACATTCTATATTCTAAATTCTATATTCAGTATTCTGTATTCTATAATCTAAATTCTGTGTTCTGCATTCCATGTTCTAAATTTTGGGTTCTGTATTCTGTTTTCCATATTCTATATTTTGTGATCTACATTCTATATTCTAAATTCTATATTCAGTATTTTGTATTATATATTTAAATTCTGTGTTCTGAATTCCATTACTAAATTCTAGCTTCTATATTCTCTTTTATATATTCAATATTTTGTGTTCTTTTTCTATATTCTACATTCTATATTCTGCATTCATTTTCCATATTCTATGTTCTGTGTTCTATATTCTGTATTCTAATTCCTATATTCAGTATTCTGTATTCTATATTCTGAATTCGGTGTTCTACATTCTATATTCAAAATTCTAAATTCAGTATTCTATATTCTATATTCTAAATTCTGTGTTCTGCATTCCATGATCTAAATTCTGGCTTCTAATTTCTCTTTTATATATTCTATATTTTGTGTTGTTCTTTCTATATTCCACATTCTATATTCTGAATACGGTATTCTATATTGAATATTCTGTGTTTTACATTCTATATTCGAAATTCTATATTCAATATTCTGTATTCTATAACCTAAACTCTGTATTCTGCATTCCATGTTCTAAATTCTGGGTTCTATATTCTCTAATCTATTCTATATTGTGTGTTTTTCATTCTTTATTCTACATATTATAGTCTGCATTCCGTATTCTATATTCTATATTATGTGTTCTTCATTCTATATTCTAAATTCTATATTCAAGATTCTTTATTCTATACTCTAAATTTTATGTTCTGCATTCGATGTACTAATTTCTATATTCAGTATTTTGTATTTTATATACTAAATTGCGTGTTCTGAATTCTATGTTCTAAATTCTATATTCAGTATTCTATATTCTGTTTTCAATCTTCAGTGTTCGGCATATAATATTCTAAATTCTGTATTTTGTATTCTATATTCTGTGTTCTACATTCAATTTTCTAAATTTTATATTCAGTATTCTGTATTCTATATTCTATATTCTGTGTTCTGCATTCCATGATCTAAATTCTGGTTTCTATATTCTCTAAAATATATTCTATATTGTGTGTTCTTCATTCTATATTCCAGATTCAATATTCTGCATTCCGTATTCTACATTCTATATTCTGTGTTCTATATTCTACATTCTAAATTCTATATTATTTATTCTGTATTATATAGTCTAAATTCTGTGTTCTGCATTCCATGTTCTATATACTGGGTTGTGTATTCTGTTTTCCATATTCTATATTCTGTGTTCTGCATTCCATTCCTAAATTCTAGGTTCTATATTCTCTTTTATATATTCAATACTTTGTGTTCTTCATTCTATATTCTACATTTTATATTTTGCATTTATTCTCTATATTCTATATTCTGTATTCTAAATTCAATATTCAGTATTCTGTATTCTATATTCTGAATTCTCAGTTCTACATTCTATATTCAAAATTCTAAATTCAGTATTCTGTATTCTATATTCTATATTCTGTGTTCTGCATTCCATGATCTAAATTCTGACTTCTTTATTGTCTTTTATATATTCTATAATTTGTGTTTTTCTTACTATATTCCATATTCTATATTCTGCATTTCGTATTCTATGTTATATATTCTGTGTTTTACATTCTATATTCGAAATTCTATATTCAGTATTCTGTATTCTATAATCTAAATTCTGTGTTCTGCATTCCATTTTCTATATTCTGTGTTTTATATTCTGTACTCTATTCTATATAGTGTGTTTTTTATTCTATTTTCTACATACTATTGTCTGCATTCTGTATTCTATATTCTATATTGTGTGATCTGCATTCTATGTTTTAAATACTATATTCGGTATTCTGTATTCTATATTCTAAATTTTGTGTTCTGCATTCCAAGTTATAAATTCCGGTTTCTACATTCTCAATTCTATATTCTATATTCTGTGTTCTACATTATATATTCTAAATTCTATTTTTTGTATTTATATTCTATATTCAAAATTCTGTGTTCTGCATTCCATGTTCTAAATTCGATATTAAGTATTCTGTATTCTGTATTCTAAATTCCGTGTTCTGCATTTATGTTCTAAATACTATATTCAGTGTTCTGTATTCTATTTTCTAAATTCTGTGTTCTACATTCCATGTTCTAAATTCTTTATTCTATATTCTCTGTTATATATTCTATATTCTGTGTTCTACATTTTATACTCTAAATACTATATTTTGCCTTCCATATTGTATATTCTAAATTTTGAATTCTAAATTCTGAATTCTAAATTCTATATTCAGTATTCTGTTTTCTATATTTTAAATTCTGTGTTCTGCATTCCATGTTCTATATTCTATTTTCAGTATTCTATATTCTAAATTCTGTGTTCTGCATTCTATATTCTAAATTCTATATTCAGTATTCTGTTTTCTATATTCTTAATTCTACGTTCTGCATTCCATGTTCTATATTCTATATTCAGTATTCTGTATTATATATTCTAAATCCTGTGTTCTGCATTCCGTGTTCTAAATTCTTGTTTCTATATTCACTATACTATATCCTATATCCTGTGTTCTAAATTCTGTATTCTAAATTCTATATTCAGCATTCTGTATTCTATATTCTATATTGTGTGTTCTTCATTCTATTCTCTACATACTATATTTTGCATTCCGTATTCTATATTCTATATTCTGTGTTCTACATTTTACATTCTAAATCCTTTATTCAGTATTCTGTATTCTATAGTCTAAATTCTGTCTTCTGCATTCAATATTCTAAATTCCATATTCATTATTATGTATTCTATATTCTAAATTCTGTGTTCCTCATTCAATATTCTATATTGTGGAGTCTATATTCTCTTTTCTATATTCAATATTCTATGTTCTTCAGTCTAAATTCTAAATTCTATATTCAGTATTCTGTATTCTATATTCTAAATTCTGTGTTCTGTGTTCTATGTTCAAAATTATATATTCATTATACTGTATTTAATATTCTATATTCTATGTTCTCAATTTCATGTTATGAATTTTGGGTTCTGTATTCTGTTTTCCATAATCTGTATTTTGTTTTCTAAATTCTATATTCTGTATTCTATATTCTGCTTTCCGTATTATATATTGTATATTCTGTGTTCTACATTCTATATTCTAAATTCTATATTCAGTATTCTGTATTCTATATTGTAAATTCTGTGTTCTGCATTCCAAGTTATAAATTTTATATTAAGTATCCTGTATACTATATTCTAAATTCTGTGTTGTACATCCTATTTTCAAAATTATAATTTCAGAATTCTGTATTCTATATTCTAAATTCTGTATTCAGCATTCAATATTCTAAATTCTGTGTTCTATATTCTCTGTTCTCTATACTATATTGTGTGTTCTTCATTCTATACTCTACATACTATATTTTGCATTCTGTATTCCATATTCTAAATTCTGAATTCTTAATTTTAATTCTAATTTCTATATTCAGTATTCTGTTTTCTATATTCTATTTACTGTTTTCTGCATTCCATGTTCTAAATTCTAGTTTCAGAATTCTATATTCTATATTCTAAATTCTGTGTTCTTCATTCCATGTTCTATATTCTATTTTCAGTATTCTATATTCTTTATCCAAAATTCTGTGTTCTGCATTCCATGTTCTAAATTCTGGGTTCTGTATTCTGTTTTCCATATTCTATATTCTGTGTTCTAAATTCTATATACTGTATTCTATATTCTGCATTCCGTATTCTATATTCTATATTCTGTGTTCTTCATTATATATTTTAAATCCTATATTCACTATTCCGTATTCTATATTCTAAATTCTGTGTTCGGCATTCCATTATTAAATTCTAAGTTCTATATTCTCTTTTTTATATTCTTTATTTTGTGTTCAACATTCTATATTCAACATTCTATATTCTGCATTCATTTTCTATATTCTATGTTCTGTGTTCTATATTCTGTATTCTAAATTCTTTATTCAGTATTCTGTATTCTATATTCTGAAATCTCAGTTTTACATTCTATATTCAAAATTCTAAACTCAGTATTCTGTATTCTATAGTCTAAATTCTGTGTCCTGCATTCCATGTTCTAAATTCTGGCTTCTCTATTCCCTATTCCCTATTCTATATTTTGTGTTCTTCAAGCTATATTCCACATTCTATATTCGGCATTCCATATACTATATTCTCTATTCTGTGTTTTACATTCTATATTCTAAATTGTATATTCAGTATTCTCTATTCTATAATCTAAAATCTGGGTTCTGCATTTCATGTTCAAAATTCTGTGTTCTATATTCTCTACTCTATTCAATATTGTGTGTTTTTCATTCTATATTCTACATACTATAGTCTGCATTCCGTATTGTATATTCAATATTATGTGTTCTTCATTCTATATACTAAATTCTAAATTCTGTATTCTATATTCTACATTATAAATTCTGTGTTCTGCATTCCATGTCCTAAAATCTGGGTTCTATATTCTCTTTCTATATTCTGTATTCTGTGTTCTTCATTCTATATTCTAAATTCTAAATTCAGTATTCTGTATTCTATAGTCTAAATTCTGTGTTCTGCATTCTTTGTTCTAAATTCTATATTCTGTATTCTGTGTCCTATATTCTAAATTCTGTGTTCTGCATTCCATGTTCTAAATTCTGAGTTCTCTACTCTCTATTCTTTATTCTGTGTTCTACATTCTATATTCTGTATTCTATATTCTGCATTCCGTATTCTATATTCTGTATTCTGTGTTCTACATTCTATATTCTAAATTCAATATTCAGTATTCTGTGTTCTATATTCTAAATTCTGTGTTCTGCATTCCATGTTCTAAATTCTGGGTTCTATACACTGTATTCTATGTTCTTTGTTCTACATTCTATATTCTGTAGTCTATATTCTGCATTCCGTATACTATATTCTATATTCTGTGTTCTACATTCTATATTCTAAATTCTATATTCAGTATTTTTTATTCTATATTCTAAATTCTATGTACTGCATTTCATGTTCTAAATTCTATATTCATTATTCTGTATTCTATAATCTAAATTCTGTGTTCTTCATTCCACGTTCTATATTCTGAGTTCTATATTCTCTACTCTATTTTATATTGTGTGTTCTTCATTCTATATTCTACACACTATATTCTGCATTCCGTATTCTATATTCTATATTATTTGTTCTACATTCTATATTCTAAATTCTATATTCTGTATTCTGTATTATAAATTCTGAATTCTGTGTTCTGCATTCTATGTTCAAAATTATATATTCATCATTCTGTATTTAATATTCTAAATTCTGTGTTCTAAATTCCACGTTATAAATTCTGTATTCTGTATTCTGTATTCCATATTCTATATTCTGTGTTCTAAATTCTATATTCCGTATTCTATATTCTGCATTCCGTATTATATATTGTATATTCTGTGTTCTACATCCTATATTCAAATTCTATATTCAGTATTCTGTATTCAATATTCTAAATTCTGTGTTATGCATTCCAAGTTCTAAATTCTATATTAAGTATCCTGTATACTATATTCTAAATTCTATGTACTGCATTTCATGTTCTAAATTCTATATTCATTATTCTGTATTCTATAATCTAAATTCTGTGTCCTGCATTCCATGTTCTATATTCTGGGTTCTGTATTCTGTTTTCAATATTCTATATTCTTTGTTCTATATTCTATATACTGTATTCTATATTCTGCATTCCGTATTCTATATTGTATATTCTGTGTTCTTCATTATATATTCTAAATTGTATATACACTATTCCGTATTCTATATTCTAAATTCTGTGTTCGGCATTCCATTACTATATACTAAGTTCTATATACTATTTTTTATATTCTTTATTTTGTGTTCTTCATTCTATATTCTACAATCTATATTCTGCATTCATTTTCTATATTCTAAGTTCTGTGTTCTATATTCTGTATTCTAAGTTCTATATTCAGTATTCTGTATTCTATATTCTGAATTCTCAGTTCTACATTCTATTTTCAAAATCCTAAATTCAGTATTCTGTATTCTATATTCTAAATTCAGTATCCTGCATTCCATGTTCTGAATTCTGGCTTCTATATTCTCTATTCTCTATTGTATACTTTGTGTTCTACATTCAATATTCCACATTCTATATTCTGCATTCCATATACTATAATCTCTATTCTGTGTTTTACATTCTATATTCTAAATTCTATATTAAGTATTCTGTATTATATAATCTAAATTCTGTATTCTGCATTCCATGTTCTAAATTCTGAGTTCTACATTCTCTTCTCTATTCTATATTTTGTGTTTATCATTCTATATTCTACATACTATATTCTGCATTCCGTATTCTATATTCCATACTATATGCTCTACATTCTGTATTCTAAACTCTATATTCAGTATTTAGTATTCTATATTCTAATTTCTGTGTTCTGCATTATATGTTCTAAATTCAATATTCAGGATTCTGTATTCTATTTTCTAAATTCTGTGTTATGCATTCCATGTTCTAAATTATGGATTGTATATTCTCTATGCTATATTCTATATTCTGTGTTCAAAATTCTATATTCAAAATTCCTTGTTCAGTATTCTGTATTCTATATTCTAAATTCTGTGTTCATCATTCTATGTTCTGCATTCTATATTCATTATTCTGTATTGTATATTCTAAATTTTGTGTTCTGCAATCCATATTCTAAATTCTGGGTTCTGAATTCTGTTTTCCATGTTCTATATTCTTGTTCTACATTCTATGTTCTGTATTCTATATTCTGCATTCCGAATTCTACATTCTATATTCTGTGTTCTACATTCTACATTCTAAATTCTGTATTAGGTATTCATATTCTATATACTAAATTCTGTGTTCTGCATTCCATGTGCTAAACTCTGGATTCTATATTCTCTATTCTGTATTCTGTGTTCTACATACTATATTCTAGATTCTATATTCAGTATTCTGTATTGTATGTTCTAAATTCTGTGTTTTGCATTCCATGTTCTAAATTCATCGTTCTACATTGTCTATTGTATATTCTATATAGTGTGTTCTTCATTCTATACTCTACATATTTTATTTTGCATTCCGTACACTATATTATATATTCTGTGTTCTAAATACTTAATTCTAAATTATGTATTCAGTATTCTATATTCTATATACTAAATTCGGTGTTCTGCATTCTATGCTCTAAATTCCATATTCAGTATTCTATATTCTAGTTTCGAAATTCAGTGTTCTGCATATCATGTTCTAAATACTGGATTCAGTATTCTAAATTCTGTGTTCTACATTCTATATTCTAAATTCTATATTCAGTATTCTGTATTGTATTGTCTATATTTTGTGTTCTGCATTCCATGTTATAAATTCTGGGTTTTCTATTCTGTTTTCCATATTCTATACTCTGTGTTCTACATTCTATATTCTGCATTCCGAATTCTATATTATATATTCTGTGTTTTACATTGTTTATTCTAAATTCTATATTCAGTATTCTGTATTCTATATTCTAAATTCGGTGTCCTGCATTCTATGTTCTAAATTGTATATTCATTATTCTGTATGCTATATTCTAAATTCTGGGTTCTGCTTTTCATGCTCTAATTTCTGGGTTCTGTATTCTGTTTTCCATATTCTATATTCTGTGTTATACATTCTATATTCTGTTTTCTATGTTCTGCATTCCGTATTCTACATTCTATATTCTGTGTCCTACATTCTATATTCTAATTTCTATATTCAGTATTCATATTCTATATTCAAAATTCTGTGTTCTGCATTCTAATTTCTTAATTCTATATACAGTATTCTGTGTACTATATTCTACATTCTGTGTTCTACATTCTATAATCTATATTCTATATTCAGAATTATGTATTCTATATACTAAATTCTGTGTTCAGCACTCCATTTCTAAATTAAGGTTTCTATGTTCCATTTTATATATTCTATATTTTGTGTTCTTCATTCTATATTCCAAATTCTATATTCTACATTCCGTATTCCATATTCTATATTCTGTGTTCTACATTCTATATTCTAAATTTTATATTCAGTATTCTGTATTCTATATTCTAAATTCTATGTTCTGCTTTCCATGTTCCAAATTCTGGATTCTATATTCTCTATTCTGTATTCTATATTGTGTGTTGTTCATTCTATACTCTACATACTATATTTTGCATTCCGTAATCTGTATTCTAAATGCTGTGTTCTAAATTCTAAATTCTAAATTCTATATACAGTATTCTGTTTTCTATATTCTATATTCTGTGTTCTGCATTCCATGTTCTTTATTCTATTTTCAGTATTCTATATTCTGTATTCTCAATTCTGTGTTCTGCATTCTATGTTCTAAATTCTATATTCAGTATTATGTATTATGTATTCTAAATTCTGTGTTTGCATTCCATGTTCTAAATACTGGATTCTATATTCTGTATTCTGTGTTCTACATTCTATATTCTAAATTCTATATTCAGTATTCTGTATTCTATTTTCTAAATTCTGTGTTGTGCATTCCATGTTCTAATTTCTATATTCAGTATTCTCTATTCTGTATTATAATTCTGTGTTCTACTTTCAATGATCTAAATTCTATATTCAGTAATCTGTATTCTATATTCTAATTTCTGTGTTCTGCATTCCATGTTATAAATTTTGGGTTCTGAATTCTGTTTTCCATATTCTCTATTCTGTGTTCTACATTGTATATTCTAAATTCTGTATTCAGTATTTTGTATTCTATATTACAAATTCTGTGTTCTGCATTCCATTACTTATTTCTAGGTTCTATATTCTCTTTTATATATTCAATACTTTGTGTTCTTCATTCTATATTCTTCATTTTATATTCTGCATTCATTTTCTATATTCTATATTCTGTATTCTAATTTCTATATTCAGTATACTGTATTCAATATTCTGAATTCTGTGTTATACATTCTATATTCAAAATTTAAAATTCAGTATTCTGTATTCTATGTTTTATACTCTGTGTTCTGCTTTCCATGATCTAAATTCCGACTTCTATATTCTCTTTTATATATTCTTTATTTTGTGTTGATTTTCTATATTCCACATTCTATATTCTGCATTCCGTATTCTATATTATATATTCTGTATTTTTCGTTCTATATTCGAAATTCTATATTCAGTATTATGTATTCTATAATCTAAATTCTGCGTTCTGCATTCCATGTTCTATATTCTGGGTTCTATATTCTCTTCTCTATTCTATATTGTGTGTTATTCATTCTATATTCTACATAATATAGTGTGCATTCCGTATTCTATATTCTATATTATGTGTTCTACATTCTATATTCTTAATTCTATATTCTGTATTCTGTATTCTATATTGTAAATTCTGTGTTCTGCATTCCATGTTGTAAATTCTGGGTTCTATATTCTCAATTCTTTATTCTATATTCTGTGTTCTATATTATATATTCTAAATTCTGCATTCAGTATTTTGTATTATATTTTCTAATTTCTGTGTTCTACATTCCATGTTCTAAATTCTGGTTTCTATATTCTCTTTTCTCTATTCTATACTGTGTGTTCTTCATTCTATACTCTATATGCTATATTTTGCATTCAGTAACCTATATAATAAAGTTTGAATTTTAAACCTTATTTCTAAATTCTATATTCAGTATTCTGTTTTCTATATTCTAAATTATGTGTTCTGCATTCCATGTTCTATATTCTATTTTCAATATTCTATATTCTATATTCCAAATTCTGTGTTCTGCATTCTATGTTTCAAATTCTATATTCAGTATTCTGTATTGTATATTATAAATTCTGTGTTTGCATCCCATGTTCTATATCCTGGATTCTATATTTTGATTCTATATTCTATATTCTGTGTTCTACATTCTATATTCTAAATTCCAAATTCAGTATTTTGTATTCTATATTATAAATTCTGTGATTTGAATTCCATTACTAAATTCTAGGTTCAATATTCTCTTTTATATATTCAATACTTTCTGTTCTTCATCCTATATTTTACATTTTATATTCTGCATTCATTTTCTATATTCTATATTTTGTATTCTAAATTCTATATTCAGTATTCTGTATTCTATATTCTGAATTCTGTGTTCTACATTCTATCTTCAAAATTTAAAATTCAGGATTCTTTATTCTATATTCTATATTCTGTGTTCTGCATTCCATGATCTAAATTCTGACTTCTATATTCTCTTTTATATATTCTATATTTTGTGTTGTTCTTTCTATATTCCACATTATATATTCTGCATTCCGTATTCTATATTATATATTCTGTGTTTTACATTCTATATTCGAATTTCTATATTCAGTATTCTGTACTCTATAATCTAAATTCTGTGTTCTGAATTCCATGTTCTAAATTCTGGGTTCTATATACACAATTCCATATTCTATATTCTGTGTTCTACATTATATATTCTAAATTCTATATTTTGTATTCTTTTTTCTATATTCTAAATTCTGTGTTCTGCATTCTATGTTCTAAATACTATATTCAGTGTTCTGTACTATATTTTCTAAATCCTGTGTTCTACATTCCATGATCTAAATTCTGGATTCTATATTCTCTATTCTATATTCTATATTGTGTGTTCTTCATTCTATACCCTAAAAACTATATTTTGCATTCCGTATTCTATATTCTAAATCCTGAGTTCTAAATTCTAAATTCGAAATTCTATATTCAGTGTTCTGTATTCTATTTTCTAAATTCTATGTTCTATATTTCATGTTCTAAATTCTGGATTCTATATTCTCTATTCTATATTGTATGTTCTTCATTCTATACTCTAAATACTGTATTTTCCCTTCCGTATTCTATATTCTAAATTTTAATTTCTAATTTCTAAATTCTACATTCTACATTCAGTACTCTGTTTTCTATATTCTAAATTCTGCTTTCTGCATCCATTTTCTATATTCTATTTTCAGTATTCTATATTCTAAATTCTAAATTCTTTGTTCTGCATTCTATGTTCTAAATTTTATATTCAGTATTCCGAGTGATACATTCTAAATTCTGTGTTTGCATCCCATGTTCTAAATTCAGGATTATATATTTTCGATTCTATATTCTATATTCTGTGTTCAACATTATATATTCTAAATTCTATATTCAGTATTCGGTTTTCTATAGTCTAAAATCTATGTTCTGCATTCTATGTTCTAAATTCTATTTTCAGTATTCTGTATTCTATATTCTAAATTCTGGGTTCTGCATTCTCTTGTCTAAATTCTGGGTTCTGTATTCTGTTTTCCATATTCTATATTCTCTGTTCAACATTCTATATTCTGTATTCTATATTCTGCATTCCGTATTCTATATTCTATATTCTGTGTTCTACATTCTATATTCTAAATTCTGCGTTCTGCATTCCATGTTCTATATTCTGGGTTCTATATTCTCTACTCTATTCTATATTGTGTATTATTCATTCTATATTCTACATACTATAGTCTGCATTCCGTATTCTATATTCTATATTATGTGTTCTACATTCTATATTCTAAATTCTATATTCTGTATTGTGTATTCTATATTTAATTCTGTGTTCTGCATTTTATGTTCTAAATCCTGGGTTCTATATTCTGTATACTATATTCTATATTCTGTGTTCTACATTCTATATTCTAAACTCTATATTCAGTATTCTTTATTCTATATTCTAAATTCTATGTTCTGCATTCCATGTTCTATATACTATATTCAGTATTCTGTATTCTATATTCTAAATTCTGTGTTCTGCATTATATGTTCTAAATTCTATATACAGTATTCTGTATTCTATTTCCTAAATTCTGTGTTCTGCATTCCATGTTCTAAATTCTGGGTTCTATATACTCTATTCTATATTCTATAGTGTTTGTTCTTCATTCCATATTCTACATACTAAATTTTGCATTCCGTATTGTATATTCTAAATTCTGTGTTCTAAATTCTAAATTCAAAATTCTATATTCAGTATTCTGTTTTCTATATTCTAAATCCTGTGTTCTGCATTCCATGTTCTATATTCTATTTTCAGTATTCTATATTCTATATCTAAATTCTGTGTTCTGCATTCTATGTTCTGAATTCTATATTCAGTATTATGTGTTATGTATTCTAAATTCTGTGTTTGCATTCCATGTTCTAAATACTGGATTCTATATTCTGTATTCTGTGTTCTACATTCTATATTCTAAATTCTATATTTAGTATTCTGTATTCTATTTTCTAAATTCTGTGTTGTGCATTCCATGTTCTAATTTCTATATTCAGTATTCTCTATTCTGTATTATAATTCTGTGTTCTACTTTCAATGATCTAAATTCTATATTCAGTAATCTGTATTCTATATTCTAAATTCTGTGTTCTGCATTCCATGTTCTAAATTCTGTGTCCTATATTCTCTATTCTATGTTCTAAATTCTATATTTAGTATTCAGTATTATATATTCTAAATTCTGTGTTCTGCATTCTGTGTTCTTAATTCTGGATTCTATATTCTCTATGCTAAATTCTATATGCTGTGTTCTAAATTCTATATTCTAAATTCTATATTCAGTATTCTGTATCCTGTATTGTAAATTCTGTTATGTGCAATCCATGTTCTAATTTCTATATTCAGTATTCTGAATTCTGTATTCTAAATTCTGTGTTCTACATTCGATGTTCTAAATTCTATATTCAGTATTTTTTAGTCTATATTCTAAATTCTGTGTTCTGCATTTCATGTTCTAAATCTTGGGTTCTGTATTCTGTTATCCACATTCTATATTTTGTGTTCTTCATTATATATTCTAAATATTATATTCAGTATTTTGTATTATATATTTAAATTCTGTGTTCTGCATTCCATTACTAAATTCTAGGTTCTATATTCTCTTTTATATATTCAATATTTTGTGTTCTTAATTCTATATTCTACATTCTATATTCTGCATTCATTTTCTATATTCTATATTCTGTGTTCAATGTTATGTATTCTAATTCCTATATTCAGTATTATGTATTCTATATTTTGAATTCTGTGTTCTACATTCTGTATTGAAATTCTAAATTCAGTATTCTTTATTCTATATTCTAAATTCTGTGTTCTTCATTCCATGATCTAAATTCTGCCTTCTATATTCTCTTTTTTATATTCTATATTTTGTGTTGTTCTTTCTTTATTCCACATTCTATATTCTGCATACGGCATTCTATATTATACATTCTGTGTTTTACATTCTATATTCGAAATTCTATATTCAGTATTCTGTATACTATAATCTAAACTCTGTATTCTGCATTCCATGTTCTAAATTCTGGTTTCTATATTCTCTACTCTATTCTATATTTTGTGTTTTTCATTCTAGATTCTAAATACTTTAGTCTGCATTCTGTATTCTATATTCTATATTATGTGTTCTTCATTCTATATTCTAAATTCTATATTCTGTATTCTGTATTCTATACTCTAAATTTTGTGTTCTGCAATCCATATTCTAAATTCTGGTTTCTGTATTCTGTTTTCCATGTTCTATATTCTGTGTTCTACATTCTATATTCTGTATTCTATATTCTGCATTCCGAATTCTAAATTCTATATTCTGTGTTCTATATTCTATATTCTTAATTCTATTTTCAGTATTCATATTCTAATTTCTATATTCTGTGTTCTGCAGTCCACGTGCTAAATTCTGGATTCTATATTCTCTATTCTGTATTCTGTGTTCTACATACTATATTCTTAATTCTATATTCAGTATCCTGTATTGTATATTCTAAATTCTGTGTTCTGCATTCCATGTTCTAAATTCTGGGTTCTGTATTCTGTTTTCCATTTTCTATATTCTGTGCTCTATAGTCAATATTCTGTATTGTATATACTGCATTCAGTATTCGATATTCTGTGTTTTACATTCTATATTCGTAATTCTATATTCAGTATTCTGTATTCTATATTCTAAATTCTGTGTTCTGCATCCCATTTATAAATTCTGTGTTCTATATTCTGTTTTATTTATTCTATATTTTGTGTTCTTCATTCTATATTCCACATTCTATATTCTGAATTCCGTATTCTATATTGTATGTTCTGTGTTTTACATTCTATATTCTTTATTCTATATTTAGTATTCTGTATTCTATAATCTAAATTCTGTGTTATGCATTCCATGATCTATAATCTGGGTTCTATATTCTCTACTCTATTTTATATTTTGTGATCTTCATTCTATATTCTTCATACTATATTCTGAATTCCGTATTCTATATTCTATATTATGTGTTCTACATTCTATATTCTAAATTCTATATTCTGTATTCTGTATTCTAAATCCTAAATTCTGTGTTCTGCATTCCAAGTTCTAAATTCTGTGTTCTGCATTCCATGTTCTAAATTATGTGTTCTATATTCTCTGTTCTCTATTCTATATTCTGTGTTCTACATTCTATATTCTAAATACTATATTCAGTATTCTGTGTTCTATATTCTAAATTCTGTTTTCTGCATTCCATGTTCTAAATTCTGGGTTCTATACACTCTATTCTATATTCTGTGTTCTACATTCTATATTCTGTAGTCTATATTCTTCATTCCGTATACTATATTCTATATTCTGTGTTCTACAATCTATATTCTAAATTCTATATTCAGTATTTTTATTCTATATTCTAAATTCTATGTTCTGCATTTCATGTTCTAAATTCTATATTCAGTATTCTGCTTTCTGTATTCTAAATTCTGTGTTCTGCGTCATATATTCTTAATTCTATATTCATTATTCTGTATTCTATAATCTAAATTCTGTGTTCTGCATTCCACTTTCTATATTCTGGTTTCTCTATTCTCTACTCTATTTTATATTGTGTGTTCTTCATTCTATATTCTACACACTATATTATGCATTTCGTATTCTATATTCTATATTATGTGTTCTACATTCTATATTCTAAATTCAATATTCTGTATTCTGTATTCAAAATTCTATATTCAGTATTCTGTATTCTATATTCTGAATTCTGTGTTCTACATTCTATCTTCAAAATTTAAAATTCAGGATTCTGCATTCTATATTCTATATTCTGTGTTCTGCATTCCATGATCTAAATTCTGACTTCTATATTCTCTTTTATATATTCTATATTTTGTGTTGTTCTTTCTATATTCCACATTCTATATTCTGCATTCCGTATTCTATATTATATATTGTGTGTTTTACATTCTATATTCGAATTTCTATATTCAGTATTCTGTACTCTATAATCTAAATTCTGTGTTCTGAATTCCATGTTCTAAATTCTGGGTTCTATATACACAATTCCATATTCTATATTCTGTGTTCTACATTATATATTCTAAATTCTATATTTTGTATTCTTTTTTCTATATTCTAAATTCTGTGTTCTGCATTCTATGTTCTAAATACTATATTCAGTGTTCTGTACTATATTTTCTAAATTCTGTGTTCTACATTCCATGATCTAAATTCTGGATTCTATATTCTCTATTCTATATTCTATATTGTGTGTTCTTCATTCTATACCCTAAAAACTATATTTTGCATTCCGTATTCTATATTCTAAATCCTGAGTTCTAAATTCTAAATTCGAAATTCTATATTCAGTGTTCTGTATTCTATTTTCTAAATTCTATGTTCTACATTCCATGTTCTAAATTCTGGATTCTATATTCTCTATTCTATATTGTGTGTTCTTCATTCTATAGTCTAAATACTGTATTTTCCCTTCCGTATTCTATATTCTAAATTTTAAGTTCTAATTTCTAAATTCTAAATTCTACATTCAGTACTCTGTTTTCTATATTCTAAATTCTGCTTTCTGCATCCATTTTCTATATTCTATTTTCAGTATTCTATATTCTAAATTCTAAATTCTGTGTTCTGCATTCTATGTTCTAAATTTTATATTCAGTATTCCGTGTGGTACATTCTAAATTCTGTGTTTGCATCCCATGTTCTAAATTCAGGATTATATATTTTCGATTCTATATTCTATATTCTGTGTTCAACATTATATATTCTATATTCTATATTCAGTATTCGGTTTTCTATAGTCTAAAATCTATGTTGTGCATTCTATGTTCTAAATTCTATTTTCAGTATTCTGTATTCTATATTCTAAATTCTGGGTTCTGTATTCTGTTTTCCATATTCTATATTCTCTGTTCAACATTCTATATTCTGTATTCTATATTCTGCATTCCGTATTCTATATTCTATATTCTGTGTTCTACATTCTATATTCTAAATTCTGCGTTCTGCATTCTATGTTCTATATTCTGGGTTCTATATTCTCTACTCTATTGTATATTGTGTGTTATTCATTCTATATTCTACATACTATAGTCTGCATTCCGTATTCTATATTCTATATTATGTGTTCTACATTCTATATTCTAAATTCTATATTCTGTATTCTGTATTCTATATTGTAAATTCTGTGTTCTGCATTCCATGTTCTATATTCTCAATTCTATATTCTATATTCTGGGTTCTATATTATATATTCTAAATTCTATATTCAGTATTCTTTATTCTATATTCTAAACTCTGTGTTCTGCATTCCATGTTCTAAATTCCATATTCCGTATTCTGTATTCTATAGTCTAAATTCTGTGTTCTGCATTTTATGTTCAAAATTCTTTATTCAGTGTTCTGTATTCTATTTTCTAAATTCTGTGTTCTACAAACCATGTTCTAAATTCTGGATTCTATATTCTCTATTCTATATTCTATATTGTGTGTTCTTCATTCTATACTCTACATTCTATATTTTGCATTCCGTATCCTGTATTCTAAATTTTGAGTTCTAAATTCTAAATCCTAAATTCTATATTCAGTATTCTGTTTTCAATATTCTAAACTCTGTATTCTGCATTCCATGTTCTAAATTCTGGGTTCTATATTCTCTAATCTATTCTATATTGTGTGTTTTTATTCTATATTCTACATAGTATAGTCTGCATTCCGTATTCTATATTCTATATTATGTGTTCTTCATTCTATATTCTAAATTCTATATTCTCTATTCTGTATTCTATATTCTAAATTCTGTGTTCTGCATTCCATGATCTAAATTCTGGGTTCTATATTCTCTTTCTATATTCTATATTCTGTTTTCTTCATTCTATTTTCCACATTCTATATTCTGCATTCATTTCTATATTCTGTATTCTGTGTTCTATATTCTGTATTCTAATTTCTATATTCAGTATTCTGTATTCTTTATTCTGAACTCTCTGTTCTTCATTCTATATTCAAAATTCTAAATTCAGTATTCTATATTCTATATTCTAAATTCTGTGTTCTGTATTCCATGATCTAAATTCTGGCTTCTGTATACTCTTTTATATATTCTATATTTTGTGTTGTTCTTTCTATATTCCACATACTATATAATGCATACGGTATTCTATATTATATATTCTGTGTTTTACTTTCTATTTTCGATATTCTATATTCAGTATTCTGTATTCTATAATCTAAACTGTGTGTTCTGCATTCCATGCTCTAAATTCTGGATTCTATATTCTCTATTCTCTATTCTATATTTTGTGTTCTACATTCTTTATTCTGAATTCTATATTCAGGATTCTTTATACTATACTCTAAATTTTATGTTCTGCATTCGATGTACTAATTTCTATATTCAGTATTTTGTATTTTATATTCTAAATTGCGTGTTCTGCATTCTATGTTCTAAATTCTATATTCAGTATTCTATATTCTATTTTCAATATTCAGTGTTCGGCATATCATATTCTAAATTCTGTATTTTGTATTCTATATTCTGTGTTCTACATTCAATTTTCTAAATTTTATATTCAGTATTCTGTATTCTATATTCTATATTCTGTGTTCTGCATTCCATGATCTAAATTCTGGTTTCTATATTCTCTAAAATATATTCTATATTGTGTGTTCTTCATTCTATATTCCAGATTCAATATTCTGCATTCCGTATTCTACATTCTAGATTCTGTGTTCTATATTCTATATTCTAAATTCTATATTCTTTATTCTGTATTCTATAGTCTAAATTCTGTGTTCTGCATTCCATATTCTATATACTGGGTTGTGTATTCTGTTTTCCATATTCTATATTCTGTGTTCTGCATTCCATTCCTAAATTCTAGGTTCTATATTCTCTTTTATATATTCAATACTTTGTGTTCTTCATTCTATATTCTACATTTTATATTTTGCATTTATTCTCTATATTCTATATTCTGTATTCTAAATTCAATATTCAGTATTCTGTATTCTATATTCTGAATTCTCAGTTCTACATTCTATATTCAAAATTCTAAATTCAGTATTCTGTATTCTATATTCTATATTCTGTGTTCTGCATTCCATGATCTAAATTCTGACTTCTTTATTGTCTTTTATATATTCTATAATTTGTGTTGTTCTTACTATATTCCATAATCTATATTCTGCATTTCGTATTCTATGTTATATATTCTGTGTTTTACATTCTATATTCGAAATTCTATATTCAGTATTCTATATTCTATAATCTAAATTCTGTGTTCTGCATTCCATTTTCTATATTCTGTGTTTTATATTCTGTACTCTATTCTATATAGTGTGTTTTTCATTCTATATTCTACATACTATTGTCTGCATTCAGTATTCTATATTCTATATTGTGTGATCTACATTCTATAATTTAAATACTATATTCGGTATTCTGTATTCTATATTCTAAATTTTGTGTTCTGCATTCCATGTTATAATTTCCGGTTTCTACATTCTCAATTCTATATTCTATATTCTGTGTTCTACATTATATATTCTAAATTCTATATTTTGTATTTATATTCTATATTCAAAATTCTATGTTCTGCATTCCATGTTCTAAATTCGATATTAAGTATTCAGTATTCTGTATTCTAAATTCCGTGTTCTGCATTTATGTTCTAAATACTATATTCAGTGTTCTGTATTCTATTTTCTAAATTCTGTGTTCTACATTCCATGTTCTAAATTCTTTATTCTATATTCTCTATTATATATTCTATATTCTATGTTCTTCATTTTATACTCTTAATAATATATTTTGCCTTCCATATTGTATATTCTAAATTTTGAATTCTAAATTCTGAATTCTAAATTCTATATTCAGTATTCTGTTTTCTATATTCTAAATTCTGTGTTCTGCATTCCATGTTCTATATTCTATTTTCAGTATTCTATATTCTAAATTCTGTGTTCTGCATTCTATGTTCTAAATTCTATATTCAGTATTCTGTATTGTATATTCTAAATTCTGTGTTTGCATCCCATGTTCTAAATTCTGGATTCTATATTTTTGATTCTATATTCTATATTCTGTGTTCTACATTATATATTCTAAATTCTATATTCAGTATTCTGTTTTCTATAGTCTAAAATCTGTGTTCTGCATTCTATGTTCTAATTTGTATATTCAGTATTCTGTATTCTATATTCTAAATTCTGTGTTCTGCATTCCATGTTCTAAATTCTGGGTTCTATATGCTCTAATCTATATTCTATATTCTGTGTTCTACATTCTATATTCTAAATTCTATATTCAGTATTCTGTATCCTATATTCTAAATTCTGTGTTTTGATTTCCAAATTCTTAATTCTATATTCCGTATTCTGTATTCTATATTCTATATTCTGTGTTCTACATTCTATATTCTAAATTCTATATTCAGTATTCTGTATCCTATATTCTAAATTCTGTGTTTTGCTTTCCAAATTCTTAATTCTATATTCCGTATTCTGTATTCTATATTCTAAATTCTGTGTTCTTCATTCCATGTTCTATATTCTATTTTCAGTATTCTATATTCTTTATCCAAAATTCTGTGTTCTGCATTCCATGTTCTAAATCCTGGGTTCTGTATTCTGTTTTCCATATTCTATATTCTGTGTTCTAAATTCTATATACTGTATTGTATATTCTGCATTCCGTATTCTATATTCTATATTCTGTGTTCTTCATTATATATTTTAAATCCTATATTCACTATTCCGTATTCTATATTCTAAATTCTGTGTTCGGCATTCCATTATTAAATTCTAAGTTCTATATACTCTTTTTTATATTATTTATTTTGTGTTCAACATTCTATATTCAACATTCTATATTCTGCATTCATTTTCTATATTCTATGTTCTGTGTTCTATATTCTGTATTCTAAATTCTATATTCAGTATTCTGTATTCTATATTCTGAATTGTCAGTTTTACATTCTATATTCAAAATTCTAAACTCAGTATTCTGTATTCTATAGTCTAAATTCTGTGTCCTGCATTCCATGTTCTAAATTCTGGCTTCTCTATTCTCTATTCTCTATTCTATATTTTGTGTTCTTCAAGCTATATTCCACATTCTATATTCGGCATTCCGTATACTATATTCTATATTCTGTGTTTTACATTCTATATTCTAAATTCTATATTCAGTATTCTCTATTCTATAATCTAAAATGTGTGTTCTGCATTTCATGTTCAAAATTCTGTGTTCTATATTCTCTACTCTATTCAATATTGTGTGTTTTTCATTCTATATTCTACATACTATAGTCTGCATTCCGTATTGTATATTCAATATTATGTGTTCTTCATTCTATATACTAAATTCTATATTCTGTATTCTATATTCTACATTATAAATTCTGTGTTCTTCATTCCTTGTTCTAAAATCTGGGTTCTATATTCTCTTTCTATATTCTGTATTCTGTGTTCTTCATTCTATATTCTAAATTCTATATTCAGTATTCTGTATTCTATAGTCTAAATTCTGTGTTCTGCATTCTATGTTCTAAATTCTATATTCTGTATTCTGTGTCGTATATTCTAAATTCTGTGTTCTGCATTCCATGTTCTAAATTCTGAGTTCTATACTCTCTATTCTTTATTCTGTGTTCTACATTCTATATTCTGTATTCTATATTCTGCATTCCGTATTCTATATTCTATATTCTGTGTTCAACATTCTATATTCTAAATTCAATATTCAGTATTCTGTGTTCTATATTCTAAATTCTGTGTTCTGCATTCCATGTTCTAAATTCTGGGTTCTATACACTGTATTCTATGTTCTTTGTTCTACATTCTATATTCTGTAGTCTATATTCTGCATTCCGTATACTATATTCTATATTCTAAATTCTATACTGTATTCAGTATTCTGAATTCTGTGTTATACATTCTATATTCAAAATTTAAAATTCAGTATTCTGTATTCTATGTTTTATACTCTGTGTTCTGCTTTCCATGATCTAAATTCCGACTTCTATATTCTCTTTTATATATTCTTTATTTTGTGTTGATTTTCTCTATTCCAAATTCTATATTCTGCATTCCATATTCTATATTATATATTCTGTATTTTTCGTTCTATATTCGAAATTCTATATTCAGTATTCTGTATTCTATAATCTAAATTCTGCGTTCTGCATTCCATGTTCTATATTCTGGGTTCTATATTCTCTACTCTATTCTATATTGTGTGTTATTCATTTTATATTCTACATACTATAGTGTGCATTCCGTATTCTATATTCTATATTATGTGTTCTACATTCTATATTCTAAATTCTATATTCTGTATTCTGTATTCTATATTTTAAATTCTGTGTTCTGCATTCCATGTTGTAAATTCTGGGTTCTATATTCTCAATTCTTTATTCTATATTCTGTGTTCTATATTATATATTCTAAATTCTGCATTCAGTATTTTGTATTCTATATTATAAATTCTGTGTTCTGCATTCTATGTTCTAAATTCTATATTCAGTGTTCTGTATTCTATTTTCTAATTTCTGTGTTCTACATTCCATGTTCTAAATTCTGGTTTCTATATTCTCTTTTCTCTATTCTATACTGTGTGTTCTTCATTCTATACTCTATATGCTATATTTTGCATTCAGTAACCTATATAAAAAAGTTTGAATTTTAAACCTTATTTCTAAATTCTATATTCAGTATTCTGTTTTCTATATTCTAAATTATGTGTTCTGCATTCCATGTTCTATATTCTATTTTCAGTATTCTATATTCAATATTCTAAATTCTGTGTTCTGCATTCTATGTTTCAAATTCTATATTCAGTATTCTGTATAGTATATTATAAATTCTGTGTTTGCATCCCATGTTCTATAATCTGGATTCTATATTTTGATTCTATATTCTATATTCTGTGTTCTACATTCTATATTCTAAATTCTATATTCAGTATTTTGTATTCTATATTATAAATTCTGTGATTTGAATTCCATTACTAAATTCTAGGTTCAATATTCTCTTTTATATATTCAATACTTTCTGTTCTTCATCCTATATTTTACATTTTATATTCTGCATTCATTTTCTATATTCTATATTTTGTATTCTAAATTCTATATTCAGTATTCTGTATTCTATATTCTGAATTCTGTGTTCTACATTCTATCTTCAAAATTTAAAATTCAGGATTCTGTATTATATATTCTATATTCTGTGTTCTGCATTCCATGATCTAAATTCTTACTTTTATTCTCTTTTATATATTCTATATTTTGTGTTGTTCTTTCTATATTCCACATTCTATATTCTGCATTCCGTATTCTATATTATATATTCTGTGTTTTACATTCTATATTCGAATTTCTATATTCAGTATTCTGTACTCTATAATCTAAATTCTGTGTTCTGAATTCCATGTTCTAAATTCTGGGTTCTATATACACAATTCCATATTCTATATTCTGTGTTCTACATTATATATTCTAAATTCTATATTTTGTATTCTTTTTTCTATATTCTAAATTCTGTGTTCTGCATTCTATGTTCTAAATACTATATTCAGTGTTCTGTACTATATTTTCTAAATCCTGTGTTCTACATTCCATGATCTAAATTCTGGATTCTATATTCTCTATTCTATATTCTATATTGTGTGTCCTTCATTCTATACCCTAAAAACTATATTTTGCATTCCGTATTCTATATTCTAAATCCTGAGTTCTAAATTCTAAATTCGAAATTCTATATTCAGTGTTCTGTATTCTATTTTCTAAATTCTATGTTCTACATTCCATGTTCTAAATTCTGGATTCTATATTCTCTATTCTATATTGTGTGTTCTTCATTCTATACTCTAAATAATGTATTTTCCCTTCCGTATTCTATATTCTAAATTTTAAGTTCTAATTTCTAAATTCTAAATTCTACATTCAGTACTCTGTTTTCTATATTCTAAATTCTGCTTTCTGCATCCATTTTCTATATTCTATTTTCAGTATTCTATATTCTAAATGCTAAATTCTGTGTTCTGCATTCTATGTTCTAAATTTTATATTCAGTATTCCGTGTGGTACATTCTAAATTCTGTGTTTGCATCCCATGTTCTAAATTCAGGATTATATATTTTCGATTCTATATTCTATATTCTGTGTTCAACATTATATATTCTAAATTCTATATTCAGTATTCGGTTTTCTATAGTCTAAAATCTATGTTGTGCATTCTATGTTCTAAATTCTATTTTCAGTATTCTGTATTCTATATTCTAAATTCTGGGTTCTGCATTCTATTTTCTAAATTCTGGGTTCTGTATTCTGTTTTCCATATTCTATATTCTCTGTTCAACATTCAATATTCTGTATTCTATATTCTGCATTCCGTAATCTATATTCTATATTCTGTGTTCTACATTCTATATTCTAAATTCTGCGTTCTGCATTCCATGTTCTATATTCTGGGTTCTATATTCTCTACTCTATTGTATATTGTGTGTTATTCATTCTATATTCTACATACTATAGTCTGCATTCCGTATTCTATATTCTATATTATGTGTTCTACATTCTATATTCTAAATTCTATATTCTGCATTCTGTATTCTATATTGTAAATTCTGTGTTCTGCATTCCATGTTCTATATTCTCAATTCTATATTCTATATTCTGTGTTCTATATTATGTATTCTAAATTCTATATTCAGTATTCTTTATTCTATATTCTAAACTCTGTGTTCTGCATTCCATGTTCTAAATTCCATATTCCGTATTCTGTATTCTATATTCTAAATTCTGTGTTCTGCATTTTATGTTCAAAATTCTTTATTCAGTGTTCTGTATTCTATTTTCTAAATTCTGTGTTCTACAAACCATGTTCTAAATTCTGGATTCTATATTCTTTATTCTATATTGTGTGTTCTTCATTCTATACTCTAAATACTATATTTTGCATTCCGTATCCTATATTCTAAATTTTGAGTTCTAAATTCTAAATCCTAAATTCTATATTCAGTATTCTGTTTTCAATATTCTAAACTCTGTATTCTGCATTCCATGTTCTAAATTCTGGGTTCTATATTCTCTAATCTATTCTATATTGTGTGTTTTTCATTCTATATTCTACATAGTATAGTCTGCATTCCGTATTCTATATTCTATATTATGTGTTCTTCATTCTATATTCTAAATTCTATATTCTCTATTCTGTATTCTATATTCTAAATTCTGTGTTCTGCATTCCATGATCTAAATTCTGGGTTCTATATTCTCTTTCTATATTCTATATTCTGTTTTCTTCATTCTATTTTCCACATTCTATATTCTGCATTCATTTCTATATTCTGTATTCTGTGTTCTATATTCTGTATTCTAATTTCTTTATTCAGTATTCTGTATTCTTTATTCTGAACTCTCTGTTCTTCATTCTATATTCAAAATTCTAAATTCAGTATTCTGTATTCTATATTCTAAATTCTGTGTTCTGTATTCCATGATCTAAATTCTGGCTTCTATATACTCTTTTATATATTCTATATTTTGTGTTGTTCTTTCTATATTCCACATACTATATAATGCATACGGTATTCTATATTATATATTCTGTGTTTTACTTTCTATTTTCGATATTCTATATTCAGTATTCTGTATTCTATAATCTAAACTGTTTGTTCTGCATTCCATGCTCTAAATTCTGGATTCTATATTCTCTATTCTCTATTCTATATTTTGTGTTCTACATTCTTTATTCTGAATTCTATATTCAGGATTCTTTATCCTATACTCTAAATTTTATGTTCTGAATTCGATGTACTAATTTCTATATTCAGTATTTTGTATTTTATATACTAAATTGCGTGTTCTGCATTCTATGTTCTAAATTCTATATTCAGTATTCTATATTCTATTTTCAATATTCAGTGTTCGGCATATCATATTCTAAATTCTGTATTTTGTATTCTATATTCTGTGTTCTACATTCAATTTTCTAAATTTTATATTCAGTATTCTGTATTCTATATTCTATATTCTGTGTTCTGCATTCCATGATCTAAATTCTGGTTTCTATATTCTCTAAAATATATTCTATATTGTGTGTTCTTCATTCTATATTCCAGATTCAATATTCTGCATTCCGTATTCTACATTCTAGATTCTGTGTTCTATATTCTATATTCTAAATTCTATATTCTTTATTCTGTATTCTATAGTCTAAATTCTGTGTTCTGCATTCCATGTTCTATATACTGGGTTGTGTATTCTGTTTTCCATATTCTATATTCTGTGTTCTGCATTCCATTCCTAAATTCTAGGTTCTATATTCTCTTTTATATATTCAATACTTTGTGTTCTTCATGCTATATTCTACATTTTATATTTTGCATTTATTCTCTATATTCTATATTCTGTATTCTAAATTCAATATTCAGTATTCTGTATTCTATATTCTGAATTCTCAGTTCTACATTCTATATTCAAAATTCTAAATTCAGTATTCTGTATTCTATATTCTATATTCTGTGTTCTGCATTCCATGATCTAAATTCTGACTTCTTTATTGTCTTTTATATATTCTATAATTTGTGTTGTTCTTACTATATTCCATAATCTATATTCTGCATTTCGTATTCTATGTTATATATTCTGTGTTTTACATTCTATATTCGAAATTCTATATTCAGTATTCTATATTCTATAATCTAAATTCTGTGTTTTTCATTCCATTTTCTATATTCTGTGTTTTATATTCTGTACTCTATTCTATATAGTGTGTTTTTCATTCTATATTCTACATACTATTGTCTGCATTCAATATTCTATATTCTATATTGTGTGATCTACATTCTATAATTTAAATACTATATTCGGTATTCTGTATTCTATATTCTAAATTTTGTGTTCTGCATTCCATGTTATAATTTCCGGTTTCTACATTCTCAATTCTATATTCTATATTCTGTGTTCTACATTATATATTCTAAATTCTATATTTTGTATTTATATTCTATATTCAAAATTCTATGTTCTGCATTCCATGTTCTAAATTCGATATTAAGTATTCAGTATTCTGTATTCTAAATTCCGTGTTCTGCATTTATGTTCTAAATACTATATTCAGTGTTCTGTATTCTATTTTCTAAATTCTGTGTTCTAGATTCCATGTTCTAAATTCTTTATTCTATATTCTCTATTATATATTCTATATTCTATGTTCTTCATTTTATACTCTTAATAATATATTTTGCCTTCCATATTGTATATTCTAAATTTTGAATTCTAAATTCTGAATTCTAAATTCTATATTCAGTATTCTGTTTTCTATATTCTAAATTCTGTGTTCTGCATTCCATGTTCTATATTCTATTTTCAGTATTCTATATTCTAAATTCTGTGTTCTGCATTCTATGTTCTAAATTCTATATTCAGTATTCTGTATTGTATATTCTAAATTCTGTGTTTGCATCCCATGTTCTAAATTCTGGATTCTATATTTTTGATTCTATATTCTATATTCTGTGTTC
Organism: Vicugna pacos; assembly: GCF_048564905.1. Lineage (NCBI taxonomy): Eukaryota > Metazoa > Chordata > Mammalia > Artiodactyla > Camelidae > Vicugna > Vicugna pacos. Next base: position 2,216,294 of record NW_027328740.1, read on the forward strand.
TACATTATATATTCTAAATTCTATATTCAGTATTCTGTTTTCTATAGTTTAAAATCTGTGTTCTGCATTCTATGTTCTAATTTGTATATTCAGTATTCTGTATTCTATAATCTAAATTCTGTGTTCTGCATTCCTTGTTCTAAATTCTGGGTTCTATATGCTCTAATCTATATTCTATATTCTGTGTTCTACATTCTATATTCTAAATTCTATATTCAGTATTCTGTATCCTATATTCTAAATTCTGTGTTTTGCTTTCCAAATTCTTAATTCTATATTCCGTATTCTGTATTCTATATTCTATATTCTGTGTTCTACATTCTATATTCTAAATTCTATATTCAGTATTCTGTATCCTATATTCTAAATGCTGTGTTTTGCTTTCCAAATTCTTAATTCTATATTCCGTATTCTGTATTCTATATTCTATATTCTGTGTTCTACATTCTATATTCGAAATTCTATATTCAGTATTCTGTATCCTATATTCTAAATTCTGTGTTTTGCTTTCCAAATTCTTTATTCTATATTCCGTATTCTGTATTCTATATTCTATATTCTGTGTTCTACATTCTATATTCTAAATTCTATATTCTGCATTCCATGTTCTATATTCTATATTCAGTATTCTGTATTATATATTCTAAATCCTGTGTTCTGCATTCCGTGTTCTAAATTCTTGTTTCTATATTCTCTATACTATATTCTATATCCTGTGTTCTAAATTCTGTATTCTGAATTCTATATTCAGCATTCTGTATTCTATATTCTATATTGTGTGTTCTTCATTCTATTCTCTACATACTATATTTTGCATTCCGTATTCTATATTCTATATTCTGTGTTCTACATTTTACATTCTAAATCCTTTATTCAGTATTCTGTATTCTATAGTCTAAATTCTGTCTTCTGCATTCAATATTCTAAATTCCATATTCATTATTATGTATTCTATATTCTAAATTCTGTGTTCCTCATTCAATATTCTATATTCTGGAGTCTATATTCTCTTTTCTATATTCAATATTCTATGTTCTTCAGTCTAAATTCTAAATTCTATATTCAGTATTATGTATTCTATATTCTAAATTCTGTGTTCTGTGTTCTATGCTCAAAATTATATATTCATTATACTGTATTTAATATTCTATATTCTATGTTCTCAATTTCATGTTATAAATTTTGGGTTCTGTATTCTGTTTTCCATAATCTGTATTTTGTTTTCTAAATTCTATATTCTGTATTCTATATTCTGCTTTCCGTATTATATATTGTATATTCTGTGTTCTACATTCTATATTCTAAATTCTATATTCAGTATTCTGTATTCTATATTGTAAATTCTGAGTTCTGCATTCCAAGTTATAAATTTTATATTAAGTATCCTGTATACTATATTCTAAATTCTGTGTTGTACATTCTATTTTCAAAATTCTAATTTCAGAATTCTGTATTCTATATTCTAAATACTGTATTCAGCATTCAATATTCTAAATTCTGTGTTCTATATTCTCTATTCTCTATTCTATATTGTGTGTTCTTCATTCTATACTCTACATAGTATATTTTGCATTCTGTATTCCATGTTCTAAATTCTGAGTTCTTAATTTTAATTCTAATTTCTATATTCAGTATTCTGTTTTCTATATTCTATTTTCTGTTTTCTGCATTCAATGTTCTAAATTCTAGTTTCAGAATTCTTTATTCTATATTCTAAATTCTGTGTTCTTCATTCCATGTTCTATATTCTATTTTCAGTATTCTATATTCTTTATCCAAAATTCTGTGTTCTGCATTCCATGTTCTAAATTCTGGGTTCTGTATTCTGTTTTCCATATTCTATATTCTGTGTTCTAAATTCTATATACTGTATTGTATATTCTGCATTCCGTATTCTATATTCTATATTCTGTGTTCTTCATTATATATTTTAAATCCTATATTCACTATTCCGTATTCTATATTCTAAATTCTGTTTTCGGCATTCCATTATTAAATTCTAAGTTCTATATTCTCTTTTTTATATTCTTTATTTTGTGTTCAACATTCAATATTCAACATTCTATATTCTGCATTCATTTTCTATATTCTATGTTCTGTGTTCTATATTCTGTATTCTAAATCCTATATTCAGTATTCTGTATTCTATATTCTGAATTCTCAGTTTTACATTCTATATTCAAAATTCTAAACTCAGTATTCTGTATTCTATAGTCTAAATTCTGTGTCCTGCATTCCATGTTCTAAATTCTGGCTTCTCTATTCTCTATTCTCTATTCTATATTTTGTGTTCTTCAAGCTATATTCCACATTCTATATTCGGCATTCCGTATACTATATTCTATATTCTGTGTTTTACATTCTATATTCTAAATTCTATATTCAGTATTCTCTATTCTATAATTTAAAATGTGTGTTCTGCATTTCATGTTCAAAATTCTGTGTTCTATATTCTCTACTCTATTCAATATTGTGTGTTTTTCATTCTATATTCTACATACTATAGTCTGCATTCCGTATTGTATATTCAATATTATGTGTTCTTCATTCTATATACTAAATTCTATATTCTGTATTCTATATTCTACATTTTAAATTCTGTGTTCTGCATTCCATGTTCTAAATTCTATATTCTGTATTCTGTGTCGTATATTCTAAATTCTGTGTTCTGCATTCCATGTTCTAAATTCTGATTTCTATAGTCTCTATTCTTTATTCTGTGTTCTACATTCTATATTCTGTATTCTATATTCTGCATTCCGTATTCTATATTCTATATTCTGTGTTCTACATTCTATATTCTAAATTCAATATTCAGTATTCTGTGTTCTATATTCTAAATTCTGTGTTCTGCATTCCATGTTCTAAATTCTGGGTTCTATACACTGTATTCTATGTTCTTTGTTCTACATTCTATATTCTGTAGTCTATATTCTGCATTCCGTATACTATATTCTATATTCTGTGTTCTACATTCTATACTCTAAATTCTATATTCAGTATTTTTTATTCTATGTTCTAAATTCTATGTACTGCATTTCATGTTCTAAATTCTATATTCATTATTCTGTATTCTATAATCTAAATTCTGTGTTCTTCATTCCACGTTCTATATTCTGGGTTCTATATTCTCTACTCTATTTTATATTGTGTGTTCTTCATTCTATATTCTACACACTATATTCTGCATTCCGTATTCTATATTCTATATTATGTGTTCTACATTCTATATTCTAAATTCTATATTCTGTATTCTGTATTCTAAATTCTGAATTCTGTGTTCTGCATTCTATGTTCAAAATTATATATTCATCATTCTGTATTTAATATTCTAAATTCTGTGTTCTAAATTCCACGTTATAAATTCTGTATTCTGAATTCTGTATTCCATAGTCTATATTCTGTGTTCTAAATTCTATATTCTGTATTCTATATTCTGCATTCCGTATTATATATTGTATATTCTGTGTTCTACATCCTATATTCAAATTCTATATTCAGTATTCTATATTCTATATTCTAAATTGTGTGTTATGCATTCCAAGTTCTAAATTCTATATTAAGTATCCTGTATACTATATTCTAAATTCTATGTACTGCATTTCATGTTCTAAATTCTATATTCATTATTCTGTATTCTATAATCTAAATTCTGTGTCCTGCATTCCATGTTCTATATTCTGGGTTCTGTATTCTGTTTTTCATATTCTATATTCTTTGTTCTATATTCTATATACTGTATTCTATATTCTGCATTCCGTATTCTATATTGTATATTCTGTGTTCTTCATTATATATTCTAAATTGTATATACACTATTCCGTATTCTATATTCTAAATTCTGTGTTCGGCATTCCATTACTATATTCTAAGTTCTATATTCTATTTTTTATATTCTTTATTTTGTGTTCTTCATTCTATATTCTACAATCTATATTCTGCATTCATTTTCTATATTCTATGTTCTGTGTTCTATATTCTGTATTCTAAGTTCTATATTCAGTATTCTGTATTCTATATTCTGAATTCTCAGTTCTACATTCTATATTCAAAATTCTAAATTCAGTATTCTGTATTCTATATTCTAAATTCAGTATCCTGCATTCCATTTTCTGAATTCTGTCTTCTATATTCTCTATTCTCTATTCTATATTTTGTGTTCTTCATTCAATATTCCACATTCTATATTCTGCATTCCATATACTATATTCTCTATTCTGTGTTTTACATTCTATATTCTAAATTCTATATTAATTATTCTGTATTATATAATCTAAATTCTGTATTCTGCATTCCATGTTCTAAATTCTGAGTTCTACATTCTCTTCTCTATTCTATATTTTGTGTTTATCATTCTATATTCTACATACTATATTCTGCATTCCGTATTCTATATTCCATACTATATGCTCTACATTCTGTATTCTAAACTCTATATTCAGTATTTAGTATTCTATATTCTAATTTCTGTGTTCTGCTTTATATGTTCTAAATTCAATATTCAGGATTCTGTATTCTATTTTCTAAATTCTGTGTTATGCATTCCATGTTCTAAATTATGGATTGTATATTCTCTATGCTATATTCTATATTCTGTGTTCAAAATTCTATATTCAAAATTCCTTGTTCAGTATTCTGTATTCTATATTCTAAATTCTGTGTTCATCATTCTATGTTCTGCATTCTATATTCATTATTCTGTATTGTATATTCTAAATTTTGTGTTCTGCAATCCATATTCTAAATTCTGGGTTCTGAATTCTGTTTTCCATGTTCTATATTCTTGTTCTACATTCTATGTTCTGTATTCTATATTCTGCATTCCGAATTCTACATTCTATATTCTGTGTTCTACATTCTACATTCTAAATTCTATATTAGGTATTCATATTCTATATACTTAATTCTGTGTTCTGCATTCCATCTGCTAAACTCTGGATTCTATATTCTCTATTCTGTATTCTGTGTTCTACATACTATATTCTAAATTCTATATTCAGTATTCTGTATTGTATGTTCTAAATTCTGTGTTTTGCATTCCATGTTCTAAATTCATCGTTCTACATTGTCTATTGTATATTCTATATAGTGTGCTCTTCATTCTATACTCTACATATTTTATTTTGCATTCCGTACACTATATTATATATTCTGTGTTCTAAATACTTAATTCTAAATTATATATTCAGTATTCTATATTCTATATACTAAATTCTGTGTTCTGCATTCTATGTTCTAAATTGTATATTCATTATTCTGTATGCTATATTCTAAATTCTGGGTTCTGCTTTTCATGCTCTAATTTCTGGGTTCTGTATTCTGTTTTCCATATTCTATATTCAGTGTTATACATTCTATATTCTGTTTTCTATGTTCTGCATTCCGTATTCTACATTCTATATTCTGTGTCCTACATTCTATATTCTAATTTCTATATTCAGTATTCATATTCTATATTCAAAATTCTGTGTTCTTCATTCTAATTTCTTAATTCTATATACAGTATTCTGTGTACTATATTCTATATTCTGTGTTCTACATTCTATAATCTATATTCTATATTCAGAATTATGTATTCTATATACTAAATTCTGTGTTCAGCACTCCATTTCTAAATTAAGGTTTCTATGTTCCATTTTATATATTCTATATTTTGTGTTCTTCATTCTATATTACAAATTCTATATTCTACATTCCGTATTCCATATTTTATATTCTGTGTTCTACATTCTGTATTCTAAATTTTATATTCAGTATTCTGTATTCTATATTCTAAATTCTATGTTCTGCTTTCCATGTTCCAAATTCTGGATTCTATATTCTCTATTCTGTATTCTATATTGTGTGTTGTTCATTCTATACTCTACATACTATATTTTGCATTCCGTAATCTGTATTCTAAATGCTGTGTTCAAAATTCTAAATTCTAAATTCTATATACAGTATTCTGTTTTCTATATTCTATATTCTGTGTTCTGCATTCCATGTTCTATATTCTATTTTCAGTATTCTATATTCTGTATTCTAAATTCTGTGTTCTGCATTCTATGTTCTAAATTCTATATTCAGTATTATGTATTATGTATTCTAAATTCTGTGTTTGCATTCCATGTTCTAAATACTGGATTCTATATTCTGTATTCTGTGTTCTACATTCTATATTCTAATTTCTATATTCAGTATTCTGTATTCTATTTTCTAAATTCTGTGTTGTGCATTCCATGTTCTAATTTCTATATTCAGTATTCTCTATTCTGTATTATAATTCTGTGTTCTACTTTCAATGATCTAAATTCTATATTTAGTAATCTGTATTCTATATTCTAATTTCTGTGTTCTGCATTCCATTTTATAAATTTTGGGTTCTGAATTCTGTTTTCCATATTCTCTATTCTGTGTTCTACATTGTATATTCTAAATTCTATATTCAGTATTTTGTATTCTATATTATAAATTCTGTGTTCTGCATTCCATTACTAATTTCTAGGTTCTATATTATCTTTTATATATTCAATTCTTTGTGTTCTTAATTCTATATTCTACATTTTATATTCTGCATTCATTTTCTATATTCTATATTCTGTATTCTAATTTCTATATTCAGTATACTGTATTCAATATTCTGAATTCTGTGTTATACATTCTATATTCAAAATTTAAAATTCAGTATTCTGTATTCTATGTTTTATACTCTGTGTTCTGCTTTCCATGATCTAAATTCCGACTTCTATATTCTCTTTTATATATTCTTTATTTTGTGTTGATTTTCTATATTCCACATTCTATATTCTGCATTCCGTATTCTATATTATATATTCTGTATTTTTCGTTCTATATTCGAAATTCTATATTCAGTATTCTGTATTCTATAATCTAAATTCTGCGTTCTGCATTCCATGTTCTATATTCTGGGTTCTATATTCTCTACTCTATTCTATATTGTGTGTTATTCATTCTATATTCTACATACTATAGTGTGCATTCCGTATTCTATATTCTATATTATGTGTTCTACATTCTATATTCTTAATTCTATATTCTGTATTCTGTATTCTATATTGTAAATTCTGTGTTCTGCATTCCATGTTGTAAATTCTGGGTTCTATATTCTCAATTCTTTATTCTATATTCTGTGTTCTATATTATGTATTCTAAATTCTGCATTCAGTATTTTGTATTCTATATTATAAATTCTGTGTTCTGCATTCTATGTTCTAAATTCTATATTCAGTGTTCTGTATTCTATTTTCTAACTTCTGTGTTCTACATTCCATGTTCTAAATTCTGGTTTCTATATTCTCTTTTCTCTATTCTATACTGTGTGTTCTTCATTCTATACTCTATATGCTATATCTTGCATTCAGTAACCTATATAATAAAGTTTGAATTTTAAACCTTATTTCTAAATTCTATATTCAGTATTTTGTATTCTATATTATAAATTCTGTGATTTGAATTCCATTACTAAATTCTAGGTTCAATATTCTCTTTTATATATTCAATACTTTCTGTTCTTCATCCTATATTTTACATTTTATATTCTGCATTCATTTTCTAAATTCTATATTTTGTATTCTAAATTCTATATTCAGTATTCTGTATTCTATATTCTGTATTCTGTGTTCTACATTCTCTCTTCAAAATTTAAAATTCAGGATTCTGTATTCTATATTCTATATTCTGTGTTCTGCATTCCATGATCTAAATTCTGACTTCTATATTCTCTTTTATATATTCTATATTTTGTGTTGTTCTTTCTATATTCCACATTCTATATTCTGCATTCCGTATTCTATATTATATATTCTGTGTTTTACATTCTATATTCGAATTTCTATATTCAGTATTCTGTACTCTATAATCTAAATTCTGTGTTCTGAATTCCATGTTCTAAATTCTGTGTTCTATATACACAATTCCATATTCTATATTCTGTGTTCTACATTCTATATTCTATATTCTATATTTTGTATTCTTTTTCTATATTCTAAATTCTGTGTTCTGCATTCTATGTTCTAAATACTATATTCAGTGTTCTGTACTATATTTTCTAATTTCTGTGTTCTACATTCCATGATCTAAATTCTGGATTCTATATTCTCTATTCTATATTCTATATTGTGTGTTCTTCATTCTATACCCTAAAAACTATATTTTGCATTCCGTATTCTATATTCTAAATCCTGAGTTCTAAATTCTAAATTCGAAATTCTATATTCAGTGTTCTGTATTCTATTTTCTAAATTCTATGTTCTACATTCCATGTTCTAAATTCTGGATTCTATATTCTCTATTCTATATTGTGTGTTCTTCATTCTATAGTCTAAATACTGTATTTTCCCTTCCGTATTATATATTCTAAATTTTAAGTTCTAATTTCTAAATTCTAAATTCTACATTCAGTACTCTGTTTTCTATATTCTAAATTCTGCTTTCTGCATCCATTTTCTATATTCTATTTTCAGTATTCTATATTCTAAATTCTAAATTCTGTGTTCTGCATTCTATGTTCTTAATTTTATATTCAGTATTCCGTATGGTACATTCTAAATTCTGTGTTTGCATCCCATGTTCTAAATTCAGGATTATATATTTTCGATTCTATATTCTATATTCTGTGTTCAACATTATATATTCTAAATTCTATATTCAGTATTCGGTTTTCTATAGTCTATAATCTATGTTGTGCATTCTATGTTCTAAATTCTATTTTCAGTATTCTGTATTCTATATTCTAAATTCTGGGTTCTGCATTCTATTTTCTAAATTCTGGGTTCTGTATTCTGTTTTGCATATTCTATATTCTCTGTTCAACATTCTATATTCTGTATTCTATATTCTGCATTCCGTATTCTATATTCTATATTCTGTGTTCTACATTCTATATTCTAAATTCTGCGTTCTGCATTCCATGTTCTATATTCTGGGTTCTATATTCTCTACTCTATTCTATATTGTGTGTTATTCATTCTATATTCTACATACTATAGTCTGCATTCCGTATTCTATATTCTATATTATGTGTTCTACATTCTATATTCTAAATTCTATATTCTGTATTCTGTATTCTATATTGTAAATTCTGTGTTCTGCATTCCATGTTCTATATTCTCAATTCTATATTCTATATTCTGTGTTCTATATTATATATTCTAAATTCTATATTCAGTATTCTTTATTCTATATTCTAAACTCTGTGTTCTGCATTCCATGTTCTAAATTCCATATTCCGTATTCTGTATTCTATATTCTAAATTCTGTGTTCTGCATTTTATGTTCAAAATTCTTTATTCAGTGTTCTGTATTCTATTTTCTAAATTCTGTGTTCTACAAACCATGTTCTAAATTCTGGATTCTATATTCTCTATTCTATATTCTATATTGTGTGTTCTTCATTCTATACTCTACATACTATATTTTGCATTCCGTATCCTATATTCTAAATTTTGAGTTCTAAATTCTAAATCCTAAATTCTATATTCAGTGTTCTGTTTTCAATATTCTAAACTCTGTATTCTGCATTCCATGTTCTAAATTCTGTGTCCTATATTCTCTATTCTATTCTACATTTTGTGTTTTTCATTCTATATTCTACATAATATATTCTGCATTCCGTATTCACTATTCTATATTATGTGTTCTACATTCTGTATTCTAAATTCTAAATTCTGTATTCTGTATTCTTTATACTAAATTCTGTGTTCTGCATCCCATGTTCTATTTTCTGGGTTGTGTATTATGTTTTCCATATTCTATATTCTGTGTTCTACATTCTATATACTGTATTCTATATTCTGCATTCCGTATTCTGTATTGTATATTCTGTGTTCACCATTATATATTCTAAATTCTATATTCACTATTCCGTATTCTATATTCTAAATTCTGTGTTCGGCATTCCATTACTAAATTCTAAGTTCTATATTCTCTCTTTTATATTCTTTATATTGTGTTCTGCATTCTATATTCTGCATTCATTTTCTATGTTCTATGTTCTGTGTTTTATATTCTGTATTCTAAATTCTATATTCAGTATTCTGTATTCTATAGTCTGAATTCTCTGTTCTACGTTCTATATTCAAAATTCTAAATTCAGTATTCTGTATTCTATATTCTAAATTCTGTGTCCTGCATTCCATATTCTAAATTCTGGCTTCTATATTCTCTATTATATATTCTATATTTTGTGTTCTTCATTCTATATTCCACATTCTATATTCTGAATTCCGTATACTATATTCTATATTCTGTGTTTTACATTCTATATTCTAAATTCTATATTCAGTATTCTGTATTTTATAATCTAAATTCTGTGTTCTGCATTCCATGTTCTAAATTTTGGGTTCTGTATTCTGTTCTCCATATTCTATATTTTGTGTTTTACATTCTATATTCTAAATTCTATATTCAGTATTTTGTATTATATATTTAAATTCTGTGTTCTGCATTCCATTACTAAATTCTAGGTTCTATATTCTCTTTTATATATTCAATATTTTGTGTTCTTATTTCTATATTCTACATTCTATATTCTGCATTCATTTTCCATATTCTATGTTCTGTGTTCTATATTCTGTATTCTAATTCCTATATTCAGTATTCTGTATTCTATATTCTGAATTCGGTGTTCTACATTCTATATTCAAAATTCTAAATTCAGTATTCTGTATTCTATATTCTAAATTCTGTGTTCTGCATTCCATGATCTAAATTCTGGCTTCTAATTTCTCTTTTATATATTCTATATTTTGTGTTGTTCTTTCTATATTCCACATTCTATATTCTGAATACGGTATTCTATATTGAATATTCTGTGTTTTACATTCTATATTCGAAATTCTATATTCAATATTCTGTATTCTATAACCTAAACTCTGTATTCTGCATTCCATGTTCTAAATTCTGGGTTCTATATTCTCTAATCTATTCTATATTGTGTGTTTTTCATTCTATATTCTACATAGTATAGTCTGCATTCCGTATTCTATATTCTATATTATGTGTTCTTCATTCTATATTCTAAATTCCATATTCTCTATTCTGTATTCTATATTCTAAATTCTGTGTTCTGCATTCCATGATCTAAATTCTGGGTTCTATATTCTCTTTCTATATTCTATATTCTGTTTTCTTCATTCTATTTTCCACATTCTATATTCTGCATTCATTTCTATATTCTCTATTCTGTGTTCTATATTCTGTATTCTAATTTCTATATTCAGTATTCTGTATTCTTTATTCTGAACTCTCTGTTCTTCATTCTATATTCAAAATTCTAAATTCAGTATTCTGTATTCTATATTCTAAATTCTGTGTTCTGTATTCCATGATCTAAATTCTGGCTTCTATATACTCTTTTATATATTCTATATTTTGTGTTGTTCTTTCTATATTCCACATACTATATAATGCATACGGTATTCTATATTATATATTCTGTGTTTTACATTCTATATTCGATATTCTATATTCAGTGTTCTGTATTCTATAATCTAAACTGTTTGTTCTGCATTCCATGCTCTGAATTCTGGGTTCTATATTCTCTATTCTCTATTCTATATTTTGTGTTCTACATTCTTTATTCTAAATTCTATATTCAGGATTCTTTATTCTATACTCTAAATTTTATGTTCTGCATTCGATGTACTTATTTCTATATTCAGTATTTTGTATTTTATATACTAAATTGCGTGTTCTGCATTCTATGTTCTAAATTCTATATTCAGTATTCTATATTCTATTTTCAATCTTCAGTGTTCGGCATATAATATTCTAAATTCTGTATTTTGTATTCTATATTCTGTGTTCTACATTCAATTTTCTAAATTTTATATTCAGTATTCTGTATTCTATATTCTATATTCTGTGTTCTGCATTCCATGATCTAAATTCTGGTTTCTATATTCTCTAAAATATATTCTATATTGTGTGTTCTTCATTCTATATTCCAGATTCAATATTCTGCATTCCGTATTCTACATTCTATATTCTGTGTTCTATATTCTATATTCTAAATTCTATATTCTTTATTCTGTATTCTATAGTCTAAATTCTGTGTTCTGCATTCCATGTTCTATATACTGGGTTGTGTATTCTGTTTTCCATATTCTATATTCTGTGTTCTGCATTCCATTCCTAAATTCTAGGTTCTATATTCTCTTTTATATATTCAATACTTTGTGTTCTTCATGCTATATTCTACATTTTATATTTTGCATTTATTCTCTATATTCTATATTCTGTATTCTAAATTCAATATTCAGTATTCTGTATTCTATATTCTGAATTCTCAGTTCTACATTCTATATTCAAAATTCTAAATTCAGTATTCTGTATTCTATATTCTATATTCTGTGTTCTGCATTCCATGATCTAAATTCTGACTTCTTTATTGTCTTTTATATATTCTATAATTTGTGTTGTTCTTACTATATTCCATAATCTATATTCTGCATTTCGTATTCTATGTTATATATTCTGTGTTTTACATTCTATATTCGAAATTCTATATTCAGTATTCTATATTCTATAATCTAAATTCTGTGTTCTGCATTCCATTTTCTATATTCTGTGTTTTATATTCTGTACTCTATTCTATATAGTGTGTTTTTCATTCTATATTCTACATACTATTGTCTGCATTCAGTATTCTATATTCTATATAGTGTGATCTACATTCTATAATTTAAATACTATATTCGGTATTCTGTATTCTATATTCTAAATTTTGTGTTCTGCATTCCATGTTATAATTTCCGGTTTCTACATTCTCAATTCTATATTCTATATTCTGTGTTCTACATTATATATTCTAAATTCTATATTTTGTATTTATATTCTATATTCAAAATTCTATGTTCTGCATTCCATGTTCTAAATTCGATATTAAGTATTCAGTATTCTGTATTCTAAATTCCGTGTTCTGCATTTATGTTCTAAATACTATATTCAGTGTTCTGTATTCTATTTTCTAAATTCTGTGTTCTACATTCCATGTTCTAAATTCTTTATTCTATATTCTCTATTATATATTCTATATTCTGTGTTCTTCATTTTATACTCTTAATAATATATTTTGCCTTCCATATTGTATATTCTAAATTTTGAATTCTAAATTCGGAATTCTAATTTCTATATTCAGTATTCTGTTTTCTATATTCTAAATTCTGTGTTCTGCATTCCATGTTCTATATTCTATTTTCAGTATTCTATATTCTAAATTCTGTGTTCTGCATTCTATGTTCTAAATTCTATATTCAGTATTCTGTATTGTATATTCTAAATTCTGTGTTTGCATCCCATGTTCTAAATTCTGGATTCTATATTTTTGATTCTATATTCTATATTCTGTGTTCTACATTATATATTCTAAATTCTATATTCAGTATTCTGTTTTCTATAGTCTAAAATCTGTGTTCTGCATTCTATGTTCTAATTTGTATATTCAGTATTCTGTATTCTATATTCTAAATTCTGTGTTCTGCATTCCATGTTCTAAATTCTGGGTTCTATATGCTCTAATCTATATTCTATATTCTGTGTTCTACATTCTATATTCTAAATTCTATATTCAGTATTCTGTATCCTATATTCTAAATTCTGTGTTTTGCTTTCCAAATTCTTAATTCTATATTCCGTATTCTGTATTCTATATTCTATATTCTGTGTTCTACATTCTATATTCTAAATTCTATGTTCTGCATTCCATGTTCTATATTCTATATTCAGTATTCTGTATTATATATTCTAAATCCTGTGTTCTGCATTCCGTGTTCTAAATTCTTGTTTCTATATTCTCTATACTATATTCTATATCCTGTGTTCTAAATTCTGTATTCTGAATTCTATATTCAGCATTCTGTATTCTATATTCTATATTGTGTGTTCTTCATTCTATTCTCTACATACTATATTTTGCATTCCTTATTCTATATTCTATATTCTGTGTTCTACATTTTACATTCTAAATCCTTTATTCAGTATTCTGTATTCTATAGTCTAAATTCTGTCTTCTGCATTCAATATTCTAAATTCCATATTCATTATTATGTATTCTATATTCTAAATTCTGTGTTCCTCATTCAATATTCTATATTCTGGAGTCTATATTCTCTTTTCTATATTCAATATTCTATGTTCTTCAGTCTAAATTCTAAATTCTATATTCAGTATTATGTATTCTATATTCTAAATTCTGTGTTCTGTGTTCTATGCTCAAAATTATATATTCATTATACTGTATTTAATATTCTATATTCTATGTTCTCAATTTCATGTTATAAATTTTGGGTTCTGTATTCTGTTTTCCATAATCTGTATTTTGTTTTCTAAATTCTATATTCTGTATTCTATATTCTGCTTTCCGTATTATATATTGTATATTCTGTGTTCTACATTCTATATTCTAAATTCTATATTCAGTATTCTGTATTCTATATTGTAAATTCTGTGTTCTGCATTCCAAGTTATAAATTTTATATTAAGTATCCTGTATACTATATTCTAAATTCTGTGTTGTACATTCTATTTTCAAAATTCTAATTTCAGAATTCTGTATTCTATATTCTAAATTCTGTATTCAGCATTCAATATTCTAAATTATGTGTTCTATATTCTCTATTCTCTATTCTATATTGTGTGTTCTTCATTCTATACTCTACATACAATATTTTGCATTCTGTATTCCATGTTCTAAATTCTGAGTTCTTAATTTTAATTCTAATTTCTATATTCAGTATTCTGTTTTCTATATTCTATTTTCTGTTTTCTGCATTCCATGTTCTAAATTCTAGTTTCAGAATTCTATATTCTATATTCTAAATTCTGTGTTCTTCATTCCATGTTCTATATTCTATTTTCAGTATTCTATATTCTTTATCCAAAATTCTGTGTTATGCATTCCATGTTCTAAATTCTGGGTTCTGTATTCTGTTTTCCATATTCTATATTCTGTGTTCTAAATTCTATATACTGTATTGTATATTCTGCATTCCGTATTCTATATTCTATATTTTGTGTTCTTCATTATATATTTTAAATCCTATATTCACTATTCCGTATTCTATATTCTAAATTCTGTGTTTGGCATTCCATTATTAAATTCTAAGTTCTATATTCTCTTTTTTATATTCTTTATTTTGTGTTCAACATTCTATATTCAACATTCTATATTCTGCATTCATTTTCTATATTCTATGTTCTGTGTTCTATATTCTGTATTCTAAATTCTATATTCAGTATTCTGTATTCTATATTCTGAATTCTCAGTTTTACATTCTATATTCAAAATTCTAAACTCAGTATTCTGTATTCTATAGTCTAAATTCTGTGTCCTGTATTCCATGTTCTAAATTCTGGCTTCTCTATTCTCTATTCTCTATTCTATATTTTGTGTTCTTCAAGCTATATTCCACATTCTATATTCGGCATTCCGTATACTATATTCTATATTCTGTGTTTTACATTCTATATTCTATATTCTATATTCAGTATTCTCTATTCTATAATCTAAAATGTGTGTTCTGCATTTCATGTTCAAAATTCTGTGTTCTATATTCTCTACTCTATTCAATATTGTGTGTTTTTCATTCTATATTCTACATACTATAGTCTGCATTCCGTATTGTATATTCAATATTATGTGTTCTTCATTCTATATACTAAATTCTATATTCTGTATTCTATATTCTACATTTTAAATTCTGTGTTCTGCATTCCATGTTCTAAAATCTGGGTTCTATATTCTCTTTCTATATTCTGTATTCTGTGTTCTTCATTCTATATTCTAAATTCTATATTCAGTATTCTGTATTCTATAGTCTAAATTCTGTGTTCTGCATTCTATGTTCTAAATTCTATATTCTGTATTCTGTGTCGTATATTCTAAATTCTGTGTTCTGCATTCCATGTTCTAAATTCTGAGTTCTATACTCTCTATTCTTTATTCTGTGTTCTACATTCTATATTCTGTATTCTATATTCTGCATTCCGTATTCTATATTCTATATTCTGTGTTCTACATTCTATATTCTCAATTCAATATTCAGTATTCTGTGTTCTATATTCTAAATTCTGTGTTCTGCATTCCATGTTGTAAATTCTGGGTTCTATATTCTCAATTCTTTATTCTATATTCTGTGTTCTATATTATGTATTCTAAATTCTGCATTCAGTATTTTGTATTCTATATTATAAATTCTGTGTTCTGCATTCTATGTTCTAAATTCTATATTCAGTATTCTGTATTCTATTTTCTAAATTCTGTGTTGTGCATTCCATGTTCTAATTTCTATATTCAGTATTCTCTATTCTGTATTATAATTCTGTGTTCTACTTTCAATGATCTAAATTCTATATTTAGTAATCTGTATTCTATATTCTAATTTCTGTGTTCTGCATTCCATGTTATAAATTTTGGGTTCTGAATTCTGTTTTCCATATTCTCTATTCTGTGTTCTACATTGTATATTCTAAATTCTATATTCAGTATTTTGTATTCTATATTATAAATTCTGTGTTCTGCATTCCATTACTAATTTCTAGGTTCTATATTCTCTTTTATATATTCAATTCTTTGTGTTCTTAATTCTATATTCTACATTTAATATTCTGCATTCATTTTCTATATTCTATATTCTGTATTCTAATTTCTATATTCAGTATACTGTATTCAATATTCTGAATTCTGTGTTATACATTCTATATTCAAAATTTAAAATTCAGTATTCTGTATTCTATGTTTTATACTCTGTGTTCTGCTTTCCATGATCTAAATTCCGACTTCTATATTCTCTTTTATATATTCTTTATTTTGTGTTGATTTTCTATATTCCACATTCTATATTCTGCATTCCGTATTCTATATTATATATTCTGTATTTTTCGTTCTATATTCGAAATTCTATATTCAGTATTCTGTATTCTATAATCTAAATTCTGCGTTCTGCATTCCATGTTCTATATTCTGGGTTCTATATTCTCTACTCTATTCTATATTGTGTGTTATTCATTCTATATTCTACATACTATAGAGTGCATTCCGTATTCTATATTCTATATTATGTGTTCTACATTCTATATTCTTAATTGTATATTCTGTATTCTGTATTCTATATTGTAAATTCTGTGTTCTGCATTCCATGTTGTAAATTCTGGGTTCTATATTCTCAATTCTTTATTCTATATTCTGTGTTCTATATTATGTATTCTAAATTCTGCATTCAGTATTTTGTATTCTATATTATAAATTCTGTGTTGTGCATTCTATGTTCTAAATTCTATATTCAGCGTTCTGTATTCTATTTTCTAATTTCTGTGTTCTACATTCCATGTTCTGAATTCTGGTTTCTATATTCTCTTTTCTCTATTCTATACTGTGTGTTCTTCATTCTATACTGTATATGCTATATCTTGCATTCAGTAACCTATATAATAAAGTTTGAATTTTAAACCTTATTTCTAAATTCTATATTCAGTATTTTGTATTCTATATTATAAATTCTGTGATTTGAATTCCATTACTAAATTCTAGGTTCAATATTCTCTTTTATATATTCAATACTTTCTGTTCTTCATCCTATATTTTACATTTTATATTCTGCATTCATTTTCTAAATTCTATATTTTGTATTCTAAATTCTATATTCAGTATTCTGTATTCTATATTCTGTATTCTGTGTTCTACATTCTCTCTTCAAAATTTAAAATTCAGGATTCTGTATTCTATATTCTATATTCTGTGTTCTGCATTCCATGATCTAAATTCTGACTTCTATATTCTCTTTTATATATTCTATATTTTGTGTTGTTCTTTCTATATTCCACATTCTATATTCTGCATTCCGTATTCTATATTATATATTCTGTGTTTTACATTCTATATTCGAATTTCTATATTCAGTATTCTGTACTCTATAATCTAAATTCTGTGTTCTGAATTCCATGTTCTAAATTCTGTGTTCTATATACACAATTCCATATTCTATATTCTGTGTTCTACATTCTATATTCTATATTCTATATTTTGTATTCTTTTTCTATATTCTAAATTCTGTGTTCTGCATTCTATGTTCTAAATACTATATTCAGTGTTCTGTACTATATTTTCTAATTTCTGTGTTCTACATTCCATGATCTAAATTCTGGATTCTATATTCTCTATTCTATATTCTATATTGTGTGTTCTTCATTCTATACCCTAAAAACTATATTTTGCATTCCGTATTCTATATTCTAAATCCTGAGTTCTAAATTCTAAATTCGAAATTCTATATTCAGTGTTCTGTATTCTATTTTCTAAATTCTATGTTCTACATTCCATGTTCTAAATTCTGGATTCTATATTCTCTATTCTATATTGTGTGTTCTTCATTCTATAGTCTAAATACTGTATTTTCCCTTCCGTATTATATATTCTAAATTTTAAGTTCTAATTTCTAAATTCTAAATTCTACATTCAGTACTTTGTTTTCTATATTCTAAATTCTGCTTTCTGCACCCATTTTCTATATTCTATTTTCAGTATTCTATATTCTAAATTCTAAATTCTGTGTTCTGCATTCTATGTTCTTAATTTTATATTCAGTATTCCGTATGGTACATTCTAAATTCTGTGTTTGCATCCCATGTTCTAAATTCAGGATTATATATTTTCGATTCTATATTCTATATTCTGTGTTCAACATTATATATTCTAAATTCTATATTCAGTATTCGGTTTTCTATAGTCTAAAATCTATGTTGTGCATTCTATGTTCTAAATTCTATTTTCAGTATTCTGTATTCTATATTCTAAATTCTGGGTTCTGCATTCTATTTTCTAAATTCTGGGTTCTGTATTCTGTTTTCCATATTCTATATTCTCTGTTCAACATTCTATATTCTGTATTCTATATTCTGCATTCCGTATTCTATATTCTATATTCTGTGTTCTACATTCTATATTCTAAATTCTGCGTTCTGCATTCCATGTTCTATATTCTGGGTTCTATATTCTCTACTCTATTCTATATTGTGTGTTATTCAGTCTATATTCTACATACTATAGTCTGCATTCCGTATTCTATATTCTATATTATGTGTTCTACATTCTATATTCTAAATTCTATATTCTGTATTCTGTATTCTATATTGTAAATTCTGTGTTCTGCATTCCATGTTCTATATTCTCAATTCTACATTCTATATTCTGTGTTCTATATTATATATTCTAAATTCTATATTCAGTATTCTTTATTCTATATTCTAAACTCTGTGTTCTGCATTCCATGTTCTAAATTCCATATTCCGTATTCTGTATTCTATATTCTAAATTCTGTGTTCTGCATTTTATGTTCAAAATTCTTTATTCAGTGTTCTGTATTCTATTTTCTAAATTCTGTGTTCTACAAACCATGTTCTAAATTCTGGATTCTATATTCTCTATTCTATATTCTATATTGTGTGTTCTTCATTCTATACTCTACATACTATATTTTGCATTCCGTATCCTATATTCTAAATTTTGAGTTCTAAATTCTAAATCCTAAATTCTATATTCAGTGTTCTGTTTTCAATATTCTAAACTCTGTATTCTGCATTCCATGTTCTAAATTCTGTGTCCTATATTCTCTATTCTATTCTACATTTTGTGTTTTTCATTCTATATTCTACATAATATATTCTGCATTCCGTATTCACTATTCTATATTATGTGTTCTACATTCTGTATTCTAAATTCTAAATTCTGTATTCTGTATTCTTTATACTAAATTCTGTGTTCTGCATCCCATGTTCTAAATTCTGGGTTGTGTATTATGTTTTCCATATTCTATATTCTGTGTTCTACATTCTATATACTGTATTCTAAATTCTGCATTCCGTATTCTGTATTGTATATTCTGTGTTCACCATTATATATTCTAAATTCTATATTCACTATTCCGTATTCTATATTCTAAATTCTGTGTTCGGCATTCCATTACTAAATTCTAAGTTCTATATTCTCTCTTTTATATTCTTTATATTGTGTTCTGCATTCTATATTCTGCATTCATTTTCTATGTTCTATGTTCTGTGTTTTATATTCTGTATTCTAAATTCTATATTCAGTATTCTGTATTCTATAGTCTGAATTCTCTGTTCTACGTTCTATATTCAAAATTCTAAATTCAGTATTCTGTATTCTATATTCTAAATTCTGTGTCCTGCATTCCATATTCTAAATTCTGGCTTCTATATTCTCTATTATATATTCTATATTTTGTGTTCTTCATTCTATATTCCACATTCTATATTCTGAATTCCGTATACTATATTCTATATTCTGTGTTTTACATTCTATATTCTAAATTCTATATTCAGTATTCTGTATTTTATAATCTAAATTCTGTGTTCTGCATTCCATGTTCTAAATTTTGGGTTCTGTATTCTGTTCTCCATATTCTATATTTTGTGTTTTACATTCTATATTCTAAATTCTATATTCAGTATTTTGTATTATATATTTAAATTCTGTGTTCTGCATTCCATTACTAAATTCTAGGTTCTATATTCTCTTTTATATATTCAATATTTTGTGTTCTTATTTCTATATTCTACATTCTATATTCTGCATTCATTTTCCATATTCTATGTTCTGTGTTCTATATTCTGTATTCTAATTCCTATATTCAGTATTCTGTATTCTATATTCTGAATTCGGTGTTCTACATTCTATATTCAAAATTCTAAATTCAGTGTTCTGTATTCTATATTCTAAATTCTGTGTTCTGCATTCCATGATCTAAATTCTGGCTTCTAATTTCTCTTTTATATATTCTATATTTTGTGTTGTTCTTTCTATATTCCACATTCTATATTCTGAATACGGTATTCTATATTGAATATTCTGTGTTTTACATTCTATATTCGAAATTCTATATTCAATATTCTGTATTCTATAACCTAAACTCTGTATTCTGCATTCCATGTTCTAAATTCTGGGTTCTATATTCTCTAATCTATTCTATATTGTGTGTTTTTCATTCTATATTCTACATAGTATAGTCTGCATTCCGTATTCTATATTCTATATTATGTGTTCTTCATTCTATATTCTAAATTCCATATTCTCTATTCTGTATTCTATATTCTAAATTCTGTGTTCTGCATTCCATGATCTAAATTCTGGGTTCTATATTCTCTTTCTATATTCTATATTCTGTTTTCTTCATTCTATTTTCCACATTCTATATTCTGCATTCATTTCTATATTCTATATTCTGTGTTCTATATTCTGTATTCTAATTTCTATATTCAGTATTCTGTATTCTTTATTCTGAACTCTCTGTTCTTCATTCTATATTCAAAATTCTAAATTCAGTATTCTGTATTCTATATTCTAAATTCTGTGTGCTGTATTCCATGATCTAAATTCTGGCTTCTATATACTCTTTTATATATTCTATATTTTGTGTTGTTCTTTCTATATTCCACATACTATATAATGCATACGGTATTCTATATTATATATTCTGTGTTTTACATTCTATTTTCGATATTCTATATTCAGTATTCTGTATTCTATAATCTAAACTGTTTGTTCTGCATTCCATGCTCTAAATTCTGGGTTCTATATTCTCTATTCTCTATTCTATATTTTGTGTTCTACATTCTTTATTCTAAATTCTATATTCAGGATTCTTTATTCTATACTCTAAATTTTATGTTATGCATTCGATGTACTAATTTCTATATTCAGTATTTTGTATTTTATATACTAAATTGCGTGTTCTGCATTCTATGTTCTAAATTCTATATTCAGTATTCTATATTCTATTTTCAATCTTCAGTGTTCGGCATATAATATTCTAAATTCTGTATTTTGTATTCTATATTCTGTGTTCTACATTCAATTTTCTAAATTTTATATTCAGTATTCTGTATTCTATATTCTATATTCTGTGTTCTGCATTCCATGATCTAAATTCTGGTTTCTATATTCTCTAAAATATATTCTATATTGTGTGTTCTTCATTCTATATTCCAGATTCAATATTCTGCATTCCATATTCTACATTCTATATTCTGTGTTCTATATTCTATATTCTAAATTCTATATTCTTTATTCTGTATTCTATAGTCTAAATTCTGTGTTCTGCATTCCATGTTCTATATACTGGGTTGTGTATTCTGTTTTCCATATTCTATATTCTGTGTTCTGCATTCCATTCCTAAATTCTAGGTTCTATATTCTCTTTTATATATTCAATACATTGTATTCTGCATTCTATATTCTACATTTTATATTTTGCATTTATTCTCTATATTCTATATTCTGTATTCTAAATTCAATATTCAGTATTCTGTATTCTATATTCTGAATTCTCCGTTCTACATTCTATATTCAAAATTCTAAATTCAGTATTCTGTATTCTATATTCTATATTCTGTGTTCTGCATTCCATGATCTAAATTCTGACTTCTTTATTGTCTTTTATATATTCTATAATTTGTGTTGTTCTTACTATATTCCATAATCTATATTCTGCATTTCGTATTCTATGTTATATATTCTGTGTTTTACATTCTATATTCGAAATTCTATATTCAGTATTCTATATTCTATAATCTAAATTCTGTGTTCTGCATTCCATTTTCTATATTCTGTGTTTTATATTCTGTACTCTATTCTATATAGTGTGTTTTTCATTCTATATTCTACATACTATTGTCTGCATTCAGTATTCTATATTCTATATAGTGTGATCTACATTCTATAATTTAAATACTATATTCGGTATTCTGTATTCTATATTCTAAATTTTGTGTTCTGCATTCCATGTTATAATTTCCGGTTTCTACATTCTCAATTCTATATTCTATATTCTGTGTTCTACATTATATATTCTAAATTCTATATTTTGTATTTGTATTCTATATTCAAAATTCTATGTTCTGCATTCCATGTTCTAAATTCGATATTAAGTATTCAGTATTCTGTATTCTAAATTCCGTGTTCTGCATTTATGTTCTAAATACTACATTCAGTGTTCTGTATTCTATTTTCTAAATTCTGTGTTCTACATTCCATGTTCTAAATTCTTTATTCTATATTCTCTATTATATATTCTATATTCTGTGTTCTTCATTTTATACTCTTAGTAATATATTTTGCCTTCCATATTGTATATTCTAAATTTTGAATTCTAAATTCGGAATTCTAAATTCTATATTCAGTATTCTGTTTTCTATATTCTAAATTCTGTGTTCTGCATTCCATGTTCTATATTCTATTTTCAGTATTCTATATTCTTAATTCTGTGTTCTGCATTCTATGTTCTAAATTCTATATTCAGTATTCTGTATTGTATATTCTAAATTCTGTGTTTGCATCCCATGTTCTAAATTCTGGATTCTATATTTTTGATTCTATATTCTATATTCTGTGTTCTACATTATATATTCTAAATTCTATATTCAGTATTCTGTTTTCTATAGTCTAAAATCTGTGTTCTGCATTCTATGTTCTAATTTGTATATTCAGTATTCTGTATTCTATATTCTAAATTCTGTGTTCTGCATTCCATGTTCTAAATTCTGGGTTCTATATGCTCTAATCTATATTCTATATTCTGTGTTCTACATTCTATATTCTAAATTCTATATTCAGTATTCTGTATCCTATATTCTAAATTCTGTGTTTTGCTTTCCAAATTCTTAATTCTATATTCCGTATTCTGTATTCTATATTCTATATTCTGTGTTCTACATTCTATATTCTAAATTCTATATTCAGTATTCTGTATCCTATATTCTAAATTCTGTGTTTTGCTTTCCAAATTCTTAATTCTATATTCCGTATTCTGTATTCTATATTCTATATTCTGTGTTCTACATTCTATATTCTAAATTCTATGTTCTGCATTCCATGTTCTATATTCTATATTCAGTATTCTGTATTATATATTCTAAATCCTGTGTTCTGCATTCCGTGTTCTAAATTCTTGTTTCTATATTCTCTATACTATATTCTATATCCTGTGTTCTAAATTCTGTATTCTGAATTCTATATTCAGCATTCTGTATTCTATATTCTATATTGTGTGTTCTTCATTCTATTCTCTACATACTATATTTTGCATTCCGTATTCTATATTCTATATTCTGTGTTCTACATTTTACATTCTAAATCCTTTATTCAGTATTCTGTATTCTATAGTCTAAATTCTGTCTTCTGCATTCAATATTCTAAATTCCATATTCATTATTATGTATTCTATATTCTAAATTCTGTGTTCCTCATTCAATATTCTATATTCTGGAGTCTATATTCTCTTTTCTATATTCAATATTCTATGTTCTTCAGTCTAAATTCTAAATTCTATATTCAGTATTATGTATTCTATATTCTAAATTCTGTGTTCTGTGTTCTATGCTCAAAATTATATATTCATTATACTGTATTTAATATTCTATATTCTATGTTCTCAATTTCATGTTATAAATTTTGGGTTCTGTATTCTGTTTTCCATAATCTGTATTTTGTTTTCTAAATTCTATATTCTGTATTCTATATTCTGCTTTCCGTATTATATATTGTATATTCTGTGTTCTACATTCTATATTTTAAATTCTATATTCAGTATTCTGTATTCTATATTGTAAATTCTGTGTTCTGCATTCCAAGTTATAAATTTTATATTAAGTATCCTGTATACTATATTCTAAATTCTGTGTTGTACATTCTATTTTCAAAATTCTAATTTCAGAATTCTGTATTCTATATTCTAAATTCTGTATTCAGCATTCAATATTCTAAATTATGTGTTCTATATTCTCTATTCTCTATTCTATATTGTGTGTTCTTCATTCTATACTCTACATACAATATTTTGCATTCTGTATTCCATGTTCTAAATTCTGAGTTCTTAATTTTAATTCTAATTTCTATATTCAGTATTCTGTTTTCTATATTCTATTTTCTGTTTTCTGCATTCCATGTTCTAAATTCTAGTTTCAGAATTCTATATACTATATTCTAAATTCTGTGTTCTTCATTCCATGTTCTATATTCTATTTTCAGTATTCTATATTCTTTATCCAAAATTCTGTGTTCTGCATTCCATGTTCTAAATTCTGGGTTCTGTATTCTGTTTTCCATATTCTATATTCTGTGTTCTAAATTCTATATACTGTATTGTATATTCTGCATTCCGTATTCTATATTCTATATTTTGTGTTCTTCATTATATATTTTAAATCCTATATTCACTATTCCGTATTCTATATTCTAAATTCTGTGTTTGGCATTCCATTATTAAATTCTAAGTTCTATATTCTCTTTTTTATATTCTTTATTTTTTGTTCAACATTCTATATTCAACATTCTATATTCTGCATTCATTTTCTATATTCTATGTTCTGTGTTCTATATTCTGTATTCTAAATTCTATATTCAGTATTCTGTATTCTATATTCTGAATTCTCAGTTTTACATTCTATATTCAAAATTCTAAACTCAGTATTCTGTATTCTATAGTCTAAATTCTGTGTCCTGCATTCCATGTTCTAAATTCTGGCTTCTCTATTCTCTATTCTCTATTCTATATTTTGTGTTCTTCAAGCTATATTCCACATTCTATATTCGGCATTCCGTATACTATATTCTATATTCTGTGTTTTACATTCTATATTCTAAATTCTATATTCAGTATTCTCTATTCTATAATCTAAAATGTGTGTTCTGCATTTCATGTTCAAAATTCTGTGTTCTATATTCTCTACTCTATTCAATATTGTGTGTTTTTCATTCTGTATTCTACATACTATAGTCTGCATTCCGTATTGTATATTCAATATTATGTGTTCTTCATTCTATATACTAAATTCTATATTCTGTATTCTATATTCTACATTTTAAATTCTGTGTTCTGCATTCCATGTTCTAAAATCTGGGTTCTATATTCTCTTTCTATATTCTGTATTCTGTGTTCTTCATTCTATATTCTAAATTCTATATTCAGTATTCTGTATTCTATAGTCTAAATTCTGTGTTCTGCATTCTATGTTCTAAATTCTATATTCTGTATTCTGTGTCGTATATTCTAAATTCTGTGTTCTGCATTCCATGTTCTAAATTCTGAGTTCTATACTCTCTATTCTTTATTCTGTGTTCTACATTCTATATTCTGTATTCTATATTCTGCATTCCGTATTCTATATTCTATATTCTGTGTTCTACATTCTATATTCTCAATTCAATATTCAGTATTCTGTGTTCTATATTCTAAATTCTGTGTTCTGCATTCCATGTTCTAAATTCTGGGTTCTATACACTGTATTCTATGTTCTTTGTTCTACATTCTATATTCTGTAGTCTATATACTGCATTCCGTATACTATATTCTATATTCTGTGTTCTACATTCTATATTCAAATTCTATATTCAGTATTTTTTATTCTATATTCTAAATTCTATGTACTGCATTTCATGTTCTAAATTCTATATTCATTATTCTGTATTCTATAATCTAAATTCTGTGTTCTTCATTCCACGTTCTATATTCTGGGTTCTATATTCTCTACTCTATTTTATATTGTGTGTTCTTCATTCTATATTCTACACACTATATTCTGCATTCCGTATTCTATATTCTATATTATGTGTTCTACATTCTATATTCTAAATTCTATATTCTGTATTCTGTATTCTAAATTCTGAATTCTGTGTTCTGCATTCTATGATCAAAATTATATATTCATCATTCTGTATTTAATATTCTAAATTCTGTGTTCTAAATTCCACGTTATAAATTCTGTATTCTGAATTCTGTATTCCATAGTCTATATTCTGTGTTCTAAATTCTATATTCTGTATTCTATATTCTGCATTCCGTATTATATATTGTATATTCTGTGTTCTACATCCTATATTCAAATTCTATATTCAGTATTCTATATTCTATATTCTAAATTGTGTGTTATGCATTCCAAGTTCTAAATTCTATATTAAGTATCCTGTATACTATATTCTAAATTCTATGTACTGCATTTCATGTTCTAAATTCTATATTCATTATTCTGTATTCTATAATGTAAATTCTGTGTCCTGCATTCCATGTTCTATATTCTGGGTTCTGTATTCTGTTTTTCATATTCTATATTCTTTGTTCTATATTCTATATACTGTATTCTATATTCTGCATTCCGTATTCTATATTGTATATTCTGTGTTCTTCATTATATATTCTAAATTGTATATACACTATTCCGTATTCTATATTCTAAATTCTGTGTTCGGCATTCCATTACTATATTCTAAGTTCTATATTCTATTTTTTATATTCTTTATTTTGTGTTCTTCATTCTATATTCTACAATCTATATTCTGCATTCATTTTCTATATTCTATGTTCTGTGTTCTATATTCTGTATTCTAAGTTCTATATTCAGTATTCTGTATTCTATATTCTGAATTCTCAGTTCTACATTCTATATTCAAAATTCTAAATTCAGTATTCTGTATTCTATATTCTAAATTCAGTATCCTGCATTCCATTTTCTGAATTCTGGCTTCTATATTCTCTATTCTCTATTCTATATTTTGTGTTCTTCATTCAATATTCCACATTCTATATTCTGCATTCCATATACTATATTCTCTATTCTGTGTTTTACATTCTATATTCTAAATTCTATATTAAGTATTCTGTATTATATAATCTAAATTCTGTATTCTGCATTCCATGTTCTAAATTCTGAGTTCTACATTCTCTTCTCTATTCTATATTTTGTGTTTATCATTCTATATTCTACATACTATATTCTGCATTCCGTATTCTATATTCCATACTATATGCTCTACATTCTGTATTCTAAACTCTATATTCAGTATTTAGTATTCTATATTCTAATTTCTGTGTTCTGCATTATATGTTCTAAATTCAATATTCAGGATTCTGTATTCTATTTTCTAAATTCTGTGTTATGCATTCCATGTTCTAAATTATGGATTGTATATTCTCTATGCTATATTCTATATTCTGTGTTCAAAATTCTATATTCAAAATTCCTTGTGCAGTATTCTGTATTCTATATTCTAAATTCTGTGTTCATCATTCTATGTTCTGCATTCTATATTCATTATTCTGTATTGTATATTCTAAATTTTGTGTTCTGCAATCCATATTCTAAATTCTGGGTTCTGAATTCTGTTTTCCATGTTCTATATTCTTGTTCTACATTCTATGTTCTGTATTCTATATTCTGCATTCCGAATTCTACATTCTATATTCTGTGTTCTACATTCTACATTCTAAATTCTATATTAGGTATTCATATTCTATATACTAAATTCTGTGTTCTGCATTCCATCTGCTAAACTCTGGATTCTATATTCTCTATTCTGTATTCTGTGTTCTACATACTATATTCTAAATTCTATATTCAGTATTCTGTATTGTATGTTCTAAATTCTGTGTTTTGCATTCCATGTTCTAAATTCATCGTTCTACATTGTCTATTGTATATTCTATATAGTGTGTTCTTCATTCTATACTCTACATATTTTATTTTGCATTCCGTACACTATATTATATATTCTGTGTTCTAAATACTTAATTCTAAATTATATATTCAGTATTCTATATTCTATATACTAAATTCGGTGTTCTGCATTCTATGCACTAAATTCCATATTCAGTATTCTATATTCTAGTTTCGAAATTCAGTGTTCTGCATATCATGTTCTAAATACTGGATTCAGTATTCTAAATTCTGTGTTCTACATTCTATATTCTTAATTCTATATTCTGTATTCTGTATTCTATATTGTAAATTCTGTGTTCTGCATTCCATGTTCTAAATTCTGGGTTCTATATTCTCTATTCTATATTCTGTGTTCTACTTTCTATATTCAAAATTCTATATTCAGTATTCTTTATTCTATATTCTAAATTCTATGTTCTGCATTCCATGTTCTATATTCTATATTCAGTATTCTGTATTCTATATTCTAAATTCTGTGTTCTGCATTCTATGTTCTAAATTGTATATTCATTATTCTGTATGCTATATTCTAAATTCTGGGTTCTGCTTTTCATGCTCTAATTTCTGGGTTCTGTATTCTGTTTTCCATATTCTATATTCTGTGTTATACATTCTATATTCTGTTTTCTATGTTCTGCATTCCGTA
Organism: Vicugna pacos; assembly: GCF_048564905.1. NCBI lineage: Eukaryota > Metazoa > Chordata > Mammalia > Artiodactyla > Camelidae > Vicugna > Vicugna pacos. The sequence continues at coordinate 2,245,446 of NW_027328740.1, forward strand.
TTCTACATTCTATATTCTGTGTCCTACATTCTATATTCTAATTTCTATATTCAGTATTCATATTCTATATTCAAATTTCTGTGTTCTGCATTCTAATTTCTTTATTCTATATACAGTATTCTGTGTACTATATTCTATATTCTGTGTTCTACATTGTATAATCTATATTCTATATTCAGAATTATGTATTCTATATACTAAATTCTGTGTTCAGCACTCCATTTCTAAATTAAGGTTTCTATGTTCCATTTTATATTTTCTATATTTTGTGTTCTTCATTCTATATTCCAAATTCTATATTCTACATTCCATATTCCATATTCTATATTCTGTGTTCTACATTCTATATTCTAAATTTTATATTCAGTATTCTGTATTCTATATTCTAAATTCTATGTTCTGCTTTCCATGTTCCGAATTCTGGATTCTATATTCTCTATTCTGTATTCTATATTGTGTGTTGTTCATTCTATACTCTACATACTATATTTTGCATTCCGTAATCTATATTCTAAATGCTGTGTTCTAAATTCTAAATTCTAAATTCTATATACAGTATTCTGTTTTCTATATTCTATATTCTGTGTTCTGCATTCCATGTTCTATATTCTATTTTCAGTATTCTATATTCTGTATTCTAAATTCTGTGTTCTGCATTCTATGTTCTAAATTCTATATTCAGTATTATGTATTATGTATTCTAAATTCTGTGTTTGCATTCCATGTTCTAAATACTGGATTCTATATTCTGTATTCTGTGTTCTACATTCTATATTCTAAATTCTATATTCAGTATTCTGTATTCTATTTTCTAAATTCTGTGTTGTGCATTCCATGTTCTAATTTCTATATTCAGTATTCTCTATTCTGTATTATAATTCTGTGTTCAACTTTCAATGATCTAAATTCTATATTTAGTAATCTGTATTCTATATTCTAATTTCTGTGTTCTGCATTCCATGTTATAAATTTTGGGTTCTGAATTCTGTTTTCCATATTCTCTATTCTGTGTTCTACATTGTATATTCTAAATTCTATATTCAGTATTTTGTATTCTATATTACAAATTCTGTGTTCTGCATTCCATTACTAATTTCTAGGTTCTATATTCTCTTTTATATATTCAATACTTTGTGTTCTTCATTCTATATTCTACATTTTATATTCTGCATTCATTTTCTATATTCTATATTCTGTATTCTAATTTCTATATTCAGTATACTGTATTCAATATTCTGAATTCTGTGTTATACATTCTATATTCAAAATTTAAAATTCAGTATTCTGTATTCTATGTTTTATACTCTGTGTTCTGCTTTCCATGATCTAAATTCCGACTTCTATATTCTCTTTTATATATTCTTTATTTTGTGTTGATTTTCTATATTCCACATTCTATATTCTGCATTCCGTATTCTATATTATATATTCTGTATTTTTCGTTCTATATTCGAAATTCTATATTCAGTATTCTGTATTCTATAATCTAAATTCTGCGTTCTGCATTCCATGTTCTATATTCTGGGTTCTATATTCTCTACTCTATTCTATATTGTGTGTTATTCATTCTATATTCTACATACTATAGTGTGCATTCCGTATTCTATATTCTATATTATGTGTTCTACATTCTATATTCTTAATTCTATATTCTGTATTCTGTATTCTACATTCTAAATTCTGTGTTCTGCATTCCATGTTGTAAATTCTGGGTTCTATATTCTCAATTCTTTATTCTATATTCTGTGTTCTATATTATATATTCTAAATTCTGCATTCAGTATTTTGTATTCTATATTATAAATTCTGTGTTCTGCATTCTATGTTCTAAATTCTATATTCAGTGTTCTGTATTCTATTTTCTAATTTATGTGTTCTACATTCCATGTTCTAAATTCTGGTTTCTATATTCTCTTTTCTCTATTCTATACTGTGTGTTCTTCATTCTATACTCTATATGCTATATTTTGCATTCAGTAACCTATATAATAAAGTTTGAATTTTAAACCTTATTTCTAAATTCTATATTCAGTATTCTGTTTTCTATATTCTAAATTATGTGTTCTGCATTCCATGTTCTATATTCTATTTTCAGTATTCTATATTCTATATTCTAAATTCTGTGTTCTGCATTCTATGTTTCAGATTCTATATTCAGTATTCTGTATTGTATATTATACATTCTGTGTTTGCATCTCATGTTCTATATTCTGGATTCTATATTTTGATTCTATATTCTATATTCTGTGTTCTACATTCTATATTCTAAATTCTATATTCAGTATTTTGTATTCTATATTATAAATTCTGTGATTTGAATTCCATTACTAAATTCTAGGTTCAATATTCTCTTTTATATATTCAATACTTTCTGTTCTTCATCCTATATTTTACATTTTATATTCTGCATTCATTTTCTATATTCTATATTTTGTATTCTAAATTCTATATTCAGTATTCTGTATTCTATATTCTGAATTCTGTGTTCCACATTCTATCTTCAAAATTTAAAATTCAGGATTCTGTATTCTATATTCTATATTCTGTGTTCTGCATTCCATGATCTAAATTCTGACTTCTATATTCTCTTTTATATATTCTATATTTTGTGTTGTTCTTTCTATATTCCACATTCTATATTCTGCATTCCGTATTCTATATTATATATTCTGTGTTTTACATTCTATATTCGAATTTCTATATTCAGTATTCTGTACTCTATAATCTAAATTCTGTGTTCTGAATTCCATGTTCTAAATTCTGGGTTCTATATACACAATTCCATATTCTATATTCTGTGTTCTACATTATATATTCTATATTCTATATTTTGTATTTTTTTCTATATTCTAAATTCTGTGTTCTGCATTCTATGTTCTAAATACTATATTCAGTGTTCTGTACTATATTTTCTAAATTCTGTGTTCTACATTCCATGATCTAAATTCTGGATTCTATATTCTCTATTCTATATTCTATATTGTGTGTTCTTCATTCTATACCCTAAAAACTATACTTTGCATTCCGTATTCTATATTCTAAATCCTGAGTTCTAAATTCTAAATTCGAAATTCTATATTCAGTGTTCTGTATTCTATTTTCTAAATTCTATGTTCTACATTCCATGTTCTAAATTCTGGATTCTATATTCTCTATTCTATATTGTGTGTTCTTCATTCTATACTCTAAATACTGTATTTTCCCTTCCGTATTCTATATTCTTAATTTTAAGTTCTAATTTCTAAATTCTAAATTCTACATTCAGTAATCTGTTTTCTATATTCTTAATTCTGCTTTCTGCATCCATTTTCTATATTCTATTTTCAGTATTCTATATTCTAAATTCTAAATTCTGTGTTCTGCATTCTATGTTCTAAATTTTATATTCAGTATTCCGTATGGTACATTCTAAATTCTGTGTTTGCATCCCATGTTCTAAATTCAGTATTATATATTTTCAATTCTATATTCTATATTCTGTGTTCAACATTATATATTCTAAATTCTATATTCAGTATTCGGTTTTCTATAGCCTAAAATCTATGTTCTGCATTCTATGTTCTAAATTCTATTTTCAGTATTCTGTATTCTATATTCTAAATTCTGGGTTCTGCATTCTATTTTCTAAATTCTGGGTTCTGTATTCTGTTTTCCATATTCTATATTCTCTGTTCAACATTCTATATTCTGTATTCTATATTCTGCATTCCGTATTCTATATTCTATATTCTGTGTTCTACATTCTATATTCTAATTCTGCGTTCTGCATTCCATGTTCTATATTCTGGGTTCTATATTCTCTACTCTATTCTATATTGTGTGTTATTCATTCTATATTCTACATACTATAGTGTGCATTCCGTATTCTATATTCTATATTATGTGTTCTACATTCTATATTCTAAATTCTATATTCTGTATTCTGTATTCTATATTGTAAATTCTGTGTTCTGCATTCCATGTTCTATATTCTCAATTCTGTATTCTATATTCTGTGTTCTATATTATATATTCTAAATTCTATATTCAGTATTCTTTATTCTATATTCTAAACTCTGTGTTCTGCATTCCATGTTCTAAATTCCATATTCCGTATTCTGTATTCTATATTCTAAATTCTGTGTTCTGCATTTTATGTTCAAAATTCTTTATTCAGTGTTCTGTATTCTATTTTCTAAATTCTGTGTTCTACAAACCATGTTCTAAATTCTGGATTCTATATTCTCTATTCTATATTCTATATTGTGTCTTCTTCATTCTATATTCTACATACTATATTTTGCATTCCGTATCCTATATTCTAAATTTTGAGTTCTAAATTCTAAATCCTAAATTCTATATTCAGTATTCTGTTTTCAATATTCTAAACTCTGTGTTCTGCGTTCCATGTTCTATATTCTATTTTCAGTATTCTATACTCCATATTCTAAATTTTGTGTTCTTCATTCTAGTTCAAATTTCTATATTCAGTACTCTGTATTGTATAATCTAAATTCTGTGTTTGCATCACATATTCTAAATTCTGGATTCTATATTTTCGATTCTATATTCTATATTCTGTGTTCTGCATTCTATATTCTGTATTCTATATTCTGCATTCCGTATTCTATATTCTATATTCTGTGTTCTACATTCTATATTCTAAATTCTATTTTCAGTATTATGTATTGTATATTCTAAATTCTGTGTTTGAGTCCCATGTTCTAAATTCTGGATTCTATATTTTCGATTCTATATTCTGTGTTCTGCATTCTATATTCTATATTCTATATCTGCATTCCGTATTCTATATTCTATATTCTGTGTTCTACATTCTATAATCTAAATTCTATATTCAGTATTCTGTTTTCTATATTCTAAACTCTGTTTTCTGCATTTCATGATCTAAATTCTGAGTTCTCTAGTCTCTATTCTCTATTCTATATTCTGTGTTCTGCATTCTATTTTCTAAATTCTATATTCAGTATTCTGTATTCTATATTCTAAATTCTGTGTTCTGCATTCCAACTTCTTAAATCTATGTACAGTATTCTGTATTCTATAATCTATATTCTGTGTACTACATTCTATAATCTGTATTCTATATTCAGAATTATGTATTCTATATACTAAATTCTGTGTTCAGCATTCCATTTCTAAATAAAGGGTTCTATATTCCCTTTTATATATTCTATATTCTGTGTTCTACATTCTATATTCTAAATTCTATATTCTGTATTGTGTATTCTATATTTAATTCTGTGTTCTGCATTTTATGTTCTAAATCCTGGGTTCTATATTCTGTATACTATATTCTATATTCTGTGTTCTACATTCTATATTCTAAACTCTATATTCAGTATTCTTTATTCTATATTCTAAATTCTATGTTCTGCATTCCATGTTCTATATACTATATTCAGTATTCTGTATTCTATATTCTAAATTCTGTGTTCTGCATTATATGTTCTAAATTCTATATACAGTATTCTGTATTCTATTTCCTAAATTCTGTGTTCTGCATTCCATGTTCTAAATTCTGGGTTCTATATACTCTATTCTATATTCTATAGTGTTTGTTCTTCATTCCATATTCTACATACTAAATTTTGCTTTCCGTATTCTATATTCTAAATTCTGTGTTCTAAATTCTAAATTCAAAATTCTATATTCAGTATTCTGTTTTCTATATTCTAAATCCTGTGTTCTGCATTCCATGTTCTATATTCTATTTTCAGTATTCTATATTCTATATCTAAATTCTGTGGTCTTCATTCTATGTTCTAAATTCTATATTCAGTATTATGTATTATGTATTCTAAATTCTGTGTTTGCATTCCATGTTCTAAATACTGGATTCTATATTCTGTATTCTGTGTTCTACATTCTATATTCTAAATTCTATATTTAGTATACTGTATTCTATTTTCTAAATTCTGTGTTGTGCATTCCATGTTCTAATTTTATATTCAGTATTCTCTATTCTGTATTATAATTCTGTGTTCTACTTTCAATGATCTAAATTCTATATTCAGTAATCTGTATTCTATATTCTAAATTCTGTGTTCTGCATTCCATGTTCTAAATTCTGTGTCCTATATTCTCTATTCTATGTTCTAAATTCTATATTTAGTATTCAGTATTATATATTCTAAATTCTGTGTTCTGCATTCTGTGTTCTTAATTCTGGTTTCTATATTCTCTATGCTAAATTCTATATGCTGTGTTCTAAATTCTATATTCTAAATTCTATATTCAGTATTCTGTATCCTGTATTGTAAATTCTGTTATGTGCAATCCATGTTCTAATTTCTATATTCAGTATTCTGAATTCTGAATTCTAAATTCTGTGTTCTACATTCGATGTTCTAAATTCTATATTCAGTATTTTTTAGTCTATATTCTAAATTCTGTGTTCGGCATTTCATGTTCTAAATCTTGGTTTCTGTATTCTGTTATCCACATTCTATATTTTGTGTTCTTCATTATATATTCTAAATATTATATTCAGTATTTTTTATTATATATTTAAATTCTGTGTTCTGCATTCCATTACTAAATTCTAGGTTCTATATTCTCTTTTATATATTCAATATTTTGTGTTCATTATTCTATATTCTACATTCTATATTCTGCATTCATTTTCTATATTCTATATTCTGTGTTCAATGTTCTGTATTCTAATTCCTATATTCAGTATTATGTATTCTATATTTTGAATTCTGTGTTCTACATTCTGTATTGAAATTCTAAATTCAGTATTCTTTATTCTATATTCTAAATTCTGTGTTCTTCATTCCATGATCTAAATTCTGCTTTCTATATTCTCTTTTTTATATTCTATATTTTGTGTTGTTCTTTCTTTATTCCACATTCTATATTCTGCATACGGCATTCTATATTATACATTCTGTGTTTTACATTCTATATTCGAAATTCTATATTCAGTATACTGTATACTATAATCTAAACTCTGTATTCTGCATTCCATGTTCTAAATTCTGGTTTCTATATTCTCTACTCTATTCTATATTTTGTGTTTTACATTCTAGATTCTACATACTTTAGTCTGCATTCTGTATTCTATATTCTATATTATGTGTTCTTCATTCTATATTCTAAATTCTATATTCTGTATTCTGTATTCTATACTCTAAATTTTGTGTTCTGCAATCCATATTCTAAATTCTGGTTTCTGTATTCTGTTTTCCATGTTCTATATTCTGTGTTCTACATTCTATATTCTGTATTCTATATTCTGCATTCCGAATTCTAAATTCTATATTCTGTGTTCTATATTCTATATTCTAAATTCTATTTTCAGTATTCATATTCTAATTTCTAAATTCTGTGTTCTGCAGTCCACGTGCTAAATTCTGGATTCTATATTCTCTATTCTGTATTCTGTGTTCTACATAATATATTCTTAATTCTATATTCAGTATTCTGTATTGTATATTCTAAATTCTGTGTTCTGCATTCCATGTTCTAAATTCTGGGTTCTGTATTCTGTTTTCCATTTTCTATATTCTGTGTTCTATAGTCAATATTCTGTATTGTATATACTGCATTCAGTATTCTATATTCTGTGTTCTACATTCTATATTCGTAATTCTATATTCAGTATTCTGTATTCTATATTCTAAATTCTGTGTTCTGCATCCCATTTATAAATTCTGTGTTCTATATTCTGTTTTATTTATTCTATATTTTGTGTTCTTCATTCTATATTCCACATTCTATATTCTGAATTCCGTATTCTATATTGTATGTTCTGTGTTTTACATTCTATATTCTTTATTCTATATTTGGTATTCTGTATTCTATAATCTAAATTCTGTGTTATGCATTCCATGATCTATAATCTGGGTTCTATATTCTCTACTCTATTTTATATTGTGTGATCTTCATTCTATATTCTTCATACTATATTCTGAATTCCGTATTCTATATTCTATATTATGTGTTCTACATTCTATATTCTAAATTCTATATTCTGTATTCTGTATTCTAAATCCTAAATTCTGTGTTCTGCATTCCAAGTTCTAAATTCTGTGTTCTGCATTCCATGTTCTAAATTATGTGTTCTATATTCTCTGTTCTCTATTCTATATTCTGTGTTCTACATTCTATATTCTAAATACTATATTCAGTATTCTGTGTTCTATATTCTAAATTCTGTGTTCTGCATTCCATGTTCTAAATTCTGGGTTCTATACACTCTATTCTATATTCTGTGTTCTACATTGTGTATTCTGTAGTCTATATTCTTCATTCCGTATACTATATTCTATATTCTGTGTTCTACAATCTATATTCTAAATTCTATATTCAGTATTTTTATTCTATATTCTAAATTCTATGTTCTGCATTTCATGTTCTAAATTCTATATTCACTATTCTGCTTTCTATATTCTATATTATGTGTTCTACATTCTATATTCTAAATTCAATATTCTGTATTCTGTATTCTAAATTCTAAATTCTGTGTTCTGCATTCCATGTTCTAAATTCTATATTCAGTATATTCTATTCTATATTCTTTATTCTGTGTTCTACATTCCATGTTATAAATTCTGTATTCTGTATTCTGTATTACATATTCTTTATTGTGTGTTCTAAATTCTATATTCTGTATTCTATATTCTGCATTCCGTATTACATATTGTATATTCTTTGTTCTACATTCTGTATTCTATATTTTATATTCAGTATTCTGTATTCTATATTCTAAATTCTGTGTTATGCATTCCAAGTTCTAAATCCTATATTAAGTATCCTGTATACTATATTCTATATTCTGTGTTCTACATTCTATGTTCAAAATTCTATATTCAGAATTCGGTATTCTATATTCTAAATTCTGTGTTCAGCATTCCATACTCTAAATTCTGTGTTATATATTCCCTATTTTCTATTCTATATTGTGTTCTTCATTCTATACTCTACATACTATATTTTGCATTCCGATTCTATATTCTAAATTCTGAGTTCTTAATTTTAATTCTAAATTCTATATTCAGTATTCTGTTTTCTATATTCTAAATTCTGTGTTCTGCAATCCATGTTCTAAATTCTTTGTTCTGTATTCTGTTTTCCATATTCTATATTCTTTGTTCTACATTCTATATACTGTTTTCTATATTCTGCATTCCGTATTCTATATTCTATATTCTGTGTTCTTCATTATATATTCTAAATTGTATATACACTATTTCATATTCTATATTCTAAATTCTGTGTTCGGCATTCCATTACTAATTTCTAAGTTCTATATTCTACTTTTTATATTCTTTATTTTGTGTTCTTCATTCTATATTCTACAATTTATATTCTGCCTTCATTTTCTATATTCTATGTTCTGTGTTCTATATTCTGTATTCTAAATTCTATATTCAGTATTCTGTATTATATATTCTGAATTCTCTGTTCTACATTCTATATTCAAAATTCTAAATTCAGGATTCTGTATTCTATATTCTAAATTCTGTGTTATGATTTCCATGTTCTAAATTCTGAATTCTATATACTCTATGCTATATTCTATATTCTGTGTTCTACATTCTATATTCTAAATTCTGTATTCAGTATTCTGTATTCTATATTCTAAATTCTGTGTTCTGCATTCTATGTTCTAAATTGTATATTCATATTTCTGTGTTCTATATTCTAAATTCTGTGTTCTGCATTCCATATTCTAAATTCTGGGTTCTGTATTCTGTTTTCCATGTTCTATATTCTGTGTTCTACATTCTATATTCTGTATTCTATATTCTGAATTCCAAAATCTACATTCTATATTCTGTGTTCTACATTCTATATGCTTAATTCTATATTCAGTATTCATATTCTATTTTCTAAATTCTGTGTTCTGCATTCCATGTGCTAAATTCTGTATTCTATAATCTGTATTCTATGTTCTGTGTTCTACATTCTATATTCTAAATTCTTAATTCAGTATTCTGTATTGTATATTCTAAATTCTGTGTTCTGAATTCCATGTTCTAAATTCTGGGTTCTACATTGTCTATTGTATATTCTATATAGTGTGTTCTTCATTCTATACTCTACGTACTATATTTTGCATTCTGTAATCAATATTATATATTCTTTGTTCTAAATT